>NW_027509141.1:33585000-34332500 GCF_051911475.1 Siphateles boraxobius
GAAGCACTTGATCAAGCTGCTTTGAAGCATGTGTTGATTTTGATTGATTTTTGAAGGCACGTTCCTCTTCGTTATTTGCGCATCACAGTGCAAGGACACAACTCCGTCAGGACACCGTGAGGAATCTGCCTCTATAACTACAGAGCGGAGGTCTGCTCCTTTTCAAAGACGCTGTGCTTCCCACGCTGCCTTTTTGTAATACCCTGCAGTCTGGTGAAAATGATTTTGACTCCCTGTGGGTGTGGAGCTGGATGAGAGATTGAGGATGGGGTGAAGCGTTGTGTGTGTGTGTGTGTGTGTGTGTGTGTGTGTGTGTGTGTGTGTGTGTGTGTGTGTGTGTGTGTGTGTGTGTGTGTGTGTGTGTGTGTGTGTGTGTGTGTGTGTGTGTGTGTGTGTGTGTGTGTGTGTTTGTGTGTGTGTGTGTGTGTGTGTGTGTGTGTGTGTGTGTCTGTGTGTGTGTGTCTATGTGTGTCTGTGTGTGTCTATGTGTGTCTGTGTCTGTGTGTGTGTGTGTGTGTGTGTGTGTGTGTGTGTGTGTAATCATGGACAGGTTGCAGCCCAGGCCCCTGACAAACACAGATAGTCCACAGCCTCCATGCTGATGTATTCATGAGGAGTCCTGCACCTCAATAACTTAATTAACCTCGTGTAGAAGCCCACCGCTTACTGTCCCTTCCACAGCAGATAACATGCAGGAAAACATATCATGTGTTTTACTCGCTCTATCTCTTGGTCTTGTGCAGGTTTGCGTGGTCAGATTGTGACAATGTTCTAGGTGTCTTGTGTCTCTTTATTTTTTCAACAATGCCAGTGTCAACTGTGTGAGATGTTTTTGCAAAGCATTATTAACTTAATAAAAGTTATAATAATTTCAGGCAGGTTTTTCTTATTTTTCTATCTATCTATCTATCTATCTATCTATCTATCTATCTATCTATCTATCTATCTATCTATCTATCTGTCTATCTGTCTGTCTGTCTGTCTGTCTGTCTGTCTGTCTGTCTGTCTATCTATCTATCTATCTATCTGTTTGTCTTCTTGTCTTTATCTAGATAAATTCCTATTCCTCTAATTTAAATTCCAATTCAACTTCCTGTGTGTTGTGACCAATTAAAATCCACACTCATGAATTGCTGGTGAGGCAGTTCTGAATTTTGCACATCCCTGGTGTCAACAGTAAAGCAGCTCTAATGCAGCCTTAACTTTAACATGCTTATTTTGCTGCCATGCAAGCACTGCTGTTTCCTTCTCGAAATGCAAATCGTGTTTACCTCACTGTTGGGCGTGTGTTTTTTTCCTTTGGGGGAGGAGGGGGGGGGGGGTCATAAATAGAGTATGTTGGGACCCGAGGGCAAGGAAAACAGTTTAAAAACATCTCTAACATAAGCGGCGTAATGTTTCTGGTAATGATTTAATTAGGTTTAATAGCTTCCGTGGCTTTACCCTTTTCACACTCATCCAGTTAACACAATGCAGAAGCCTCAATGCGATTTTCCCCGAGGGCCGAAACTCAGCGGCGTCTTTCCATTACTGTTCACACCACAGCTCCAAATGCCACCACCATTGATAACCTCCAACCCCCAGAGGGAAAGCCTGAAAACGAGACGATCGGGAAGCCCATCCTATGCAGCAACTCCTGTATGCAATTATTCAGCCATGAATGCTGTGGCCTTTCCATGCCCTTTGGAAAAATCACCCTGACCAAATGCACGCTGGGGTTGCTCGGTCTGGGGGCGCTGTGCATTTTAAGGTTAGAGCTTGTTGCCTGTGGTCGCCTTATTGATCCCGGGCAGCCTAGTGCTCTCTGCTTTTTGGAGATAAGGCAACAGAGTCGACCCTCTCCTTATCCCACCAGCCCCCCCAGACTTACAAACAAACACCCAATTTCTAATCCACTTGTGGGCTGCTGAAGACAGACAGGCCTTTATTTATACCCTTTCAAGCCATCCTCGGGGTCCGCTGTTTCGATAAGCCATGTAGGGACATAAGTTTTCTTGTTTGGAGGCAATCTGACGTAGACGAAACCCTGCACCCATCACTGTCCTGATCCCCATCTGTTTTAGCCAGACCAAGACAGAGGAGCCGAACTGGATGAAGCTCAAGGTTCATGTGATCAGTGTTCTGTAATGCCAAGCATGAAAATAGGATCAAACTCATGTCCAAAACTGTGTGATAGGACATAGTGGAGACTATACAGTATGACGCAGTGCTATGAATTGTTCTTGGCTCCAGATGTAAGTTTACAGTCAACATGACATTTAAAATTGACCATATGTGCTCTAATTCCTGATCTTACTGGGCACAATTCATAATTGCAATACATAATCTAGTCTTATGCAGTCTTTTCCTGTAGCTTAAACAGTAATTTTTTGTTGGTTACCATTAATTAAGTAAATGTTACAGCAATGATATCAAATGAGGATGGATCACATCACATTACGGAAGGAGAATGTGAACATCATTTTATGTTTACCATCACACAATTGTTCAAATTCAGAATTTAAAAATGTTATTTCACGAGTGTTTGATTTTATTTTGAGTTAATTTTTTTAAAACACATTTCTGCTACAACAAGTGCAGCCCAAAGTGCTTGGCAATACAAGCATGAAACCAAACGTGACACAAACGTGAACAGGACACAAAAGACCAAAATTAAGTTCTCTCCGGGATCAGACTCAAAAGCCAATATGTAAAAGTGCTCCTTCAAAGCTATTTACAAGCATTCAGATTTGGGGCAGAACGGATGGTAAGCGATATAGGTCATTCCATAATCTGGGTCTGGATATCGAAAAGGCACGATCACCTTTTTGCTTCAGTCGTGACCGTGATACCTTAAGTAGAAGTTTATCAGCAGGTCTCAAATTCTTTACTGGCATGTGTAGAATAACAAGATTGGATTGATTTGATTTTGGGTGCTAGAGCAGTTAAAACGTAAAAAAAAAAAAAATAGTAGGGCCTTGAAATCAATCCGATAGCTGACTGGTAACCAATGAAGAGATGCTAAAATCGGGGTAATTATGGGCTACACTTTATTTTAAGGTCCTCTTTTTACAGTGTAATTATACGTTCAAGTACTAAGTAATAGTAATTAACATGTACTTAGTATTTAATTAGGGTTAGGGTTTGGTTTAGGGTTAGTTGCATGTAATTATGCACAATTTACTTTTATTACGTAAGTACATGTAAAATATGTAACGCATATAACAAAGTGTTACATAATTCTGTCCCTCTTTGTTAATCTTGCAGCAGCATTTTGAATTTTAATTTTAATTGGACACAAAAAAAGGAAGTTAAACTGGAATTAAACACAGGTGATGCATTCTGGGAAATTTATTAAACCTATGATATATGTATAATTTAATAGACGTTTAATTGTACTTTACATTAAAATCCAAATTGCATCCTGTTTGTTAGCTCAATTCAAAATCAGAAATAAAAATTTTAAACATTCAGTTTCAAACGCAAACGTTCAGAAACTGAAAAAAACCGCTGCGATTAGCACCGCATTTCTATAAGACGCTTGAACACTGATGGAATCTTGTCTCCAGAAAAACCGCAACACCCCCTCAGACAGCAGAAATCAAATTCTGTTCAATCAGACCCACAATTATATTAGAGCCCATCCGATAGCAGCACACCGATAGCGCTTGTGCTCGTCCACATGTGTTTTGGCGTTCGGTGTGTGGCGCAGTCCTGTCACCATTGTAATGAGGTGATTGATTGATGAGTGTGATTGCTGACATTGAGAGGTGGGCAGGTGGAAAAATACAAGGGGGGTGATTTGTTACCGCCTGCCACCTCTGTTATCGCTTATTAAATCAACAGGCAAGGTGAGGAGATATGAAAACAGGCGGAGAGAGGCAGGACTCCTGCAAAGATAAACAGATCAGCTCCTGCGCCATATGGAATACCAGTCCTTTATGTGGCTAAATGCCAGCGTGACTGTACACACACCAGGAGCTGCTGTCTGTTAACAGGCATCAGATGCCCTGATGATCGAGTCAAGCATTGTTTAGATAAGGCTTGATTTGGGTCTCTTTTAGAGCCCGACCGATAAAGGATAGCCGATACTGATACAAATATTTGTTGATTTAAAAATCCGATATTCCGATATATCGGCCGATATATAATTTTTTTTTTAAATAACGAGTAACAAACCATAAACAGATTTCCCTAACATTAGTTATTTGTAGTTATATATGTGTCCTCAGACTCACTAAAATAATATGATAATGCAGTTTAAAAATAAACTTGTTTGTTTTATTGTCACAACAGAACAGAGGAACATCAAAATATATTAAAGTTCTGATAAATAAAATGTATAAAAATACAATAAGCTACCTTTTAATTACAATGTCAACTTGCTTATCCCTTTACCTGCAGTCTTTTAATTCTATCCATCAAGCTACAACAAACCATTTTCAATTATCATTTGCTACCTGCCTTCTAAAATATACTACTTAGTGATGCACTAAATCCATTATGTGAATCGTTAATGCTGCGGCTGAACGAAGTCAGCAACGCACACTTGCGTCACTTGGATTTCACACACGTGTTAAAGAAAAGCTAACTTTTATGCGCAGGCTATGTTTGATACTTTTTCTCTATGTCTAAATGTTCACTCCTCGTGTGCCTAACTTGCATTTTACACTGCAGGGACTGGAACCACAGATATGCTAGTTATAAATACAGTAATCATTACTTTATTTTGGCAAGATAAGTTTGTTGTGATTTCCAAGCTCATTAATGTTAGCGGTCTTCCACTGAACACTTTCCTTGTTTTGTGGTTATAGCTAAAGTCTATGATAAGCCATAATTTAGCAATGGATAACGTCATACTGCAAATTACTGTAAAACATCCTTAACAAATCAAAATAATGGGCCGGGTAGAGATGATGCGTCTCATTGCTATAACTGTCACCCTATTAAAGAAATACATCTTCTGTCACATTGTCCGAGGTAAACCGACAGTCAGTCAACTATACTGTAACAACGTAACTTAATTACTAGCTAATTCCAACAGCAGCAAAACTGGGCATGGTAGTCACGAATTTTGTCATGCTTATTTGAGTTAAAAGAACTGATGGGGATGTTCTTTTAATTGTTATTCAAGCAATGTATGTTTTGTCACAGTTGCCAACTTACCATGAACATTTCACAGATGATCTCAGTTGTGAATGTTCGCTCTTCCTGACTCTGGCTGGATCAGCTGGTGTTTTTACTACAGGGACGTTGTAGAGTGTCCTCTGGTGGACAAACTATGCAATGCCAACAAAAGTATGCAAATACTCATAATATGGTTAAAGGGTGTTTCGTTCGTTTTTATTTTATTTTTTAAATATTCATTTATCGGCCATTATAAATGCCGATACTGATAGTTTGGAAAATGCCTAATATCGGCCGATAATATCGGCCCGCCGATATATCGGTTGGGCTCTCTTTTGTGAATTTGTGTCTAATGCAACAGTTACACTTATTTATACTACAGGGCCGTTGAATGCTTGATTCTGATTGGTTGAGAACATTCTAAGGTGTGCAATTATTTTCAGGGAAACGCACGGCAAACGTAGTTCCAGGCAGGTCTTGACCGCATTACAGTTCCATATCACTTCGCGTAGTTAACTGTAATAATGGAAAATAGGATACAATTCATAACAAGAAAAAACATGCAGCCCATGCGCTTGATCTGCAATTTTCGATGTCTAACTTCACAATCAATGGAAACATGCAGTTTAATTTTAATAAACAAAGTATATAGCCCTATATAGTCAATAGAAAATTAAACTGAATAGGCCTATATAAATAAATTGATAGTCCTGCTGCACGGGTTTTCGTAATTATTGCAGATAATAGGCTATAACAAATAAATAATTATTGATAGGCCTATAGCCTACATGTTAATAGGACTTTGTGTTTCATTTACTACTGTCAATATTAGGAAAAAAACATGAACGAACTAATTAAAATGAATTGAATTAATTAATAAATAATAACATTGATGCACATGCCTCTCTCTCTCTCTCTCTCTCTCTCTCTCTAATAACTGCATTAATAACTGCATAAAGCCGGGGACACACTTATTGTAAGGCCGGTTATGAATGTAATTTGATACTTTGTTATGATTGATCATGCCCAAACGCGTGTTCAGCGCGTTCAGTCTGTGTTTAAAATCTGCTGCAGTCGATGGGAACAGAATGTTTCAGCCAGTCGTTAAGTATGTCCAGCATTAGTCTGCTATCATTGGCTCAAACCTCCGTTACTAACTCTAAAATTACGTTTTGGAATTAGCAACGGAGGCGTGGGATTAGATGCGCAATAAATTAGTCCTACATACAAGAGCGTTTTAATGACAAAAACTTTACAAACGTCTTGAAATACATCATTTGAACAATGTTTCGATGTGTGGTAACTGTAGTATAAGCGGAATAATTGACTTCAGGCCGTTGAATTATTAGAAAAATAATGCACACCGAGGTGTAACTCCGCTTCGCGTCGTGACCACATTACCACCTCGGGTGTGCATTATTATTAACTGTTACAATATGTAAATAAAAGTCTAAATTAAATCTGTTCATCATATAAAGTGATTGTGTCTCTTCAGAAAATTTGGACAAAACCGCTCAATCCATATGGATTAGTTTACAATCTCTTTATGAACTTTTTGAAGCGTCAAAGTGGTAGTTGTGTAGCTGTCAATGGAGGGACAGAAAGATCTCAGATTTCATCAAAAAGACATTAATTTGTTTTCCAAAGTCTTGTAGGTTTGGAACAACATGAGGGTAGTAAATGATAACAGAATTTTCATTTTTGGGTGAAATAACCCTTTAAGATATTTGCTCTAACATGCTCTAACTGCTGCAACACGGCATCGATAGCTGCATGTTTTCATCTGTATATTATCTTTGTTTTCTCAGGAAATCACTTGCGCAAATGTGGGAACATTCCGAATTTGGCTTATTCACTGAAGTGTTGTGTCTTGCTTCTCTCTTTTACCGTTATAATTATGTCGCTAGTTCCACAGTGTCTTTCGGGTGTATACGAGCTTCATCAGAAAGCGCTCTCACCACCACAGCACCAGACGCCATATTTATGTGTAAAATGAACTGAGTAAAAATGAATAATTTAGAAACCTGTGGCGAACTTTCCTGAATGTTTCTCAGGATGCTATAAGGAAAATCTAACACATTGCCAGAATGTGGTGTCTGTATGTGTAGCTTTGCATTTTTTCGCCCTTTGATATTGTATTATAATTGGTGTCTTTAAAAAATACACCTGCTATGAATTAGGGTGGCCGTAAAGTTATTCCAGGATTGCATTATAATATCCTTCTAAAACATGTCGGCACTCAAGTGCCACTACTACAGATTTGATGTATTATGAATACGTTCTAAAGCATTACAATCCCATTTATTATTCATTATACACATATCTAAAGCGCTGCTGAAGTCCTACACGGTTATATCGACTGCCTAAGGTTAATCAAACATATACCGCCCCTTTGAATAAGACAGTATTCCCAACCACATCCCTTTAAGAACATTTCTTCCCTGGCTATATTTTCCATTTCTGTCTGGTACATTAAGTCTCTGAAACAGAAGAGGCATCCTGTCATCCAAATGTGATAACGGAACAGTTAGCGTTCCTTTTGCCCTGCTCTCCATGTATAAATATGTATAATTCTGATAAGATTAATTGGATCGCCTAAGTACACAGAGAAGGAGAGAGACTCTTGTTCCGGCTGCTTTCCGCAAATCTGCTCCGGGCCCACCTCACATTCCCCTGCTAAAGTGCTTCATTTTTTTCTGGAACAAACTGCCTTCAATTAAAAAAGAAAATGGCTTACCCAAAGGTCCCGAGGAAAAAGGAGCCGAGCAAATGGCTTGTACACACTCACGATAAATAGTCCTGTTAAAATATTAAGCATTCTGAGAAGCGTTCGATACTAAATGCTCATCTTTGTCTTAATGGGGAAACATGTTTCTTTGAATTTCCACTTCTAAGAGAAATTCTTCTCGCTCACTGTGAGGAGGGATCTCATGAAAACATTTACAGGTAATATTTCACAACAAAATCAAAAGAAAAAAAGCAATAATTTATTTATTTAAAGGGAAAAAAAGATGCCCATTTTTGGGACCTTTTTGCATTTTTGCTATATTATTTTGATGATAATTAAGCATAATTTCACATTTTGTTTTTCAATGTTTTTTATTTATTCATTTATTTTAATTATCATTAATTAAGTAATATTTATCATATTGTATATTTATGGTAATGAGAATTTGGGAGTAAATTGAGGAAATGCAAAAAAAAATCAGTGACTTAGTTATACGTTACTACCTGTACTTACTATAGTAATAACAGCATAATTACAAGTAACTTACCCTAAACCAAACCCTAACTATAACTGTAACTCTATATTAAGTGAATGTAGTTAATTAGTACTCAGTACTTCAGTAAATTTCTTATTTATTTTCTTTCTATTTGTTTGTGTTCTTGTATGCTATATATCACAAATGTTCCATAACTGTTGACCCTTAGTGCCTGTACAGGAAATGCAATTTTGTATGTTACTTATTCTGATTTCCTGTTCCTGTGATATTATTTTATAGAGAGAAAAAGAAAATCCCAAAACTAACTACAGACCAAAGATCAAAAGCATCTCTCTCATAAATGGTCTCTCCCATAAACAGCATGGCACGTTCTGGCAGGGCACTTCAGCCTTCTTCATTGGTTTTGGCAAACTACACCCAAGAAGCGTTCCCATGGCATTGATCATCACCGGTGAAAAATTAGCAGAACCAGCTAATGCATATAACACAACCTATAAAGAGTCATCAAACCAATTCCCTTTAAATACAGTCCCAAGACTGATTGTTTCTGTGTCAAACCAAGAAGTGGGCAGAGAGGAATTCTCTACAAATGGCAATAAACCTCCAGTATGAATGGGAACGGACGGGCCACATAAAGGGCCTCAATGTGATATTAATCCTGCGCCGCTGCGGTCTGGAAAGCACTCCGTCAAGCTAACGTGTTTTACTCCATCTCTGATACGGTTATGATAATAATGAGCTGTTCGTTTCACACATCAGCTCTGAGCGATAGAGGCTCAAGTCATTGGTGTGTTAAAGTGTTTTATTATTGGTGGAATTATGAATAATTTGGGGGGAAATCCTTCCATGAGTATATAAACTGAAGGAGGTTGGTATACTCTGAATGCTGTGTGCTTTTATTTCAGATTGCATAACATTACCTGTGCTACTAACCCATGAGGAAAACAGCTAATAAATCATACTAAGTGATGTTTTTTTCGAAAACGTAAAAATGCAGAAAGTTTTCTGTAACGGGTAGGTTTAGCGTTAGGGGATAGAGTATACAGTTTGTACAGTATAAAAATCATTACGTCTATGGAAAGTCCCCATAAAACATGAAAACACAACATATTATTCTGTATTATTTTATTATTATACATATTTATGTATAGAATTTCAAGCACATTTCCATTTTTTAGCTTTAGTTTTTCATTTTACTAACAGCTTGCACCAGCACAAGCCTTGTTTTGGCATTAAAAAAACGACTGTCAGGATTAGCACTAAAAAGTCATGGACAGGGTTATTTTTGCAGCTGATCTTATTGCATATGCATTTGTAGGAGTTTAGCTTTCAGACGTTAAATTTGTAGGAGGAGAGTATTAAAATGAATTTACTTTTAGGTTTGCGCTAGTCAATTTATTGGTATTTGCACCATTACTTACTGCCTTGTCTTAAACCAGACGCTAATTTGCGCTGCTCTTGGTAGATTGTGTTGGTTATTATGGAAATTATCTGACTGCATCTGTGGTCTTTCATTTGCGTGTCGTCGGTAGATCACGCGCAGAACTTTACACTCCCATCTGTGCTTTTTTGGACTTGTGCTTTCATGCTAATATACCCTGGTTAGTAAATCTGGCCCTTGGTGTCTTTCTTTCTCAGTCTTTCAAAAACATAATTTAATTTAGTTTTTTTTCTCTTTTTTATACTTCATGTTTTTGGTTTACAAAACAGTTTCTAAATTTCAACTAATTTATATAATAGCACATAATAGTACATGTTTATCCCTCAGAGCCTTTAAATCCCTCTTATTCTGTGGCAGTGTCATTAAAACTCTCTCTTTTTCTCCGTCTCAGGCCGCAGAATGGGTCTATGATCCTCTACAACAGGAAGAAGGTGAAGTACAGAAAAGATGGCTACTGCTGGAAGAAGAGGAAAGATGGGAAAACCACGCGGGAGGATCACATGAAGCTCAAAGTGCAGGGAGTCGAGGTGAGACGCTGTTCGCTATTAGAAACGTGATACGATCTCTCCACAGCGGGAAACCTCACCGATGCACAATCAAACTATGTGACTCACCTGTTTATGTGTCAGATTTGAAGGATTTGTGTGCATCTGGCATTGGTGTCACCAAATAGATTGGAAATATGATTGTTTCGAACAGGTTTCCAAAACATTGAAGAGAAAACTGCTGTCTGTTATTTTTTGTCTGGCTAATTTCATGGCTTAAGTATGTTCATCATTGATCTTGCTTGAGCGAGGATGTGTTTGTGTGTTTGTCCATTTTACATGACCTTTCTAAGATCTGAAGCCCTCTTGAAAACAGCACTCCCCTCGCACCACTGGCCGTCCCAGTGCGGATGACTCTAATGTGTCAGCTCAGGCATGGCCCCTTTAAATGAAGAACCGTAATGAAGCATGTCTCCGGTCCCCGCGTTCCCGCTCACTGCCTCTAATGAAGAGAAATGTCAGCACATTGCCGATTTAGCGCGGTGATAGAACGAAGCTACGGATGAGTGCAGCCGCGCGGTCTCTGATGCTCTACCTACACGAGTCGATCACCTGAGCCGCGCTCACTGATCTTACTCAGCTTTATGAGACGAAGACAACGTTTAACGCATAAACATTGCTGATAGACATTGAAAAGGCATGTGTAGCCTTTAAAGGGATGGATCGTCCAAATATTACAATTCTGTCATTGTTTATTAACCACTGTGACTATGAAACACAAAATGAAATGTTTAGCTGAATGTCGGATGTGTTGTTTTCAATACAGCAAGAGTTAATGGGAACTGCAGATTACATAGTCAAGTCAAGTCACCTTCATTTATATAGCGCTTTTAACAATCTAGACGGTTTCAAAGCAGCTTTAACTGGTACATTACTGGTCCATACACTTCAATCTTCTGAAGTCGTCCCAAATCATTATGACATGCAAGAACCAATGATGTTTGTCTTAACATGCCAAGATTGAATATGTGCAAATTGAGTATGTGTAAATGTTGGCCTGGTCGACTTTGTAATTAATGTTGCATTAAATGTTTGGAATGACATAAGGGTGAGTAAACATAACAGACTGATCATTTTAAGAGAACATTTGACTTTAAAATGTATTTTCCAGGCACGTGTCATTCTTCTAAAATACACACGAAAAATGAGCTGGTTCTTTTCATGAATCAGCCAAAATGAGTCACTGATTCATTAAGAGAACCAGCTAACAGGAGTCTCTTGTTTGAATGATTACAAACAAATTACTCTTATGGACTGGTTCTTATAATGAATAAATCAGAACAAATTGTATGTACTTTTTTTATGGTAACTTTTTGTCTGTTTTTGAGCTTGAATGCCGTGTAGCAGAGTAGCGTGAAAATACCCTCATGTCATTCCAAAGATTTAAGGAGATGAGTAAAAGATTGCAGAATGTTCTATTGGGTGAACTATCTCTTTAAAACGTAATTTCCAGGCAAATGTAATTCTTTAAACGTTTAACACAATTCAGCACAAGCTAAGGAAATATGACAGGCATGAAATGTGTATTTGTCCGTCTGTGAAAAGCATGATGTGGTGCCAATCGCAGACTCTGCTATAGAACATCCCTCGGGCCGTTTTTCAATGCGGATCATTCCTCCAAATTTGTTTGACATGTTGAAAACAGGGTAGAAAATGGGTGGACAGCTGATGTTGAATCAATAATCATACAAGATGTTTCTGTCTGGAGGGACGGCAGGTCTGAATGAACAACGACATTCTGACTGATGACGGTTTCACCTGCGCTGGGCTGAAAGGGCAATGGTGGCGAGTCTTTTGGTTTGTTTTCCAGTTTGCTGGCCATGTAATTATATGTATTAGGATGGAAAATCCTAGAACAGAACTATTTCCAGAGATTTATCCTTTTGGAAATTTGCATTTTACATTATATTGGGATACACATATTTCAGGCCGTTTGTGTGTGTGTTCAAGCAATAAGCACATTTCTTATTTCTGGATCCAATCAAGCGAAGTAGGATACATTAGCGTACATTAGGACTTAAATCAGATTCAAATGTGTTTTATTTTGTCTCTACGAGACACTCATGGGGATTTTGGGCTGCAACAATGACACAAATGCTCAAAGGCTTGAGAGAGACAGAGAGAGAGAGAGAGTTCAAAAGAAACGGCGCTGCAGGGCATCTCTGCAGTTTTTAAATGGGAAATATTATTCATTTTGTAGCATGTTTTCCTTTTTTCCTTAGACTAAAATAATCATAATAAAGCTTTGTACATCCATTTTACACCCTTTCTCTGACCCTTGGATTTAAACAACATGTTTTTACTACACTCCCTTTAAGACTATATGACCCCTATTACAGACATCCCACCCTGCAAAAATGTATTATTATTCTATATTATATTATATAATATTAGTATAAGCTGCGTAACATGGGTTCGTTCATTTAATAGTATTTGTGTGCCCCAAGTGAAAGTAATGTAGATTGTGTCGAAATTAGAGGGGAGCGCACTGGTCATTATATAGATCAGTGGGGGAGCGTCTCAACGAATTCCGAATGCGAGTGGTAACAGAAGATGCATTTGAAACGCATGATAAGCGGTAATGCATCTTAGCTGAGCATTCGTGATCGGATCATCGAAAACATCATATTACAGGTAGAAACAGGGCTTCACTCTCGCTCGCTTTCTTGATTTCCGGGATATTGTATATAATTTGCGGGCATCAGGGAGCCGCTATCAATATGCGGGATACTTCCGGGAGAGGTGGGATGTCTGTCGTTATGATTGGCTAACTTCTGCATACATTATTCACACTGTCATCCATCAGTTTAGCATGCAGAATTCAGAACAAATGATCCTAATGAGCTCGTTCTTCTACTGAACCAGTCAAAAGTTCATTAATAGAACCAGCTCACAAGAGAAACTTGTTTGCACATTTGTATGAACAAATTATACTTACAAGCTGGTTCTTTTATTGAATCAGTCAAAAGGATTTACTGATTCATTAAAATAATCAGCTCACTTTTTTGTGTTTACATACAAATCATTCTTAATGTATGAGCTGTTTATTTTTAATGAATCAGTAAAAAAGATTCACTGATTCATTCACAGAACCGGTTCATAGGAGTCACTTGTTTGAAGGTTTGTATGAGTGAATGACTTTTATAGGCTGTTTTTTTTTTTCAAATAGGTAAAAAAGATACAATAGTTCATTAGAAGATCCCATAGAAGTGATTTATTTGTGAATCAAACCTTTTCTTTATTCATTTATTGTCTTTTTATTATTTGTGTAATTTTATCTTACCACATCTAATTCTGACTGCATACTTGCAACATACAGTAGGTACTTGAACAGCAGTGTTGGGAAACAGTTCACCCGAGCACTTATAAAGGCACAGAAACCTGCCCTGAGCTCTCCATCATGAGCCATTCCTGCCCTCTAGACACCAAACACACATTAAAACACTCTCTCTATCCCCCCACTCGCTCTGTTTGCTCTGATAAAGAACTAAGCCATTTACCAGCATCCACCAGAGTCCCTGGTTACCTAGCGATGGTGGCAGTAGCCATGGGAGCGGTAGTCACAGCGACAGAGAGGATAATTGCAGTAGTTAGGTATAGTTTTGCTAAGAAACTGTGATGATGGAGCTGCGAATGAAACCAGTGGGGATGGGATCTGTGTGTGTGTGTGTGTGTGTGTGTGTGTGTGTGTGTGTGTGTGTGTGTGTGTGTGTGTGTGTGTGTGTGTGTGTGTGTGTGTGTGTGTGTGTGTGTGTGTGTGTGTGTGTGTGGGTGCGTGCGTGCGTGCGTGCGTGCGTGCGTGCGTGCGTGCGTGCGTGGTGTCCTGGTATTCCCTATACGTTTATAAATCATACAGAATAATGTTTTTCGTTTTTGGAAAATCTAAAAAAGCAGAAAGTTTTCTGTGAAGGATAGTTTTAGGGGTAGATTTAGTGTAAGGGGATAGAATATACAGTTTTTACAGTACAAAAAAATTTAACACTGAATGACCCCATAAAACATGGAAACCCAACGTGTGTGTGAGAGAGAGAGAGAGAGAGAGAGAGAGAGAGAGAGAGAGAGAGAGAGAGAGAGAGAGAGAGAGAGAGAGAGAGAGAGAGAGAGAGAGAGAAAATCTTAGTTTTAATAAAAAATGTAAGCCTATTTTTTAACCTTTTTTGGGTAATTTTATCATAATGCATTTTTTATATTGATAATTTTACATATATGTATTTAAATTGTAATGAAAATTAGAAGTTTTCACATTGAGGATATGAATTACATAGAACATAATCAAAACTTATACATGAAAATGTCAGTCCAAAATAAAAAAAATCTTAATGGTTCTTTTCATATAATTACTTATTTATTGCTTTATTTTTATTTTGTGCTGAAATATGCCCAAGACTTGTGTTTGTTTTTTGTGAGATTCACCCGTGAGGAACCGGTTTGCAGAGGGAAAGAATATTTTAGTATCAAAGTCTCGAGGAATTTTCCTGCAGTGTGGCAAACTGTTCTACCCATAAATCTATTTAATCCGATTTGCATTGTGCCATTTGCTTTTGTTTTTTCATCAGTTGTGATATTTAAGCCTATTATTTAGTTTAGTTTAGTTTAGTTTGTCTTGCTTTGACAGGCTCCGTGCGACACGTGTGTTGTAGCGTGTGTACTGTCGTGAAAACCAATTCCACCAGCCCAAGTCGTCTGGCAAATAAAGACTCTGTTGTGCGCATTATGATTGAATGTACACACACATCTGTTGTGCGTATAGACACACACATACACCCCCTACTGAATAGCATAAGACTGAAGATGTAACAGATGTGCGTCCGTCGTGCAAGTTGTTCCATTCGCCTGGAGACTCACAGATTAAACCAACAGGAATAAATCAAGGCTATTAGAATGGCTGCTAATGCCTAGAGAAGAGTGGAGAAACATACAGGCCAATGCTGCTTAATTAAGAGAGGGAGACTGACCAAGAAACAATCAGTAAAACTGGCCCATCTTGTGTCTTTTTGACCTCCGAGCCAGCAGGGGGAGTGAGAGACCGATCTGGAATGATTACCTAGTAATCACATGTATTTTGCTGCAACAATCTGTGAAAGAGATCTTCATCTGGAAACCATTGAGGTTTTTGTTGACTCAGGGTTTTCAGAAAGATAGTGCAGATTTCCTTTTGTTAACTTTACGGTTCATAAACACAAATGTAATGCTTTGGTATGCAATATAATGCAGCAAAACAAATCAACAAGTTGCAGTGACTAGTAAGCTCGTGATCCACGCAGATTTTGTCCACGTGCACAGTGTTTTGCCAGCATTTCTTAAAGCCAAATTCTATTAAATGCATTCATGCACTAAAACCTCCCAGACTCAAGTCCCTCTGGGAGGTTCCTACTTACAAGTTCAGAATTCATAATTATGATGTGATGTGGCTTCAATGATTTTGGTTGATCTCACTGAGCAGCTTCATTTTTTTCCACTCTTTTCTACTTTCTGACAAAGTCAGGAAGCTTTTTAGTGCTAATGCAACAACAAAAACAGTAAAGGATGTACATTAGGTGTGTAATTGGTGCTTTATCTGTATTTTATCATTGTTGTGCAGCCATAAAGAATGGTGGGAAATGTAGTTTAGTCTGGCGCCTCATAAACCAGCTAAACGAGTAGTATTTTCCAGCAAGTTTTATCACTGTTTTCCATCTCCTGTACACACAATGCATAAAAGGCGAAACTGTTCGGTCGATATTTATTGTTACAACTTTGCCATGATTGTTTTATTGAGTCAAAAATTGCGAGAGTGTTTAGCTGCACTCGTGACGTAATTCCGGTCATTCCAACATGACTTTAAAGCATTGTAAGAGGCCAGGCTAGACTACAGCCAGAATCCAGCAGTTTTGAGTGGAGTGACTCAGCAGGTGTGTTTGTGATAGAACTGATCTCTTCTTTCCACAACCCTCCTCCTCTTCCTCACAATTCGCTCAAACGAATTTGGAACTCACAGCAGGTAGGTGTATCGAACCCCGAGTCCCTGGTGTGGAGGCTCCAGAAGAAATAGAGACAGAAATCCATAAAGAAACTTTGTGAATGAGTAAGACGATCGTGGGTGAGCCTCTGAGGAGAACACCGAGAGAGCTTGTGAGGTACAGAGCAGAAAAATAAAAGCGTATGGATTATTGCATGAGGTTCTGGGAATTCCCGGAGCGGGAAAAGAAAAGATGGCTGCCAATGGTGCTGGAAGCTGTCAACTTGTGTTTATCATTGAGATCCATCTCTCGCTAACTCTGTCTCCCTGACTTTCATATGCTTTTTGTGGACATGAAACAGCATATTGTACATTTGTCAAAGCTAATCTCATCCAGCTCAGGGAGCCAAAGTTTCTTAAAAAGAGGAATCATTTCACTCAAATTATCCCAGCCGGTATCAGCTCAGGCTAATGTGCTTTCTCATGTCTAGGTTTTTTTTTTTTTTTTGCAGTGTTAGTGCAGCACTGCCGTACACACATTCAGTTCTGCTCGATCTTTTATTTGATTGTGTTAAAAGCAGACACTAATTTGGAGGAATGTTTCTCTGCTACTTAGACGTAAATTGTATAATCATGAAATGATTGCACAGATATGATGAACTCACAAACAGTGCTGTGTTTCTTTTTGAAGACGAAGTCTCAAAAGTGTGTGTGCTTATAAGACAGCTGTTAATAGTTCTCTAGAGATTAGACTTCGTCTTACTCAGCACTAGTTGTTAACGACAGTTTTAAACATCATGCTGTTTACCTGTGAAACAGTTTATATCACGATGCTTAAAGGCACAATATGTAAGATTTTTTTAATAAAATATCCAAAAACCAATAAAACAATGGGTTACACTTTATTTTAATGTGTCCATGTTACAATGTACGTAAACATTTAAGAACTAAGTAATAATAATTAAATACGTGTACTTACTTTATGGTTTGGTTTAGGTTTGGGCTTTAGTTTATAATTAGTTGCATGTAATTATGAATAATTAATAGTTATTGCATGTAACATGTAACAAGGACACTGTAAAATGAAGTGTTACCAAACAATGTTAAATATTTTGTTGACTGTAATGTGTACATTAAATCAAATGTTTCCAAATCCAGAGAAATCAGCTATCTTAACCAGTGCAAAATCCTGTGTCATTGCGTCCCCTGTCATTGATGTCATATCCGTCTTACCCTCGATTTCCTGTTTTACTTCTGTAGAAAACATGGAAACATCTTTAAAGTTATGTTTTATTAGACAGGCGAGCAACTGTTTGGACACATTTATTGACAGAAAACTAATCATTACTGTATATAGCTCAACACGGTTAGTCTTATTGTTTGAATCTCTAGTCACATGAATGTACCATATCTCAGAGTCGACATGGCATAATCAGAAAGAGCTTTAGTAACAGTAATACCATTTTAAAATGTTTTAAAATGAATTGCATGCCATTTAGCAACACAAGTCATCAAGCTTTTATTAATATGATATTCTAATATTGATCTAGCTTAATGCAATTTGCAACAAGTGTCTTATAGCAGCCACAGAGTAACGTTAACAACTTTCAACACGCTTAAATGTACTTTAGTAAGATTGTTTTGACCAAGTAAAACAGTTCTGCGTTACTCCACAATTTTAATCTGTCATATAAAGTGACCCTATGAGTAATAATTTTAGCACTAGTGGCTATTTCATTAGAATGAGATGATATAATGTGAATTTAAGCTATCAAACGTAACTGTAACAAAGTTCAAGGAAGAAAGAGGCGAATATTAAACGTAACTTTAATCATAAAATAAACATAACAAAACCAATGGGCAGCAACGGCTCACTGCTGCATATAAGCATAAGTGTAAGTGTAAGTGTAAAATGTCCCTAGCTCTCGGCCTGTCCTTCTTCATACCACAGTATCATTAATGAAACTTTAATACATTAGCTCATCCATGAACATGATTTCTGCCGAGTCATGTCGGATTGCTTTCCATCGGCTGTGAATTTGATAAGACGGACTTGTTTTGCCAGATTGTTTTGACGGCTGAAAGACGATAACTCACATTATCCCACGCTCATTCACGGCGTCACCAGCTGCCACTTTATTATGGTTTTGAATAAGCGACCTCTTGCGGTGAAACTTACATACTGTGCCTTTAAAGGGGTCATATAATGCCATGTTTCTACAAGTTAATATGAATCTTTAAGGTCTAAATGAAAACTTTGTAATATACTTTTATTAAAAATTCTCATTAGTATTGTAAGACAACACTAATTTTACCTGGTCAACAACAGCTCTGTTTTCAGCACGCCGTTTCAGTGCATATGCCTTTAAATGATAATGAGCTTTGCTCACTCCGCCCCTCTGTTCTTTGGGGCGTTTAGACAGCATGTGGAGTGTTGCCTTGACAACTGTTCAGGGTATATTTTGGAACAAGAATGGCAGTGGGAGTCTCTGAGGACACATCTATGCAACCGTATCAATTTGAATAAGATGGAATAATAATAATAATAATAATAATCCCGGAACAAGATGACGGCCCCAAAGAAGTTTGACAATTAAGGCTCGAACAGGAACTTTCTGAATGGTTGGTTAACGCGTTGTTCATTATAAACGTGGGATTATGAATTATATTGAGAACGTTGTAACGTTACATAGAAAACATGCCGTAATATACCCTGAGTCAGTCTAAACATTAGCCGCATTCATCGTGAAGCGTGCAAGCAATTTGCAAAGATTAATATTTAAAGGTTGATAAAACGTTACACTCATTTCTTCTGGAGGTGCAGCAGGAACATGAATAGTTGGTACCGATTCTGTTTTCAGGACCAGCTTCTTAGCAAAACCAGATTTACACTGACGCTCGTTTATAAAGCAGTCTGGTGAGAAATGATTAGCGCAGACAAAAAAGCATTTACGTTGATCGTTGGGAATATTCCCTTCAAAAATAAAACTCAGCCATTGTGTCTTCAGCAAATTTAGGGACATTAAAATGACTCGTGTGTTCCTTATTACACCCAAGAACAGAACACCACAGTCGCTTAGATGCCATTCTGCTCCAGCGTATCAACAATGGCGGACTACGATGACAGCTCGCTCAGGGCGGATCTGTGTTGAAACGCTGCTATCAATTATCAATCGTGGGAGGGGCGTCCGATCTAGTGACGTCACAAGATCAAACGGCTCAATTTGAGGCAGGGGAAAACATATAAGGAGATTAAAACAAAAACACTGGATGGATTTTTATCATTATATGATGGTTGTGTACAGGCACTGCCTACATACATTTCAGTACAATCAACTTGTAAAAATGCATGTACCATTATATGACCCCTTTAAGTGTTCTGACTGGTTTCCAGGGCATTGCATGCAGTTGCTAAGGACATAAGAGCCCATCCTCATGTCTGTCCTTTAATGTTTGTAAGATTTTTTTTTTTTACTTTATCGTCTGCCAGGTACAAATAATCACACATTAAAGTAAATCCCGAACCCTGAGAAATATTACTGTAGCTAATGATGAATATTAATTGCACTCACCTCAATCCACATTGTGATGACTCCGACTTCCAACCAGATGGAACTGGATAAATATTCTGATCCAATCTGACTTCTGACCTGTAATGCTGCCTGAATCATAATCATACACGGTTGGTTCGTTGGCCAGAGGAGAACTGCCCCCCCCCCCCCCCCCCCCCCCCGACTGAGCCTGTTTTTTCTCCCAAGGTGTTTTTCTCCATTCTGTCACTGATAGAGATTTGGTTCCTTGCCACTGTTGCCTTGGCTTTTGGCTTGCTTAGTTGGGGACATTTCATTTTCAACAATATTATTGATCTGCCTTACTTAAGGTGGACGATGACGCAATTTTCTTCTAGAAACAAACTTTGTTGTATTATTTTCATGTTATCACTGTGAAGCTGCTTTGATATCATCTGTATTGTAAAAAGCGCTTTAAAAATAAAGGTGACATGACTTGATTTGACCAAAATAATTATAAAAAATGTTTTAATGTAAAACATTGATTTTAATAGTAAAACAATGGATCTGAAGTCAGACGCCCGACTATTGGAGGTGTGTTTGGGCGTCCCAGCTTAAACCCAACAGGAAGCTTCCATAGATCATTTATCTGTGCTCGAAGGACTACTTGACTCCTGCATTATTCACAGTGTAAAAGCAAGAGAGGCAATTTGGTCCGGCGTTATGTTCAATAAGCATAGCATCAATCCCAAGCCGTGACGCAGGGCTCTGGTCCGGGCAGTGGAGGAGGTCGGAGACGCATAAAGTTGTCTTGTGTGCTTTCTGCTCCTATCTCCGGCTGTCCGATAAGACAGAGGGCAGCCAGTGTGGTTTCCCGAGCAAAAAGATGCAATCGCGCCAGACTCACCCGGGATAATCGAGGGTGGGGAAATAATATTTTATTCAATCAATCAGGGTCGGTCTTCTGTGATGGACTGTCGTGATCTTCCCGTCATGTCTTGCTCCATTTGAGTCCATTTTCATTTTTTTAGACCATATATTATATTCTTGCTGAATAATCCATTTTAGGACCAGATGGAGGTTAGGTTTACATGCATGCAAAATCTACACACAGACACACACACTCACCTATATGTAAATATATGTGTACTCACACACGCTGATACAGGCGATGCCTTGAGACTCAATCGATATGCTTCTCTTTCCTGCAAAGGCTGAAGGAGCCATTTAGATCATTCTTGGCTCGCGGCCACAAGCTCTTTTATCCTTCAAAGTGTGTGTGTGTGTGTTGTGCCTTCCAGTATTGATGTTGTGGTGTGTGCCATGTCTGTGTTTTATTGAGTTTGTGTTTCTGTGTGTTGTGAATGTTGTGTGTGTCTTTGATTCAATGTATAAAAGGAGAGAGGAGTCATATACGTTATCACCGTATCCTCAACTCATACAGACATTTATCCTCTGTTCCATCAGCATCGTTCGTACTTTATGGGGGTTAAAGTAACAGGAGGGGTGTTTTTTTATTAAAAATATATATTTATTCAATGCATATGTACAGTATGTATGTATGTATATATATATATATATATATATATATATATATATATATATATATATATATATTAGTGGTGTGCCGTTATCTGTGTTATCGTGCTGCGTTAACGTGAGACTCTTATCGGGCGATAAAAAAAATATCGCCGTTTATCTATTCTCAAAGTTGGGTTGGGATCATAAAATAGCTTTTTCGAATATCATTATATTTTCGCGCAAATCGCACAGCAGGGTATTTTACTGTCAGGGACACAAGGTTTATACTTTTACATGTTACGTTGGGCGATCGTTCCTCTCGTTACTTTACATGTTGTTAAATGAGTTTATTCCAAGCGCGCTGTATCTTTTTTATGGGCATGAGCGATGCTCAATTTACAAATGAATCACTCTTTTGGGTCGATTCTGTTCAAAGACTTCATCAAACAAGTTGGCAGATCTGTCTAAATCGGTTCGCGAATCAGTTCTGTTCAGTTCCTCACGCACTGAATCGTCTGAAGCGCGTTCAATCGCACTCAACACGGAGTCGTAACAGGAAGATTTAAGAACATCAAGAGCTACAGTTTAGTCTAGTGAAAGCAAATCTGCAAATGCATCATATTTTTTGCCAGCGATGAAGATCTTTATTAGTTGAACATCTTTGTAAGCTGTCTGTGAATGAATGATTCCACAGGACGATACATTCAATTTCATTTCCTTCAGGTAATACATTTTACAACCAAACAGATCATTACGGCACGATAACACTACTAAAAAGTATGACATTATCCGTTGGACATATACATTAATTTATAGGCTACAAAATAAATAAGCTACCATTGTGTACAGTTTATGAAATGAACACCCGCCATCCCGCGGTAATGTGTGTGTATTGCGCAGGGGCATAGTCACACGAATAGAAACTATTCTTCATTGAAGAATCCAACTTCATTGATTGAAACTAATTTGTTTAAAAAGGAGGAGGCTATTCCCGGTATAAAGGCAGGTTCACATAAAATCATTATGACATATGACATTATTTTTTGATCTAACGAGCATCTGGTTTGGCGATGCAAAAACGGACTGTAGCTACGTCGTGCTTATTGTTTTTTTTCTTCTTCCAATTAGCCTAAGTTACTATGTTTAAAAAAAACGACGAAAACATGTTACTTGTTCAATTATAAACAGTTTGTTTGATGACAAATCGCTAAAGATGAAATTGGCCTCCCTTTCTGTCATTTTAATTGTGCGTTTTATTTATTTATTTTATTTTATAAAAAAAATTTAACGATATTCGACTTTTGCTCCTCTATTGTCGAATGGCATTTTTGGCAGAAATTCATATCCCTACGTGAGGCGAAATATTCTCAAAGACTTACTTTTAGTCATTATTTGGGTAGCACACATATTCTGAATGCCTTCGGCAGAATTCAAATGAGCCATTTTAATCTAGATTAATTCCAAGATTCCAGTGAGATTAATCTAGATTAAAAAAATTAATCTATGCCCACCTCTAATAAATATTAAATATTAAATAAAATAAATATTATTTTTTAAATAATTGCAATTATATATATATATAATATATATATATATATATATATATATATATATATATATATATATATATATATATATATAATTGCAATTATTTAAAAAATAATATTTATTTCATGTTTCCTAAAGCCCACAAAACTTGCTTTTTTTATTAAACCGATATCACTGAAGTAATGATAAATTGCAGATTGGTAATTGAGACTACTGAAATGTTAGTTCAGTAACTGCTGTGAATGATTCAGTGAGTTAATTTAGTGAATGATTCATCAGACTGATTCAAACTGGTTACTTGTGAGTCTGAGAGTTTTATGAATGATTCATTAAAAGAATCAGCTCATTATATTAGCAGCTGCATAGCAATACTCCTCACGCAACTTTAGCAATGGTAAGCACAACAATGAAAAAAAAATAGAAGTTAAATTCTAGTTAAAAACTACTATTTTACAGCATGTGTAATTTTTTATTTTATTTCCATGTTACCTGTAGACTTTTTCTACTAGACAAACATGTGACTATTTGATTCAGAGCATCTAACAGGCCTTTCCTACAGAGCGGCAAATTGAGTCGCTTTTCAGGCTTTTCACTTTGTGTTTTTGTGGCATGACAGGCAGGTTACGCTTGCATGCGGCCGCTAATGCCCTCCCGAACATGTACGGTTGATCCGTGGAGCTCAGAAGACCCGTCCGAGTAAACACGCTAAACGCTCATAAACACACGCCACACTGACTCATTCAGCCTGACATCTGACGTGAAACACAAAAACAGAATTACGCTCTCAATCCAAAGTGGTCTTTCAATGCGTAAATCACAGTGGAGAAACGTGCAGCTCACGCAAGTGTGCCAAATGAAGTCTCCAGAGGACAGGACAAGAAAACAGAGACAGGGAGTGGTATTAAGCAATAAGGCATTCAGGGGTGTGCTATGTTGTGAATTTAAGCTCTTATCCAAAACTGCCAAGCTGCCTTGCTGTCTGCTACAGAAAAAAGGTTGTTGTCTTCTCACGGAGCGTCTTAACTTACATGTGACAGATTTAAAACACACAAATGTGAGTGCTATTTGCATGATAGTTGCGGTCTGTAGAGTGTTTTAAATCTGTCACATGCGAGTCACATGCAAAACACACATGAGACTCGACTCTGGTTAAAATAGAGTTTGACATTTGCTAAGTGAATGGTGTGATGCTTTAATAACCATATAGATACACAGTACATAAAAAATTTTGGGTAGGATAAATAGTTTTATTAAAATAATGTATATTTCAACACAATAATGTATAAATCAACATTTATCTTTGTTCCTCCACCATATAAAATTAGTTTGTCACAATGTATTATAAGATGTTTTATTATCTGCCAACGATACAAGTGATACAAAGTTTTGAATGTGCATCAGGAGCATGTCAGCGATGTCTTAACCGCTTACTTCACAGCTGGCAAAATGGGCTTTCAATAAAACTTGGCTGCCTATACAGTAGAAAGGTGAAAAGTGAAATCGGTGATACCTGATTCGAGAAAACTGAGAAAAATGGCTATTGTCATCCCTTTTGCCTAATAGGTTAAAAAAATTCAACACCCATAATGCACTGGGCACGCGTCCAAGGCCACTCCCACCAGTCTGTTATTGATACGCTTGACCGGTCAAATACCGCTTTGCTTTAGTAGGAAATACTTCTTAGCAAACTTTTAGTCACAATGGTGTCGACTTATATTGTTGCCTGGTGCAAGAATTCAAAGAGTAAACGTTTAGCGGGAGTCAGTTACTTTCGTTTTCCACTAAAGGAATCAGTGCATGGTAAATATGCAGCCCAGTTGTAAATATGGAGAGAATGCCGCAATGGAAAATCTGTAAAAACTCCAACATTGTAGTCCACATTTCAAACTGGATGACCTTGACCATGTTTTATGCCAAACGGAGGAGGAAACCCAGGAAGAAACTGCCGCTGTCAGTCTTTCCAGCCCCCCGAAGCAAACGTCAATGCGTACAGGAAAGAAAGCTGTTGCCGTAGTGCTCCATTTTTACTATAATGCTCATTAAAGAGAAGACATGGTACAATACAAGTGATAAACCTACCCTTACAATTTCTGTTAATAACCCTCTGCTGATCAAACTGTCTGTGGGTGGGGATCCAAAAATGCGGAAGTACAGTCGGCAGTTTTCACGAAAGCCCAAACTCGTCATCCGGTGGACTATAACTGACAAATAAACATACAATTTTTGATCCAGGTTACATAACTACCAACATTGTAATAATAAAAAGCGGGTTCAAAATTGGCGAAGTTACACTTTAACATGCTGTCTAGGCAGAAGCTCACAAATTGGCAATATGGTACAAGGAATGTATTTGTTCAAATATTCAGAATAAACAATTGTATAGTTAATTATGTTGTTTACAGATGCCGATCACATTAAAATACAATTGTATATATTGTATGTATTAAATTATATATATTATAAAATAATCATATTTGTATGTAATTATATTATTTAAATGTCCTTAAGTCCACTAAACTTGCTTGTTTTATGAAAAGGACATCAGTGGTTATGTAATGGTAGATAAAATACAGATCTGAAAGAGAGGCAAATGTTGGTTCAGTAACTTCTTTGAATGATTCAGTGAGTTCATTCAGCAAAGGCTTCAACTGACTGATTCAAGCCGATAACTTGTGGGTATAAGTGGATTTTAAAATAATTCATAGACAAACCCGGTCAAAAGAGTTATTTGTTTGTGTGGTAGAATGTGCTTTTACAACCTCTTTAAACACTTCTCATCCAATCAGAATTCAGAACTCTCGTTTGTGTTTTTTAACACTGATGTATTGTCCAATCAGCATCGAGGACCGAAACTATCCCTTTTATGTATTTAAACACGATGTGAGGGCAGTCAGGAAGAAAGAGAGAGAAACGGAGTGAGAGAAGTCGAGTGGAAGATACACAGCCTCAGGCAAACAGAAAACAATTGCTTCACTTCCTCCCGTAACCTATTTCCCCTTTAAACAGCAGATCTCTTTCACTCAATTCATTTCTTCACATTGGCTGTGGAGTGCAGTGAAAAGGGCTTTTATATCCGTCTTTTATTTCAGAATTTTCTCTCTCTCTGTTGTATACTCTGTTTTTGTTTACATGGCACTATTTGTTTTTTATCCTCTTCTGTTATGAAGACTTGTGGACTTCACACATTGAAAACACATGGGGGCGGATTCACTGAACAATCAAATAATGGAGAAGAGCGTTAGAACTGGGCATGTATCCAGACCTGCAATGAGGAGCATTTTTGACATGTTAAAGAGCCTGCATGTATAATTTCTGTAGTTAATTGGGTGCTAAAACAACACAGACAGTGTGTGCAATCCATTTTTAAATGAATTCCCTCCATATAGTATCTTGGGAAGCCATTCAAACACACAGAACAGAGCCACATACATCCATACAATAGCAAATCCATCCCTAAACTTATCCGCTCTCCCGTTCTCCCTCGCTCATTCTCTGCCCTCCCTCTCCGCCCTCTGGCTCCTGTATAAACACATTCATTTGCATCCTTCAAGTCCACAGACAACAGAAGTTGACACGCAAAAAGCCATGACGGGAAACACGCATTTGCATTTGCATACAAGCCTCCCCTGTCCCCTGCGCTCCTGTGTCTGCTTGTCACAGATTGTTTTTGCTACTTAAATATATTTTTCACTGATTAACTGCAGGATTAATGACGAACCTGCAGCATTCAAAGGCTCCGGGTATGAGGAGGATTGTCAAATCGTCTCAGGTTACGTATGTAACCCTGGTTCCCTGATAGGGAACGAGACGCTGCGTTGAGACGCGGTGGGAACGCTCTGCGTGATTGCGTCGTGAAGCACGTGTATAATCAGTCCAATGGAAGAGCGAGACGTCATAAGTGGGTGACATCATAGACCAGGAAGCTATAAAGCACCCCTGAAAACAGACCACGACAGCTTCTGATAAAGCCTGAAGCAGGTTGATCAGGGCATGCAGGTAGTATGGCAGGAGAACGCAGCGTCTCGTTCCCTATCAGGGAACCAGGGTTACATACGTAACCTGAGACGTTCCCTTTCAAGGGAACTCGAGCTGCGTTGAGACGCGGTGGGAACCCCATACCCACTACGCCATAATGAGAAATGCCCGTTCTGTGTGGAGTCCTTGCGCACACTAGGAAACAAGCAGCCTAGCCCCGGGAGTGGAGAGGTCTAGGTCGTAAAATCTGACAAATGTATGCGGTGAGGACCAGCCTGCCGCATTACAAATGTCCTGAAGGTACACACCTGAAATTAAAGCCTTAGAGGCAGCCATACTCCTGGTAGAATGGGCGCCTACAGCCATAGGTGAATGTTAGTTGAACATTCATAATGATATTCAGTATGACATAAGCAAGTGAGATAGCCTCAACTACCCACTTGCTCATTACCTGTCTCGATGCAGGGCAACCCTTCTTGGTTGAACCGAAGCAGACAAATAACTCCTCTGATCTACGCCACAGGGCAGCTCTGTGAACGTAGGCATCCAAAGCCCTAACGGGACATAACAGATTGAGGCTTTCCTGATCTGGGGTATTGAAAGGTGGAGGGCAAAAAGCCTGCAGCACAATAGGGCTCGCCACATTAGTGGGGACCTTAGGAATATAACCCGGCCTAGGGTGTAAAAATGCTTTCACCATACCAGGTGCAAATTCAAACATGAAGGAGCCTCCGACAGGGCTTGCAGATCTCCAATTCTCTTGATAGAAGAAATAGCGAGTAGAAATAGAGTTTTTAGTGTAAGGAACTTCTCTGAAACCTCTTCAATAGGCTCGAAGGGAGCCAGGGTCAGACCTTCAAGTACAATGGCCAAATCCCAAGCTGGTGCTCTAGAGTGCAGTGCAGGGCTCAGCCTCAATGTATCACAAAGAAAACTAATAATAAGAGGATCTCTCCCCAGAGAAGAAGCCCCCAGAGGAGAGCGATAAGCAGATATAGCCGCTACGTACACCTTCAAGGTGAAGGGAGATAATCCAGCAGAGAAACGGTCTTGTAGGAAATCGAGATCTGTACCAACCGGGCAGTTAACAGGATTTAAAAAACGTTCTCCACACCATGTAGAGAACAGCTTCCATTTCAATGAATATAGTTTCCTCGTGGAAGGAGCTCTGGATTGAAGGATGGTCTCAACAACCTCAGTCGAGAGACCGGATTCTAACAGCTCTAACAGATTCTAGATTCTAGACCCCTAGATTCTAACAGCCCCCCTCAGAGGCCAAGCCCACAGTTTCCACAACTCCGGGCGAGGGTGAAATATCGTGCCCCCTGCTTGAGATTACAAGTCCCTTCTGTCAGGAATCTCCATGGGAGAGCCGTACAGAAGGGACACTAGGTCCGAGAACCACACTCGGGCCGGCCAGTGCGGGGGGAAGCCTCCAGTGCCTCTCCAGAACTCCCGGAAGCAATGATATCGGGGGGAAAGCATACAGGTGCAGCCTCGGCCACACCTGCACCATAGCGTCCATTCCGAGAGGAGCTGGATATGTGAGGGAGAACCAGAGCGGACAATGGGTTGTATCGTAAGATGCAAAAAGATCGACCTGAGCTTGACCATAGTTCTCCCATAGGAGCTCCACCACCTCGGGGTGAAGTCTCCACTCCCCGGGCCTCAGCCCCTGCCTTGACAGGATATCTGCTCCCACATTCAGACACCCTTGAATATAAACTGCCCTGAGTGACAGTAATTTCCCCTGGGCCCATAGGAGGATCTGATGAGCCAGTTTGCATAATAATCGGGACCTCAGACCCCCCTGATGGTTGATGTAAGAGACCACCGATGTGTTGTCTGTGCGGACAAGCACATGATTGCCTCCCAGGTCTGGCAGGAAGCATTTGAGAGCCTGAAATACCGCCATAATCTCTAGTCGGTTTATATGCCACGAAAGCTGATGGTCCTGCCAGACACCTGTCGCCGAGCGGCCACTCATGACCGCCCCCCAGCCTGTGAGGGAAGCATCCGTTGATAGCATTACGAGTCGACAAGAAGCCCCCAATACTGGGCCCTGGGCGAGGAACCAAGGTTTCTTCCACATGGCCAAGGCACGTAGGCATTGCTGCGTGACCTTGATCGTGCGGAACGGATTTCCCCTCTGAGAAAACCCCTTGGTCCTGAGCCACCACTGCAGGGGTCTCATGTACAGAAGGCCAAAAGTAATTACGTTGGAGGCAGCTGCCATGAGACCCAACAGTCTCTGGAATTGTTTCACAGTGAGTGATTGGCCTAGTTTTACCCTCTTTACGGCTGTGAGAATCGCAGAGATACGTGCTGGAGACAATTGTGCTTGCATAGTTGTCGAATCCCACATTACCCCTAGAAAAGTGGTCCTCTGGGCTGGGAGGAGCACACTCTTCTTGGTGTTTAGCCGTAAACACTTTATGTGAGACAGAACGACATCTCGATGCCGAACTGCCAACTGCTCGGAACGAGCCAGGATCAACCAGTCGTCGATATAGTTTAATACGTGAATGCCCTAGAGTCTCAGAGGAGCCAGCGCTGCATCCACGCATTCCGTAAAGGTGCGGGGTGATAAACCTAGGCCGAATGGAAGGACCCTATATTGGTATGCTTCGCCTCCGAAAGCAAACCTCAGGAACTTCCTGTGATGAGGATGAATGGATACATGAAAGTAAGCGTCCTTCAAGTCTATTGTGACAAACCAGTCCTCGGACTGAATCTGTGATACAATCTTTTTGAGTGTAAGCATTTTGAACTTGAGTTTCTGAACTCTGCTGTTTAACTGACGCAGATCTACAATAGGACGCAACCCCCCATCCTTCTTGGGAACGATGAAGTAACGGCTGTAAAACCCTGACTGTCTGCTGGGAGGAGAAACCCTTTCTATAGCCCTTTTTGCAGAAGCGTCAGTACTTCTTGTTCCATGACCCGAGCCTGCTCTGGGTCCACCACTGTGGGAAGGACCCCTTGAAATCTGGGCGGACGAGAACGGAACTGAATTCTGTAACCCTTTTCTATTATATGCAGGACCCACTGAGAGATATTTGGCAGTAGTTTCCACGCTGCCAGAAATTCTACTAAGGGGACAAGTCTCTCGAGACTGGACTCGGGATTCGGTTGTACGGACACTTCGGTGCCCTGAAGCTGCGAACCCGCAGGGAACAACCGAACTGACCGTTCTACGACCCTCCTTGGAGAATCGTAGGGGACGCTGACACATCGGTGCCCTGAAGCGGCGAACCGGCAGGGAACAACCGATGTGGCAGCGCTGCGACTCTCCTCAGAGAATCGCCCCCCAGAGGGCGCCGAGGATGAACGATCTCTCAAAATCGTCCCTCACCGGAGGGGACCACCCTCAGAAGCCTGACACCCTGGGCGTCAGGACTTCTTCTTAGCCCAAGCTTTCTCAGATATGACAGTCCTCACATCTTGCCTACCCCTAGCTGGCCTGGACTGCGACCGCCAGCCAGGCTCCCCAGATTGTGGAGGAGCCCGAGTGGCGACGCTCTGTTTTTGTTGCACTCTGTGCTGTGAGGAGCTTGTACTCGGACGAGACTGCTCGGATTTAATAATCACTTTCCGCCCAGCAGTCTCGGGGACATCGAAACGTCGAGGAAGAAACCTCTGGAACGCAGCAGATTGTTTTTTCGATTCTTGAAACCTATCGACGACACAGTTGATAGCGTCGCCGAACAAACTTGAAGGTGAAAGTGGTGCGTCCAGAAGAACAGACCGATCTTTATCTTTTATATCTGACAGATATAACCAAAGATGCCGCTCCGTGGCCACCAGGGCTCCCATAGAACGGCCCACTGATTTGGCCGTCTCCTTGGTGGCCCGGAGAGACAGGTCTGTTGTGCGACGCAATTCTCGAATTGCATCAGCGCTGACTTCCTCACGTTAATCGATATCCTTCAGCAGATCAGCCTGGTATGCCTGCAGTATAGACATAGTGTGCAGACATGACGCAGCCTGACCTGCTGCCGAATAAGCTTTACCCACCAGCGAAGATGTAGATTTTAAGGGCTTGGTGGGTAACGTAGGGGCTTTTAATGATGACGCTGACTCGGGAGAGAGATAGCTCGCGAGCGTCTCTTCAGCCCGAGGCACCATCAAATAACCATAATCAGATGCACCCAAAACATTACTATAGTTAGAGGTTTGTGGGTTAAACTCTCTGAATGACGCCGGTTTATTCCACGATCTCGAAACTTCATTGTGGAGATCGGGAAAAAACGGGAGTCCCCGACGTGGAGGCTGTGTTTTAGATGGTAGAAATCTTTCATCTAATAAACTCCTTTTAATAACACTCTGAGAATCATCGGCTGGCCATTCAATATTTAATCTAGCTACAGCACGAGATAAAACCTCCATAAGCTCCTCATCATTACCGGGGGTATGAGCTTGCGAAGACTCAAAATCCCCCATATCAATACTGACGACATCCAGATCCTCAGAACTGGATAGTCTCATCAATGGTGCCCCGACCTGGGAAGGAGAAGCCGCAGCGCGGGCTCCTTCCTGGGCAGAGGCACCGGATCCAGCAGGTAAGGGGTGAGAAAGGGCTGGGCCCGTCTCAAGCCCCACTACTAGATCCATATGCGAACCCCAAGATGAAAGCCTTCGCTGTGCCTCGGCAGCAGCAGGACCCGCACCTCGGGGAGCGCGAACCGAACCGTCCTCCTCAAAGAACGCCCGGCGAGAGCGGTGCGTCCTCACGGACAGCTTCTCGCAATGCTCACAGTCAGCTCCCTCGAGAACTGACTGGGCATGCTCCACTCCCAAACAAGCAACACAAAGCTGATGTGTGTCCCCACCCGTGACGAAACGAGTGCAAGGGACAGCACAACGCTTATACTCTTGTTTCGCCATAATATATATAGATAGATATAATGTGCTTGTGACAGACAACAGTAAATAGACAAGGACAGTATACAGAGAGCGCTTGCTGAAGGCAACAGAAACTGTCGCGGTCTGTTTTCAGGGTGCTTTCTAGCTTCCTGGTCTATGACGTCACCCGCCTATGACATCTCGCTCTTCCATTGGACTGATTATACACGTGCTTCACGACGCAATCACGCAGAGCGTTCCCACCGCGTCTCAAGGCAGCTCGAGTTCCCTTGAAAGGGAACGTGACCCCTCCTGCGCTATGAGTCACTGGCTTGTGCTGCTCTGCTCGTCCTCTGATTTAAGGGTCAACAGGTCAACCGAGTGCAGCCCACTCGACGACCTCTTGTCAATCTCCGTCGTCATGGTAACCACGATGGTTCAGGTAGAGCAGACGTTTGATTATCCGCGAACAGGTTTTCCCTGCTGAACTCCCACTGTCTTCTGACATGATATGGAAGAGAAAATTGTCCTGAGATGAGCATGGGAAAGTGATTCACTGGCGACCAGTGAGTCATCACCCGTTGTTCTTTTATTCGTCAGTGTCCAGTCATCCTGACAGTGGGCTGTTTTTATTTCACCTCAGTTTAGAACCCAGGACGCTCATTTGGGGAACCAGAATCTGGTTTAGATGCATCTGTAGGCAGTAAACATAAAATCATTGTACATGCTCTAGTCTAAGGTGGATTTTAAATAGGGATGCATCATCATAGAAATGTAAGTTTACAAATAACATATATATGTATTATAATTTATAAATCACGCTTTGTAGCTTGTTTATATAATATTGGATATAATATCAAAACAAAACTTTATATATATATATATATATATATATATATATATAAAATATTTTTGTTTTGATATTATATGCTTCCGATATTTGTCAAGATCAATTTTATATAAAAAAAATTTATTTTGCTTATACGAAAGACCCTTTTAGGACCATAATGCTTAATATCATTCTCATTACTGTAATGTGAAATAAAATTAAATAAAATTATAAATACAAAAAAAATTTGTTAATGTAACTATAAATAAATACAAATAATAAATAAATTGTAAATATGAATCTAAAATATATGATTTCAATTATAATGCATTTGTTCCACTGCACTAATGCTGGTTTAAATTGAAGAACTGTAAACTTTTTTTAGCTCATTCCACTAAAAATATAGCAAAAACAGTAATTAGATTTATCATTACGAAGAATGAGAATTGCAAAAACAGATTTATTTTTTATAGATTTTATTTTTATTTAGGGATGAAATATAACCTGTACTTTTCTTGATAGATTTCTTGTAGTTGGGCTAGTCTTTCAGAACTAGCTCATAAGTTTTGAGCTGAATGTTCTGATATATTGAAGACAGATAGTGAAACTCTCAATGTCGCTTGTCATCCGTTCTGAGCTCGACCATAACCACCATCTCTAACTGCAGTTTATAATGTTCCTCCAGTTCAACGGATGTTTGTTAGCTGATGAATTCAGCAAGACTCTGGCCAGGTGACGGGCACACAGGCTGGCAGAGCGTCACTCTCTGTGTTCCCTCGCAGACAACACACGCTTCCCTCCTTTTGAGCTCCGAGTTTGCATAATTACCCAGGTAATTGCGGAGTAATTGGCGCCGTCACCTGCTCCCAAGACACGCCAGCATTGTTTTATCAACAGCTGGAATCAAACCTGCGTGAGAAGAGGGATGAGGAAAGAGAGAAAGAGAGACATTTTAGAAAGAAAGAAAGAAAGAAGGTAGAAAGTTGTCTGCCCGAGGGACGGTTAACATTCTCGTTATGAATGGAAATGTATGAAAATGCACCCTACCCGCAGCCAAAAAAAGACAAGAACGAAAGGAGAGGAAGTTGGGAATGCAGAGGGAGGGAAAAGTCGAAGATAGCACAAGAATTAGGGAAAGGAAACCAAGGAGACGTAAATAAACAATAGGCATAAAGAAGTGCGTGACTGAGACACAGTGGGTGAGAAGAGAAGAGAGATCGTGTCTATCTCGAGGGGAGAAAACGAGGTGTCAGCCTTTGTTTCTCTCTGACTGTCTGTTGCTCTTTCTCGCTGTGAGGCTGTGGAGGAGAAGGGACTATTTGGTTAAAGCCTAGTGTATTATTCATTCTGTTTAATAGACTGGGCTTCTTTAAAACCTGCTGGATATTGAGAAACCCTGTTCTTCTTAAAGGGCCAGTGCACCTCTAAATGAGGTGTCTGTCATCATTCACCTCATGTTGTTTCTTCCTCTAATGGAACAGGAAAGATAAAACACACAGAACAGTGACGTTTGACATTACTGATGTGGTTTACAAGCAAGATTTTCAGTGAGTTAGGACTTTTCCTTTCCCATATAGCTTGTATATTTGTGGGGTTTTATTTGTAATATTTTGCAGCTCAACAGGCCTAATCCTCATTATGTAAAAGAGCTGTAGACATTCTGTAAACATGTTTTCTTTTGTGTTTCACTGAAGAAAGAAAGTCACGTGGGTTTGGGAAAGACATTAAAGGTTGAACTGTTTCTTTAAACTCAGCATGAAATGGTGTTCACAAATAATGATATTTCTGGGTGAAGAAAAAAAAACTCAAGGAACAAGGAATCAGTTTTAAGAAAGTAATTGGGTGCAATTTTCATTTCATGTTCGAAACTTTGGGGGGGGGGGGGGAGGTTATGCTTTAAAAAGAAATATCTTCTGCTCACCAAGGCTGCATTTATTTGATCAAAACTACAGTAAAAACAGTAATATTGTGAAACATTTCTCTGATGGCTAATATTATTACCTGAGATAGCTGACATCATTCTAATTTGCTGATGTCCTGCTCAAGAAACATTTCATGTTATTATCAGTTTTTGTGTAAACATGTTACATTTTGTTTTCAGGATTCTTTGATGGATAGAAAAGGTAAAAAGCAGCTAAATTTATTTGATATAGAAATATTATATAACATTATTAATGTCTTTACTGTCACTTTTGATCAATGTAATACATCCTTAAAATAAATAAAAGCATCCTTTAATATCTTTCCCAAAAATATATTTCGGACCCTAGACTTTTGAACGGTGTGAGGAAGAGATACAGAGATACTGGTGTGTTAAAGGATCATGGAGTTCTCATGACTCGTAACAGTCCAGATGGAGTGACACCTTGAGCCTTGTCCTTGTGTTCTTCACATTTACAGAGCAAACAACACGAACGCCTCCTACACAGCAGCCTCGACACACATTGTGCATCACATCAACACGGCAAGAAGTTTTATTAAACTGCACAGCAATACCTGCATTCGCACAAGCGTATTCATTCCTAGAACCTAGAGTAGCATCTGCTCTATAACTGAGTGAGCTTTCGTTTATTCATGACTTGCGCTTCAGTAGATTTATATGAAACATGTGCTTTATGGCCAGATTAATAGGACGGCACACATATAGGCAGGAATGCAGCGAAGGACGCAGGAATCCACTGTCAAGGTCGTTACTCCTATTAACTGCTGCTGATTCTTTCGCAACATCCGACAGAATTATAGAGTGAGGCGTAATCTGAGAGAGCCCACATCTCCCCAGCTGCTCGATACACACAGGAGGAGACGGACACACACTCCGGTGTCTGCAGGATTGGTTCTGTCTGGTTGTGGCACAGCAGCATCTGCTGGTGAAAGACACGCACAGGCTTGGATTCCCTCTGGCAGTTTCTGCATCATGATTCCACACAAGCATAAATATAGCGCTCTTTTAACATGTAATGTTCATCCGCACATTCACACACATCCACCGAGGTTCATCCTCCTCGCTAGCGTCTCGGTTCCGCCGTGACCAGGTTTTTGCGGAGGGCGTCTGCGCTCCCAGAGCCCTGCGGGGGTAATGAGAGGAAATCCTCCCTGCTGAATTGATTCTCTAGCTGAGACGAATAGGGAAAAACTGCCTCAGCCAGCATGTCTGGCAGAGAGCTGTCATGTGGAAAGCAAAGGTGAGGATTTTGAGCAGTTTGGGCCGAACGTTTATGTTTATTTGAGGTGCAGTTTGGCTGTGTTGGGATTATCTAGCAAGCCCAAATTTAAAGCATTATTAAATGCAAGCTGGAGAAATTGGTGTAAAGCATTCGTTAAAGGTAGATTCATTTTGTATTTATTTGAGTTCAGTGGTTCAGAGTCATTTGTAGTTTGGTTGTGTTGGAATTATGATGCAAAATTTAAAGCGCCTGTGGGTCAGGGTTGTGCATCGTTAACAATTGAATTGAGATTAGGGATGTGCCCGCAGCCGAATTTCTTTTTTCAGAAAGGAAATTACGTATTCTATGGAGCCTCTCAAGGGACATTGTGATAAAAAAAATACAACACATATATTTTAATGCTATTGCTTTCTCTCGCAATTATATTCTTGGGTTATGAAATTGTATATCATTTGCGGACATCAGGGAGCCGCTATGGATATGCAGGGTATTGAAATTACTTTTAAATGTGCGCTCGCTCTTTACTTTCACTTTCCAATTCCAATTCTCTGTGTATAGGGAGTGGCGGTACTGACTGCATATTTTACAAGATCATATATTTTCCAAAGTTGTGCACCAAAAAAAATTCCGAATTCGGGTTTAGGCTTCGTGCCCATCCCTAATTGAGATTGTCTTTTAATTTCCAATTTGGTTCCAGCAAACAGGATGCAGAATTACAATTCGAATTTAAATGTAGAATTTAAAAAAAGTAGAAAAGTACAGTCAAGACAAACTTAAAATGTTCAAAAATGCTGAAAGTTTGAAGGTTTATAGGTCTTAGTGCATGTTTACATTGCCACCTACAGACATTCATATTTAATGAATTAACTTGCATGGACCAGGGGTGGAAGAACACTTAATTTCCCTGGATCCATCATCTGTGTTGAATTTCTTTGATTTGCAGTGAATACTTTTTCCAGTCATTCCAGTTCAACTTTCTATGCAGGGTGTGGCCAATTCAATTAAAATTCACAATTATGAATTGAGAGGGAGTCGATTCTTCAATTCGAAATGTTACACAACTCTCTTGTGATGCATCATGACTGTTATTGTTGCATCAAAACAGGAAAAAAGCTACTGTTCAATCTTATTTGCTAACAGAATGTCAATGTTTATTTTTTAAATGTCATTAATAGTGGTAACAATAGCATATCCATTGGGAATGCATATGCCTTCATGATAACAGCTGAACTATTTCATTTATTGTTGAATTCATGACCATTGTCCAAAATGTGGTTTACCTCTTAATCCATGATTTAAGGATGGTATTCACCCAGTTGTCCTGCAGGTTTGGTCACAACTTCCTGCCATTGGCCGACCGACTGCGAACTTCAGTTGCGTCTGAGGAAATTTTAAAAAGGCCAGCACATTTGTGTTAGGAAAGAGAGAGTCCCTGACCTTTCAGAAAGACGATACCTGTTTCCCTTTTCTCTCCATTTTCGCACTGGTTCTCTCTCATGTTTTCTCTCTTTCTCTCTCGCTCTGCTAACATCACACCCGCCCGCCGTAGAAATTCAATCTCGTTTTGAACATGCTTCGATTGAAACTGCACTTGATGTATCTCCGGTCGCCAAACAAGAGCGAGTGTCTCGCTGTTTGTATTTCCAGTGCGATTCATTTACCGTGTCATGTTACGCAGTCCCTTTTTATGCTAATGCACTTGTCACAGTCTATTTTAGGTCTGACGTTGGCATTTGTTTTGCGTCGGGCCCGTTTTAGTCAATGCACAAGTTTTGCATTCAGATCTAAAGTGCTTTTTATCGCCTTCGGAAGAAATGGCAGTTGAAAAGGCATTTGGAAAGCTCATAAAGGGTAGAATATGTAATGCGTGTAGTTTTTCTTCCTCTCCCTCCCTCTTCTGTCTCTCGCTCGCTTGAAACCCATCCAATTGGCTTGGCGGTAATTGAATCTTAGCCGTCTGGCCCAGAAAGGCAGCGTGCAGGAGTTTAGTTCTGTTGTCCCATTTTGCTCTCATGATGTGTGTGCGTCTGTGCCCGCTTCTGCTGCGCTGGGACTCGCAGCGAGGGCTCATGGGATAGATTGTCCTTATGGACGCCAGGCTGTGGTCATCGTAGATGGATTATTGTAGCATACTATCAGACTAGTCCTACAAAACTGTACCGTCCGTGTTGTTTTAGTCTGTCTCCTTCACTGTGAAATGAAGCTACTTCCCGCTGCCTTATTTAAAGGAATAATTCATCATTTACTTACCCTCACATCTTAAACCTGTATGACTTGGAATAAAAAAAATAAAAAGAAACAGTGCAGAATGTTCAATAAGAATAAAGACGGGTGCTGCTGAACTCCAGAAATGACAAAAGAAAGCCTAAAAGTACCATGAAAGTAGTTCATGCAACTTGCTATAAGCTAAATCTTCTGAAGACATGTGATCTCTTAAAGGCGGGCGTAAACTGTGTGAGCTCGGACACTCGGGAGGCTGTGAGTCATTGCACACATTACGAGTCAGTTAACCTGATAATCGTGTCGAAGCAGCTGGTACACGGAACGACTGTATTGCATGGCGAGCCGGTGGCAATCACACGAGCTTATGCGCTAAACATGGAGACTGAAGCTTTCAATGTTGCTGCTATAGCTTCAGATAGAAAAGTAACCATATAAAAAGTGTGTGTGTGTGTGTGTGTGTGTGTGTGTGTGTGTGTGTGTGGGTCTGTGTGTGTGTGTGTGTGTGTGTGGGTCTGTGTGTGTGTGTGTGTGTGTGTGGGTGTGTGTGTGTGGGTGTGTGTGTGTGTGTGTGTGTTTGCGTGCGCGCTGTAGGGTTGCAGCCACTGGGCTATAATAATGTTCATAGATCTAGCCTGTGAGACATGGTTGTGTATGACTATAGGGCTATACACGGGTCAAAACCAGGCAATTTCCCCGAATTTTTAACATGTTTAAAAACGACTTGAAGCTCAGGAGGTGCTCATAAGGTACTCGGCTCGGCACATTCCTCTCACATAATGCGAGTCGTAACCATACAAGCATCAACGATTTCCATGCGATTTCCATGCGATTTCTCGTACGACAGCAAAAATTATCATCGAGTAATTGTATCAAGTTTGATGTCAATATCTCATGTTATTGGCTCTCACATGTCTTGATGATCATATTTGAACTGGATGCGACATGAGAATGAGTTAATGATGTCTTAATTTTTGATGATGACTTATGCCTTATGGGGTCGTATCACCGTTTTTGTTTTTGTTTTTTTGTAAATAGCATAGTGTCACGTGACCCCTCAGAAATTATTCTAATATGATGTTTTGCTGCTCAAGAAACATTTTTTATTATTATCAATTTTGAAAATAATTCTTTTTTTTCAGGATTCTTGAATAGAAAGTTTAAAAGGAAAATAAATGTCTTTACTGTCACTTGATGAATTTAATGCATCCTTGGTCATCCTTCTTTTTAAAAAATCATATTGACCCCAAACATTTACACAGTAGTGTAGATACATACAGTACTCTATAAATGCTCTATACTTATTGTTAAAGTGTAGAAATTTGTTTGGTTGCATTTGTCATTCCTCATTTCATATGCAAGGAGGATATTCAATCATAGCAAAGATCATTTATCTACAGTACCAATGTTTTAAAGGAACAGTTGCAAAAGCAGCCTGTTTAATTCTCAGGGTCAAAGACTAGTCGTGATAAACTCAATTACTACTGTTTTTGGTGCCTGGAAACCTTGAGTAATATTCTAAGTGGACTTCAGGGAAAACTTTACTTGAGTGTAAAAGTTTTTTTCAATGATATTCATCGTACGCTCTCCATGAATATTCATGAAGGTCGCTAAACTTCTTCTGCAATATATTTTTGCCCGTCACTCTCCCTGACGCGGAGAGCTCATCAGCGTGTGTTCACTCACTCACCGCTGACAGACAGACAGGTGGAAGAGGAGTCCGTCACACAGACAGACTGACAGCAGCGCTCCACAAACTCTCAAGGAGATAAACTCTCAGGAGGAGAGGAGAAATGACTAACTAATTACAGGCAGCGGATGCTCTGGCCTTCAGATACAACCAAGCACCCAAACGCAGACAGAACATGCTGGAGACCAACTCATGCTGTCCACCGAGTGACCTTTCTTCTCCCGTCACAGATAAACACTCTTGGACATTTCTATCCACCTTATTCCTGACGAGTTACTCCATTTTGAATTATGGGTGGCACTTCCGGTTTGGGGAACTTGCATTCAAAAAGACTGAAACGAATCATTTCAAATCATAAGTTTGCCCTACAAATAAAGCGTATCCGTCAGTTTGACTCAATGAGCTATCAGTTGTGTTTCATGTTTTATTTAAGAATAACATGAGAATGTATTTCATTAATAATTCACTGGAATGAGAAGAATTCTTTTTTTTTTCTCCCCAAATCCTCACGTTTATTTCCAGGTTTGGTTTCACAGGTACATACAATTTATTATCTGTCAAAATTACTGAAATCACTTTGAAAAAGTATCACGCAATGCTTAAGTAATTTTCTTTTATTATTAAGGCAATGTATGTTACATAATACAGATTAACACAGCGATTTTGCTGTGGAAAGATGCTTTTGGGGTTATTCATGGTCTGTTAAAAGTACCTTGTTGATGCTTTTACACTTTTAAATGTTTTTTTTTATATTCAATGGTTGAAGGGTGAGTATAATAATGTAATGTCATTGTACACCATTTAAAAAATATGATTGTGTCCATAGAGCTAGTCTTTCACTGATTGTTTACAGCTTAACGTAAGTTACACCCATAATTCGCGCAAAGCGTCATGGGGCGTAGGAGTAATATGGATAGATGCCAACATTTTGCTGGCTTTGAACTCACATTTAACAATCTAATACATGTTTAAACATCTGTACTGGTCTTTAAAATGATAGTTGTTAGAAACTGTGTCACTCCAGTATGCAATATGAGTTTGTTTAATACCTAGGGTCAGTGGTTTGTTCCAGTCTGTAACCTTTGGTATGAGCTATAGTAGGGTCCTATGATTTTCGTGATGCAGAAAACACAGACAGAATTGCGGAATCCAGTCATAAAATGATAATGATAATATGGAGCTTGGTGTATAACGTGGAACGTCAAGGAATTTGAGCAATTTTGGATGAATAAATCAAAAGTATATATTAACCATGATGTTTGCCTTAGCAAACGCCACTAAAAACCTTTGCACCAGCGAGACAGATTGACCTCGCTAGATTCAGCAATGCTTCCACAGCTGTCCTGCTTCCTCCCTGAGCCCTTGATCCTACAGAATGAGTGATGGAAGGAAGTCACAGCGAAGGTCTTTTCAGATTTTCGGACGAATTGTTACCTGAAGGTGCCTGGAGGATGTGTTTGTGTGTGTGTTTGTGTGACGCCCTTTAAAAAGTTTCCCCAGCTCTGCGGATCTGTGTAAGGCTGCAGGGTAGTGTGCAGATCTTATTTTCTGATAAGTTTACGTGATGTCTGGGATTTGGTGGCCCTCTAACAGGTCGTAGAACAAGCCTGCAGCTCACGGGCACCACCGATGGAAAGAGCGGACGCTTAGTGCTAATCCCTCTGAGAGCGCTGGGACACACACATATCGCCTCGTGTGTTTGTGTGTGAGAGAGGAGAGTGTGTATGCCATGCTCTCTGTGTTTGTGGTCGTTTGTAAATTAGGGATAAAGAAGTCCTGTGTAATTAGTCAGCTGGCCCACACTGAATCTGTGTTCTTCACATCCTCCAGCATGCTTGTTTATTAAATATTTAGGTGGATCTGATTAATGTTTTCACCTTACCAGTAGAGTACAGTGCTTTCAGTTGACACATTTTACCATCTTTAAATCTGCAGGTGGCCCCAAACATCAGTGCATATGTAAAGTCTGATCCCATCTTGTCCAACCGATCAGGGGTGCGTGTCCTGAACAACGATGTAACTCACTGCTTAGCTATAGTGCGATGCATCGTTGAAGAAATCAACTAGCTAGTCATGACTGTTTCCTAAAATGTGACGTTTAACCATGTTGGTTAATGATGTCACGCAGGTGCTGGAGTAATAACTTTTTTTAATGAATCTGTTTGAGATCGAATTAATGCTAGATTTTTTAGAAACACACCACTGTTGAGCAGTTTATGGAGTCCTTTGATACACTGAAAATAAATAATGTTCTTATTCAGTGTTTTTGTCTTGATTTACGTTTTTTTTACATTTTTATTTTATAAAAATATTTTAAAATCAAGATATATTTAGCTGGGAGCTTATTAAGTCTTGTTTCCAGATAAATCTAATGAAATTTTAAGAAGGGATAATTCACCTAAAGATGAAAACTCTGTCATAATTTATTCACCCGAAAGTTGTTGAGTTTCTTTGTTTGTTTGTTTGTTTGTTACACAAAAGAAGAAATTTTGAATAATATGTCATTTAAACAGTTGCTGGACCCCATTGACTTCCATGTTATGAAAAAAAAAATACTATGGAAGTCACTGGGGACCAGAAACTGTTTGGCTGCCAACATTCTTCGGAATATCTTCTTTTAATTTGTGCAGAACAAATAAACTCATACAAGTTTAGAACAACACGAGGGTGAGTAAATGATGATTACAGAAATTTCTTTCTTTTTTGGGGGGTTGCTAATCAAGAAAGAAAAATATTAATTTTCCATTGGAATTAAATTTATTTTTACTTTTATACTTTACTTTTTTAAGAAGAAACTTCAATATCTTATATAAATATCTTACTGCATGTTGTTTTGCATCTCAAGTAAATTTACCTTGTTTTTAAAATATTTCAGTTTTTTGTACTGAAAACAAGACAAAAATACTAAATAAGAAAAATAAACCTTTGAACGAAGTTTATTTATTAAATGTTTGGTATCAATTTATCAAATTTTACTGGAAACAAGGAAAAAATTCCAAGAAAATATTTGTTTGTTTGTTTTTTGTTTGTTTTTTCCTGACCATGACCTCTGGATAATATATATATGCTAATAATTGGGACATTACTAACAGAAGACAATTTGAAGTTTGACCATTTTTGCCTTCACGCTTTGTATTAAAGGGCGATGGAGGGATTAGTTAAAGGATCAAGCTGGTCCCCTTCGTTTGGCATTAAGACAGACAGAGAGATGGACTGAGAGAGAGTAGGACGCTGCAGTGTAATTAAATGAATGAAGACACATGTTGTCCCGTCAGCTGTTGTCATCTCTGTGCCGGCTGGGGCCTGTCGAGGAGGGAATGGGGCCGCTCGCCTCTGGCCCCGCGCCATGAGCGTTTAACAGGCTGCGTGGTTTCGTTTCTTATCGGACTGGATCCAATCAGGACCTCATGATTTAGCGGGACAGGGACCGTGACGTTGAGATCAGATCATAAGGTGGCTCTTAGTTTAGTTAAATTTTTCGTTTCATTCAAGTATTAACCTCAATGTTTCAGATGTGTCTCCTGAAATTCAAAACAAAGCAAATCAGATCGTTTTTAAAATATGGTAAGAGTATAGAGCTATACAGTGAATGATTGCATCAGTTTGAGGCATTGCTGAGACCTCTTCTGAAACAAGAGACGTGTGTGAATTATTAGAGTGAGAGACAGGAGAACATTCTTAACTTGGTCCTCATTTACTCTATTATCTTATTTTAATTTATTTTATAAAAAATGTTATATTGTTCTTCGCTGGACCTTGGTCAGGGTTTATTTAATTTAATCTGGAGACAATAGTCTTAATTTGTTCTTCATTTAATCTCCTTTATAAATAAGAGAAACATTTCTTAATTATTAACATTATTTTGTTTTATTTTATTTTTTCTTTGGTCAGAGTATATGTCAGGTTTGTGAGAGATAGATGTTTTTAATTCACTGTAATTTATTTTGGAAATATGTATTTTCATTGTAGTACACAACCTTCCATCCTTCACAGCCTCATTTTCAAAAAATGGCATCTAACATGACTGAAGTTCATGGGTACCTGTAGCTCCATAATGTGTCAGAAAAAGATATGAGGCATAGTAGAATAATGAACACTTTAAGTTATTGATGAAGGTGATTCAGACTCCAGATAAAGCACATTGTGTTTCTCCAAGATTCTGGAACTGTTTTTATAAATCTCAGGAAGAGCTGCCCACATTAGAACAGATCCAGCCACACATCAGACACTCGTCCCCTGCCGAGTCCTCTGCTTTCTTCCTGTTCTTTCCAACAGAAAATAGAAAAGTGGGGTGTGAGAGACGGAACATTTTCATCTCATGGGTGTGAAAATGGTAGTGATGGGTCGTGACGGCTCTAAGAGCCGGCTCTTTTAGGTGAACGACGGGAGCCGGCTCGCATATATGAAGAGCCGACTTTATTTGTAAAAATATGGCCTATAGAAATTAAATCATTATGTAATAATGAAATAATGAATGAATTTGATTTTATTTAAAATAATTGACTAATTCAAAGAACAAAAAAAAATATTATATAGGCCTAAAAGGCACACACATTAGTTTCGATTGTCTGATTCCGTTCACATTCCGTTCACAGCCTCACATTCCGTTCCTGTCAATCATACATGAGGTGTCAACCAATTATATGGCATGAGGGAGGGGCCGAGCCGTCACACACACACACACACACACACACACACACATTACTGAGAGAAGAAACCGCATCTAGCCCCTCGAAAGAAAGGCAGTTTGCATTTTTGAATGCAAATCTCTCCTAAAATAAAAATATGATCAGCATTTTGTGTGTGTGTTCATGATATTTATACAAAACATAACAAGTGAGATACTTCATGCTGGTTATAACATGCCAATAAAGAACAGAGAAAAAGAGGGACCGGTTTAATCCTTTCAGTTATTTATTTTTCTTTTATATGGGTTTTATTATGTTGTTCAGATTCAGATTGTATTTCTTTTGAATGTTGTTTCTATTCATTAAAAAGTTGTAATTTAAATGCAAATGTTTAATAGTATTCTTTTTTAATAACAAAGCAATGCATTTTTAAAGACATTGTGAGTATGATTTCATTTAATAATTTAATTAGAATTGTTATACACCATTATCATAGTCATTTTTTTTTTTTTTAAGAGCCATTTGTGAGCCAAAAGAGCCGGCTCTTTTCAGTGAGCGGAGTCAAACGAGCCGGAATGCCCATCACTAGAAAATGGTGTTTCCCAAAAATACATTTGAGAGGCACTTTGCTCTGTTAGATTTGCCAAAGTGCGTCATATGCAGTTGGAATGGAACTTTGACTGAATGACTCAAACTCATAGTCTCGTCGTTTATTTGATGTGTTGGTAATTAGCCATCATTCTAGTTCCTCGGGTCACGCTATATTTAAGCGTGCGGTTCACAGCGCGTCTCGCAGCCTGCGTCATATAGATAGTCGGTTGATTCAGCTGGCTTTTCCTCCATAAGTGTCTGACACCCACCAGCGCATTTTCCCAGAGCTCCACAGAAAACAGACCTTGTGTTTCAGGCAACAGATTAAATTAACTTGAGGTGGGAAATGGAAGCGAAAAGCGATGCGAGAGACATTCCCCAGAGAGGGACGCTATAATACAAGATGTGTGGAAAGTGACGTGTTTGAGGAATGAGACGCGCAGGTGATGGCTGTCTGTGCAGGTGATGAAGCCACAGAGCTCTGGTTAGTCCTGCACTGCAACTGCTTGAGGAATGAGGGGAAAAAAGGTGATCGCTTGATTGGAGAACTTGTTGACCTTTGAACTCCACCTGCTAGAAATGTTCTAAAATGTTTTGTGTTTCGTTTTGCTGCATCTGTTTTTACAGTAATGAGCTTTGCGGTTTAAGAAATCATAGGCCGCTGCGTTTTGTTCTGTCTAGCTGTTTTTGAACACGTCTTTTATGAATTTGCTGTAACTTAGGACTTATTATTAAAAATGCATTTATATGCATTGTAGTGCATTGATCTGATAATAACAGTTCAATGCATTGGTTACAGAATTTGATTGTCGGTTATGTTGATTATGTTGTATTCATAATTGTATGCATTTGTCATAACAAAGTAAATCAATTTTTATTGCTTCTGCAGTTACTATTTATTACAGTATGTTTAAGAAATGATTTTATTAAGCAAGATTGCATTACATAGATTGAAGTGACTTTAGTAAAGACTTTTACATTGCTGTTCTGTTGAACTTTCTATTCATCAGAGAATAAATGTGAAAAAATCACGGTTTCCAAAAAAAACCTGTTAAAGCTTTACATCAAGTTTTAAATTCACAGTCTAAAAAAATCAATCTTACTTTGTTTATATTCAAATAAATTCCAGTTTCTCCAGTTATGTTTATATCTACAGCGTATGTTTGGAAATAATCATCAATATGAAACTAGTGCAAATCTATGTGGGTGGTCATTGGTCAGAATGAGTTGAAAACTAAATCTGATCATTTTTAGACTGTGTTTAGTCTATAGCCAGCTCTCGAAGTGGGGCGGTTCTCACCGGTACGCAGGAACGGCACTTCTATATTTTACTCTTAAGCATACCTGCACTTTTTCTTGCGTACCGCTACTTCTCGCATGTAGCCGGTACTCTACCATTGACAGAAAAAGCGCCAGTGTCAAACCCGTTTCACATATCTGTTTGCGGTGCGTATGTGGTGTGTATTTTTTCCGCACCCGTGTTAACAGGTTAGAGCGTTCACACTGCACGCGGATGCGATCCGTTCCAGGAGCGGTGTGTATACAGCAGTGCAGAGATCGTTTCCACACAGAGTCTATTTCTGCTGTGCTGCATGTGCTGAATTAAAGATACAAAATAGAAAATGTAGTAATCTCACCATAAATGTATTTTTGGACTTGCAGACTTGGAGGAGTTCCGTTTTCACACACACACACACACACACACACACACACACACACACACACACACACACACACACACACACACACAAACACACTAACACACGCACACACGCCTTGTTTAAATACATTTATGTTGTTAATAAATAACAATAAATTGTTGTTGTACCAGCAATATGTCCAAGTTTTGTTTTTCACAGTAGAAATCTCAAATGTCATGATTTGGCAATGCAAGAGAGTACCGGCACCTTTTTTTGCCCCGCTTCAAGCACTGTCTATAGCTATATTTTCAATCCAAAGATGCGCAAAATTTGAATATCGCATAAAACATTTGCGAAAGTAAGCACCGTTTCCATCTAGTCAAAGACAACAAAGATGCTGCTGTTTGGGAACGCAGTCGTGTAAGAGAGTTCTTGAAGATAATTACATCGAACCACTTTGACAACAGACTTTGCTCAGGCATTTCAGAAAAAACAAAACAGCATTTCAGACGCTGTGCAACGAGATCGTCCCGCTGGTTAGTCCAGTTCTGCTGGCCCATCACAAAAAAAAAAAACATGATTAGTGGCGTTTCCATCCAGCAGTTTTTGATGCATTATACCAAAATGCGCATAAAAATAGATGGATGGAAACATAACTTATGTCTGATATACAGAGGAAAGTTTGTAATCCACATATACGGTCTGAAAAGTTCAAATGTCATCATTCTGGAGGTTCTTGCCCCTGTTTTCCAATGCAGAAGCTGAAGCCACTTGAGTTCAATGTGCCGTGTGAGCATGTCAGATCCACTCAGACAAACACCAGTGCAGAGTGGGGATGTCGTGACCTTCAGTCATCTTTTCTTTTAAGAGGTGGAGTTCACATCAGGATAGTGTCATTAATATTGTACGGGATGTTGGGTACAGCATGTGCACGTCTGTGTTTCCCCTTCTATTCCTTCTCTCTCTGGGACCGGCTGAGGAGTGTTTGGGAACAGACAGAAATAGAGAAGAAGAGGAGCAGATCAAACAAGGACCGCCTCTCATCGCGGTTCCTCTCTCATCCTTCATCTTCCCATCAGTATCGTGTGGCAGACAGTTCTCGCCCGCGCGCCCCTTTGAAGTGGCATTAGGGGTTCACAAAGGATTTAGGTCAAAGTCTGTAATGGGGGAACATGAGCGTTTGGTGGGATCGTGCAGCACAGAAAACCTAAACACTAGTGGTTGTTAATGGCCAATGACTAAATGTTAATATAATGCAATTTCATTTGTATACAAAATATGCTCAAATTAAATCAATATTTATTTACACTTTGAAATATTAAATATTCCACTGAACTAGTTTAATACGTATAGGGTTTGGAGTTTGTTCAGATCAATATCCCCAAGTATGAGCAGTGCTAATAAAGATGCTTGTCTTAACAAACACCTCTAATTATTTGTGACACATCGTGTGTGTGTGTGTGTGTGTGTGTGTGTGTGTGTGTGTGTGTGTGTGTGTGTGTGTGTGTGTGTGTGTGTGTGTGTGTGTGTGTGTGTGTGTGTGTGTGTGTGTGTGTGTGTGTGTGAGAGAGAGAGAGAGAGAGAGAGAGAGAGAGAGAGGCACAGAGTGAAAGAGAATATATTTAGCCTCCCTGAAGCACTCTGTTAGTTTTTCTGGAAAGCTTTGGTACTTTATCAGACAATATTATCACTTAAACAATCCTGCAGTACTTTCAGCCTCTTTCTATTTCTGTCTCTCTCTCAAATGCTTATTTAATTGATCTCTTACAAAATCACTTGATCCCTTATGGAGAAACTATTTTACAACATACACTCACATTGTAATTTAGAGCAGTTTAGTGCACTAGATTTGGTTGTTTAGGGTAGAAACCATATTTAATTTGATGTGAATGAAAACAGTATGTCATAATGTTTCAAGGTCTTAGGTTACATCTCATTTTCACAATCTCATGTTCTTTTCACAGTGTAATGTCTATCACTACAATCTCGTTTTCATTTGCGTCACATTAAATTAAGTGTCTACCCAGACTAAAGTCCACATGACCACCCTGGAGGAAGAAGCACATGAGTCATTTAGCCTCTCGAAATAGTTTCCTATAGATGAACCTTAGCGCACACACACATACGTTTTGTTTGAAACACACTGATCATATCTGAGAGTCTGTGTCAGTGAGTGCTGATGTTTATAGAGGTTAAACGGTAAATACGGAGCCCGAGTCTGTTTATAGTGCAGCCATGTTCTAAGTAAATATCTCTTCTCCTGACCTCTAACAGGAAGGCAGTGTGTGTCGGCCCAGTAAAGCGCATAATCACTCTAATTAGAAGAGGTCGCAGAAAGCAAAAACATCACCTTGTTCATAACCTACACACACATGCAGCCAAACACACCGTGTCAGTCACACTCCTCTAAATACACTACCTTTGAAAAGGAGACGCTGGGAATGATTGCATTCAGTGTTTCTGGACGCAGAGCAATGAAAGGTAACTGTTACAGGGGGAATGAGCATGTTTCGGTCTGAAGCATCTGGTGAATCTGTTAAATTAGATCACAGTTTTTACAGAACAGCATGTGTCAAAGAGAAAGGACAGGACTCAGAGATACACTAAGCCATGCAATCCATAGGAAAATATGCATGAAAGCGACAGTAAGAGAGAGAAGTAGTTGTCTCGATCTCAGACGTCACGCCCACAGACCTTTACCGTCTGACGGCACATAAAAATGACCAGAGATGGTTTGAAATAGTGGTTTCTGTTTTACTGGCAGGTTTCTTTGCAATTTCCAGGACCTGGCACAGGTGCACAGTTTTTTTTTTTTTTATTATTTACCTAGAAACAAACTTGTGTTTATAAGGTACCAGCGAATTATACATAGAGACTAGAAACTACAGTAGATCTGTATCCAAGAGTTTCAAATGTTTTGCAGCAAGTAAACAAGATATCCATCACACCTATACATTAAGCGTAGTGTCACGTTAGCCAAGCTCGCATCAGCTGATCCACGTTAGTCAAGTTACGTTAGTCAAGCTTGTATCAGCTGATCCACTTCTACCTATAGGAATACAACACCTATCACTGTATACATATATAAGCTCTTCTGTATTATCAGCAGCTATCACCTTTCTCAGGAGCAAATTACCCTCCTCCCTCCCCAGCTCCTCCTCTCGTCAGTCAGGATTTGGCATTCTGATTCCCCCTGAGTCATACTTAAATGCTCTAATTATGTCGTACATTAAAATTAATTAATGATATCTGCAATACATTTATGTGGGTTCTGTTCTGTTTATCCTAAGGGGGGTTATTGCTGCTCTTATTCATGCTAGGCTGCAGGGAGTTCTTGTCCAGAACAGAACCATACCGCCAATCCAAACTGTATGCTAACTGTCAATCATATTTGACGATAGTGGTCCGGACAGAAGTAATGTAAGGGAGCAAATGTCATTTAGTCCAGAGGTTTTCAAAATGTAATTTAAAAATATTATACATACATGCTTATACATACTTCACTCTATTAGTGGGTAAAGAAGATACACTCAATTAAAAGTCAATATTTTTGCAGATTATCATTTAATAATTTTTTTGGCTTCACTAAAGTAACAGTTGAAATAATTTTAATATGTTGATTTGCTGCACAAGAAAAATCTCTTATTATAATTTATGTTGAAAAAAGTTGTGCTGCTTAATATTTATGTGGAAACCGTGATACATTTTTTTCAGTGTTCTTTGATGAGAGGGAGGAGAAAAACACTGTAGTTATTTAAAATCCAATGTTTTGTTACAATGTAAAAGATCAACTTAATGCATTAATTAAAAGTATTAATGTACCTTTATATTGTTACTGTAGTGAAACCAAAAAAAAATGCATAATATAAAATAATGCAAATGGGTCATAAGGCGATGATTTTATTTGAGGGTTGTTGGCATAAAAAAAAACCTGGTTTAAATGAATCAATTCCTGTCTAATGCCGGGTTCAGAATACACAATATCAGCATTTTTGGCATGATGCGTTTGACGTAGGGTGTCGTAGTGATTCGTAAACCACAATGGGTGTCGGGACACAAGAATCGATCGTTTTATCTCGTATAGTGTTTCAAAGTGAACGACAACTGATGCCGCTTCACAGCGGTTCATTTTTATTTATTTTTTGGTCCTCCACGAGGGTTCTGTCACATCTGTGACATTGACCAATAGGAGAAAACACGGCGCTTTGGTAGCCGTTGTTTGTTTACACACTTTGTTTCCGAAAATCAGTCACTAGTTTTGCCTTCTTGATGACATCACGCACGCCGTTAAAGACGACAAGCGATGATTGGTTGGGAAGCGTCATGCAGTCTGACATGTTTAGGAGTCAAAGTCGCATAATCTGACACACTGACTATTGTTACAGAAATATTGTGCAGTCTGAACCCGGCATAATCGTGCAGTTCTTGGCCGGAATAAGCTGCAGTGTGGACTAGACTTTATACTGATAATCAAAAGTCTGGCTATAGACTCGTTTTTTTTTGGTGTGGTTTTTTGTAGACGGAAAGCATAACATTGAACCTGTCTAGGCCAATATAAGGAGTTTTTGGTTAGAGGCAGAACCTGGGTTTTCAGATCAGGAAAGATGTAATCTGTCACGATGTGATGGCAACGTGATGGTTTTGTAAACGTGGTTTCGAGGGAACGTCTGAGAGTTCATGGCACCTCTGCTCTCCACAGATGCTTGCGGTTGGAGACAGAATCACAAAGAAGCCCGCTTGACTCCAGCCGCTTGGATTTACATGCAGCTCGGACAGCAAATGATCCGAGTGGCTGCAAACAGGTGTTACTTGGCCCACCGATGCAGCTGCTCGCTTAGATTTAGTGACCAACGTGCTAGCGCTGTTTATGCCCCTGAGCTTGCCAAGCTTGTGTGGCGCTGCCAGTGTTCTCTGGAGCCTGGACCCTTCCAAGCATCATTAAACCCTTCGTGCTTCCCCAGTCCAAACATCAATCGCGCCTCCGTATCCCACTGACCACTCTGGCCTTCCCTCTCAACCACATTTATCTTCACTCGGCTGTCAGCACCTGCCCGTGGGCCGCAGGCTCCGCCCCTTCCATTGCTCTCCTGTAACCTCTGGAGCCGTTGCTCCCCAGCACGCTGCCAGGCATGATTAATCAAGCACCGATAAGGGGGCCATTAAGTTAGATAATGATGGACCTGCATGAAGAGGCTGGTTTAGGTTCAGCAAGGGTGGGCTGTGGTGCAAGACGCCCCTGAGAGGCACAATGAAAAGGATCGGAGGCTTATCTCTCTGAAGACAGGCCCGGTGCCGCCTCAGGGGCTAATAAACCACCCAAAGTCAGCCAACACCTGGAGATCTGCCCCTGCCTTTACACCACAGATCTCTTTTAGCCCCACAGAGGGGCGGATGGATGAATAGAATGAAGGGATGGCTGGAGTACATCGTGGGCTCACGGGCCTCGTTCTCGTTCTCCTCAGAGAGCAGTTTTGGGGTTTTGTGCGCAAGTTATTATTTCATCGGCAGGATTTATGGCTCTCTAATTCTATTTTATTTCCTTCACTTTTTATATATCTCCCTCTTTCACTCACCGTCTTGATTTCATTCCCTTTTTCTGTCTGTCAGCGGGGCTGGATTTATGGCTCTTTGGTTGAGGATACCTTACAATGATGGTGAACCCATATATGTATATATATATTGCTTAAAAATATTAAACTGTATATGTTTTAAATATTTTAATACAATATTTTTTTATATTTATTTCAATTATTATTAATATTATTGATTATTTAATTTTAATTATTATTTATAATATGTATCAAGTCAAATAATTATTTATTTTTAAAACGTATATAGTATGATAAAATAAATGTATAGTTTCAATTTTTTAAATATGCAAACATTCTATATTTCATTTGTATATTTTCTAAATAAATTATTTCAGTAAAAATAAAGTAATTTAGTAATTATTTAGTATACGTTATATGTACATGTAGTTTAAAAATTGTATTTTAATTGTTATTATTTGTAATTTATATTAGCAATTATTTATTATGATTTTAAGTATAATTATTAAATGAAATAATAAAATGATTTCATCCTTTTATATGTGGGAAAGAAAGATTAACAACTAGCCTCTCATTTGTTTCTCCGAGACAGCAGTGAGATTAAATGGAGAGCAAATGTCTTTTGTTTGAGTCTCTTACTTCCCGTTTATTTTTTTCTCTTGTGAAAAATGTACGTAATCTCATGTGTGCTTCCTCAGTTTCAGAAATAGATCTCGGTCTCAAACTGTCTCAGACTGTGATCAGATGAAAGCATATTGCAGCATATTGTACTTTTATTGTATGTAAACATATCTAATTTGTTTGTTTTTACTAGTCCTAAAGAATTTTAAGTGAAACATTGAAAAGTCTGTAATTAAATGAAGCATAACAGAATTCCCAGAGGCATAAACAAGTAACCTCTGTGAAATAGTCATTTTTCTCTGGATGGGGTATAGGTGTATTGTGTGTTGTACGGTTCAAGGACAGACCAAGTGGCTTGTAGGTCAAAGAGAAAAAGAGGCAATTTGAAGAGAGCTCCTCAAGCCCTGTGATGCTGCTTTATATGTACTGTGTCATTTACACAAACCCCCTCACATCAAGAGCAGCGAGAACATTGTTGCTATTTTCCTGACATTTATGTGAGGAGATAAACACAGGGATTATGAAGACCTGATCTCAACATCCAGCCTCGGCAAACAATACACACACACACACACACACAGAGAGAGAGAGAGAGAGAGAGAGAGAGAGAAGAGAACAAGGAGATAAATCTCTGTTGTTGAACGATAGGACAGATAAAAAAAAACAGCTGTGCCCTGTTACTCCCCTCTTGACATTTATGTGAGGAAATAAATGAAAGGATGAAGACCTAATCTCTCTCTCACACACACACACACACACACACACACACACACACACACTCACACGCATGTTTGTTTGACTATATTAGTAAGGACATCTCATAGACTTCCATTGTTTTATATCAGGTTAATGATATTTTCTGTTGCCTAACTGACCCCTAAATATCACCGTGTGTGTGTGTGTGTGTGTGTGTGTGTGTGTGTGTGTGTGTGTGTGTGTGTGTGTGTGTGTGTGTGTGTGTGTGTGTGTGTGTGTGTGTGTGTGTGTGTGTGTGTGTGTGTGTGTGGTCCTAGTAAACCCCACATTATGGGAATATATCAGATGGCATATATTCACAAAGATGGCAATATCCGAAATCCTTGTCCTTATGGGCACATTTTTTGGGCCCCATGAGGAAAACAGCTTATAAATCATACTATATATTTTACATTTTTGAAAATGTAAAAAATAGAGAAAGTTTTCTGCGATGGGTAGGCTTAGTATTAGAGGATACAAGCTTTTACAGTTAAAAATGGACTATGGAATGTCCCTATGAAACATAAAAACCCAAAGTGTGTGTGTGTTTGCTGGGGGATGGGGGGGGTGGGTGGCGTCTTTCAGTCTTTCAGAGTGACTCATAAAACAGGGGGGCACGAAGCAGAAAATTGAAAGCATCTCATATGTGTCTCAGATCACCCAGGGCAACAGATAAAACACCCTGACCGGGTCACTAACACACTGACACACACCTCAGCCCATGCATTTCATCTTTCAGTCATGTGACAGTGGTCTGGAATGGCCCACAGTAACACAGGACATTAGTTTTATGTGCTACATGCTTCATTTCAGTGTTTCCTACAGAACTGTTTTTGCATTAGGGAAGCCCGCTATAATTAATCCTTGCTAAATTATGGAAGCTGTTTCTGCCTCAGAGTACAAAATACAATTGTGAGATGTTTAAAAATAAGAAATAACATCATATTGTCACATAAAAAGGCACAATTATTTTTTACTCTGAGGCAGAAACAGGCTTCCATACTAAAAACTATTATTTTGTCGGTTACACTTTATTTTAAGGTGTCTGTGTTACAGTGTAATTATACATTTAAGAACTGAGTGATAATAATTAACTACAAGTACTTACTATAAGGTAAGAGTTAGGATTAGGGTTTGGTTTAGGGTTAGTTGCATGTAATTATGCATAATTTACAGTTATTACTACAGTAATTAATAAGGACACTGTGAGATAAATACCATTGTGTTTATAGTTGTATCTTTAACTACACATTATCATTAAAACATCCCATTAGTAAATTTCACATATTAAATCTGACGGATTCAGCAACTATTGTCAGACTAATTCAATTAAACTTATTTTTGACAGATTCATTATAAGAGCTGGCAGCTAATGTTGTAAATTGGGCTACACTGCTCACACTTTGTTTTTGAAAAGACAAATAAATACCTGTTTAATATCTTTCCTTTTTGTTCTTTTTATTATTATTTTTTGCTGTACACGACTTGATTTTTACAATATGACCTTGAGAAAAGGAAGGAAGAAGGTAAGATGAAAATCAAAGCAGAAGTGTTGCAGCGCTGATCTGTGACCAGGTTTTGAGGATTAAACTGAAGTGTTTGGCATTATCACAAAACTGGATTCAAATCAGTGGCTGACAGGCTCAATGTTGCCTGAACTGATATTCAGCGATGGCGAAAGAAATGATGAATTGAATGTGATTAGATTTACTATGTGAAAATTGTTGTGTTAATTGTTTGATTTGATACATACGCTTCAAAAAAGAATTTTAACATTGACTTACTATAAAATAATGTTATTTTTATTTATAATGTTTTTATATATATGATAATCTCTCCAGGTTTTGCTCCTGCTCTCTTCTCTCTCTCCTCAGTCTGTCTGATTCGGCAGGAGGTTCATATTCTTTAAACGGGAACCGGTGTGACACACAGCTCCGCAAACACCCCTCCCATTAAGAATACACACACACACACGTGCACACACACACACACACACACACACGCGGTTCCCTCCGTACTCTCAGAACCCATTACCTTCCACTTTCTCCTCATCATTCCCATCTTTCCCGCTCGTTCTCCGTCTTGCTGGCTCAGTGTACAGCTCAAGAGGGGCAAGGTGACATTGTGTGTCATATCAGCATTCCACAGCAGCGCTGCCTGTCTCTCGCTCTCTCTTTTGCACCTTTTCTCTGTTGTGAGAGTAATTACCACACACTCAGAGTCTCAATTTGCCATTAAAGAACAAGAGCCTGAGGTGGAGAGAGAGAGACAGATAAAGGAGAGAGGAAGACGTGTGTTTCTGGAGCGAAAGGCAGGCAGGGTAAATAAAGAGTGTGAAAACAGAGAGAAAAGTAGATTTCTAGCAGGAAGAGACGTTATCTCAGACAGAACTGCGTTTGCAGCTCTCAGAACACAAGCACTTTCCCCTCAAATGAAAACTTAGCTTGCACAATGCCTGTGTTTACTCTGTCATCACGTCTACGTTCTGTCTCACACACTGAAATGTACACAAACACACAGGTGTATGCAGGGCTTGAAATTAAAAACAGCCATGCGCCAAATGCAAGTAAAAATCACTGTTGTCGAGTATATGAAATAGTATCAATCGCCAGTTGTCCGGTAACATGTTTATGAATCCTAACAATGCAATGTTGTGAGAACATGAACGTGAACGCCGTTCGGGATAGTCGACGGGCCAGTGTTGCATCGTCACGAAAGCTTAAGCCTTGCCATTTAAAATATTCAAGTGCAAGAAGATGAAATCGTGCGCCCAGAATGCCGCGTCTCAGACAGCGAGCGAATAATGAAATGAGCTCTGTTTCACATCTTCTTGCGCGTGAAGGAACATATTCTCACAAGAATTGTCAAAAAATGCCTGTCTTGAATATCCAAGTAAAGTGAGTGAACGTAAACAGTCGAGAAAAACAACGCATATGTGCAGTATCACTATATCAGATTATGGTCTTAAAGTGACAGCAGCCTAATATTTCTGCTGCTGTCTGTGTTTCTAATGTTAGAAAACTGTTTCTTGTCTTTAATGATGTTTTAAATGTATATTATTTAGGCTAGTAGTTTAAGAAAAATGTGAATTTTCACTGGAATCTAAAATTTTGCTGTCATAACTGGCTGTTTTTGCAAAAACAGTTGAATGGCCGGTAAAAAATATTTACAGGCATGGCAAAAAGTTAGTTTGTTGTAGTGATTCTTTTAAATCAGTTCACAAAATGATTCTTTCATGATTCATTCTGAAAGATTTGTTCAGTGTCTGTCAGAAAAGTACACTGTAAAAAAGATTTTATCGAAGTTTATTAGAATACGTTTTACAAGAAAAAAAATGCAGTCTTTTATACTTCAAAATGTCATGATTAATTCAATGTGTTACTGGCCATTTCTTTATTTATTTGTGAAATTTGCCAGCAATTTCTTAGGAGGATTTGTTTTAAAGCCAAGTTTTGTGTGTGTATGTGACTGTTGTGTACGCACTGCAGAACATCTGTGGAGTGAGGAAAAGCGAGAGGCAGAAGGAGAGAGAGAGAAAAGGAGAAACATCTGGCCCGGCCTCTTTATCTCCTGTGAAGAACGAGTTTCCCCTGACAAGAAAAACAGAGCACAACATTTTAATAAGGGTCCCACCTCAGGGACCCCTTAACCTGGAGTCTATTCTGATTTGATTCACACCAGAACTGCAGGTGTGTTAATAATTAATTGGAGTAAACAATGGTTTATAAAGGGGGCCGGGCCGGGCCAGAGCCGGATAATTGGCTCATTACGGATCAGTGCTAAGACGGACCGAGACCCTGGACACCAGCCTGAGGACCCACCAGCCCCAGTCCAATTAATGTCCCCGTCCCCTGCTACTGACTGTGTGTGTGTGTGTGTGTGTGTGTGTGTGTGTGTGTGTGTGTGTGTGTGTGTGTGTGTGTGTGTGTGTGTGTGTGTGTGTGTGTGTGTGTGTGTGTGTGTGTGTGTCTGTGTGCGTGTGCGTGTGCGTGTGCGTGTGCGTGTGCGTGTGTGAGTGTGATGCAGAAATATTAGTGTGTACAGTTTATCTTTGTCTATTTTCTCTACATGATTTCTTGGCATATATAGGACAGCTGTGCGTTTGTGTATTGGTAAATATGTCCTTGCTTGTCCTCATAGTGTCGCCGGCATTGAAATGTAGGGCAGGGAATATTCCTCATGGTGATATAACAAGTCGTAAGTGTCACGTCTAAGACCTATCGTAAAACAAAGACTTACGGTACGGATGCGGGCCGTCCATCCGCCCCCCACCCTAATAATCATCCATCACCTCAACCATTTATCAAATATATATCAATACAGCTGATTAACAACCACAGTTAAACGAGAGCGTAACATTAAAACAATGTTTCTGTAGAGCTGGAGATTTTAAAAGCCTGGTGAAATGCAACAGAGGTGCAGTGGTTCAAATTTTACATGATGTGGCTTGTATTTCGGTTCTGTTCATCTATTATTCATCTATTATTATTCTATTATTATTCTGTTCAGCTATTCACTCTGAGGGGTGTTAAGCAAATTTAAAAAAAAAAGTGTTCAGTTTGTGTATTCCCTGAGAATTAAACCCATGACCTTGGTGTTGCTTGCAACATGTTCCACTGTTTACGCTACAGTATAAGAACGTTAGAAGTATTACCGTAATTGCTTTAGTCGAGCTAAAGCTCAGTGCTGAATCATGGAGAACCGTAGGGTTAGTGTAGAACCTTTCATCCTTGCAGCATGAGTAATGTCCTAGAGTAGCTAACATTAAAAACGCTCTCTCTAACCTGGATCCTGCTGCACTCGGGATTGGATTGTGAGCGGATCTTTCTGACAGGTGTCTCGGAGGGTGGTCTCGATCGCCTCTGGCTGTCGTCCTGCCTGGCCCAAAAGCAGAGTGACTCTCAGCGACTCTTTTCTTTTTCCTGTGGGGGTAATAAAAGAGCCGGATGGCAGGGCGCCAAAGCAGAGATGGGCGTCAGGTGACATGAGACGGACGGCTGAATCCTTTAGGAATTGGCCCATTTGTTACCCAGCGGGAGAAACTGGCATAAAGAGAGAATGCTGAGGATGTCTTTTGTTCAAGGTCACACCAAACTGTAGATTTGGCGAATGGGACACAAGTTATTTGCACTTACACACACTAGGCATACGTTCATTTAGCTCTTGCTACAGCACTATTACTGATGCTTACGGATAGGGTCAGGGGTCTGTTCAGATAACTCACCCTGACAGTTCAGTTCATAGGTGCGCGATGTGTACAGTCATAATTTATATCTCAAATTATGCTGTTTGTTGCAGAGAGGTATTGTTCATTTTCTAAGCAATCAGACAGAAGATTTTTGACAGTAAATGGACAAAAAAACCTAATTGATTTGCTTTAAAGGAGTGACTCGAGCCATATCTTAAGAGCACAATATCAGAAATTTGAAGATTGATTATTAACCAGGGTTGTGTGCCATTTAGAATTTAATGATTGATAATTCATTTAAACTCCAATTCAGTTCCTAAATTGCAATTTGAATTTGAATGTAAGATCAAATAAAATGAAAAAAAGCTTCACATTTTTAATGATGTCTTTTTTAATCGCTGTTTTGTTATCCCCGTGTCAGTTCAGAAATAGCTTTTTACTTCGCTGTTAGGGATTTGATGTTTTGTAAATAACTTTCACTGATCAGGTTTTTTATTTTATGCAATGCAATGCAACTATATTTTATAATTTTATATAACTAAAGAAACTTTAGACCTAGAGTTCTTCCTGTCATTCAAATTCAATTTCTTGTAACGTGGCCAACCGAAATTCATACATCAATTGAATATTCAGAATTTTGCCCAAACCTGTAACCAATCACTAAGAACCCTCTAGCAACACCTTAGAAACCATTCAGAGTACCCTAGCAACTACCCAAACACTGCCTAGCAACACCCTAACAACCACCTAGGGGTGGGTGTGGCTTCTTTTGACATGCGGCCAGTAACCATCCGCAAAACCTCATGCTAATAACCGTTGAGAACAGTTTTGCACGGACATGCACCACTCACAAAAAGTGTAGAAATCTTGCTTCTCAATTTGTCACTTCCCATCAGCCACAGTGGATTTGTAAGTGAGACGAACAGATTTCCGCTCGTGATTATCTCACGGGATCATCTCACAGCTGATGAGAGAGAGAAACTTCATTAGCTCTCCCATTAGATTTAATTATTTCAGATCTGTCTGCTGACCAGTAGCAACCTTTCCTCTCTTTCTCTCCCTCTTCTGTTCTACAAGTTACTCCAGTCTGTGCGTGTTTTACCCCTCCTGTCGCTCTCCACCTCTGGCTGTCCTTCTCCCTCCATCTGTTTGCTCTGGCAGAGGTGTAGCTGTTCAAATATGACCCACATACTCCGACTTGAGGTGCCGTCATGAGCGTGCGTGTGAGGTTAATGGTCAAAAGCTGCTTTTGTTCGTTTTTTAATTTTTATGGCACTCTTAATGAGCACATTTTATGTAATTACACGCGCACACGTGCACGCCTCTGCCCACTGGCCTCAAAGACAGATGTATTAGCGATCGGGCGACTATCACTCTCAAATAAAATGACTCTGGTTTTGGTTTGTTCCACATCAGTGGATTTTGTCTTTAACAGAATCAGACTAAGGTGGAGCTGAAGGCGAAATCAAGCCATCAATGGAATGAGTAGCGCGTGCTAACCGAGTCACAATCTTAACGTTATTATCTTTAATTATTTAAACAACGGCACCATTGCCTCAGGAAATAGCAGTAGCTAATTCAAATCTCAGCAAATTTGCTCTTCTGAGTGGAATGAGTAAAGAAGCACACAGCAGTTTTTTTGTCATTTGTTGGCACAGTACCATTAACCGCCTGCCTTTTACACTTAAAACAGATTGCAGCTTTAATGGGTGGGGTGGCGTAGGCGTTAAATTCAATGGGAAACTTGCGACTAATTTCAATTCCGAAACATGATGTATTATACAGTTAAAAAGTGTGTTCAATAAGTTATTCATTCTGTTTATTAGTGTTTTTTTCTCTAACTCTTTCTGCAGGTTACACCAGTAGGTTGCGACAAATTATTATCTTTATGACACGAGTGAGTCATTAATTAATTTATTAAATCGATGAATTCAAAAACATTGATTCATTCAGAACACAACAAATTATTTTATTTTATTAGAGTCATTGATATGTTCACTCAAAAGATTCATTCAAAACACTGGTTCATTCAGATAACAAGTGACTGTCTGGATTCAGAATAGCATGCTAGCATACTAATGTCTGTTATAAATGTCTATTTTATATGGTATAAATAGTAAAAGCAGATCCACTGCCTTTATGAGTCATTGAACCTTTCACTTTAAAGATTAGCCTAGTTCAAAAACACTAATTAATTCAGAAACTAATAGACTATCTTTATGAATCTTCACTGAATCTCTGAATTTTTTCTTGTTTATTGAACTGATTAAAGCAATATCATAGTTGCAATTGCAATAAAAAACAGTTAAAAAAGAGAAATTAACATAACAGAGAAACATTACAAAAAAGAAATAAAAGAGAGCAGAATAATCGTATAATCGGGTATAAAAAAAAGTATATTATAAGTTCTATACAGCCTTACTTCAGTCAGCAAAACCATAAAGTTGAGAATTTAAAACTTGCATTTATGACTGTGAAATTTTGGTCAAAAATATTAGTACACTACTTAAATAATTTTCATCCAAACATTGCCTCGACCCATTCTACTTCCTGTCTACTATTAGCCATTACTATTGGCAAACTATTAGCCCCGTCTCCAGTGCAAACAATTGGTTGAGCCAAAGGTACTTTGACATTGAAAGAAAAATCACCCATATCAGTACTTTAGAGGGGGCTGTGAGCAAGAATAGAGCCAGCTTTCCCCAAACCCCAGGCTGAGACATGCCAGAGGAGAATGAAATACACCCAGCATGTAGAATTATGGGTAACTACATGGTGTTTCAGTGTTTTGGGGGAGAATTAGATACGGCAACGGAGAATCGTTCCTGAGGAAACTACAGCAGTGAAGCGCTAACTGTGGCTTTCAGCTGCAAACTGAGCTCATTGAGCTGCCAGCAACATCCACTTAGTGTGTGTTTCTGTGTGTGTGTGTGTGTGTGTGTGTGTGTGTGTGTGTGTGTGTGTGTGTGTGTGTGTGTGTGTGTGTGTGTGTGTGTGTGTGTGTGTGTGTGTGTGTGTGTGTGTGTGTGTGTGTGTGTGTGTGTGTGTGTGTGTGTGTGTGTGTGTGTTTGGTCCAGGGACACCAGCAATGCCTCTTCCTTTTTGTTTTCCTCTCATACCTGTTATTTGTTCCTCCTCACATCGGCCTTTCTTTCTAAAGTGGTCTCTCTCTCTCTCTCTCTCTCTCTCTCTCTCTCTCTCTCTCTCTCTCTCTCTCTCTCTCTCTCTCTCTCTCTCTCTCTCTTTCTCTCTCACGCTCTCTCTCTCTCTCTCTCTCTCTCTCTCTCTCTCTCTCTCTCTCTCTCTCTCTCTCTCTCTCTCTCTCTCTCTCTCTTCTCCTGCCGCTGTTTGCTTTTGATTAGATAGCCGCCACATTGTCATGCAAAGCAAGAGGAAGCCGAGAATACAAGAGAATTTCCTATGCGGCTCGTCTGAAAGGGGTTGGATGTAATCCCTTGTGTCACCGAGCGGAACTTTTTCTCAGCGTGTTTTATTTTTTCTTTTCTCTCACCGTCATTCTTACATTTCCTGGTGTCTGGTTCCAGCGGTCTCGCTAGAGCTTGGCGTCAACATAGATCGATGAGGGCCCATTCACTCGCGTGTCGTCCGCCATCAGACTCGTGTTTGTTTTTAATTAGACTCTCTCTTCCCATATTGTCCAGGAAAATAACGCTGGTGGAGTCTACTTTGATTTGTACGCTTTCATTTAGTCGAGTAGGCAGTGTTTTCCGTGTTTTGTTTGATGGTGATCTTCGGAACGTCTCAAAGAAAAAGTTTGCATTGTTGATGTCATTTTCTGTTGTTGCTGTAGCGGTTTATTCCAGGAAAGTTTTAGATTGTCTGTAAACAAAACAACCAATAGCAATCACAAATGAGATCTCAATGCTTCTCCTACACACCAATGAGATTAATTGAAGAGCTTTAATCGTCTGCTTCTCAGATGTTTCTCCTGAGGAAAAGGAGCATAATCTCATCAAAGTTTTTAAAGAGATTGCAACGTATGCCTCAAACTCAGATCAGTGTTATTTTAGTATTATTTATATGCTATTAATATATAAGTATTTATTAATGTATTGTATTTGTTCATATATTGAGTTAGCTTTTATTTTTATATTTCACATACCTTTTTTGTAATTTTGTTGTGCTTTTGTTTTGTCAATATTTCTATCTATCCTCAATTTATTTATAACAATTTTTAGTTTTAGTAATTTAAGTATTTCAAATTAAACTTATTTTCCCTGTTATTTGCCAAAGCAGTATTTCTATTTTTCTCATTTTAAGCAACAATATTCTAATTCTAAATAACAGCAACACTGTTGATTTACAATCAAATTTACCAATAAGTCTTAAATCAAAGGATTTCAATGAACTCAAATTTTCTCTTCAAATTCTTCCAAAATCAATTGATCTGACCACATTGATTTCAAGCTAAATTAATAGAAACAGCAATTGTCATTTGTGTCCTTTTTATTTCTCCTCAGGGATTTTAGAACATTAGAATCATTGTTGATACTTAAATGAACCTCCATTTTGTCTTCTGCGAAATGAAAGAGCAATAACATTTCCCTCTATGTCCAGATTTTGCAAAAATGTATTAATTATTCAGGTGTATCAAGAGGAAACCATTTTTCCACATGCACATGGTACAAAAAACTACCATAGCATATTCATTCATCATGTTGCATAATGCTCCATATTTATCATTTGTATCGTCTGGCTTGTGTGTGTTTGGCTGGTGTGTATATGTTTATGTGTGTAAGCATGTGTGAGTCTGTGTGAGCATCTGGGGGCCGTAACCGTGGGCCGGAGAGTCGCTCGCTGACAGGTGGAGCTCTGATTGGCTCGATCACGCCCCACTAACCATGCAAGCCGTTACCCACACACACACACACACACACACGCACACACGCTGACCTCTGCAGATACAGTCATGCCCGTGTATGTGTGTGCATGTGTGTGTGTGCGTGTGTGTGCGTGTGTGTGTGTGCGTGGGTGCGTGCGTGCGTGCGTGCGTGCGTGCGTGCGTGTGTGCGTGCGTGCGTGTGCGTGGGTGCGTGCGTGCGTGCGTGCGTGTGTGTGTGTGTGTGTGTGTGCGTGTGTGTGTGTCAGACGCTTCATGAAAGATGATTTCAGTCACACAGTTCCCCCCGCAGCTCTGTTTTTTAGCAGAGAGCGTGTTGTGTTTGTCTGGAGCGTGGTCATCACAGTGTGCTCTTCCACTGCTGTTCATCAAAAACCAAGAGAAAATATAAGCAGTTTTACACGTATAAACCCATGCAACGCGTCTCTCTCTCGCTCTCTCTTTCATGGCGCGCTCGGCATTTGTGTACTGAAAGATTAAGTAGCTCCGAAGGGCCCGTGTTTACAAATATGCAGCCGCCAAACAGGCCAAAGCCCCCGAATGACTGTGGAATACAAATAGCTTTTTTATCAGCGCTGAGCCCCTGCCCAAAGAAATTGTGTTTTCCATCCTTTCCTCTTACGCCAATGAAATATGAAGCTTTATTTTCCTCTCTCTCTCCTCTATATATACATATCCTAAATCTGGCAGGAAGCTGTTAGTGTTCACCCAACACCACCTTGTGTATACATACACAGAAACTAAAGTAGATGTGAGAGACATGTCACAACCCATCAAAACTAAAACTAATACAAGTATTATCAACGAAATACCGAGGTCAGGACGCTCCTTTACTTTTTGGACATTTAGCAGAGCTACTCTATGATGTTATTTACAAACTGACAAAATTTCTGTCATGACAACTCTCGGAGTGTTTGGCATGGTAATGGATATGAGATAATGTTGATATGTTTGGTCTTGCAGAACAAATCTGCTATTGCTACAGAGTAAGTACAGGACTTGCTACTGCCAATACTAGTGATGGGGACGAGACCGCCTATGCCGAGTCCGAGTCAAGACCGAGTCTTTGAAGGAACAAGTCTGAGACGAGTCTGAGAAAGCAGAAATCGGTCTCGAGACTCGAGTACTACATCACTAGCCAATACACACACGACACACTACTGTGAGGAAGTAAGACATGCAATACAGTATAAATAAATGACCCGTAGCAGATTTATACAAGTGGAGCTGGGGAAGGTGGAGGATTTCTGAAAGCGCACTGTAACTTCTACAGCAAATGCTGACCAAGTATTTGAAGGTTGAACAGCGAGCTCATTGGCTACTGATACAGCAGGAACCAATCAGCTGTGCCCTATAGAGAATGATGTGATTGCAATCAGATTAACGACCAGCCTGTGCCATCTAGAGTTTAATGACAGAACTTTGTATATACATTTTGTAGATTATATTATATTTTATTTATATAATATCATTATGTGTGTATATCATTATTATTTAATATTTAATTTACATTTATCGATTTAGCACAATATATAATTTTATGTAGGCCTATTAATATATTAATTTCTATTATGTATATCATAATATTGTATTAGGGGTGGGCGATATAGCCTCAAAATTCTATCACGATATTTCAAGAATATTTGCGATGATGATATTTATGACTATATAAACATTTTTTTTGTTGTTGAAAATTTTCTTATGTTTATCTCACCTAAATGTTTGCTCACTCATTGCGTTTTTACAATGTGGTAATTTTGTTGTTAAGAGTTTACACAACACAAGGAAGCTTGATTTCAATCTTTGAATTAAATGTTAAATGTGTGTAGGTCTAACACCAGTATTCAGAAATACTACAGAAACATAATAAAGTAATCAAATGTAAAATAACACAGTCTATTAGTTCTGTTTCCTGATTAAATTAAATACATAGGCTAATAATTCTCAGTCATTACAATTAAAGCTATCTTTTGTTGTTTTGACGACAACATTAATGACAGACGCATAGCCTATGGCTGCTGTCACTTTTACAGTTAGTGCACGGATCCATTGCTGTTTTCATTATACTGTCTGTCACACTGTCACATGCGTTTTATACATAACCGACTGTGTTTATGAGTATACTTACCAAGACCGGAAGTTTGACACAATTTTGTGTTTTTCCCCCCATTAAAGCGATATAATCCGCGAAAAATAACTTTAGTTTCTCGCGAGCTGCACTCTATGTATGCACGCAGTGCAACTCTCTCAGAGAGTGCGCGAGTAGCTTACTGGATAGTTTAAAACCGCTTGAATGTTTAAACTGATAAGAATTAAGAAGACTTGAAAATGATAAACTTTAGTTACGATGCACTGATGGCCCGATTGTGCAAGAGACCATTCAGTCATGTCCCGACTCCTAAACGCGCGCGAGAGAAGACGCGCGTCGGCAGCCCCGCTGAACACTCAAGCTGTTTGTGAAATTGCTAAATCGTCATCGGAGGCTGACAGGCTCTCGCGCTCAGACAGGTGTTGTTGTTGTGTGTGCTAGGGAACGTAAATGCGCCATACGTCATTGCGTCGCTATATCATTGATATCGCGATATGACACTTTTTTTATCATGTAAAAATGTATACCGGTATTATCGTGGACGGTATGATATGGCACACCCCTATATTGTATAATAATTTTTTGTTATAAACTTATTTGTTATTAACATATAGGTATTTATTTTTATTTCGTTTTGTATTTTAATAACTTTAACTTTATTTAGCACAAGCCAGCTTGTGTCTATTTAATACCAATTTAGATCATATTTTGTTTCTAACTAAATGCATTGTAGAGAAACTAAATATATGCATAACTATAATTATATTATTCTTAAACAACACTCTTGTATATTACTGGATTTCCATTGATTAAAATGGATTTTGTTGTTATTTTTTTGTCAAGCTTACAGCTGATTGATCTGTGTTGGTGTATTTCAAACACAACAACAATCCTGAAAAAACAGCAAGACAGCCAAAGATGTCCACACAATCACAATACAACACAAGACCATCTTGCTCTGGTTTGTTTCACTGGTTCTTTAGTTTTTTACCTCTCTCTTTTTTTCATTCTCAATTGCCCTTTTCCACCGTTTCCACTCTTCATCATTCCCCCGTCCTACTTTTCTTTCTCTGTTGTCCTTTTTCCAGGCCGCACTTTCGCCCCATCCCTTCCTTCAGCAGGACCAGTGGGAATATTAGCCGGCAGACAGATCATTTAGGGGTCAGACCTGTGAATGTGTTAATTGTGATTTATAGCTGAACTGAATTTAAGAAGAGCTTTTCCTTATTGACCACCTGAAGCTGAAGCCCTGAAAAAAAAAAAAGTTTGCACCATTTCTTTCTCCTTAACGGCGCTCTCAAGGGTTCTGCCAGCCCCAGATACTCATACAATTTTAGGATGAAGCACATCTAGCGTAAACGAAGCCAGATTCAATTCCGTCGATTATGATCCTGGAGGGCAAGGTCTGTGAGGTGAGCAGGGCACGCTCTCACAGGAAGTGACAGAATGAGGAAGACCACTGACCTTTACCGTAAAGATGATTCTTCCTCCTCTCTGCTCTATTTCCTGTGCTAATGTCCATCTATAAGTAATGCTCCTACACCGCTGACGACGTCCTCATCTAGGTGCTTCTACATTATTAATGGCTGCTGGGACGTGTGGGGTCAGGAGTGAAGCTGGGTGGCTTTATAAAGACACCAAACAGATTTGTGAGGACTCGTTGGGTGAATATTTGCACTGCTTAGCTGTACATGAACCATATGTTTCAACAAAAAATATATATTTATATATATAGAGTGCTGTGCCTGAACGCATTCATTGAACGATAGTTCATGAACTCGTTCATATTTTGGGGCGAACGTGAACTGAATGTAGGCTACTGTATTACTGACTGATGAATGTTACTGTGAACTCGTTCATTCTGGTGTGTGTGAACAACACGCTCTCTCAGTTTAACTTCGTTCAATCGGGTGCCAGATTTCTTTAGAGCCTTCCAGGCGAAAACCCGGCTAAAACACACCGTAAACAGGCTAAATATGTAGCGGAAAAAACACCCAATCTGGCAACACCAGCCACCAGTGTTGCACTGCCACATGCGTCATCAAATCAAAAAGCAGCAAGGAGGCGTTGTATGATCATTTTAACGAGTTTTATGACAAGGTCGGTGAGGTTGGGAAAAATCTTACATTTCTGTTCAAATTTTGCCTGCCGATAAAATAATTGCTGTCTGTGGTTCTATATGGTCTATGGCAATAATTTTGAAAAATAAAAGCTCACAGCAACATATGGAAAAAAGAACTATGAACTAGTTCAAAATTTTAAAGTATGAACTATGAACTGAACTAGTTCATTTAAAAATTTGTGAACTGAACTTTGAGCTAGTTCATGTAGAAAGTGAACTTTCCCAACACTGCATATGTATATATATATATATGCAGTGTTGGGAAAGTTCACTTTTGCCTATGTATATATATATATATCCTGGGGATTGATGGATGGATGGATGGATGGATGGATGGATGGATGGATGGATGGATGGATGGATAGATTTTTTTAATGGTAATAAGCAGAGTGAATATTATGCTTTTGTGTTACACAGGAGGGGGGCTTGGGGGGTGATATAATCCTTTAATCGTGTGTGGTAAACAAACAATTGTGGCTCTTGTGGTGTATGTTCCCATGCTTTTAGCTCATCATCATTCTTACCAAAGGTTAATCGTCCATCCAGACTCAAATGACCCCACGTGTCCCAAGAGGAGATTTGACAAAGCCTGAGCTGTGGCTAACTGTCCTGGGGACGTTTGAATCGGTAGTGGGAAAGCATGAAAAGAGAGGAGAAAGAAAGGTGTATCTGTCCTTCTTCATCAGTAGTCTCCTCGGAGTCGCGGGCCCTCAGGTGCTAACTTTGTGTCAGCACAATCAGCAAGGATTCGGTTTGCTGCCTCTTCAGACTCTCAATGGCTCTACCTCAACCCTTCCACTGCCTCCAATCACACCCGCCTCAGGATGACCCTTATCACCGGACGATAAAAATCCACCCTCGGCGGGGAGATAAGAGAAAGAGGGAGGAAAAGGAAGAGAAGAGTGCATCTGTACGATTAGATAAAGGAGAGGCGCTCTTGACAGACTGAAGGATTTTTAGCCAGAGGATGTTTTGAATGCGAGTATTCAGCGCTCGAGGCTCCAATGCAATTTCCCCGGGATAAAATGATTGTTGTAAGCCGAGGTTTTTCTGGCATCCTTAGGAAATGGACAGTTCCCTTTCTAATCACAGAAGTGTTTACATGAGTACAACGCCTCTGGCTTTCTCTCTTCCCAGTGCTCTCTGTGTTCTGTCTTTCTCCCTGTGATGTTTTTGGAGAGTTTAGTGATTCGGGTGTCCGCACAGGAGGCATGAAAGGTCTGGCGATCCAAAAACACAAACATGTCAATATGCTTTAGTAACTCGTACACCCAAGACGCTGTCTGCTGATTTGATCACATTTTATCTATGCTGATTTTAAGGGAAAATCTACAGAATCATGTGGAAGGATATGATGTCATAGTCGAAGATTTTTGTTTTTGATAAATAATACATCACAACTCATAATAATAATATCGTATAATAATATAAAATTCTAAATATACCTACATATTGTGTTTTATTCTGCACTATGGTTGGGCAAAATGCTGAACTGTTGAATCGCCTCCGTCATGAGTCGGAATTTGAATTGAAGCAGAATTGGAAGTTAAATTGAAATGTAACGCACTGATGCATTATGGGAAACAATATTTTGATATATGTAGGCCTATCTAAAAGAAATTAAACTATTACAGTTTACTTAAAGCCTTTATGCATTAAGCAATATAAAGGTATTCATAATGTATGTTATATAATGCATTGTATTTTTTCATAAATAATTGTAACTCAAGTTAAAATGCATTACAATATTTTTAGATCCCTTGTTACATCTGAAATTGTTTTTTTGTCATGTATTTTGCATTATACTTTCCAAAGGTGTAACATAGGTATTATAATGTATTATAACTGTGGTTACAATTATTCATTAGACCATTCAATGCATTATAAGGACTAAGGAGTATTACAAGGCATAATTAATACATTAAAATACTTCAAGTAAAGTTGTTACATCCAGTCAGGAATGAAACGGAGAGTGAATCCAATCGAAAGCACATTTAATTAAACAAATACAAAAACAGGAAATCCAGGGACCTCAGAACAGGACAGGAGTAACATAAAACAACAACCGACAGCCAACAACTGAAACACAGGGGTTTAAATACACAGACAAACAAGCTAAACAAGATAACAAGGGGGCGTGGTTAATAATAAACACCTGGGGAGACTAATAAACATAGGCCCCGTCCACACTACTGCGTTTTCGTTTAAAAACGGAGACCTTTTGCTACGTTTGCACCTCCCGTCCACACTAAAACGGGAAAAACGAAGACCCAAAACGGAGAAGTTTAGAAACGCTGCAGCTCCGTTTTTCGTTTTGAATCTCCGGAGGGCGTTTTAGTGTAGACGGGACAAAACGGAGGAGTTTAGAAACGATGACGTAGAAGGTCACGCTCGGCTCTATGATTGGGTGTCATCACCCATGACGTATCCTTCCCTGATTCGTCAGCCACCCATCACATGTCCCGTCACCGGAAGAAAACAAACAAAAACATCCTGGACTACGTAGCTGATGTTAGTGAGTGCAACATGGATAACGAATTACAAGCGTTTCTGACTTTGATGTCTTTGTTAGCAGCTGTTGTGCAAGCAAATTCTGCATTTTACAATGCTATAACTGCCTACATGCGCCGGAGGCAAACTATTATTCGAGCGATCTATGACAATTCCCGTGTGCAGCGGCGGTCCATGAAAAGAAATCTCTGGTCTTCGACATTTTCTAATCATTGCAGAGGTAGCTAACGTTACTTGCTTCCTCATCAAATCTGAGGAATAGTCCATCCGTTTCCTGTTTACACCGGCACGCGCATGCACAGTGTTGGAGAATGGTCACGTGATCCGAGTTTTCAGTCGTTTTAATGTGGACGGAGATCAATTCTAATACGCAGCTAAAACGCTGGTGTGGACGGAGATCGTTTTCGTTTTAATTCTCCGTTTTTAAACGAAAACGCAGTAGTGTGGACGGGGCCATAGATGAGGAACACCTGTGGACACTGAGCAACAACAAACAAAAGACAAGACATGGCAGGATCACATGACAAACAAGGGATAACGTGATATACAAGACACAACAAAAACCCACACGTAACAAAAGTGTTACCAATTAAACTTTCTATATAATTTATATAATTTTTTTATTAATAAGAAATTCAAATGTGTGTGTTGTAATTCAGAATCCTGTTTGCTCGCTTCAAATTCTGGAATTGTAATTGTAATTTGAAAGACATTCTAAGTTCAGTCTAAATGGTGCCCAACCCTACAACGCACACACACACACACACACACACACACACACACACACACACACACACACACACACACACTACCATGACGTCATCTCTTTTTCCATCCACTGACTCTTGTGTGCTTTAACCTTGGCTCAGAGAGAGAGAGAGTAATTCTAACCTTAAAAACCTGCTGATTAAAGCTAGTTTGGAGGAATTCGATTCCGCTTAATGCCTTTGGCCGTCCGCCCAGCCCTGACGACGGATCGCCATTAACATCAGCGGACAGCATGTCTTCACTCAGGCGGAGACGTGACCGGCACACACTCACACGCGCACATGTGTGTCCGGCACGGTTACATTCTGATCTGTCTCTGATGATCAGCATCAAACCGCAGCATTGGTGTTTCCTGCGAGCTGAGTAACACACTGCTCTCTGTCCTCCTGTTCCTGCAGACGCAGCAAACTCTGTCCTGTGCTTATCAGTCCTGGATCATGGTCATTCACTGCTGATATGAGGACAGTTTGATGGTTTATTTCATGGGCTTTGGGTTAAATTTCAGAGCGATAATGCAAGTTGTAGATAAACACTTATTTTCTTGTTTCTCCTATTTTATTCCTGTACAAAACATTTGAAAACTCTGTCATCTGCTTTAGACCACAAACTGTATGAGCCTGTAGACAAATTTAGTACATACTAGCATCTGTGAAGGGATAGTATGTGCTAAGCAGTCGATCCATAGACTGATACACGAACGGGCAGACGGTTGGGTAGATAGATAGATAGATAGATAGATAGATAGATAGATAGATAGATAGATAGATAGATAGATAGATAGATAGATAGATAGATAGATAGATAGATAGATAGATAGATAGATAGATAGATAGATAGATAGATAGATAGATAGATAGATAGATAGATCAAATCCCTCGTGACACTGAGACAGAATGAGCTTTCCAAAAGAAACAAAAAACACTTTCTGTCCAGTCTGAAATATTCTTCTGTGCTTCTGACTTTATTTCACACCATGGTTCCTGTGCTGTGCTACAGATTCAGTCTGAATTTACTGTTTGATGTCTTTTTAACCCAACATGAGGAAAATTAGCATCAAAGGCATTTTTGCATCATTTAAAGGGCTCATATTCAACACTTTTGTAGCATTTGGTCCCCCAGTGTTTTTTTTTCACCAGAAAAAAAAGTTGTAATTTAGTGTTTCATGGTTATTTCCCCCCTCTCAGACCTGAATTAAACGGGATGTTTTTGCTGCTGACCTCTGTTGTGATTGGCTAGCCTCTTCACATGTGTGATGGGAAATGGCCGAGTTGATGAATATTAAATAGCTGTTAATATGTAAATGTAACCGGTTATATGTAAATGTGCTCATGATTCTGATATCATCATCATGATGAATGTTTTTTTTAAGCTTAGATTCAATAAATGGTCTGGAGAGGGAGATTTGTGATGTAGTTTGTCTAGGTAGTATATCAAATTTGAAAAAGGCTGTAGTCCATAATGAGCTTGGTGTGAGAGTCCATTTCAGTTTTAATGTGACCTCATTGTGTCCTTGACATACAGCATCACTGAAAATGTCAGTATGATATTTTAACGTTTTTATAGAGGTTTGAGATTCATAATTATTAAAAGTTCATGCAGTAAAAATCGACTTAGGAGATTAAAATGCTGTGTAGAGCCAGGGTTATTGTAGTCAATAAAACATTTTACAATAAAATAAACATTAACTTAATAAACCTAAACTTATTTTACTTCAGCCACTTGCCAAGGAAAAATGTAATTAATAAAAACGAATTCAAAAGTGTATTAATAAAAATTATAGTATCTCATTGATACTAAAATAAGTGTGTAGTGCTTGTCACCGTTTGAAAAAGCAGCAAGCCTCTCCCCAGGGTTCATTGTCTTATCCTATGAAAACAACATATCAGTGTCCCGAGTAAACCATGTACAGCAGAATGATGCAACGACTCATATTTCCCCTGTAGGAGATATTGAGATATTGGCATCCAATTCAGCAGTGACATACCCAACTGAAAGGCACCTTGGCGCCTGTGTTTGTGTGTGTTTGTGTGTGTGAGCACGTTACTGTGCGTGGGAGCGTATCTCAGACACTACGGTGGCGCTGATCTAATCGTGTGAATGTAATTAGGCTTTAATTGCTCAGCGTGTGGGCCTCTGGCATCTGTCTGGGCCACAGACGGCAAATAATGCCCTCTGACGCTGTCATCTCCTAATCTCACTGTTACCAAACACCTCAGCACATCTCCCTCTGAAACCCAACACCTTCGCGCCGCGGATGACGACACACTTTCACTGTACTTCATTTGCAGCGTGCATCGTAATTAGTGTTGGGAAGTAACCTAAACAAAACGTTCAGATAGTCCACTGTCTTTGCTAGTCCACATGCTAACTGGTTAGAATAAAATAAATGAACCATCAATAAAGGTCTGTTCAGCTGATTTTTTTTTTTACTGAAACTGGTCCATCTGCATTGTGTATTTATTCATGTACTTTTGGCAAAATACACATCTATAGCTGTTGTTGGTGCAGAATCTGGCACGGAGGCTACATTCAGGCAACAGGAAGTGATGTAATTCTCAAAGTGTGTAAAAAAAAAATTGTATGCAACAAAAATCTTTTTTTTTCAACTGTTTCTTAATTTTTATTTAGTTTTTTCCTTAATGAAAATTGGTGTTTTATTTAATGTCAAATAATGCTGTTACCTTAATTCAGATACTTATGTTATGTCAGAAAATAACAAATTTAATGTAAATATCATCTGATTGCTATACATTCATCAAGATACTGTATTATCCCTCATTCAGTATGGTTAGCTACTATTTGCTATAGCAGTTTGTCACATAAAAAATGGCTTGACTGTAAATTTAACTACCCTAAATTATGAGTAGCTTGTAGCTTCCCTAACACTTCCCTAACACTTACACACACAGTGTGTGTGTGTGTGTGTGTGTGTGTGTGTGTGTGTGTGTGTGTGTGTGTGTGTGTGTGTGTGTGTGTGTGTGTGTGTGTGTGTGTGTGTGTGTGTGTGTGTGTGTGTGTGTGTGTGTGTGTGTGTGTGCGGGAATGATGATATGAGCTTCATTCCTGTAAAATTCAGCCAGCCAAATGTACAATAAGATCTGAGACAGGTCTCGTAATCCAGTGCTGTAAATAGACTTACAGTCCTCCTGTTATTGACCCGATATGAAGGACACCAGTTACACGCACACACACACACACACACACACACACACACACTGAGTGTCTGAAGATCACGTCCCCCTGGATATTTTTATCTGGTTATAAACAGAATCATACTGGGAAGGACTGTGTCGTTTTTATATTATAGAATAAGGGAACAAGAAAGCGGGTGTATATATGACTGTGTGTGTATAATATTATGATTAACAACCTTTATTCTCCTCATTGTCCAGATTTGTGTCAGTACAGAGCTGTGATATGCACTCGGTTTCATAAAATGGTTTGTGTTTATTAACCCCACACTCTAAAAGGGTGTTTTTGCAAAATAGAAAACATTTTGGGCTCCCCAAAGAAGCTTTCAGTAAACAGTTCAGTAAACCATTTTTTTTCTTAGTGTGAACAAATTTTAATAAAAACGAAATAACCTTTTTCCACTCTAAAGAACCTTTTGTGGAATGAAAAGGTTCCATGGACATTAAGGTTCTTCATGGAACCATTGAACCTTTATTTTTAGAGTGTGTTTTAAAACAGGACATGATGTCACAAGATGTGACCCTAAAAATGACAGAATGCTCAAGCATAGTCCGGTAAGTTCCATCACGAAATATCCGTAATAAAAACCAACCAATCAGGTTGTGAACATATCCTTATGTCTTTAGGTTCGGTGTTACAAAGCCAATGTGAACGCTAAGCGGACCAGGACTAAATGTTTTGGGTTTATCTAAGCGAACCGAAATACAAGTGTGAACACACCCTGAGTGCTGTTTGTCTGATGTTTGTGTGTTTATTCTCAGTGTTTAACTGACGCTGTGCTCTGTGTTTTATTTCAGTGTCTGTATGGCTGCTATGTCCACTCCTCCATCATTCCCACGTTCCACCGCCGCTGTTACTGGCTACTGCAGGTAAGAGTTCAGCTCTGCTACTTACTCTATAACACTAAATACACAACCGAGAGCAACTTTCATCACCATCCTGTACCTTGTAATTCTGTCGTCTTGAGCTCTCCGTCTCTGTTAAATGCATGAACAGTCTGACAGCAATGGCAGTAATTGAGAGTCATAAACACATTTATGGAAGTATATTAGCAGCCAGAGGTCGTCTTACAGACTAGTCGATCAGTTCTACAAGTAGATGATGCTTTGGGCCTGTCGTCACATCACAGAGCAGATGTCCTTGTTCTATATTTGGCACTTTATAAGTGAACTACACAGTTCATTTAGGGTGTTCACATACAAGCCTAAATCGATGTGAACCGCTCGGAGACCCGTGAAACTACCCAAGTGTTGTCTGGAGACTGACAGAAACCATAAGCGAGCGGGACGTGAGGGTTTTTGCAGCGCAAGCAGCATCAGCTGAGATGTGCAAGCTTTTATTTCCCAGCCACATCATCCGAGCGGTTCGGGAATCAGTCTCAGCCGAGCGCTGATGCTGCACGCCGGGTCATTTACATGGGGAAACGGTGACTCGCACACTACACCTCTAGTTCACTGCTAAAATGAGTAGTCGTGCAGCCCGTAGCATGTATATGAGGTGTGTATGTGTGTGAGTTTCAGCATGTGTATGTGTGTAAGTCGGGATTTGCCTATACATTGTTGAGACCAAATGTCCCCTCAAGGATAGTAAAACCTGAAATCATCTACGCTGTGTGGAGCAGTAAACTGCGCCCATGAGGAAACGACTTAATAAACATACTAAATAACGTCTTCATGGAAATATAAAAATGCAAACGGTTAGCTTTAGGAGCAGGGGATAGAAAATATTATTAGTGCAGTATAAAAACAATCAATGGAAAATCCCCACCATGATAGAAAAGCAAGTGTGAGTGTGTGGGTTTATGCGTTGGGGACACAGTTGCCTCCAGAAGTGAGCTAAATCTGACTAAACCACACTTTGGGGACTTTCAGGGAGAAACGATTCATATATCACGTTTTTTATTATTATTATTATTTTTAAAAATGCAGAAAGTTTGCTTTTAGCCATTATTTAGTCGTTCCATTAGTGCAGATCCGACAGCACTGGGACTTCTCACTGTTTGTGGAAAGGCGGACTGTTAATGCTGGGGATTTTTCAGTGGCTCTTTCTGCACATTACACTATTACACCAATAGTGGCGACAAACTGTCTTTCTGAGTGAATCATTTAAATCATTTGTTCACCAGATTCATTCAAAACAAATGACTGTCTTTGAGTGTGGAACCTGAATCCTTCCTTCAACCGATTCGTTCAAAAATAGTGATTCATTTACTAATAAAACAAGTGACTGACTTTGAATTATTTGAGTCCTTCCCTCAGCCTATTCATTCAAAAACACTGATTAATTCAGTAGCGAAACAAGTGTCTCAGTGCATCCGAATTGGTTTATTGTCTGAGTAGGTACTACATTTGAATTTGACTTTCTTTTAAGTCAAGTCACCGTCATTTATAAAGCGCTTTTAACAGTATGGATTGTTTCAAAGCACCTTTACAGTGATAACAGAAATCACCGTAACAGATTGTTTAGGCTTTACCACAGCTTTAGGATAAAGTTATTGTCCAGCTAAAGTTAGTTTTGATTGATTCACTTCCGTTGCGAAAAACATTAGTTATTAGCTTATGGGCCGCTAACACGACACCGTTCTAACAGAAAAACCTTAACGCGCTCCGGCCGCTCATCCGCATAAAACAGTGCCTGGTGTCTCGAGAACGCATTCCCTGAAATAGGTTCGAAAGTGCAAACGATTATCCGTTATCTCTACACAAAACTCAAAAACGCAAACCCGCGAAAACGCACATGCAAATCACGTGTCATTCGATAGGTATGCGTGTTTGAATATATATGTGTGCAGGCGTGTAGTCCTTCTTCACAAATCAACCTTCAACAAACTACTTGTCTGGCTTAAAAATGTATAATACAGAATTTTTCTGTAGCCATGCAAGCCGGAATTATCCAGACAACGTTTTATCTGTACAGAGTTAAAGGGAAGGAGGTTTTCACAGGGGAGAGACTAGTTGACTTCAGGACTTTGTGATCGTTAACATTGTACATTCTATATAGTATGAATATAGGTATTATGAATGAATTTCGGGTGTACTACATTCGCCATGTTGTTACTGTCATGTGACAACACAATCTCATGAAAGTGCGTATCTATACCACAAATGTTATTTCTCGTGCCATTTATACGGCAAAAATGGTTTTAGCGTGCATATGCTACGTACTGAAAACCCCTTAGGGTAGGGTGAGCACCCGTCCCGCTTTGCGTTGAACCGCGCATCATTTTCACCTCTTGTCCCGCACATCGCATATTGAGAAAATGTCCCGCATTTTCATCAGTCTGTTGGTTTTTAATGATCATATTAAGAAAATGTGGATGCTTTCTTTTGCCTTTTTAAGAAAGCATTTTATTTATTCTTTTTGCGGCGTAGTTTTTCACCTATATTTAACAGCGCTTCGTCAGAAGTACAAATACAACAGCCGTTTTAAAATCCTATCCAATGGTTGAAAGGACAGTAGTAAACATGATCACTAGTAAGTTGTGACGCTGTCAATCAAAATGTGGAGCGGTGATTCGTTCCATGTGTTTCTGTCAGAAAACAAATGGATATTTCGGTAAATTAAATTTTAAATTTATCAACTTATTGCCTGCTGTGCTTGTTTTAATTCACATCCTTTCTAAAAAAAATATGAAAGTTTTTGGTTTAATATATTCTTAATATATAAGACTGTCAATGATTGAAATTCATGTTGGTTTATATTTTATAAATGTCATGTAAAATATAAGACACGTTATGTTACATTGAGATGTAATGATGTTTTCTGGAAGGGATTAAAGAACAAAGAATTTTTATCAGCTGAAAGGCAGAATAGCAATGTTTTTATGAAGTTAGATAAACATTATATAACAGTTTCAGGTTATGTTTTAGAGTTGGTTACATGTCCCACATTGTCCCACACAAACGTATAATCGTCCCACATTTGGTTTGTTTGATAGTGGTCACCCTACCTTAGGGGTTAGGATTAGGGGTGAGGAGTGCGTGCGTATTACACGCCATAAAGTGCGTATCATATGTACACGAAAACTGCGTAGCATATGCACCCAAAAACTATTTTTGGCTTATAAATGGCACGAGAAATAACATTCGTTGTATAGATACGCACTTTCATGAGATTGGGCTCCATGTGACCTACCAGCATCAGTTTCATCACTTCACTGCCGTTCATTAATCCTCTCCCACGGCCTCATGGGATAATAAATTGTTCATCGAATGCACACTTCTGAATCTTGCCGGAATTAGTTGGCCATCCGAGTATTTTTGCCTACTGTTTTTCTAATACTATATGTGTATTGACATACTACTCTGTTGGCTTACTGTTTTCCGCATACTATTCTATTTGGGACGCAGCGGCTGACTATATATTTATTTGAATCACTTCCTCAACTAGCTAAAAAACGATTTATTCAAGAAGGAAACAGCACTCTTGTTATACTCATAGACTTACAGTGGTTAATTCTTCTCTGACTGTGAGAGAGACACAGGACAGAAAACACTGATCTTATTGTGTCTCTCCACAGTCTTTCCTGCCACGAGAGACGCAAAGAAGCAAAATTAACACCGCATACAAACTCCATCAATCAAAGCTGACGGGCAATAATTCACTGCTTTGAAACACACTCGCACAAGAAAAGAAATGCAATAAAACTCTATTTTTAAAATGCAAACTTGCATTCATTTGGCGAACATCACTGATGTCCAACGGACCGCTGAAAATCACTCACATCCGCAGCATCTCTCATATCATTTCAAAAGGAGACATTTCAAAAGTTAAAACAAGAGGTTGAGAGATCTTAAAGTACATATACTAAACTGTTTTAATACTATATATTATATCAGGAAAGTATTATTTACATTTCAATAACATAAGGATTATATCAAAAGGAAGTCAGAGGGTGTGCTGGGATCAGTATTGAATGTTATATTAATAAAAAGTATGATTTATTTATCATAAATATTGCATATCTGAGTATATCAGATAAAGGTTTTTAAAAGGTTGATGTTGATGGGTGCGTGAGATGAACTTCAGAGGATTGCACCTTGTCCTTGGACATTTTTGGTCGCATATAAATTAAACAAAATTATGTGCTTTTTATCTAAAAGATGCAGAACGTTTATTAAGGGGATATGTGTGTGTGTGTGTGTGTGCACGCGCATGTGTGTGTGTGTGTTTGTGTATGTACGCGTGCGTGCGTGCCGGCGTGCGTGTGTGTGTGTGTGTGCACGCGCATGTGTGTGTGTGTGTTTGTGTGTGTACGCGTGCGTACGTGCGTGCGTGCGTGCGTGCGTGTGTGTGCGTGCGTGCGTACGTGCGTGCGTGCCTGCGTGTGTGTGTGTGTGTGCACGCGCATGTGTGTGTGTGTACGCGCGTGTGTGTGTGTACGCGCGTGTGTGTGTGCGCGCGCGCGTGCCAGTCTGAATGGAGGTCATTCAGGGATGAAAACATAATGCTAAACCATAAAAGAAAAAAAAGGAGAAAAGAGAAAGAAATCATGTGAGAAGTGAACACAGCGGTGATAAAGCGAATCTAAGCTGTCGGATTTCTCACAGTTACAGAGGCTTGAGCTCAGCTGGGCAGGTAAGAATGATTGATTACAGAGAGAGCGAGTCCACCCACATTACAGAGAGAGAGAGAGAGAGAGAGAGAGAGAGAGAGAGAGAGAGAGAGAGAGCGTAAACCTACCCATACACATTCACAATACTTAAAACTTTCATCTTTACACTGGCACACCTGCCCAATCACAAGCAGATTATCATCAGCAGCGTTTGATTTATGAAGCAGCGGTTGCTACATACTAATGTTATATCGCAGGATGGTGTCTGCATACAAATAAAGCGCAACAGTGGGATTCTGAGGTAAAAATCCCATTCATTTACTCCATAGAGAAATTGATTTTTTGTGATAATGTATAAAGCCTTCAGCGCAGACCTACTGTGAGCTCTGAGATTAAGCGATGGTCTAAACTTCTGTAGACTTCTAACAATCATATAAAATAGTGAAGAGGTGTGAGGAGCTCCACCAATCAGAAAGAAGCCACTGTTACCATGGCAAAAGAGCAGGATTGTGGATGTTAATATAGCCATGTAAATGACCTTTTGTGTTATATTATGATTATGATTGGCTAACAGACATTACCGGTCAAAAGTGTGGGTATGTTTTTGAAAGAATCTCTTAAACACACCAATGCTGCATTTATTCGATCAGAAATAAAGGAAACAGTTATATTGTGGAATATTAAGGAAAACATTTTATTGATTCCTGTGATCAGAGCTGAATTTTCAGCATATTTACTCCAGTTGTCAGTGTCACATGATCCACCTGAAATCATTCAAATATGCTGATTTGCTGTTCAAGAAATATTTCTCATTATTATCAATGTTTAAAAACCTGGGCTGATTAATATTTTTGGGAATAGAAAGTTCAAAAGAACAGCATGACATGTTGACAGACATGTTTTGTAACACTAAAAAGGATTTTACTGTCCCATACAGAAATGTAATATATGTCAATATAAGTAAATTACATATATAATGTCAGTTCCCATGTGTGTCTGCTACCTATATGAGAATATATGCAAAATTCATATATATAAAACACATAGACTTATGAAACATATATTTCAAAATATAGCAAAAATGGCTGTTTTCATGTAAGTGCCATACATTTTCCCGTATATGCTCATAAATGTTAAATATATGTAAGACGCATATATTTATATATGCATATATTTACTTAATTCAATGCATCAGTATCAAATGCCTGTTTACATGCATTTATTAAATATGTGGGAAACAAATATGTATGTCACATATTTATACTTAATGTTGTCCATACATGCGAGAAACCAATACTATACTGTAATATATGCAGATCTATGGTATCATATATGGATGACCTCAAATATTTTCTTCACATGTTTGGACACATAAATGTTCACTTATCTCCGATAAGTCAAATAGATATGTCATGCTATTTAAAATATAAGTACATATATGGCCATATATTACATTTTTCTATGGGGTTACTTTTGATCAATTTAATGCATTAAAATGCCTTGCTGATTAAAAATATTAATATCTTAAAAATCATCCTGACCACAAACTTTTAAAAGGTAGTGTATAATTTAAGAGGATCCCGTGCTTCTCTGGTCAGTCTATATTAAAGTTTTGTCCAAATATACATTTCAAAACCAGTCACAAAATATTTATATTATCCCTTTGATATGATGATGATTAAAGATGCTGGTTGTGTTAGCAGTTAGCAGTCAACTGATGGGTGTAAACGGGTTTAAAACACATAAAGGAAGTGTGGTGCTGTTCTGCACATGTAAAGAGGAAGCTGAGAGCCCGTGATCTGAGAGGAGTGTGTTAGCGCTCAGAGATGCTCATTGATTTATGCTCCAGCAGAGCAAACTGACTCACAAGGTTACACAGCAGCGATTGCTACCCGTCACAGCGCGCACAAGACCACACCAGCTCTCAGATTACACACACACACACACACACACCATTTGTGACTGTCAATCACACCTGTCAAGGTCAGTCTTTGTACTTTGGTCATATTCATCACTTAAAGTTTTAGAAACTTAAGAAGCCCACAGGACCCCAATTAGGTCACACTTTATTTCAATGGTTTACTTTAGACATTCTACTAACTACAAGTAACTTTGCAACTACATGTCAACTAACTCTTTTAGTAGACTGTAGTAGACTCGGCTGTTAGGTTTTGGCTTGGTAGAATAAGTTGATATGTTATTGCAAAGTTAATTGCTTACTTAATTAAATTATATTTTTCCCTGTTGTTTAAAATGTCAAAATTATAAAAAGCAGAACAAGATTTCTTTTTCTGTTTTAAAATATATTTTTAAAATAAATAATGAAATTAAAAAAGCAGAAAAAGAAAGATTTTTTTCTGTTGTTTAAAATAAATTTTTGATAAAAAGTTAAAATATACAGTATAATAAAATAAAAAAAGCACAAAAAGAAAAAAAAATCTGATGTTAAAATCACATTATGAATGAATTTAAAATATATTTTTAAAATATATGAAAATAAAATATGTAATGTAAATACGTTAAAACACCTTGTCAGAGCTGATCACTTCCTCTGTAAATGGGATGTTTATGGGCAGAATAAGCTGCAGTGTTGACCAGTCAAAAGTGTAGACTAGTTATGCTTCGTCTCTCAGTACCGGAGGCTACAGACGGCCCCAAAAGAGCCTTGTATTTATTCATCCAGCCATGCATTTTGCCGGCGGTCTGCAGAGGCGTCTGAAACCCTGTATGGCTGGTGACATGATTGCTGTTTACCATGCGTGTCATCTGAATCTTTATAAGTGAGGATGTTTATCTTTATGCAGCATTAAGGGTTGAAAAATGCAAATCACACATCGTGAGGAAATGCAGAAGGTCTCCACATTCTCTTTACTCTCTCTTTCTTTTTAACCACCTTTTTTTGATTTCATGTCTTTTGACAGCCTGTTGAAATTGTGACCAAATTCTTGTATTGCAGTTGACCTGTCCATTCACTTCCATTTCATGCTGAGTAAAGCGAAGCCATTTGCTCTTTCCGCCGGGCATTAGGGAGCGTTGTGGAGTCTCGGCTGGACACACTGCACAACTGCACTTAATACAGCGTTAACATTCACCTTCAGCTCCACTACAAACACAAGCACACACACACACACACACGCTGATTCATTCAGAGCACACGGCTTCATAGTTACAGCACCTTTGTAAAAGAGGAAATCAATATGGACCCAGTTTACTTTCTTAAAGTCCCCGAGTAGTCAATCATTTTATCCCTGAAAACTCATCTTTGATCAACAAAATGACATTTTCCTGTGAAAAAAAAGTATTCATGCCTTAAAATAGCTTGAATGTAACTCTACACCCTTGCTTCATTTAGTATACAAAGAACTATGAATATGCAAATTAGCCCCGCCTCCACTCACTCACACCAGCTCAGAGGGTAACACTTTATTTGGATGGTCCCTTTTGAACATTCTGTTAACTATAAGTAACTTTGCAACTACATGTCAACTAACTCTCATTAGAGTATTAGTGTACAGTCTTAATATCTGATAACTCTTTATTGTGATGGTCCTCCAACAGACACTCTACTGACTATAAGTAACTTTGCAACTACATGTCAAATTACTCTAACCCTAACCCTACCAGTCTACTAATACTCTACTAATACTCTAATGAGAGTTAGTAGACATGTAGGTGCAATGTTACTTATAGACAACAGAATGTGTTAAAGGGACCACCAACATAAAGTGAAACTGTTCAGAGATCCACTCGCTCATCTTTACTGTATAAACGCTGCACAGTGGCAAATGGAAAAACTGGTTTAATTCAGCCATATATGTTTGAACCAGAAACTGATTCAGAAGAAGTGGATGAGTGAATTATACATGCTCGTCTACAAGTCGCATAACGGTAATTTATATGATTAGCCTTTGGCTTGACTACATTATCAAACAGCTAATAATGCGTTGCTAATGTTACACAAGCCATGTTCCCGTTCGCCATCTCAGAGCCAGACATCTGCCTTCTAAAAATCAGCATCCTTAGAAATGCTTTGAACAGCTTAGAACGTCAGTAGAGAAAGGCATATAGTTCATCATAACATAATAATATACATCATATACATAATTCACCCGCTATATTGCTAAATGTACACGATTCTTCATATTATCAATAGAAAAATATACTGGGATAACCTGGCTTCTCTTGAGACTCCCCTGCTTCAGAGAATAGTAATGATATGCTAAAGCCTTCCCGCAAGTTCACGTGATTGGTGACAAAGTAGTTTGTGACGGAAGAAACACCTGCGAATGCGATTTCAAACTGGGTTTTGGTTCACTGCAGTTTTAAGGAGAAAATACTCAGCAATGGTGTTGACTTATGAATTTGTACATGGTTTGTCTTAAAGCATATTAAAAACACCACATAGACATATAAACAACATTAAAAACTTGATTTTCACCACAGGGGGACTTTAATAAATGTTTGTGGTCTACACTTTACTGTCTGTCCCTTTTGGGAAAATGGGAAAATACTGATGACTCATCTTGTTTGCAGGGGACATACAGTATGCTAATTTTTGCAGAGTCTCTGTAGAATGAGAATGTCTGACAAACTGATACCACCTGCAAATGACTAGAAGTTGCACGTTAACTAAAGGAAATAGGCTATTTCAAACACTTAAATATATGTCCTGTCCTGCTTCGATAGAAAATACAAGAAAGAAATTTGCATTCCGAACATTTTGACACATAAACCCTCCAAAACTTTAGGCATTATTCGTTTCCTTTTGAAGTTCAGCACTGTTCTTTCCCAAAAAGACTAACTTGAAAAGTGAAAGCCATGACTTTAGCACCCTCCTAAGCCCTCCGTCTGAACACTACGTGACATATCCAAGTCTTTCTGTCAAGTCCTTGAGGAGAACTGAGACTTCCTGTGCCCGCCAACCTAAAAGCGGTGAAAACACACACACACACACACACACACATGCATTTGTTGAAATCCACAGATCCTCAGGAGATGATTGTGACCTCCACTCACAGGAGGTCCTGAGACAAATGTGGCGTGTTGTGGAGCCAGTGAGCCATTAGTGCTGTTTTCCCCTTGACCTCTCAGACAGGAACAGCCATTATGGCGTTGTTCGAACAAAAACCTCAAGGTGGGTCCATTGTTTCAAAGCCCGGCAGGTTTCGTCTGGAAGTAGTAGTTTCTGAGAACATATGTGTGTGTGTGTGTGTGTGTGTGTTTGAGAGACAGACCGACAAAGAAAGAACAGCAAAAGTCAAGGAGCAAGAGCTCACAGCCCATTAAATAATACATCCTTCCTGAAAGGCCTTAAGGTAGCGCTGAAGCCAAAGTGTTCTGGAGCTGCATGATTACAGGCTATCCGCCTCTGACACACACACACAAACACACACACACCCTCACCAGCTCGACAAACGGGAAGACACGAGGACGCTAGATATCGCTTGCAAGGTAAATAAAAGCTGAAATGTTCTTCAACAAAAGGAAAGCGATATCTCCAGATTTCGCTTGTGAATAACCGTGAAAGCTCCAGAACAGTTTCAGGAGCACAAAGACTCTGTTCAGAACCTCTGCGCCCGGCGTCACGCAACAGACCGTGAGAAACAGGATTTGTCTGCTCATGGTTTTGTTCCGGAGTTATTTTATTTCGCCCTTGTAACTTTCATTCACATTTTACCATATTTTTATTCTCTTAGCCAGTATTTCTTTTTGAATTTCTGGTAATTCAAATAATACCAGAATTTTTATTAAAATAATGAAACATATAAATTAGCTGTCAAAACAATTAAAAGTTTGTTTAACATCTAACATAAAAGTTGTTTATGTATATATATATATATATATATATATATATATATATATATGTATATATATATAGTGTGCATGTGTGTGTGCGTGTGCGTGTGTGTGTGTGTGTGTGTGTGTGCGTGCGTGTGCATGTGCGCGTGCGTGCGTGTGTGTGTGTGTGTGTGTGTGTGTGTGTGTGTGTGTGTGTGTGTGTGTGTGTGTGTGTGTGTGTGTGTGTGTGTGTGTGTGTACATATTATATAAACACAAACTTTTATCTTAGATGCAATTAATTGCGATTAATCGATTTGACAGCACTAAAATAAATGTATAAATTGTTATATATTATATTATTATATAAAGAAATACTGTATATATTTATAGAAATAATTTCTTATTAATTTTATACAATTATATATTGTATACAATTACAATTATATATATTTCACAATTTAATTATATTAATAAATTATATAATATAATTGTATATTTTTTATTGAAATAATCATATGTTTTCATGTTTTTATATTTTCATGTTATATATATGTCATAGTTATAGAAATAAAAATTATATATTTTTAAATGTTTTCTTTAGTTAATTAATTTACTTTGTCAATTAATTTATTCAATGCTGTCATATTGTTATTAATAGTAATAAATGTAATGTTATTGGTAGGCTCATATATTTTGAAAGTGAGTGAAAATCTTTGGAATTGTGTAGTGGATTTAATACACTAAATATTGTAAAACAAGAGTAATAAAGTCTTATCGGTATCTGAAAGCATTATCAAATTAGCAAATAAAAATATATTTTACCCGTTTATTAAATTTCATTTATTCAGAGCTCTTTAAAAATGTGATTATAATAAGGAAAAAACTAATAAATACGGTCACCGGGATTTTTCCAACTAAAACATGTTCCTGGATCAATATCTTTGCTGATACTGGAACAAAATTCCTGTCCGACAACATAGTCATAGCTTTAACCACAACTTGGTTATTCATGATTGGTGAATACAACTGATGTGGAAGCACCTAACCCTGGTTGTAAACCTAAACACGACATGAACTGTAAACTTGTCCCTCAAATCTGATTGGCTGATCGGAATGAATAAATGAATGAGGCGTTTATATAGCGCTTTCACATGTCCTACTGTCTGTACACCCAAAGCACTTTACAATCATATCAGGTTTCTCTCCTAGTGTGCAGCATCCACTTGAATGATGCGACGGCAGCCACAGTACAACGGCACCAGTGCACTCGCAACACACCAGCGCGCTCACACACACCAGCTATAGGTGTAGAGGAGAGAGAGAGAGTGAGTGATAGAGACAATTCAATGGATGGGGTTATTAGGAGACTGTGATTGGTAAGGGCCAATGGAGGGAATGTGGCCAGGACACCGGGACACCCCTATACTCTTTATGAGGAGTGCCATGGGATTTCTAATGACCTCAGAGAGTCGGGACCTCGGTTTAACGTCTCATCAGAAGGACAGAATGTTGTTTTAGGATCAACAAAGATGTTAATCTAGGAACATTGTGAAATCACGTTTACCAATAAATAAACATGCAAGGTGTGAGCGATGTGTGGAATTGTATGATTTGATAGGCACTGAAATTCTGTGGAAAAACTGTGGAGTTTTATGTGCAGGCACAGATTCATTTCTGGTTATGCCAATAAAACTGAAAGTGAAAGGAGAGAGAGAGAGAGGGGGGGGGTGTTGGAGGATGAGAGCGATACATCACTGAACAGTCACTGCTCTAGAAGGTTCTCTGGACTTTCACTTCGGAGGGATGCAACTTCAGGTATATCCCACGAGATCAGAGAGAAAGAGAGAGCAAATGAAAGAAAAGAGGAGAGAAAATAACAGCTGAAAAAAAACATCACAAAGGCCCAGCTGCTAATTGAAAAGAGAGCAAATTAATTACGGTAATGAAGCAATTAAAGCGCTGTCACGCAACCAAGCCTCTCTTTAAGTCCAGTAAGCATTTTGTTTCTCAAGCATTCCCCCGGTGTCCGTGTGCAGGAACAGCTTCTCCTCGTTCCTCGGTTTCTTCTCCTTCATTTACACGGATTCAATCTAGTGGAACACAAACACAAATGGTAAGAAACGAGTTGAAATAGGACATTTTGCCCAGTAGAGTAAAACAGAAGGTCAAACAGAGGTCACATCATGATAAAATAAGTATGTATATTTCAATACATAAACATGTCTTCAAGTAAAAACAGTAGATTTTAAGCATCAACAAGACCAAAAGACAAAAAAAAAGCTTAAATCATATATATTATTTGAAAGCAAGCTTTCATCTTGTGCACTCTTTTGGTTATCAGGTGGATTTATCTTGTTCTAAAGGTGCTTCCTAAAAGTTTTTGATATTTTGATGACGATGATGCTCATTAAGATTGCTCAAACATTCTCAAAAGATTTATAAGTCTTTCTTTCCCCTCTATACCTTAGTTAGTTATAAATGTATAGTTATAAATGTACATTTTGGCCACACACACTCAAATCACACTCAATGATTGATGTTCGCTTTTCAGCCTTTTCTTGATATCAGACCTTGCATGCAAAGATAGATTTATTCATTTTTTCCTTTGTTTGAATCCATCATGCATCAGTTTTTCTCTGTGCTCTCTAAAACTCAGAGATGAACTCGGAGAGAAAACTTTATTTAAATTTAAATTATAAATAAATAAAATATATTTTACAATAATGAAAGTCATCCTGCCATCATAAATACAATTAATTACTATCATTTATACTTTAAAAAATTATAATAATATATTTTTGTTCAGTTTTTTCTGTAGTCTGTCTCTTGTTTCTGTCTATTTCTTTCTTTTTCTCTCTCTTACATTCTTGTCACATGCTTTTTCTGCATCTGTGTTTTAATGATTAATGCTGTATTGATGTCCTCAATTAATTTCCTGTTATGCCACAGTAGATCTTCTCAACTCTCTTGCACATCTCCATTTGCTTAAGAGACGTCTCTATTCCCCGTGGCAGATGCCTGTCAGTAGAGCTGCATGTGTGTTCATTTGTATTCATTCGGGTCTGTGCATATAAATAAAAGTGAGAAAAAATGATTAACACTTTGATGCTGGTGTCCACTAACAGTAATCTTTAAAAATCCATTTTAACTGTTCAATGACTACGTTTACATGCAGCCAATATTTGGGTTATGGTCGGGTTAAGGTCACTATTCGGGTTTCTGAAACAATTGGAATAACCTGTTTACATGCGTGAGAGAGAGTTTCTCCTGTATACATGGAATTGCAATATCCCGATGTAAACGTCGACGCACGGTTAGCGTCTGGAAGTACGGACAACCTTAAGACGCAATATGCGTCATTTCCGATTCTTCTTCCTGTATCCAAAGACAACAACAACAGCAGCAGCACACGGATAATGAATAGTTCGGGGCAGATAGCGATCGCCTTTGTTTGCGCTTTGGTGCTGGTACTGACCTCGCTCCAAATGTATGCTGTGCTGCGTCTCGCAATGTTTACTTCCGGTATACTGCACGCGGGTATTTGTATGCGCCGAGAAGTTCCTCTACTCAAATGATTCCTTGCGAATAGAACATGTGCAGAACACAAATCATTATGGGGATATGCCGGTACGCGTTTACATGACCAAAAATTCGGGTTAGAAAAGGGGTACCCCAGGTATCATATCCGGGTTTTTAAAATCCGGGATATGAGCATATTCGGGTTTTTGCAGGTGTTTTGAACGGGTTGTTGGCTGCGTGTAAACGTAGTCAATACTGTAATACAATCAAACCACTATGAGTGATGAGCTTTGACCCTTACTTATAATTCTATTTGGCTGTCCGATTTTATATGTCATTGTATTTTTAATTAATGAATATAAATATTTACCACTGGTCAAAATACACATTTTTGAAAATATCAATGATAATAAATAAATTGGAATAATTATATTACAGTATTGAAGTAGAAAGAAACATGACTTTTTTCTTAGTTTTTCTGTGATTTAATAATTTGTGCAACAAAGGGTTAATACAGCGCTTCAGGCTCTTTTTCTCTCGAAATCTCTCTGTAAACTTGTGTATTCATGTTTTAATGTCAAAATGAATAGCATCAATGGGATGAATACTTTAGACAGCTTGAAGGAAGCCACAGAAAACAGCTTGAAGATGAAGTGATTGGAGAGACTATAAAGTGCAGATATCAGTGTCAGGAGCCTCTGGGCAGGACAGCGGAGACGAGCCAAACTCACGGTTTAAATGCAGAAAAACCTAATGGGTTACAAAACACACTTCTGTGTGCACACGTAAAACCCCTTCACGTGTGAGCTGAAATTGCCCTTGAAATGAAGTGTGTGTATGTGTGTGTGTGTGTGTGTGTGTGTGTGCGTGCGTGCGTGCGTGCGTGCGTGCGTGCGTGCGTGCGTGCGTGCGTGTGCGCGCGCCCTGGGCAGAGAGCAGCTTAATGATGGACACACTGGAACATTCATCATCATGTTCACTGCGTCCAGGGCAGCTATTAAACACAGCCCAGAGTACAACACACACACACTCAGTGCATTTACACTAACACAATATGCAAAGGAGACAGCTATGAGTCACACACATATGCGCTCATTTAGTATAGACAATATTGCAATCACAAACAGACCGTGTGATCGATAGATGTAACGCATGAACAGTGTCATGCCTGCAGAATGTCAAACACTGTGCGGAAGCTGTATCTGGATCCGTGTGATTCACATTTAGAAGCATAGTTCATCCATAAATTGAAGTCAACATGAAATCAAAATGGACATTTCTTGTTTTTCATGACATATTGCACTATTAATTATAAATGATTTATGTGTTCACGTCAATTTTTTTTTTATTCATGCGCCCTCATAATCTTCAAACAAAATAACTTCCTCTCCGACATCTCTTGTTTTCTCTGATGAGCTGTTTTATTCAAATATACACCACAATAGGGAAAAAATTTAATTGCATCTTCCACCCCATGGGTCATTTTTTCCATATAGTGAAAGTAAAACAGGACTGCGGCTGGAAAAAAAAGCACCATAAAAATATCTGAGGGGAAAATTTTCATTGCTTAAAAGCTTAAATTTCAATCTTTTCCCTCACACAGATCTCATATTTGGTACTATTTCTTATTCATATTGCATTTGCGTGTGTTTTTGAATGTGTGTTTGCTGTGCAGCAATTTGGACGAGACACACAGCTGAAGTGCAGCAGGTGTGAGACGACTCCAGACATTTACAAACTGACACAGACGTGCCTGTAATGCAAGATCCACCTGTGTGGAAGGAGCGAGAGAGAGAGAGAGAGAGAGAGAGAGAGAGAGAGAGAGAGAGAGAGAGAGAGAGAGAGAGAGAGAGAGTATTTATACACTTAATTTATTACCTTCATTAGCTTTGATGAGATGGGAAGCAGTTTATAGTTGAGCTACACTGGCCACACATGCAAACATGCGTGTTTGTGTGCGAGAGTGTGTGTATCTGTCAAGACTTGTTGCCAGGTTACAGCCATGTGTTGAAGCTGCCATAAGCAACAGCACGTATTGCGCCATTGGGAAGTGAACCTGAGAGAAATGGAGTGAAAATCACTTACAAAATTCAGTTCTAAAACAAGGAAACTTTCGGGGTGAGTCAGCACGTCACTGTGGGGAAATTTGATCTTTTGACAGAGTAAAACCATCTTAAACATTAAAAAACGAACACATCTACATGACATGCACTTACAACCGCCTTATACAGGAAGAGGTTTGACTGACATGATATGACTAACTCAGTTTGCTTTTTATGTGACCTTAGAGGTGCAGGAAAAACGTCTCAGTTTACGACTGTAACCTATGTTCCCTGAGAACAGGGAACGAGACAATACGTCATCGACGCTATGGGGAATGCTTCAGGCGTGACAGGTGTCTGAAATCACTACCAAATCACGTCAATCACATTGACAAGCGACAGCCCGTGAATCATTAGAGTAATGATTAATGTAGGGATGGCCCGATACCATTTTTTTTCAAACCGATACGAGTACGAGTATTTACATTTGTGTACTTGCCGATATCGAGTACCGATACCGATATTTCTACCGCGAAAGTAACTATAGGCTCCCAGAAAAGAAGACAGAAGACTATTTTAGAACACAGGTTAGAAGACTGTTTTTATTTTCTTCTCTGCTTGTTTTAACAAGTCTAAAAATAAATAATAATGAGTAAAATAATAAATGTATTAACACACAAATCACTGTTAATTTAACATAAAAGCAAGCAGTTACTGCGTGCATGGTCTGACATGACTGAATGCGCCCAAAGTGCGCTCCCTTAATAGTCTAATTCCTAAAAAGTTGACAGTTCATCCCGATCTCACACATCTGTTATTATCAATGAAGCTGACTGCACAATGAATCTTTCATAATATCCACACTTTGTTTGTTATAATTAGAGGATTTGCCAGCATACAGAATTCAGCACTGAACAAAAAAGTTTTGAGCAGTGAGGGGAGTCTATCTTAAATGCTTCTGATTAGCCATTGCGTTCAAGAAATCAACACACATGTCTGTGATTGGCTACATCGCTCAACGCTGCAAACATGTTATGAATAGAAACTCTGGCCTGTAAATCGTTTCTATTTTGTTTTAGTTGTTCTTCTTGCTTTTCTGCAACAGATGAATGAAAATCTATTAGTTTTAATATGTTGTATTCATAGATATGTCTAGTTTGCGGGAGTCCCGCGAATCGTTTTATTCTCCCGGAACCCGCACACACAGAGTGAGTGCATTACCGCCCGCGCCCGCGCCCGCGCTCGCGCTCGCCAATCAGATCTAGTGCCGCGCCGCACTCTTTTGCGTTGGGAGTGCACGTCCCTATGCCTCAGTTCACCTCGACAAAGCACTCGCGGCGGCCAGTTTCGTTTCGCAAAATGTACGTGGTATCGGGGCGTGGTATCGGCGAATTTTTATGAGTACGAGTACGAGTATATGAGGACAGTATCGACCCGATCCCCGATGCCAGTATCGGTATCGGGCCATCCCTAGATTAATGTGCAACCTGGAAGTATATAAGTGCGCCTTGCAACATTACAAATCACCTTATCGTCTGAAGGGACTGCACTTTAGCGAGCCAGGGCGCAAGCTCGCCTTCAGCAGCTGCCTATTAAGGCTAGCTGAAACAGATAGCAAGAGGCCACTAGCTTCATAAACCCAGCACCATAGGGAACCATTAACAGGGAGGCCTACAACCTGAAAACGTTCCATTCAGGGAGACCCAGTAGTGCCTAAACCCTGATCACCATAGCATGTGGGAAACTCACCCTCAGGGAGGCATGGTGAGGCCTACTACCTGACCGTTCTCATTCTAGGAGGCCTGGAGGAGCCTACCACCTGATATCACAGCATGTGGGAACTCACCTTCAGGGAGGCCTGTTGAGGCCTACTACCCGACAGCTACAACATTTGGGAGCTCACATCAAGGGAGGTCAAGAGGGGCCTACTACCTGACAGCCACAACATTTGGGAGCTCACATTCAGGGAGGCCCAGAGAGGCCTAGTACCTGATAGCCAACGTAAGTGGAAATTCACCTTCAGGGTGGCCGGCTGAGGGCCACATCCTGATAACAAAGTACGTGGGGAGCTCACCTTCAGGGAGGCCTGGTGAGGCCTACTACCTGGTAACCACAGTATGTGGGGAGCTCACCTTCAGGGAGGCCTGAGTGGCCTACTACCTGATAACCAATGGTAGCTATGAGCCCTGAGTCCGGGTGATAGTGCAAGATGGCCTGCTAAGGCCAGCCAGCTGGGGACTCGCCTAGCAGGGAGGCCTGTTCGGGCCTACTAGCTGATAGCAAGTCATATTCTGCTAACATACACTGTTGGGAACCATACTACACAAGCATAATTTACTATTTGGCTTCCAGTAGCGCTATAGGTATGTCCCACAATGTTGGGACTCACCTCCGAGGAGGCCTGTTTAGGGCCTACTACCCATCAGTGAGTCAACTGCCCGAACCACCAAGGCCAACCCCGTAAAGTGTGCTGGCCTACAGCGCCCTCTTGGGGGCTGCCCAACCAAGGAGGCCTGCTGAGGCCTACTACTCAATGGCGCAGCCTTCATTGGCAAATAAGCTGTTCACACAGCACCTACAGCATCCAGGTGCCTAACCACATCGCCCACGGCAGTGTACTCTGCAAGAAAGCTAGCACCCTTAAAACAAGGGGAGTACAAGCATACGCCACTCTGCCTAAACGGAGGCCCCAGTTAGTCAGGGGCCTACCATCTATGCATGGGCGTCAGCTCAGGGCAATGCTCTGGCTTCAGGGGAGCGTACTTCGACAAAAGAAGAAGTGAAGGCTTACTTCATACTAGACCCGAGCCATAGTGGTGCGAGGTAGGAAAATACAGAACTAGGAGTGAAGTGCTCAGACCTACCCAGTATCACAGGGGAATACTCACACTTCACCCTGAGGTTACCAGGGTGCGGGCCTGCCAGCGGCTCTAGGGGTGACAGAAATTTATCTGTGCCCAACCTAGGGGAGTGGGGCTTGACCTAAAAGCCACCACCTACAACCCAGCACTCGAGCAGCAGCTCAGCGAGGTAAGTAAAGCCTATACTGGCGGCCTAATCCGTATGCCAGTTCTGCACGGCAGGGTCGGGCAGACAAACCCCGTCTTCTTAGTGAAGCGAAAGATGACCTAACCCTGCTCAAAAAAGACAGAAATACCACGGAGGCCTGATTGAGGCCTAGCATCGGAGGCCTGATTGAGGCCTACCACGTCCTTATAAACCAACCTCTGCACCAAGCTGCATTACTCTAGTCGCCCCAGAATGCAGAGAAGGGGGCGGGCCATGGCCTAACAACTCCCATGGGAGAAGGCTGTTATACAGGGATGCAGAAACATACATTAACAAAGTGAAGAGTCAGAGGAATAAATGCTAAACTAAGCAGAGCGCCTCAATATCCCAGGTACAGCCTAGGCCAGCTACAGAGCCCTGGTGAGGCCAGCCTGTAAGCATAGATCTCACTGAGGGCTCGGAGCCACAGCCACTAAAGAATATAGTCTGTATTATTCCATACAAAGGGCTACAAAATCGCTCAGCCTACTGAAAACCCAAACAGAGCTCAAGGGGCAAAACACTCAGAGAAGTCAAAACGGCCCCGTGGGCCGGACATAAGATCTAACTGAAGCACTAGCGTCAGTCAACACTCTAAGTAAAAACTTCTAAAAGAGAGAGACCAACTACTCTACCCTAAGGTGGCCTAGCAGCCCGAAGGCTAACACAGTTACCGTTCTGGCTACCTAACAGGGAACTTCAGGGCCCTAATAATCCAATAAAGTTCTCTTACCTTAGTACTTTGACATGACCCCATAACTCTATACAGGGAACGCGGTCTGTAAAGAGAAACATTTTATTTTTTAATCACAAAAAATACTCTTCAAAAGACTGGTCAGCTCACCTGCGGCGTGTGAAGTAAAGACCCGCCAGATAGTTATTTTAAGAACCTGGGATCCACCACTACACAAGCCTGAAAGGGGAGTTTCCACAAACCAAGCCTAGGTGGGCCGTCAGAACATAGTTCTCATCATAGGCCCATCCCCAGCCCTCCCGCTTGCCGGGGTAGGGACGCGGATCTCAGCGGTACAAGTTTTGATTGCTGCTGAGCGCGCCTTCGCCTCCCTGAACTTACCCACCACCGCCTCTACGGAGGTGCCGAAGAGTTCGGAAGGCGAAACCGGCGAATCGAGGAGAAAGGCTTTTTCTTTCTCCCCGATGTCGGCTAGATTTACCACAGATGCCTCTCCGTGGCCACCATCACCGCCATCGACCGTCCGATCGCGGCAGCGGTTTGCTTGGTAGCCTGAAGAGCCAGATCTGTGGTGTGGCGCAGCTCAGCCACCGCCTCAGGGGACATCCCTGCCCCCTGGTCGAGATTCCCCAGCAGGTCGGCCTGGTACGCCTGTAACACTGCCATGGTGTGCAGTGCAGCACCGGCCTGACCTGGTGCCGTGTATGCTCTGACATTCAAACGAGCCGTTGTTTTCAGCAGTTTGGATGGCAGGGTTGGAGCTTTCAGTGTCGCTGCCCGCCCAGACACGAGATAGTTCGCGAAAGTCTCGTCAATGGTCGGCATTGACATGTACCCATGCTCTCCGATCCCCTCAACATCAGCGAAACTGGCCCGCTGATGTCGGGGGATACGGGCAGAGTATGGGTTCTTCCTTGCCCTCTCGATCTCCATATGAAGATCAGGAAGGAATGGAAGGCTCACCTGAGCTGGTGGTGTATGGCCGGGGAGAAACCGATCGTCGCCTGTCGGCAGCGCGCTCCATCACATCCACCAGCTCTGCATTCACGGGGCAGGATGGCTGAGGAGGTTCAGGATCTACCTGATCATAAATCTCCTCAGCCGTCTCCTGCGCGTCCTGAAGAGCATCAACTGCAGGTACAGTCGGTGAGTAATCTTCCCCATCGACCTGCAGTTCGCCCTCGTCAGCCGTCGAATCATCTGTGAGGTTTACAGCCCTCTCGAGGCGATCGACGAGCTCCATCTGTGAGCCCCATGATGTAAGTCGCCGCTCGGCCTCAGCACGAGCGGGGCCCGCACCATGAGGTCCAGACACTAAACCCCCTTCACTCGAGAAGAGGGCCAGACGAGAACGGAGCGTTATAAGAGAAAAACGCTCGCAGTTCGCACAGAGGGCTCCCTCGAGAACCTCCCGTGCGTGCTCTTCACCCAAGCAAAAAACGCACAGCTCGTGTGTGTCGGCCGGTGTCAGAAACCTCAGAAACCACGGGTCGGCACACTTACGAAAACAATCTGCCTTAGCTGTGCGTTTCATCTTTCTCTTACCTTTCCAATCAACATTACAAAAATCAACATTACAAAAATATTAGATAAATGTGCAACAGATTTGCAACCCAAGAAAAAGTGCAACAGTTTCTGTAAAGGCTCTACAGATAGAAGAGGAGAAACTGTAGTAAAATGTGTGTGCACTGCAAAAAAAAAATCATTTTTCTAATCAATATTTTCTTTTTTTCAGTAAACGTCTTAACACCCTTCAAGCAAAGATGAACAAATATAATTTTTGTTCTTCTTTTCTTGTTGTCTTGCAAAAAACTTTCATTTTACTTCTTAAGTAAATAATCTTGTTTTAAGGATGTTTAGTGTCATTTTTAGGCCCTTTGGAAGTTTGCTGAGGCCCCCTAGTGGGCTCCGGGCCCCTGGCTGAGAACCACTGTCAGAAATTCTACTTTCACATTCATTTTGTGTTTTATATCAAATATTTTGGCCAATTTGATTAAATTAACACATTTTACAATGTTTAAATACATTCATAATACATTAGTACTGAAAATATTTTAAAAAACAGGCTATTTACTCTAACTCTGCCCACTGACATCTGGTCAATTTTTAAAGATAGTTAACGGTAGCAATAGTGTAGAGGTAAGGTGTGTGGCTAAAAGTTGTGACACAAATGGACCCGCGGTCGAATCCACCTTTTGCCAAACAAAAACAGATTATGTGACTCCCTGAAATTGCATAAAACCAGACAATCAAATTTGCATTTTTGCATCAGGCATTTGTGACTGAAACTACGTGAGACCCTTCTGTTGCTCATATTACGCTTGACACTTTTGAGCAACTACATCCCCTTTCCAGAATGTTCTTGCTCATAAAAACGGTGAGTGGTGGCGAATATGCTGGCGTAGAAGTTTTAGCACAAAACAGTAAAATAGTGCCTTCAAAGAGCAAACAAATAATACAATCCAATTTCTCTCTTTGTTTGAGACTGTGATGAAATCAGCTAGTTTTTTCCCCCCTTAAATCTACCAAAGGTATTGTGCAAACACCTTGAAATATGCATCCCTGAATGTGTTAGCTCTTTTCCGTCTCCCATCTGGTCGCTAACGCTGCAATATTAAAATGCTAATGGAGCCGTCGGACAGACGCTGAGAAAGGAGAAGTTGATTCCATCTTTCACGGAGCCTGAGAGAGACGTACTAACTCTTCCGGGCAAGAATACTGAATGATTGGCTCTATTTAAAAGCCAAAGGTGATGCAAAGACAAAAGGAACTGATTTTAAAGTCAAGTTCTGACCCGTATCTCATCGATTAGCTCAGATCGCGTGACTCGCTATAGAGTTTCGGGAGGAAAAGCGTGGAGTTAGATTGATAGAGAAGGTAAGTAAGTGGCAGCAGGGGGAATTTATTGACAGTTTAACATTGACAAAGCTTCAAAAATGGCTCAAGCTGCTGCCGCTGCCACATTTCTCTCTGTCAGAGAACCCGTACCATCCTTTCCCTTCATGCACATGTGCTTTTACTCAACCACAACAATAAACTAGATCATTTTTCATCAGAGAAAAATGATGATTGGTGAATAACTAATCCTAACTGACTCAGTTTCTCCATCTCTCTTACTTTCTTGGCTATAAATGAGCATAAAATGCACAACACTCCTGGCTGTTTCTGTGTTTGGTTTAGGTACATGTATCAGTCGTGTCCTTTGGGTGTATCTATGAGCTACGGTTTGATTACTCAGTTGAAGCCGCTGGATTTCTGCCCCCAAAGCTCCACGTTTCCCCTTCACACCCACGACTCATGCTTATAGCAGCTGAGCTTTAAACAACACCTATTACTCTTACGCTGTCAATTAGGATAATTTATGGCCGTAATTCTGAGCCGGCATGAATTGCGGTGTTTTGATGTTGGTAAATACTTAGAAGTTAATTGGGGGCATCTGCTCCGGGGAGTTCGGGCGAAGAATGGGAGACTGTTGTGTTTTCACGCGTGCTTGCCAATTAACAACTCCCACCTCCATGCCACCGAACGCAAAACAACTCGCAGACCCGACGTTTAACGCGTTTGCTCCTCCGCCGTGGCTCAGATTCTCTGTGTGTGTGTGTGTGTGTGTGTGTGTTTAGATGAAGTTGTAATTGCATGGGTTAATTTCACTTCCTTTTCACTTTTTTTTTAACTGTATGCAAATTCTGCCCTGTGGACTTCTGTAAAACACACTTTTAATACACAAGTTTTTATTTGTTAAAGTCCCCATGAAATCCAAAATGAAAGTTTTTTTGACTTAAAGTATGAATATGTTAGCCTTAAGGTTATCTAGTAGCTAGTGCGCTCCAAAACAATGATACCATTCGAAAAACTTAGTCTCTCACTTCTGCCAACATGGGTCAATGATTTTGATGACATCACTCTGCACTTCAGCTTTTCATCATTTTTTCTGTCCAATTTAATGCTCTCTAGAATCTAAAGCATCATTATAAATAGATGCTGAATCAAAATGTAGCAAACCTTTGTCCACTGTTATGGTCCACTGTTATCTTGATACCACATGCCATGAAACATAAATTATGGTCTGTCTATTTGAGACTCACTGACACTTGTCTCATTAGCAAGTGCACTAAAAACTTGATAAAACTCTTGGTTGTGGTGGAAGTTAGGTCACGACTTATTGACAGTCATAATTTGTGTAAAAAATTATATAATAATTTTCATACCTAAAAATGTTCAGTCTGTTTATATATGCATTGTTTTTTTTATAGTTTAAGGTAACAAATCTGAGTTTGGGAGGAAAAGCTGAAATCTCTTCTATTTATAATAAAGAAATCTATCTATCTGTTCTAGTTATAATTAAAAAAAAGTCAGTCCCTGAAGTTGAAGAAACGCCAGTATGCGAGAGCACCATAGCAATATATATTCGGTTGCCATGGTTTACCACATTTTATTCAAGACATTCTTCCTAAATCTTCTCCATAGACCCAATCAAAAAAATGTTCGGACTTTCGTTTGAGCAGAAACTTGATCCTGTCGCTGTTCTCCTTTTGTGTCAACTTCAACTCGCTCTTCTCTTAACTTCCTTCTTCCCTCATTATATACGTTCTTTCATCTCGTCATCTCTTTCTTTTTTCTCTCTTTAGAACCCTGACATTGTCCTGGTCCACTACCTGAACGTGCCCGCCATAGAGGATTGTGGGAAACCGTGTGGACCCATCCTTTGCTCCATTAACACAGATAAGAAAGAATGGGCCAAATGGACCAAGGAAGAGCTCATCGGGCAGCTCAAACCCATGTGTGAGTGTTAAACTACATTTATAGTCTGTTTATTAGTAGTATAGAAAAAAACAAGGCACGTTTAGTTACAGCTGAGACCATTACACACTGTGTATATGTATTTAGCTATTTATTTAATAGCTATATATATTCATGGTTATTTCAGAGAAGATTAATCTGTATCTACATGGTATTTTGGGTATTTAAGTCACACTTGAAATATCTGAATGTCATTGCATGATTAGATCATAAAATATCAAAACAAGTGGCATTTGCCTTCATATTTTGTATCACATTCAGACATTTTAAAGTGTCCAAATACTGTTTAGTTCTCCGAGGGGTGCATCTGTACTACACGTCAGGAAAAGATCCAAATCATTTTGACACCCATCCTCTGGTCTCTCCTGTGCTTTTAACTCCACAAAACCAGTAGAGTTTAAGACCGCGTCCGTGTTCACACACTGCCATTCACAGCAGTGTAATGTTAGAGTGACTTTTAAATCTTAACACACATCAATGAGTCATTAACTTCATGATGTGGTAGAAAGGGCAGGAGAACGCTTCTCATCATCATCATCATCTCTTTGAATGACCTTCGGCGAGTGAAGCTCAATGACGGTGTGGTACTGCCGCCTACTGGTGACAGCTGGACGTCGCAGAGAGTTTTAGCTGGGTGGGAAGTCTGGAAAGTCAAATATTTAAGGTGTCTGACTGTTCTCACCACTCATGTATTTTGAATGATGCAAGCTGTTCAGATCAAATGTGGCCTTGATGTGGCCCATATATGTACTGGGGCATAAAAAGGGCATTCTGCTTAGATGTGTGTGATTCAGGTAAAAATATCTTAACATGTCAGCGAAAGAATGTCAACATCATTTAAATATCGCATAAAGAACATTGAGCTTATTTTATTTTATGTCAGTTACGCACATTTACCCTGTATTCTCCATAATGTAATAGGTCTGGATGTCTTACCTTTGAGTTGCTATGTAATTCTGATTATTCTCGATGATTTTAATTTGATTTTTTTAATATATTTTAAGTCACCCATCAATCATTAAATTTAGTACAGCAATATAATTCAATACTGTAAACTTGTTCGTTTGTTTAATATTTATTTATTTTAATAACAGAATGAGAATTTAAAGGTGAAATGTGCTTAACAAAAGGCAAATAAGCAAAATACTATAAAATGCATATATATATATATATATATATATATATGCTATATATAAATATATGCATGGAAGCAGCTGTGTTTTCTCTCTCTCTCTCTCTCTCTCTCTCTCTCTCTCTCTCTCTCTCTCTCTCTCTCTCTCTCTCTCTGTGACAAACTGATTTGTATTGACTGAAATCATGAAGTTCTTCTCTGAGTGTCTCTAATTGGATTGTGTCAGATGACTGGGATGTTTATTTCTGGACTGAAAGATGAAAAATTATGCTCTCAGTAGATGAAGTGCACAGTTCCATGCTGTGTTTTCTCTCAATATTAGAAGAAGCAAACAAGATGGCTTTAGTAACTGTCACTCTGCTCATATAGATCTGTGATGCTTTCATCTCATTAAAGCAGCACCCAGGGCCTCATTACAGGAACATACTGCACATTAAACAGCATAGATAGAGTAAACCCGTATTTGACTGTTTCGGGCTTGTAACATAAACCATTCATTGATCTACTGTGTATTTAGCTGTAGTACCTGAAAATGTCCAGCAGATGTCAGGGTTGAACTGCTTTGCTTTATTAGACTGGCCACATTGTTTTGGATGATCTGAAACAGCAGCTGTTTAACTGCAGTCACCTCACAATTGACATATAATTTGAAAGAATGTAAAGCATTTTTTTCTGGCACTTTAGGAATGTTCCAAGTAGACAAAGTTAGCTTGTCTAAACAAAACTACACCAATGCAGTCAGGCTTTGTTGGTACCATGACAGTGATCATAAACTTTCTCTGTCAACTCGGGCTTTTATCCTGAGATCATGGAGTGCATGCATATGAAAGTGTGACATCAGTAGCGAACAGCCAATCACATGCTTTGGAACGTAGAAAAACTGCAATTCACTTCTCGGGAGAGTCAGAATCAGCAAAATTCTTTTCTCTCTTCTGCCGAAGATTAAGAGATTGGAGAATATGACCAAAGCCAATTAATTTACACAAGAAGAAACGAGAAGAAAACATCTTGCTATACCAGCACAAGTGAAAGTTGTGAAGTTAGTTTATTTAGTTGATAATATAGGCTATATCCTATACAGAGACTCGGACATGTAAGCTCACGTAGTCATTTTTTAAGCTACCAATTCCATATCTTATTTATATTATATATAATCTGTAGGCTATAATTTTGTTAATTTAAACTAAATGTTTAATATAAATATACTAAAATTCAGGGTATAATATTCATGTGAAAAATATAAAATAATTATAAGAAATAATCATTGCTAAAAGCCAGACAATTTTGTATTTAAAAATATTCACTATGTTATGATATTTAATTTGCAGCAAGAGAAACTGAGGGAGTATGGCAAACCGTTTTGACTTTTATTCATTCCCAGGATATGAATTCTTGATATCAACAATTCAAATTTCAGTTAAAATGCTTATTCTTGATATCAGAAATTACATTTCAACTACTAAAAACTATAATTCTTGATATCTGTAATTGTATTTGCACTAGTTAAAAGTCACCATAGGCTGCCATTCAAATTCAATTGTTAATATCATGAATTCATTTCTTACTAGTTGAAATTCCAATTTCACATATCAGAAATACAATTCTTACTAAAAATCAAACATTTTGATATCAGTAATTCAAAGTAATTGTGTGGTTACTAGTCCAAAAGTCTAATCTATACCAACAATTGAATTGCTATTAAAACATTTCATTTTTGATATCAATAATTTGATTGTCACTAGTGACAATGTTCATTTCTGATATCATGAATCTGATTGTTACTAGTAAGAAAGACATTTTAGATATCTGAAATTAGTCAGTTAATGATATCAGAAATACATTTTCAGATATCAGAAATAACAAATGTAACATGTTGAAAATCTTGGAATACATTTCAACTAGTGACAATTGAATTCTTGATACCAGGAATTTATAATTTTACTAGAATCAAAGTAATTATTGATATCAAACATATATATTTTTACTAGTAAGAATTACATTTCTGACATGTAACTAGTAAGAAATCAATTCTTGATATCAACAATTGAATTTTAATGGCAGCCTATTGTGACATTTAACTAGTAAAAATACAATTACAGATATCAAGAACTCAATTTTTGCGAGTGATGACGTCATTGTTGATATTAAGAATTCACATTTTTACTAGTAGAAATTTCATTTCTGATATCAAGAATTAGCATTTTAACTGAAAATTGTGTTGTTAATATATCAAGATTTCATTTCCTGCGAGTGATTAAAAGTCAAAACGGCTTGCCATAGCGGGAGCGCATTTACTGCGTCACAGAGGTGTCACTTTGCTCACAGCTGATTGGTCCAATTTCAGTACTAAAGAACTAAACTAAACTAGAACTAAACTGACCTGGCCTAAACAGGCTTTATGGTTTTTCTTAGTTTTTCATGGTAAAAAGCCCCTGATTTTAAAACCTACAGAGTATTTTGCCACGTACTTTCATTGCAAGTGCCAAACTGCAAACACACAGTTAGTGCAAACAGAATAATATCAGTGTTGATCATCAGCATTTCACAGACGCGTCAACCACAGACATTCTGTAGGAAAAGGCAGATCACTTTCCATAACCCTTAAACAAGTAAGAGTGGAAAATGCTAAGCAAAAAATAATTGCATGTCATTTTTTATATCATCTGGACTTTAATTAAACATATCCAAAAGAACTTTTAAAAAATTTGATATATTTTGGATTTTATGAGTTGCCTGATTAGGGTATGAAAAAAGTACCAATGTTAACTGTTACTGCCACTGCATGTTTAAAACAACTATATCCCATACTTCCCCTGATCTAATGTTGAGAAATGATATATCATTCGAAAGCTTACAAACTCAAGATTCAGCCTGTGGAACCTGTTTTGAAATTGGACGTTGCGTTACCATAGAAACGGTACTCTAAGTTCTTTTATCGGCTCCTCCCCTTTTGGGCATCGTCATGTTTCATAATTTGAGATCAAAACCTTTCCTAATCTTGACAAAACACATATTGTCAGAAAGGTCTGAGTCTCAAGGTTCCATACTTTGCACAGAAGTGATATTTGGACAGAAATGTATTAATTTGTTGTGGCAGAATGCATACAATTAAATTCAATGGAATGTAAGTCACCTGGTGGCTTTTTTTTTGTATTATGCCTAAACAAAATCTCATGGGAACTTCAATTTTTGTGACATCAACTTCAAATTTGGAACACAACTTGGTTAGATAAATGGCTTTGATTTTATAGTAATTTTATAGTAAAAAATATTTAGTAAAATACATATTTTATAAAAAAGAAAAAATATTAAGTACAGTATTTGATTTAATGTAAGTTTAAACTTCCATAACTTTTTCATACTTTCATGTTTTTGAAGTGCTTTCACTTCAACAATAATCTGCTGACTGTTTTCTTTAAAACGAGACCAAACTTAGGTCTATATTCCAAAGCATTCTTGAATTACAACCATTTAAGTTTGAATAGTGCATTTTAAATAGAGCTAGTTTAATCCCTTTTTTATACCCTAAACAGGCAACGTGTCTCAGGACACACATACATTTCAAAACGTGCTAAATAACAACATGAACAACATATTACTTAATTTTCTCCTTCAGCACCTTAAGACAATGTTCACAATTAATGTTAGCAGTATTCTTTTCTCTTTTTTTCAGAAGAAAAATAAGTTTAATATATATTTACTTATCTCAAAATCAGAATGTTCTGCACCACTGGCAGCCATGTTGGATTTAGGTCAGGCTGACTAATTGATCACAAAACATTTGAAGCAAATTATGTGACCAGCATACTCAAGACAGACCAGGCTGTCATAAGTGATAAAAAGATTTGATGAAAAAATCATTCTTATGCCCCAAAAAAGACAATAAAAACGATGTATCTCGTGAGTCACGTTGCCTGTTTTAGGGATAAGATGGATTGTGCCCGTGATGAGTGAGAGCGGTGGGGCAGTCAGGCTCTCTCCCCTGCAGTGTCAGTAGTGCTGGCGAGGTGCTGGTCTGTGTGGCTGTCTGGCTGACGTCTGTGTCTCCTCTCTCCCGGCAGTTCATGGCATCAAGTGGACTTGCAGCAATGGGAATAGCAGCACTGGCTTCTCAGCAGAGCAGCTCGTGCAGCAAATTCTGGACAGCCACCAGACCAAACCACCTCCCCGGACTCACAACTGCCTCTGCACAGGAAACCTGGGTAAGGGAACGGGCGTCAAATGACAACTCTGTAATTTCTCAATTGTTTCTCTTAGACAGTAATGATATTCAACGAAGAGCCCTCCTGCCTTTCAGATTTGTCTCCTGAAATAAAAGGACCCTAGCAAAATGTCTCAACACTCTCAAACATATATTATAACTCTGTAGCCAAAAGTCAGAGATCTCAATTTGAACACAATATGAAATATCTCAATATCTTTATTTTATTCTTCTATGCTTATATGCCTATTATTCTATACTATTCTCCTTCTATAAGGAGTCATGTGGGTTTTATTGAGCCATTAAGCAACTTATCTAACAGTGATTTCACTGTATGAATGTATAGTTTATAATTTTTCTCCTACAAAATAAATCTGCCAATTTATTATTTAAATTTGGACATTGCTGTTGACATGCAAGATTACTGAGAACCGTTTCCATGATAATTACAGGTTCAGTATAGATTATGGCCAGTTGATGGCACTATTGAGTCGAGTAAAATTAAGTTGAGTATTCCACCAAAAATTTTACACAGAACACAGTAATCTCATTTACATTAAACAAAACAGATGTATATATTATGAAACCAATGTATTAATTTTCCCTGAAATCATATTGATAGATGGATAGATGACAATGTCGATTTCTTTTATTTGTAGACATCCCATCACAAATACTGTCAGGCATGGTGTAATTGAACATTATTATTTGTATTTTTTGTATTATGTTTATTTGTTAAGTAAGTAAAAATTATTCATACATATTATATTTATATATTTATATTTATTATATTCACATCATGTTATATTTATTTATTTAGATTAACTTTTTTCTGTTTTAATCATGTAATATTTATTTGAATCTATTTATTATGAGGTTTTAAGCAACATTTCATCGAATAAACATCAGCATTTAGCATTTGTGTGGTATACAGAGGGCCAGCTCTCTATAAAGTCAATAGAATATATCAAAATGCATGTTTTTTTAATTGTATTTATACTAAAATTAATATTATAACAACCTAAAATGTGTCTGCTCTCTGTAGGTGCTGGGAGCAGCCTGCATCACAAATGCAACAGTGCCAAACACCGGATCATCTCCCCGAAAGTGGACCCTCGCACTGGGAGCGCCTACAGCAGCACCCACTCCGAGGTTCAGAACAACGATGTGTCCGAGGGAAAGACGGAGCACAGCCACGGCGGGGGCAAAAATGGCAGGGCGGGGGGCGACGGTGCTGGGGGAGCCGGCGGGCGAGAGAAAAGGAACGGCAAGGTGCACAAGCCGGCGCTGCTCCACCAGAACAGCATGGAGGTGTCCTCAACCAACCAGGTGGAAGTGCCAGATACCACCCAGAGCTCACCCGTCTCCATCAGCAGCGGGCTAAACTCTGATCCCGACATGGCTGACAGTCCCGTGGTGACAGGAATGGGCCACGTAGCCTCGGTAATGAACAGCCTGTCTCAGTCCGCCACTGTATTCATGTCAGAAGACCCTGTCTATAGCATGTCTCCCACTGTAGACCCCAACGCTCACCTCTTGGGTGCTGACACAGCCTCTAGCAGTCTAGTGTTAGCGGTGACTGCCGACAGTCACAAGTTTGCCTTTGCTGGAGCAGTGGGAGTGGGGTTGGCGGATGCAGGGTCCACAGACGAACTTGCTATGCTGTCCACAGCAAGTGTGTCTGAAGAACTGGTGCTGTCTAGTAACCTGGAAGCTGGGAATATCAAGCTGCCCGAGACCAATATGAACTTTGACCCCGACTGCTTCCTCAACAACCCCAAGCAAGGTCAGACCTATGGAGGAAATGGGCTGAAAACCGAGGAGGGCAACAGAAGCAGCTGCAGTAACGGCGGACTGCGGTGTTCTCCGCCTCTCAACGACAACGGTTACGTCTTTAACCCCTCTCTGGTGAAGAACATCAAGACGGAGGACACGTCATTTGAACAGCAGTTGGCTAAAGAGGGTGGCTATCAGGTTGGAGAAGTGGCGAGCGATGCCGTCGGGATCTCTGGTTCCTCAAACGGCGGTTCTGCACAAAACTCTCTGGCTCTGACGCCCACCGGTTCACTGCTGGCGTCTGGAGGTGGACTCAGTCCCAGCACCACACTCGAGCAGATGGATTTCAGCGCCATTGATGCCAAGCAAGACTATCCGTCCAGTGTTATGTCAGCAGCAGGCTACGGACAAGCTATCTCCAGCTCTCACCTGGCCCACCAGGGTCACTCCCCCAGCTTCTTTCTGCAAGGTTCTCCGCAGTCCCAAACGCACCAGAACAACTCCGGTTCGACACAGAACTCACACGACTCCAATGCCTACATGGGTCTCGTCAAAACAGACTCGACTGGAACCAACGGACATCTCCATCACCGTACACATCCCGGCCAGCACACTGCCTCTAACTGCAATGGTGGCTCTCCAAACGAAGGGAACGAACAGGCCGGGTCACTCCAGCTTCTGCAGTTCCAGAACCGCTTCCCGACCCCAGGCCAGGAGCATGAAGAAGTGGGTGGTTTGGAGCAGCCAGCAAGAGCAGAACAAGGAGGAGGAGGTGACGTCCAAGAGAAGGAATCAGATTGTTTGATGACACAGCCTGGTAGAGGAGGAGAACCCGAGGGTGTAGGGGGCGCAGAGCACTACCTTCAGCAGCCAACAGAAGCTGGTGGAGTCGGGCAGGGATCTGGAGGAACGAGTGCAAGGGCGGAAAGTGGAACTTTGTGCAACAACGCAGAGGGAAACGGTACCACCAATAGCCCGCATCAACAGCTTCAGCCGCTCCTGCAAGGAGCCGGTTTGGTGCAGGGGTTATTCAGCACTGTAGGAGCCCACCAGAGCCTGGGCAGCAGTGGAACCAATGGAGGAGGCTCCATGGAGATCAACCTGGACCATTTTGATGTTTCCTTCGGGAATCAGTTCTCCGATCTTATCAATGACTTCATTTCGGTGGAGGGCGGAAGTGGTACCGCAGTAGTGTCGGGCGGCAGTGCTCTCTACGGGCATCAGCTGATGACCCATTCGGGAACAGAGGGGCAGGTCTCTTCTGGAACCGCTGCCCAACAAGGTGCAGATGAAGGAGCTCATGGGGCGAGAGGGTACAATTCTTCAGACCTCTGCCTGCAGCCCTGTTGCAGTCCACAGTCCACGCAGGCTGGGGCGGTGGTGGCAGGCGAGGCGGGACAGCTGTCGTACATGCAGGTGGCAGAGGCCGTGTCGGCAGCTGTGGCACACGGGAACATGGCAATGTTACAAGCTACCGGAAGGCTGTTTGTGGTGACTGACTATTCTCCAGAGTGGTCTTATCCTGAGGTGAGTTTGTGATTGACAGTTCTGCAGAGCTAAAAAAAAAAAGGCATCTCAACTGCTGTAGATGTGTGATAGAATAGCCACCAGGTGGCAGCAGAGATGCAGGAAAATGCGCAGGACCAGACAGAATCTGCATTTTCTGAACAGATTTGGTGGAAAAATCCTCAGAATTTTGTGGAAGGGATTTAAAGATTGTAAAATGAACAACACTCTATTATTAGTAGCTAATAATAAACAAACAAGGGGAAAGGGACATGTAGGGATTGGTGAATGATCGTTTTCTAATTCTGTGGAGACATGTGGAGTTCTGAAAGCACACAATTCATATGGAAATCAGTCACAAGGTGCTTAATACAGGAATAGATTTGAGTCTTGTGAGGTCTGACTGTAAAGTTAAAGGTCTTCTCTACAACAAGTGACGTATTTGTTTGACCCAGAAGCCCCTGGGCCACATGAGACACATGCTCAGCCTGTCATTAACATGCCTATTGGCAAGGAAGCAATCGGACAAACATAGACAGAGGCATATCAGACTTCACGACAACACTTAAGCTCTCACAAACACTGGTTATTTCTTCTGTGACATTTTCGGAAGGAAATATCATCAGAGATTCATTTTAATTTGTTTCTTGTGGCGTACTGACTTACAAATAAATGCACGTTTAGGCCAAAATACACCCCAAAGATGTTTTATCTAGATCTAAATTCTATAAGCAGTAAATGCAAACACCTAATCTCAGGGATGCTGCTGCCTTTGCAAGCTTTAATAGGTTAAATAAAAGGCTCATTATTGGTATATATTTCTCAGGGTGGGGTGAAGGTCCTGATCACCGGTCCATGGCAGGAGGCCAGCAGTGAATATACCTGCCTGTTTGATCAGATAACAGTTCCAGCCTCCCTCATCCAGCCCGGGGTGCTACGCTGCTACTGCCCAGGTATTTCAGCAGTCACATATACAAACTGCATGAACATATACTCATTTAAATTGTGCTTATGGGGGGGAAGTGTGTGTCTGCTACATTTCAGCATCCCAAAAGCATTAAATAAAGTTTTAAAAAAAACACAAGTCAAATCGTCCCAAACCAACATTTGATTTTAGAATCTTCTCCATGCTGAAAAAATATTTTGACCTTCCTGTGAGTTTCAATACTGTGACCCATTAATATATATTGTGGTCTTTTGTGAACAAACAATGGACTGTTTTTAACAGCTGTCATAGAGAACTCATTAAAATTCCACTGTTACATAACTAAATATATAAATAAAAACAAAAATACTCTGAGCCATCACTCTTTACATTGTAAATGGTTTGCAAACATGTGCAAACTCTAAGCTGTTTCTTTGCACACACACACATATATATATATATATATATATATATATATATATATATATATATATATATATATATATAAAACATCTTAATTTTGTTTCTCATTTCCTTTCAAAGCTCATGACACGGGCCTGGTGACCCTGCAGGTGGCAGCCAGCAGTCAAATCATCTCCAACTCAGTGGTGTTTGAGTATAAAGCCCGTGCCCTGCCTGCCCTGCCCTCCTCTCAACACGACTGGCTCTCACTGGACGGTACGTTTCAGATTTATCTTACATCATGTATTGCTTTTAAACAGTTTTGGTTGTGTGTTTTTTTTTTTTTATCATTTTGTATTGTTTATTTTCAGCAAAACAGTGTAAAGAAATTATTGAATTTTAATCTGAATTCATGCTTTTTCATGCATAATAAAAAAAAATGCATATGTTTGTTTGAAAAATCTCTGCGTGGCTGATGCCAGATACTTCTTCAAGCTGTGTTTCAAATGACTAGCAGGTGCATAATGGACACTTGGCTGCTGTTAAATGATTAGTTTTGCCTGCATTTTGAACGGGGTGGCCAGGTAGCATTTGCCTAGTCTAAAGGGAAATTAAAAACAACTCACATAGACTCAGCTCTTATTTGCTTCTTTGTTTGGCCTGTGGTTTGTATTAGAAAATCCTGAATATGGTTAAACTGGGCTGCCAAACCTTGGCCAGATACTTCTGTAACACCTTAATGTCTACAAGGAAGACTTCCATCCACATCCGCTGGGTTAGACAGTGGAGAATACTTCTAACCTGGTTATGTTTGGGTTAAAAATAAGGCTGAAAAAGACAAGACTAAAGACTTTTGTCATTGCCAAAAACTCTTTATGGAATATATATTTACCAGGTTATAAGGACTTATATGGACTTGTTCTGTGATTGTGTTCTGAGGGTGAATCTCACAAAGAAATATCCAGGTCATATTTAATAATGAAAAGGATTATTTTTATACTGCCTTTACTAAATCTCAAGGTTGTTTCATATTCATTGTATATTTATACTGAAAAGAAATAATGAAGCCTGGAGGGGAAAACTCAAACCCTTAAATTCACTCAGAATCAGGAGAAAAATTATATTTTGCATAAAAAAGACAATTAAGCACATTTCCCCCGTGTCCTCAACTTTAATGTGAAAAAACCTCATTATCATTTTCATAGTGTGTCTGTGATTTTAATTCTCATTTTTCTCAATGATAGTTCTCATTAGATTGCCATTACTGTAATGGAGTCATTACAACCATCCAGTCTGGACACAATAATTCACTATAAATTAAAATCAGCATAAACTTTTAACCATTTAAAGATATAATTTTACATTACAGTAAGTATGATTTGATATGTTTTATTTTTTAGGGAGAATGTGTTTATTTGTCCAAATAGTGTAAATATAACTTGAAGATCCTAAAAATAAGCTGTTTCATTTTTTTCGTATTTCTTTGTGACATCATCCCTGCATCAGCGATTTACACTTTAGATATACAGTTAAATTTTTAGATGAACTTTGGGAATATATAAACGCTGAAAAAGAGTGATCAAAGGTTATGAGATGAGATCTCATTCGTCTAATCAAGCTTCAGTTCTCCCAGCACTCTGTCTGCGTGCATCCAGCGCGTTATGTGCGTGGCACTGAACGACACACCGCGTGGCCTGATTTGTCATAATGCAGAGAGGAGAAAAACAGTTTGTCTGCAGCATTGCAGGTACTGAACCACAGGACAGAGGCTGAGAGGGGCAAGAGCAGTAAACCTGCCTCCTGTTGACACAGATTTGTCGCAAAACACCCGTGTGAGCGACCGTCACATTGTTCCCAGCGCTTATATGAGTGATCACGGCGTCTCCATTGTGTTTCGCTGCCACTCCCAAAAGAAAAACACGTCCATATCCAACCACCACACGACTTCAGATTCGCGCCAAAACGCGCGGTTTTAGTCAAACGTCAAAAGCGGAATGCTTCGAGTCCAGAAGCATTCGTAAACAGCTATAAAACAGAAACACGTTTTTTTTTTAAAAAATGCGATACGATAGGATGCAAAACTCGATCTCGGTTTGCAGACACATGACTGGTGCGCGTAGAGCATTCGCAATGTTAAAAGATCCGACAAAACGATTTTTTTTTCAATGCGATTGAATGTTTTCCGTTAGAAAAGGAGGACTGTCATGCCTGCGAGTGTTTGGAGAGCCAGCCGGTGGCGCACGACTGCGCGTAAAGCGGTGCGTAAAGCGCGTACCTGCGGCGGATGAAGCCCCTCGTCTCCATGAGCGAGCGGTGAAGATAAAGCATCAGCAGCAGGGATGGGGAGGGAACAGGAGGAGGTGTAGAGGAGGGGGACGAGGGGTCTTTATCTCTCTCCCTACACTCTCCGCACTTACACTTTGTTCTATTGTTGTTGGCTCATGTACCAAGCGGCTCCTGCGGTTAGTTTGACGCTGGATGGACAACATGTGTGATTGACAGATAACACGTTGGCTGATTCGGGTTTGTATGCATGCTTCTTTTCGTATTGGCATGAACTTCATCCACATGCACAGGCTATTTAAAGATGAATATAGGTTCTAGTTCTGCACTCCAGGTGTCAGTGTCTTTTTTATGTGTCCTGCTATATTCTTTCCCTTTGTTTACGATGTTTCCCAACAACATTATGAGTATTTTCTGTTCTGGAAAGCTATTTCATTGTCCTGAGGGCAGTGTTTTAGAGAGCTTATGCTGGGTGAATTGTGGAAAATATTTACTACATAGACTCATTTAGCTGCTACATGGAAGTTTCTTAAAATGAATGGTCAGTGAATCATCATGTTGTGCAGGTTTTACAACCAGGCAGGACTGTACGTACTACTGACTGTACAGCTTGTAAACTTTAACCAGCCAGTGTTCTCCGAGACCTCCAGATCTCCTTTGTAAAGCATGTGGTTGCAATGAGTCGGTCAGGTGTAGTGCGTCTGTCTTCAGCACCACAGGCAGTGGACAGCGACAGTGATGCTGAAAGGATCAGACTGTTGACCTTCTTCTGCTAAGTGTTCCAGAGGGAGAGGACGAATATACTGTGCCATAAAGTTGACCTTTTTTATACAATTATTCTGAAATTTACAGTGTAATACTGCTGACAGACCTATTAGAATTGTTCATCCAACCTGTTGACAACTTATGGCTATTGTCTTTTGCCTTTATTTAGTCTTTTTCATTGTTATTATTATTATGAAGAACACTTGTTTTTAGTTGTTTTATGTGTGTGTGTGTTAAATTACAATCTGCAATGCTTGCAATCATATCATATAAGTCTAAGAGGATTTCAACTGAGTAACTTCTGTATTCTTGTTTTTCTGGCCTGCCCACATGCCCTTACAAGGAAACTTGTAACGTCACTATAATCAACCCTAAATCTACAGTTCAAAGTTCCTTGTTCTGCTTTGATGAGATTTCCTGTGGAATTCTAGGAATATTGCGGTCATGGCTTGAGTCCTCTAATGGAGCGCCGACACAGATCTGTCCCGTCCGGGCTGTTTTTGCTCTCGATTGAGATTAAACTGTTTTTTGTTTGTATGTCTATCCTCCAAGCGATCTGAACTAAATTGGATAATCTGAGCAAGTACAGTGTTGTGCTGGCTTTTAGTTTCATGTGTAATTAGAGTACACAACTCTGTGGAGATTCTGTGGAGTGTGTGTGTGTGTGTGTGTGTGTGTGTGTGTGTGTGTGTGTGTGTGTGTGTGTGTGCGTGTGTGTGCGTGTGTGTGCGTGTGTGTGCGTGTGTGTGCGTGCGTGTGCGTGCGTGTGCGTGCGTGTGCGTGCGTGTGCGTGCGTGTGCGTGCGTGCGCGCGTGTGTGTGTGTGTGTGTGTGTGTGTGTGTGTGTAATACTGATCTGTAAGCTTTTTTCTGTAAAATGTTTCAAATTTTTCAGTCAGTTCCATTGTCAGCAATATCTTTCTCATTTTGCAAAATTCTCTGGATGGACATAATGACCACGGTACTTTTCACGGTACCATGGAGTATTTTAAGTGCAGTGAAACTCTTTTAAACAAATTGTTGTTGTTTAAAATCTGTTACTTGCGGATATAAATGCATAAATACCTAAAGATAGTCGAATATAAGAACATAAAACATTTACACATAAACAAGAAGAGTGCTTTAGATTCCAGCATTCAAAGTCTTTGTACTGGAAGCTTTTGTTCGTCTGAGACCTTCAAAGTTCTGGTCTGAGGCTGTACATATCTTACAAATCTCAATCAGAGACCTTGAATGTGAGTTCAAATTGCTACTACGACATGGTTTGTTAAATTGTTTTTAAGCAGAAGGGATGTTTCGGGGTAGATGTGGAAAGTTAAAACAAACAATCAGTGCTGGGATTATGACTAACAGAGAAATAATGGCATTATCATAGCAGCCTCGTCTCTGTCCAGTTCTATCCAAAACAAGCACCTATTCCAGGGTCATGATCTACCAGATCTACCAATGTCCACAGCATTGGGAGCTGTTATCCCAGCCTTGAATCCATGCTGAGCTAAATCCCCTTAAGACAAAATCATTGCACATTATCAGCTAAATCCTGTCGAAAGGGACATTTGTGTGATTTAGTTTTTCTCCATTTCTGTTCGATGCATTTATAGTGCTTAAACAGGATATCAGTCTGTTATAGATTTAAAGCAAATCCTTACGGAAATGCTCAGCAGAGTATGAGCTCTGTCTATTTTAAACCTTAAATATAAAAAATAAAAAGTCAATATGCTCTCTGAGCTCAGATGTAGCAAATATTGGATATGCTCAGGGGGGAAATTACAGAGCAATCATCCAGTTTTCAATAAATAATCAAGACCATCTTAAAAACTGTACACATCTTATTTTGCCTCCACATTGTTGCATTAGATTTTGTCTATTGATTATTTCTGACATAGATATTTAAAATGCATTTTTTTTTTACTTTATGCTATGTAATTGTCATTAATCTGCAGACTGTAAATTACATTTTAGTTAAGAGAGATGCCAGCTTTTTTTCATTAAATGTTGGAGAAGAGTGTCACAACCGTGCGTATTTCCAAATGCATGTTGTAGATTCATGGACTTTCATGATTTTTTATATATTTGGATTGCATTGTTGAAGTAATGCCAATGCCATACAGTCTTAACATAGTATGCCAGATATATGGTGCTTCTTCCAAGCTGGCCTGCATGATGGGGATTTGCTCTGTGCAAATTCTGCACTAATTTTGCACTTTTACCTAATATGCAAAACAAGACTGTCAGCAGGTGCAGTTCAGTGTGCACTAATTCTTCCTAGCCATATGGATGCATTGTCAAATGCTTGTTTAATTTCTGATGACTGTAAAGCCCGTAGTCTCTTTATTGCCAATCTCAGGCACAATAAACCGCAACAGATCTTCAACAAGTGAGTGATTTTGAGCCCCTGTTGCTCTTGTAGCTGTAAAGTGGTGCAGAAGCCCCCACTCTCAAGAGCATGATGCAACTGTGATGAAATAGAGAAACCGGCTTGGGCTCTCTGCATTAGGATATTACCATGAGATTCTCAAACATCCAGCGAGTAGAGAGTTTAGTCCTTTCACTCAAGGCTTGTGCTCACCCACATGAGGTCCGCTTGACCAGGAGAGATACCCAGGCCAAAGGAGCAGCACCAAGGCTGATGTAACATCTCCTGAAAAACGGTAACAGATATTGGCACAGTCTGTTTAGTACTGTTGATGTTTTTTTTTTGGGGGGGCTAGTTTATGCATGAGCTTCGTCATTGGTCTGTGTTAGTGAAGGTTGTTGTTGGATGCATGGCAAATCGGGAAGTCTGATTTATGCACACAAACCACTTTAAAATACTTGTTAAAGACGGTTTCATGTGTATTTACAGCTTTTTGAAGAATCTTGACCTTTTTTAAAATCATATTAAAAGTTAAAATTAACTCTGTTAATTGACTGTTGGAACTGACAAGGCTGCATGATATTTAATTTTTTTCATGCATTTGTTTGTTGTGGCATGTCTTCAGAGCTGATTTTGTATAGGAATTCTGATAAATTGGGACACTTTTTGACATTGAAACGACTGCGAAAAAGTGGAAATAATTACCTTGAATTCACCTTACATATTCACCTGAATACAGGTAATGCACGTAATCTCGCCTCGTCAATTTTCCGTAAACATTCTCCATCTCTGCGTTAATAAGCATGAGTTAGGTCTGTCTGTTTTGAAACGCTGCCCCTCAACAATTTAAGGTTTGACACAAAGCATTGAAGTGTTCTGTTGCCTGGCATCTGCTGGCATCTGATTGGTCGTCTCCAGGCTGCTGGAGGTGTAGTAGAGCGTTGATTATGTCACAGCCCCGTTGTAGAGCAATTTGGTCCCTCCTCCCCTTTCCCCTCCCCCAGCCTACATGAGCGTACGTGTGCCGCATTCTGAGTGGAGGCAGAGAGAGAGAGAGAGAGAGAGAGAGAGAGAGAGAGAGAGAGAGAGAGAGAGAGAGACAGCCAGCCAGCCAGCAGCAGGTGGAAATGACATCATCTGCACTGCACCAACACTGCAGTAGTGTTTGAACAAAGCTGCACTGGAGCTCCACTCAGAGCTGCTCTTTTTGTCTGCAAGGGTGGATCTTTGTGGAGGAAAAACACAGAATCCAATGCATATGTGTATGTCCATTCATTCGAATTTGATTCGCTTTCATTCAGTATGTGTGAAACAGAACTGGTGTCAATATCGTATATGCAAGAAATTTGTCTTGATGTTAGCTGTCACTATAACAAAGCAATACATTATGAGCATACGTACAAGAACCTGCAAGTCGCTGGAAACCATTTTTTAAGTGGACAAAGGATGTGCAACTAGATAAAATTTTATATGGATAGATGTTATGAGAAATAATGACGAATGTTTGAGATGTTGAAGAGTAGAAATGTTTTATAAATGTTTGTATTCAAATCTTTGTATTCATGTTGGTTTTGTAATTTTTTTAAAAAAGTATACCATTTAAAACTGTTTTTAAGAATTGTAGCCTATTTGTACTAGATATCAAAATGTATTGCTTTTTTTTTGGAAAATAAAATTGTCAGAATTTTTTGAGTAACTTAACTAAAAAAAAATCATATAATTGACCCATATAGGTTATCGAAGTGAATTTTGCAACACATTTTACGATTAACATTACATATTTTCTGAGTTAAACAAGATATTCATCTGGAAAAAATATAGGACGGGACTAATGTTTTGGTATTCATACCAGTGATTTTCCACCTGCTACAGCAGAATACTGCAGTTGAAAAACCTTGAACCTATGCTGCCAGTGTGTACACACCTATAAATGGCATTGGTGATGTCAGCTGAAATTTGCTAAGATTATGAAGACAATTTCTTTCTTTTTTTGGCATAACATGCACTGATGAATCGTGCACAATAAGACCAGGAATGTGTATTAAGAAAGTAATTAAACTCAATTTTGATTTCATGTTGATTTAAAATAAAAAAAACAAGGTGTTTGAAATGTATGCACAGCAGTCTAAATTCTCCTTGTGTTTTATGCAGATAACCAGTTCAGAATGTCCATCCTGGAACGCCTAGAGCAGATGGAGCGACGGATGGCAGAGATGGCCGGTCAACAGCAGCAGCAACAAGGCGGTGGAGGATCATCTGAGAGCGGAGGAACCGGAACAGGAGGAGGAGAAGGAGGAAGAAGCAATTCTGAACAGGCACAGGTATCCTTTTGAGCTATCCTGTCTTGCTCTAAACTAATGGATATCACCATTAGATTCTTAGAATTGACTTGGTTCTTTATTGTTTGGTGTAGTTCTCACCAGGACAGAGTCAGAGCCAGGGTCAAGGTCCGGCTGGCAGCTCCTTTGAAAGACGTGTGGTGGTAGTTTGTGAAAAAATGATGAACCGTGCCTGCTGGGCAAAGTCCAAGCACCTGATCCACTCCAAAACGTTCAGAGGCATGACTCTTCTTCATCTGGCAGCCGCCCAGGGCTACACCACGCTTATCCAAACACTAATCAAGTGGCGGTGAGTATACTGATTGCATACTGGCACAAAATGCCCATATATATTGCATAGACATCCTTCACCTGTTCTGTATTGTTCTGTTTGTTTTTACAGCACTAAGCATGCAGACAGTATTGACCTGGAACTTGAGGTTGATCCTCTAAACGTGGATCATTTTTCTTGTACCCCACTAGTGAGTATTGACACTAGGACATAATACCTGCCAAGTAGTTTCACAATGCTGCTTGAATGAGTTGTACAGAAAGGGCAGAATATGGCACACAAATTAAATGCAACTCTTCATCATTTCTTCAGATGTGGGCTTGCGCTTTGGGTCATATGGAAGCAGCTGTGGTTCTGTATAAATGGGATCGGCGAGCGTTGGCCATCCCAGATTCTTTGGGTCGCTTACCGCTGGCTATAGCCAGATCCCGTGGCCACACTAAGCTGGCCGAATGTTTGGAAAGCCTTCAGAGGGAGGAGCAGCAGTCAGGAGCACTGACTACAACTGCCAGCATGCCTTTCTCACCATCTACTGAGGCCTCAGCAGCAGAGGGATGGATGAATGTTTGGGGTACGGAGACATCCTCAGTTGGGCTGAAAGACAGCAGCATCACTTGTTCTGCTTCCAGCTCCAGCTCAGGTGAGAACTGGAATCTGTTATTCTGTCAGTTGGTTTGCTTTACTTCCATAAAGTTAAAAACAACCTTAAATAATAGCAAGATCTTGCATAGGTCAAGTTGAGTGATTCAATTTGGTCAAGTGTTCTTCCTATTAGACACTTTCTTCATACTTTTGCAGACTTGAGGAGACCCAGGTCAGAACCATCCAGTTTCTATAGCAGTGTTAGTCACGGGGACGCCCCATTGAGCAAGAAACACAAACCCAACCCAGAGACCCTTCAAACTCGGCCAGGCAAATCCTGCTCTGCCCCTATCGGACTAGAAGAACAGGCCCACAAGCCTAAAACGTGCCCTTCCAAACCGAGGGAAGGCACTGTGGAGAAAGAGCAGGGAGATGGTGAGCAGTCTCATACTAAGCTGGGCTCAACTTGTGGAGGCGGGCGTTGGGGTTCCAGACAGGCTGCAGGACGCAGAGTGCCAACTGTAGGTCTTGGCAAGGAAAGGCTCGCGAACAGACTGAGATTAAGAGAAGGTGCTAGCGCTGGAACGATCTCTGATCTGCGTACAAGCCAAGAGGATCTGGAGAACACCGGAGACCTGCAGGTGAGGCATAGATAAGGTACTTTGACATGAGTAGACTGCCAAAACTGCTTCTTTTGTAGTGCTATAAGTCAGACGGACCTTGCAAAACTTGTACTGGCTTCTGTCTAGTGTCTCAGTGGCAATATTGTTCGCTATCTTATGCACCCGTCCTGTAAACCACTTTTTGGAGCTCATGAACATTTACTAGTGCAATTTTTAAAGTACCTAACAATTTGTTTCAGAACATGAACATGATGACTTTAGCTGAGGAAGTCATTGAGGCGACGTCTGATCGCATCAAGAGGGAAAACTTTGTTGCATCAGACACTACACTAGATGGTGTTGGAGTCAGCAGCAATATGAGCTGGTTGGCCAGTTACCTTGGAGATGCAGAGAGGTGATTCATCATAAAGTTGATCTCTTCTCAAGAATGATAGTTGCAAACTCTTTGGGTTCTTGTATGTAATTGTTTTCCCATTCATTCCCAGGTTCCTGTTTAACAAGCCCCTAACTCACTCTCCTGGCCTGGCCTCAGTCCACGGTGGAGGACAGCCAGAACTCGACGGTCCTCTTGGGAAGCTTGGCTTTCAGTCCCCCACTGAATGGACTGCACTTCTCAACGCCTCCCACAACAAGGAGGAGCGTGACCTGACCCAGCTGGCACTGTCTGATCCTGAACAGAGAGAACTTTATGAGGCAGCCCGCCAGGTCCAGAACACCTTCCGCAAGTACAAGGTAGGACAGGGCTTCACCCAGGTGCCAGTCACCAGGTGTCACCTATGTAGGTTATTGGTGGTGTGTTGCCAGTGTTCGTGATGGTCCGGTTTCAAAGGTCTTGGTGTATTGTGTTGTGTTGTATGGTGTTCCTGAACTTAAGGTATATTAATCCGGATCTTTGGAGTCCTGTGACCTGAAAGGTGATATGATTGTTGTGGTGTGCACTCAAAAGGCAGAGATAGGGTCAGTGTTGTAGACAAGCATGGGGAAATTTGCTTGAGCTTAGCATGGCCTTGCTATAAGGAATGATTGCATTGTTCCCTCTATCTATCTGTCTGTCTTAACGGGATGCGCAGATATCCCTGAGTCCACACCACATTGGTTGTTTAGAGCAGATTTTTCCCAGTGTTCTGCTGGCGCGCCGTGCTCTGAAGACTAACCTTCTCCCAGGTCTCAGAGCATATCGACGCAACTTTGCCAGTCTAAGAGGACACCTTGGCCAGGCACAAAGGGAATCAGATGGCATCATCTCTGTGGCCTTGCAGGCCTCCTTGTGAACACTAATCTCTCTCCTGTCCTCTCCACCCTACCTTATCCCCCTCTTCCCCCATCCTGCAGGGTCGTCCGCTTCGGGAGCAGCAGGAACTAGCAGCTGCTGTCATTCAGCGCTGTTATAAGAGGTACAAACAGGTAAGCCGATAACACTCAGAAACCTCTGTTTGTACACTTTGAAATGATCAATTATTAAACGGTTTACAAAAATACCCTAAATTCCTTCCTCTCTCTTTCTCAAGCTGACATGGATAGCCTTGAAGGTAAAACTTCCTGCTTCATCTACAACTTCTACTGCTTTAAACTGGACATTTGTTAGTGGTGCTTCTTAATCACTGTTACTATCTCCTATACTTAAGGTTATGGATTTGAACAAAACTTGTAGTGCTACAAAGATGAATGCTAGCTCATATCATGCAGCTTGCTGAGAACGGTTTAGTTATTTATCTACTTTTCCGAGCATCCTGACTTGCAGTGACCCAGCTCAAAACAACTTAGTAACTGTCAGCCACCCAATTATATTTGTTTTGCATTAGCCAAGTGGCTAATGTTGTAGTTTGCTACAGATCTCGCTCTTTCTCTCTCTCTCTTGTGTGACACAAGATTCTTTCTCTGTCCTCTTGGCAGTATGCACTTTATAAGAAGATGACGCTGGCCGCCATCCTTATCCAGAGTAAATTCCGCAGCTACCACGAACAGAAGAAGTTCCAGCAGAGTCGCAGGGCAGCCGTGCTGATCCAGCAATATTACCGCAGCTACAAAGAGCTCGGCCGGCCGAAACCACGCAGCCGAGCCACTGCAGCTGCACTGGTGCAGCACAAACTCAGGTAAAAAGCATTCGTACAGGGCAAACCTAGTGGTTAAAAATCTATGGCCTAGTGTATAACACATCAGAATTTATAAAAGGAAATTGGTCTAATAAACCCACACTGTTTTTGGTGTGAGTACTTTGGCCACTCTAAAAGTCATGAAGTAAATAATGATTCAGAACTTTACGTTTTTATATTATTCTTACATACAAAATAAAGGGCAGGAGGTTATGCATGCATTTATTGAGTGTCATTGCACCTCAAGTTACTACTAAGGGACTGTTGCTCTAAAATCTAAAAAGTCTTTTTGGATGACTTAAGAAGTACTTGCCAGCACTTCAAATGTGACACACTGCCAACTCAACTTTCTAAAGAATGGCAGCATTCACAACCCTCCTGTTTACTTTAAGAGACAATCTGTTGTTGAAACAGCGCCAGTCGGACCCCGGGAAATTATTTAATTCACTAACAGTTTGAGTCCAAGAACACATAGAGGCATCATTATTTTTGTATGCCATTTGTTGTCACACAACCTGTTGCAGCAATTGCTGTTTGATCATTAATTGCTGACATTTTATGGTAGAGCAGCTTATTACTTTTTCTGTATACCTGGGAGTAGGATTTGAACAAACTCCTAATCCTAAATATTAGAGCTCATCTTGTCCTGCATCTCGCCATAGCAGAGATTTTTGTACATGCATTTTTCTTCTCGAAATTTCTGGTTTTGTTTGCAAGTGTGCATAACCACTCATGCTAATCATTTTGTTTTAGAAGCAGTTTACTGACCAAGAGACAAGACCAAGCTGCCAGAAAAATCATGCGGTTTCTGCTGCGGTGCCGTCACAGGTAGGCTAAAGGCCAGAACTTCCACCAGGCGCATTGTGTTCCAACGGCCCTGATGTTCTTCTAGCTTGCACACAACTCACACTAGGGTATACTTGCACCTTTTAGATGACTCAGTTTTTTTAATATCCTGCTGTTTAAAAAGGTTAGGGGCACACTTCTCTCAGTTACACCAACACGATTGCCAGGAGTCATAGGATAGCACCTTGGTATTTTTATGGCTCTGTTAGAAAGCCCTATTGTGTTTGGTCCCATTTCCCCAACCCAACCGTACCCCAGTGTGTACTAATAGCTGTCTGGTGTTGTTCTGCTGTTTATGCAAAGCCCCTTGATGGACCATAGACTATTCAAACGGGTGAGTGCAGCCTCAGTAAATCAGTTCGTACCCCTTGATTTCTCTTCTTTTATCTCTCTGTCTCTCCCTTTTCTTTCATCTAGTTCTCCGTTTTCTATGTCTATGTTCCTTGATTTCGGACTCTACTGTTCCCTATGACTCTATCTCTCCTTTCTTTCCCTTTTTTCTTTTATCTTATTTTCTCTATTGCTTTATGCCTGCATGCATGACGGCTGACTGGAGCCCGAGTTGACTGAGCCTTATATGAGAGAGAGAGGACTATGGATCCAACTAACAAATAAATATAGAATAAGCATTAATGGCAAAACTAACAAAGCACTCACTCTCTCTCTCTCTCTTTCTCTCTTTTTTTCTCTCTCTCAGTCTCTCCTTCAATCCCTCTATCTTCCCAAAAGTCTCCTCCATCTCTCTTGTAATGAAGATGCTTATGACAACACTAAGGACTGCTGGGTAGTGCATTTGGCATTTGCATGATGCTAAAGATATGGAGGCCTTGCTTCTATCAGGGCATGCTTGAAATAACAATCCTTTCTTTATGGAAGAAAAATGTTTTGAATGCCTGGCTGCCTGTTTTATACATCTCTTTCAGCTTTTATAAGCTCGATTTGGGGGCTGGGGTGGGACGGGGGTCAAACTGTGAGCTAAAGATGTGTTTGGGGGTTTAAAATGTCTTTAAAATGTTGGATACTGTAGAAGTATAACATGATGGCAAATATAAATATTTCATTAAGAATTTGATGTAATGTCTGTGATGTATTGTGCATGAATTCTAGAGTTATGTATTATCACACTTTCTAGGTTATGATCCTATAACATTAGTGTTAAGATGGATGGTGTACTTTGGATTTAAAGGCCAGGTTTTTACTAATTTATAATAATAATATGTGTTTGCTTTGTAATCTGATTGTAGACTCTTAACTGTAAAAAGTAGATAAAGAAAATAATTTTTCCCACAGATTTATAAAATGCCACAATTCTATTAAAAGACATTTGTTCTATACAGCAGCCAAAAAAGATTTGGACACTTAAATCACACTTACAAATGTGTGAATGTCATTGGATTAGATGCAAAAAATCAAACCAAGTATCTTGAAAAGTGTGCTTGTGCTATCTGTATTTAAAATAAATGATTCTTGCTTTGATTTATTGTTATCTAATGCAATGACATTCAGACATTAAGTGTGACTTAAGTGTCTAAATGCTTTTTAAGCCGCTGTATCTGTGTACCGTGTTCCTTGAGGCTTTAAAGGTCTTTGTGATTAATAGCGGGGTATATTTGATGTTCTTTGCTGATTCCATTGAGGATACACTAACGAAACTGGCAGGTGTATTGGCTAATGGTCTGTGATTCCTCTGAGGGCCCAGAATGCTTGTGAACTATTAAGGCTAACCCTACAATACTCTGTTTTTTGGTCTATTTTCAGGGCGAAAGAATTGAGAAAGGCCAAGGAACATGAGAGCGCCGCAAAGAGCCCCGTCGCAGTGTAACATCTCCGAGCGGACTGTTCTCTTCCTCTTCACTGCGTTTTTACAAGAGACGAACAATTTACGAAAAAAGCTAAAATTACACGAGAAGTGGAACACGGAAGATCATCGGAAATGCGACGGTTGAACTCTAGCAGCATTGTGACTGATTCTGCTCCTGCATTGTGTATTTTCTCACTACGGATGAACTATTGGGAAAATATGACATTATCTTCATGGCATTTTTGCACTCTTCATGGATTTTTTTCTTTAGATTACAAAAAAGGAAAAAAAAACGAACGAAGACCAAGGAGCAAAGGCTTTTTATTCCTACGACGCTTGTAAAATATCACGCGACACGAACAGATCATAGAAGGCATAAAACCGTCATGCTGGAAGGCGCTTCAGATTACATTTTTATATTTTGAAAGGGAAAAAAATACAACAATCAGTTTGGGGAAAAAAAAGAACAAAACCTAGAAAATGTAAACCAAAAAAAGCCCTCATTTCAGTGACCATATGCATGCAGAGTATTTGAAATCTCCACAAATCTTTGTTTTTGCAAATGCTGTCCGTTCATTCAAAGGGAAGCCTTCATATGAATGTAGATGGGGTCAGGGCAAAAATGCTGGGTTTGAAATATCAGTGTCTTACCTTTGTCTTTATGGGGGTTAGGGGACTTCTGATGACAATATGGGGAATTGAAGCAAAGCCCTCTGGGTTACCTGTTTCGTGTGCACTGTTTTCGACTTTCTTATGGGTCCTTTTCTTAATGTCATTTTTGCTGGCCTGACTTTGTGTGTCCTGTGTTTGTTGAATTGAATCTGGATACAGTGCATGTGTTTGAGCGAAACGCTCCTGCATGCTGACGTAAATGTTTTGTGTTTTATTTTCATTCATTCAAATTGGTGATATTGTGGCACCATCAAACTAGCCCGTATAAGCCTAGCCCTATGTTGCCTGTTTGTTTCTAAATATATTGTTATAAAGACCATTATTTTTATATAGTTCAGTTATTTATTTTATTTGCATTATTGTTTTTTGCCTTTATTGTATTTTTTTTTTATTGTGTGGGCTTAAAACCTTTTAAAAGGTTTGAAATAATCTCCGGACCTTTTTTAATGTGAATTGTTCTATCAATTGTGCCACAGCGCCAGACATATATTTGCAAAGGTTATCTTCCATTTGTGTGTGTGTGTGTGTGTGTGTGTGTGTATGTGTGTATGTGTGTGTGTGTTGTGATACGTTTCTTCATTGTTATTGTTTGATTTCAAAGAGCTCCAGAAAGCCGCCACAAGCTTTTCCATGGAGTTTCACTGAACATTGCCTTGACTTCTTGACTTTTTGAAGGGTCCCTATACAGAAGCTTAAAAAAATCCTTATTTTTGACTATTGAGGTGTCCCTGTACATATCAAAGATGGGTGAAGGAACATTGATAGCCAGAAACTTTTTCCGAAGAGGATTGTATTTAAGAATATATAGTATTTTATTCATAAATTGGATTATAACACATTAAGAGACAAACTAAAAAAAATCTATTGTATAGTTTTCTTTGAACACCCAAGATGTACGGTTGTATTGTATGTAAATATTGTAAATATTGGTTGCGAAGAAGGAGCCATGTGCATGAAACTTTAAGACATTGAACATAATGTAAAGACAAAATGTAGTGGCAATGGTCTGTAATACGATTTGAGCAACTTCACTATGAGACTTTCTTGGAAATGTTCTGTCACAGAACATTCTCTGAAGCATGAGATGATTCACGATAAAACCGTAGATTTAGCGGAAGAGCTAAACAAATCCGTCAGACACAACTGGATCTTTCTTTTTCAGGGTTAGCGAGAATTAAATAGTGTTTTTTGTTTGTTTTTTACCACTGGTGACCAGAATCCAGTATACAGGACATAAATAAGCTATTCCTTTGAGAAGCAGATTTTCACAGTATTGGGAGAACTAGAATTGAATGACCAAACTTCACTCATGCACCCAACAGTTATAGCTGTGATACAGAGGATGAAATGTCTCCACGGTTTTTGTCTTGTATAACATGACTAGAAAGTGTTCTCACATTTTACCGTCTACTTTAACTCAACATGAGCAATGGTATTGGATGGAGTTAGCAGGATTAATAGTAGGTCATGCAATTAAAAACGATATTGATTTGAGGGTTGTGAATTGGTTATTTCAAGCAGGCGATTCCCACACACGTGATTACATGCTTGTGTCACATCCGATAGAGGAATCAAGGGCATAAAACGGTCCTGAATGTAGCTCAAAAAACGTACGTTTCGACTGTCATCAGAATCTACAACTGCCATGTGTTCATATTACTCTTATTCATAGCTTTATTTTTTATTTCTTCATTTCTTGGGGGGCTGCTACCAACATTCAAAAACCCCATGGTCGAGTCACGCAAAATCATATTGATTTAATTTGTAAGTTTTGTTCTTGTATGCTCATGTCAGCTATATGAAATCAAGTGCGACAAGGTTCACAAATTTCCCTGAAAGAAATTTGAGACTAACCGACCCCCTGAATTTCCAAAGCGATTTCAGCTGACAAGAGGCATCATTTTAACGTAGGCTACACCAGCACATTTTGCCTGTTAAAAAAAAAAGAAAGGAATGTGGTGCTTATCTATAGTTGCATTTCAATTCCCCACATTTAGATCCATTGTTTTAGAAGTTAAACATCTTTATGATCTCAGAGACTCTGTATCAGTATTATTATAGAAAGTGCCTAAAAATTCAACCAATATCAGGAGAGTGTTCCTAAAGAAGTCGATATGAACCAATTGCTCTGTTTTTTTTTAATGGTATGCAACGCTAAAGGCTGGTTTTACTGTCCGAACAGGAGCCCAGGTCTGTTTCCTCCTCTCAAACTCCCTGTTCACTCCTTAAATGTGGATGCAGAGTAAAGGCACCTGTCATTTTGTCCCCCAGCCACTCATTCTCTTTGGTTCACATTATGTGTCCTAAAGCGAATTTGAGTGACCCAGTAACACACTATGCATGCTTTCATTATTTCTTTCTCTTTTCCATGTCTGTCTGATCTAAACTGGGCCAGGAAAGTAGGACGTGCTCGGTGAAGTTGACGCACTGTATAATAATTTCGTCCGGAAACCATTGCTAGATTCAAGAGCACAACTCCTTGCAAAGCTGGCCGGCGAGATTGTCTTTTAGGCTACATCCACATAACATTCATCCAACATTAAACTTCAGGAAATTATAAGCGAGAGTCAGAATTCACCAGGAAAAGTTGTTTATGGATCACCGGGTATATGTATCTCAGTAACTTTCTGTTTGGGTCGCTCATCATGGGGAAGGGAAAAATCTGCCTCCCTTTTGTAGTTTTACTCAGGGTGCTAAAACAGGGAGAGGGTGTTTCGCATGGAGACTAGATTAGGTTAGCTTAAGTCTCCAGGTTCAGCTCAGAATCAACAGGAGAAACCACTGGGAATATGTACATTACTACAGCGTTCACTTTGTTACAACCACTGCTTTCAGAGACAGACTGTCACTCGGGGAACAGGACAGACCGTGTGTGTGTTTATAGAGTTTTTAGACCATTTTTCCAAAACTGAGCAGGTATCATCGTTCGTGCAGGTATCATCGCTCATTTAGTATTGCCATATCCCCATGGGATTGGGAATGCATGATAAGTATACCTCAGCGCCAAATACCTTCAGAATAAGGTGGGAGATCCCGTCCTCTTATGAAACAGCTCAGTACACGTGCATCTACGTCGACCGGATCATGCTTTCCGTATTTTTGCATCAGATAAGAGAAATATGCACTTTGTACAGCTCACCATCCGAGTTTAATTCCCTCTCCAAGCCCTGCGTTATAAGCGTGTGTGTGCTGCATCTTGACGGATGAGCACATGAGCACACGTGAAGGTTTTAGCTGAACGAGGGAAAACACTATTGGTGCAGTTGGAAGTTTGTACGATGTCCTAAATCCTCTCTTTGGAACTCCAGAAATGCAGGTTAGGCTTAAACTGAACCGAAAAACCACTCGATTATAAGCTTTTCACATACAAGTACAGAGCAATAAACACTTTGATTTTAGCTGAGCTCTTTAGGTTGAAAGAATATGGATAAGTAAAAAAGAAAAAAAACATTGGGACATGCTTCGTTCACTTCCTCTTATGCAATTACAGGTACACAGAGAGAGGTGTTCAGTGGTCTGTGGACATTGATTTCATATTTCCCAGCCCTAATGCACGTTTTCATCATTTTAAAATGAAGATAATAAAAAAATATAAAATATGAGCCCATATTTCTTAAAGGGCAGTGGGCTTTCAACACTCTGCATGTGAAGCTAGTATTAGACCTCTGTTTCCCCCTCAATCTCTCTCTCTCTATATATATATTTCTCTTTCATACCTGCTTTGTGCCCTTCGTATCCTCCTCTTCCTCCTCCAATGAGTTTTGCCTCATGTTCTGTTTTCTCGGCCGTCTCCCTCTTTCTGTCCTTCTTGTGAGTTTTATTTATTTACTTTGATTTTTTTTGTTGATTTTTTTGTTTTTGTTTTGTAACTGTGCATGTGAGAGCATCACTGAATTGTTGGATATGTTTTAAAAAAATAAAAATAAATATTCAGCTGCTGAAGCCATGCAAAACATTTTGAATTGCCCTTAAAATATGGAAAATGTTTTCTGAATGCTTTATATAATTTCTGCTGTAAAATAAAATCTTAAAAGAGAAATGTTGCTCATACTGTCCCTTTTTTCTGCAACTTTTCTTTGTTCTTATGATGTAACTTATATAAACTCCCTCTGCTATGAAACAGCAATTATATATATATATATATATATATATATATATATATATATATAGGCTATATATATATAGGCTATATATATATATATATATATTCATTAGTTTGAATTTATACTAATATTAATACTAGTATGAAAAGCCACTTTCAACTTGTCTGGAATTTTTCTGTGTGCACGCGCACACGCACACTCGCGCGCTCACAGTAGTAGCTGGAGTATAATCGGGGCCTTACACATCACACATCAACTCAACAAACATGTAAGTAAAACTATACCATGATTCCATATACAGTATCTATAAGTAATGTTGTGTTTTACATGTTCATGAATATCACTCTTTCTGGGTGTGTTTGTAAAGTGTGTGTTGTGCTAATGGGTGTGAATGCTGCTAAATCAACAGGTTAGCGTAGCAGGTTAGCTTACTGAATTTTTACTTTTATTTTATTTTTTTAATACTTTTTTATATATAATTTAAGTCGCTTTTTAGTTGGAATCGGCGCAAATGACGCCAACAATGAACTTTATTGTCAATTAAAGAGTTTTAGTCCGTAGTTGTTTGTATATCCGCTACATGCTAACGGCTAACAGCTTTTTTCTGACTACAAAGTTTGTGAAAACTTGAAACATTAAACTGAGTCTAAATACACACATTTTACCATTATAATATCTTATATGATTTGTCCTCGTTGTTTAAATTACATAATTGTATTGTCTTTTGACTTTTTAATGTGGATGCTTAGCAAAGTTGCGGCAGAAATGTGAAGATTTAGGCTAAAATAAAACGATTAATAAAACAGGCATAGTTAAATTAGCTGCTACCAAATAAATACTCACCAAATATGATTTCACATAATTTCAACAGCCTGATTGCAGTTCAGTTAATAGGCTTTGATTGAATGTTGTAGACTGATATTTTTGGTGACGTACTATAAACAGTGCATGATCAACTTTATATAACTTACGTGTATATTAATTGTATTAAATATATTATTTATTTAAAGATATATTTTAACCTCTTGGTTGATTCAGGAATTTACCTGAGAATAATTTCCTTCCCACATAAATTTAAAAATTCTTGTTTTGCTCCAATGAACTTTATCAAACATTATATGACTATTCACAGATAATTATTAAATGTTCTACAATAAATTTATCAGAAATGCAACTTTTAATGTTATGATCATATTAAATGCAATTTAAGTATTGGTTTGTTATGCTTTACGATGTTGTTTATCGATTTGTTAATGAACAGTTATGAAGTATTCACCTTTTATTGCTTTATTGTACTGGTTAGGATGTGTGTGACTTAATTTGAAGTCTGTGTCAGATTAGCTCTCAAAATTGACCAGTTCCCTGGATGTTATTATTGTAATAGAATTGGAATAGTTTACCCATTGTGTTTAATTACTTGTAAGTTTTATAGCATCAGCACAATTGATATCTCTATAAATAGCAGGGTTGTGTATGATACATCGATATGGATCGATGCATCAATCAAATGAATAATGATATGATATATCTAGGGCTGCATGATATTGAAGAAAAATGCACTATGCGTCTGTCTGTGGTAACTTGTTAAATAATGCGATATTCGATATGTGGTACAATATTGCTTTAAGTGTGTATAATACACTTTAATTATATTTAAAAACTAAAAATGATATAACTAATATATGTTTCACATTCTCTCTGGGTAAAGAAGGCATCATTCACTACAACTTCTGAAAGTGAACAGCAGTTTTAGCGCACTCGAGCCTACATAAAGTAATGTCTCAAATCTAAAAGTCATTTTAACATCAATGTTAACAATAACAACAAAAAAACAATTTGCTCAACTTAGTAATATATAGTTATATCAACCTGAAAACTAAACATAAACTGAAAATCAAATAATGTGTTCTTCAGAAGCATTTATTATTCTATATTATTTAACAAAAAACTAAAGTGTATTTTTGTTCTGGATGTCCCAGTTGGATAACAGGAATTGCACTTTTCAGAAAGTGCAAGTATAACGTTCATAATATTTTTTGCTTTGAATCTGTGAGTTAATAGAAATGTAGCTGGTTTTTGTAAAATAGGGACGTAATATCAATTGCAGGCTCATGAATCTTATCAAATCATATAATTGTATCGCAGCATGTTTTGAGTTGTTGCAAATATCATATTTGATTGATGTCAGGTTGTATTGTGATTCAACATCGGATTTACAAACCTCTAATAAGTCAGCATTGTGTAATTTACATTTAGAAAGCGCCATGTGTTTCTTATACTGGAGGATCTCTGCAGTGAGATTTCTGCCACAGTCACATGACCTGGAGGCTTACGGTACCTTCCACGTCTGGGTGTGGAATGTGTGTGTTTTTCTTGGCTCTATATTGAGTCCTGATGTTTCTCTTTCAGTCTCCTGTCCTCACTCTTTATCTGCAGCATTAGATGGCAGTTAAAGCCCGGCTTGAGACTTTTCACACACACTCAGAAATTTTTTTGCAAAACTTGTACGTTTAGGTGTTCAACAGCTTGTCACTTGTGCCTTATTTACCCCTAAAAGTTCATAGTAGTACTTTAAGGGGACATGTCACTACTCTAAGGGCCCTTTCACACCTACCTTGTTTGGTCCGGACTTTCGGACTTTTCAGTTTGGTCCGAATCAAAATTACAGGTGTGAAACCTCCCGCGGACCACGGTCCGGACCAAACAGATGAAATTTGCTCCGAAGAAAAGAGGTAGTCTCGGTCCGGATCAAACTGAACAAAGGTTTGGTTCGTTTCTAGTGTGAAAGCATTTCTGTATGGTTCGGATTTTCAGACCTTTTACAGGAAGTTCCGGTGGTTCCCGCATAGCCTAAAAAAAAGAAGGTGGCAGGAAAAATGAGCCGTACGCACATGGGGAGAGGAGGAGACAAGGTTTTTAATTGAAGTATGGTCTGATGACATAATTAGAAGTCAACTGGAAAACATGCACAAAAAAAAGAGCTCGCATGATTGCTTGCAGTCTTCTCCTCCTTTCTTGCCGACGACGATAAAATGTTCAAACGACGAGGACGTTCATTTGGCGAGTTTGAACTAGCCTTGTGTATAGTTGGTGCTGCAGGTAATTGTGCCATAAAAATAACAATTCAGTTGCAACGATATGCGTCTGTTCATTCATGTTGTCAAAGTTACCCGCCGCATTGACAACACGCTGACGTCAGACGCACGTCCATTTACAAACCAATCAATGTCGAGATGCAGCTCACATAGATGATGACGACAGGACGCAAGTATGTCACGTAAAGTTCTTTAATGCGCTCGCATAATTGCAGTGTGAAACCAAACCAAAACTTTCTGAAAGTATAAAATGTATCAAAATGTGAACTTTGGTTCGGACCTTGGTGCGGACTTTCAGGTGTGAAAACGCCCTAAGATACTGAAATGCACCTTTTAGAAGTTGACAGGTTAAAAAAAAGTTGTGACAAGCTGTTGTACATCTAAAGGTGCAAGTTTGTGTAGAGATTCAGAGTTTACCTTTACAGATAAACTCAGTTTCATAGAAACTTTGACACCAGATTAAACGTCATTGAGCAAAAATGGCACGGTAAATTGTGAGAAATTATGATTAGAGATTTGGATATCGAATGCAATGATATTCAGACATTTTTGGGACTACTGTAAATCAAAAGTCATGGAAATTTGGTTCATACTGAATGCGTACATGTCGTTTTCAGTGGACTTTTCATTATGAACTGGTTCACAGTGTCTTTGGATGTTTACAGAGCGCTTAACACATCCAAATCACAACGTTCCTTTAATAAACTCGTTTGAGCTTGAGTATTTTATACTTCCCATTTTCGTCAAATGCCTTTAAAAATGTTCCTGTTATTTGGTTTCACACCACTTTGAATTTATGAACTCACCTTTCATCCTCTTGTAAAATCCTCTGTATGGTGTGTTATTCTGAAAACAGGACTTTTCTTTTGATGTTTACGTGTGTAGTTTTAACAGTTCTCCCTGTTGAATCAAGCTCCATTTATGTAGTCTATCAGCCCCTAGGTGGCAGTAGAATATCACATGCTGTTTGTCACACTAGGTTTCTATTAGAATGACATAACAGGACATTTATGTGCTTAACAGAGGCTTTCTGACTAAAGCACACAGCTCAAATCACATTAGCGGCAGTAATGAATACGTTATGCTAAGCTTTATTCACTTCAATAAATTTATACGGACTGCTCAAGTAGGTTTTCCATTTGTTTGCCTGGACTTTTCCAGCTGTTATTTTGAGTGTAATGTAAGAGCGTTTCCTCTCTGTCTCTCTGTCATAGGTCCGCCCCGGGTGCAGAAGGTTCTGGTCCAGCGGGGAGTAACCGCAGGCTTCAGCAGACACAGGCACAGGTGGATGAGGTAAGAGGACACACCTGACACCAGCTCCCAGTGTTCTTCATGGACAGCTAGAAATAGTCCACTTCATTTCCGTCTCTCGATCTTCTCAGGGATGGTTCCTTTGTGATGTGAACAGTTACACCGTTTCAGGACAACTTACGACAGTAAAATAATGCACAATGACTACTAATGTGTGCTCCACCCTGTCAGACATGACTACAATTATATAATAAAATGCGAGTTTGTACTCTTCTGTTTTTAGATGCCACCATTGAATACATTTTGTAATGACACAAACCGTTTCGACTGCTGCTAAATTCAAAATTTTGCAAGAAACTCTCTATATACATTCACTCACTATATGGCAATGTAAGAGAAAATGGTTGCGAATGCACTGAACCAAAGAAACCTGAAGAAAATGTGAGGGCTCCTTGTATGCGTTTCTTTTAATGAATTCTGATGACATCTGAATAACACCTAATCAGACATGCGCATTGACAGCTTTTCTTTCATCAATCTATTTAATCAAATGTTTCTTCAAGTGCATTTCTTTAGTTGCGTTCCAAGTGGTGCAATAGACACTATGTACTCAATCATGTGTTGTATGAAACTTCTAAAGTTATTTTATCATTCAACATCGGCTTCTGCTCCCCCTCCCCCTCCGCTATGTCAGCAGAGTTGAGTGCATGAAGGTATTTTTGGGGGATTATTATGTGCATCATCCGGGCATTTAAAGTGCTCTTTTTCTTTTTGGATTTTTCGGTGTGAACACACTACAAAACCTCACAAAAAATTAGGATGATAATTTCATACCCTGACTATAATCATACCACTTTGCAAGGGTGAAAAATAATTAGCGTTCTCTCACAAATGTTTTGCGTTCCTTTGAGAAACTATTCCCTTTGCAAGCAAACGCAAAGTTCCTCGGGGGAGCGCCAAACTTTTTTAAAAGTTTAAAACGTTAAATCGTTGAAAAAAAATTTCTCCCATCTCATATTTTTTCTTCACTATGTCCCTTTAGGTGCTCCGTACTATTCTAATCTATAAGAAAACCAAAATCCATGTGAACAAGATATAGTAGTACAATCTCAATTTTACTACCAGTATAATATAAATTTAGTATGGTTAGTGGTTTGTTCAAATTAATACGGTTTACTTGTCAACAATTTGGTCAGTAAGATTTTTTTTTTTTTTTTACAAGAAATTAACTTTTTATTCTGCAAGAACGCATTAAATTGACAGTGAAGACATTTTTTTTTAATTTTTAAATAAATCTTCTTTTGAACTATCTATGAATCAGAGAATCCTGAAAAAAAGTGTTGCGTTTTCCAAAAAAATATTAAGCATATACAGTACCAGTCAAAAGTTTTAAAACAATTCTATTTTAATGTTTTTGAAAAGTGTCTTATGTCCAAGCCTATTTATTTGATCAAAAAACAGTAATATTGTGAAATATTATTACAATTTAAAATAATGATTTTCAATTTTAGTATACTTTAAAATATAATTTATTTTGCGATGCAAAGCTGAATTTTCAGCATCATTACTCCAGTCTTCAGTGTCACATGATCCTTCAGAAATCATTCTAATATGCTGATTTATTATCAATGTTGGAAACAGTTGTGCTGCTTAATATTTTTTGGAACCTGTGATATTTTTTTCAGGATTCATTGATGAATAAAAAATTTAAAAACAGCATTTATTCAAAATAGAAATCTTTTCTAACAATATAAATCTTTACTATCACTTTTTTTAACCAATTTAACGTATCCTTGCTGAATAAAAGAATGAATGTTCGCCAAAAAAAAAATGACTGACCCGAAACTTTTGAACGACAGTGTATATTGCTACAAAAGATTTCTGTTTAAATAAATGCTGTTCTTTTTCAACTTTTTATTCATCAAAGTATTAACCAGCACAACTGTTTCCAACATTGATAATGAATCTGCATATTAGAATGATTTCTGAAGGTTCCTATATAATAAGGATAAGGATCAATTATATTTTAAAGTATATTAAAGGTGGGGTATGTGATTCTCTTTTTTGTCCATTTTTTCAAAATAACTTGAAATCCTATTCCTAACCCACTTACAGCCACTGAGTTAGAAGCACTGAAATAAAAATTAAGCAATTTAATCATCTGTGGAACGGGCAGGACTTGAAAAACTCCAGCCAATCATTTCCAAGACCACCTGAAATCATTGGACAGTAAGTTCGTCAATCAAACGGTCGTACCACACCCCCCTCCCCCCAGCGCGCGTGACCCGCTTCGTGCGCATACGTAAAGCTCGTGACGCATGCGCATCTCGTCAGTAAAGCCGGTTCCATGATTAGTAGTAAATCGTCATTACAATCTCTCGCGCATCTGAGTTTTCGCTCGTGCATGATTGCCCGTCCATGTTCTTCGAATGGGTGGAGTCAAGGCCAGTGTTGGAGGAAAGAAGGTAGAACCATTTGAATTCTGTATTTTCCAAATCTGCCGTTCATTTTCCAAATCACATACCCCACCTTAAAATAGATAACCATTGTTTTAACCATTGTTTGTATTTTTTGTAAAATTAAATGCAAGCTTGTTGACTTTTTCCAGAAACATTAAAAATAGTAATGTTTCCAATCTTTTGACGCGTGTGAGTGTGTGTGTGTGTGTGTATATAATTAAAAAATTATATTTCAGGTAAGTTTAATGACAGAAGGAGCTACTTTCTCTTTTACTCTGTGGATCTCTCTTTTTTCTGTGTGATTACTCCCTGAAGAGCACAGTGTACTCCTTCAGCAGTGTTTCCACTTCTCTGCAGCTCACCGCAGTCATATTCAGTTCATACCGGGACATATGCAGGTCTCCGTGCACTTAATGACTGTTGACCTCTCCCAACATACATCTTGGTTCAGTCTGGGTGGATCTCATAGGCTGCCGGCTGGTTATGTAACCCCCCGTCACTGTGGTTATGTAAGAGAAACATGGATCTGCACACGCTGGTCCCCCTCCCACACTGATCTCTCTTAGATGGGTGGAGCTCCGTCATCCTGCAATAGGGTTTGTGGAGCACTGGAGCATATATGAGGAGGCTGAGATGTTTGTGTGCCGTTGCCATTGACTGTTATGTAATTCTATAGCAGGGGGGTTTTATGCTGTCCATTTCTTTTGCTGAAGATGTAAGAACTGTTCAAACTGAATATGAGCAACAGGATATGATGTCATTCTCTAGAGCTTTTTATTTTTGAAAAATAAAGATAATCTCCATTATGAACAGATCAGAGAGCATTTAGTCTCAAATGATGCTGTAAAACAGACTAAATGCTGTTGATTCCATTAGGAAAACAGATAGAAACTCATGAAGGCAAGAGCTTATATTGAGTCTTAAAACACAGTCATACTGTTAAAGTGTGTTTTAGTATTTGACTGGAGAAAAAAACAATAGTAGAAAAATGCCCCTCCAGACAAGATGAGTCATCATCATTTACCAGTAGCAGTTAATGCGGAAGTTAATATATATATTAATACCAGTTAAAACTGGTTTCCCAAATGTTGGATAATCCTGAGAAAATGTTCATCTAGCCTTGACCTAGTTGGACAAATCTTGCCTCAAAGAAGATGAGTATTTATTTTTCGGTCCTGATATTTCTTTTCATAACCAGCAACACAACTTTTTGTCATTTCACATTGAGCTCCGCCCACAGTAAAATCAGTCTGAAATCCAGCTCTATATGTATGAAACATCAAATATGTTTTTGTTTCTGAATCCTGCACTGCAGCATTTTTGCTTTCAGTGTAGACAGACAAATGACGCTGGAAACTTCCCATCCTGTCAGGTTAAGACGCTGTTTCTTTCAGTGCTGTTAGTGTGAAACGCTGATCATTAAAGTACATGCTCCTGCCGCTTGCCTGGTTTTAAGAAGTCTCCCACCATCCTGCAAAAGTCTTGCATGATTGAATCGATTAATAAACCTCCCCTGGTGTTCAGACAGCTGTGTGTGGCAAGATTCCTGGACCTTTTCCAGCCCTTAGCATCACTTTTGCAGAGTTCATACTCTTCTAACAGCAGTCTCCCTCCTCCAGGTGGTGGACATCATGAGGGTGAACGTCGATAAGGTCCTGGAACGAGACCAGAAGCTCTCTGACCTGGACGATCGTGCCGATGCCCTGCAGGCCGGTGCTTCCCAGTTTGAGACCAGCGCCGCCAAACTCAAGAGGAAGTACTGGTGGAAGAACTTCAAGGTAAAACAAGGAGACACAAGTTCAGCACTCGTATCATACACTCATTTAGTTTAAATGTGTTTTATAATAGATATTAAGGCTTTAGAGATGATTGGAAGTTTTGTTCTTCTTCTTCTGTAATGAATAAATATTAATAATAATTAATAATATATAATATAATAAATAGATGTATAAATATTAATAAATACATATATTAAACATAATAAATTGATATATTTAAATATAATAAATAATTATTTGAAAATAACATAGTCAGAGAATTACTTTTCCTGTTTTCCATAAGCTCAAAATACTCACTCAAAAACAAAGAAACTAATATGCAGCCGATGGTTTCGTTTCGCATCTTGTTATTGTAAAAATACAGTGAGATTTGTTTTTGTTATTCCAAAACGTCATTACAGTTAAAGTTAAAAATATAGGAAATATTAAGACATACAGTATTTTTTTAAACAGAAGGAAAAAAAATATATATGTGTGTGTGTGTGTGTGTGTGTGTGTGTATATATATATATATATATATATATATATATATATATATATATATAAAAACACACGCACAATTTTAAAGAGTTGAGATTAAACCAAAGCAGATAGCAAATAATATATTAAATAACAAATGGATAAGTGAGCTGAAAGCACCAAATGACGATGTATACTTGTTTGTTGATTTTGCAGATGTGGGCCATTTTGATAGCCGTGGTTTTGATCATCATTGTCATCATTATTAGTGAGTATCACATATTTACAGGCTCTTTCACTCCAGGGGCAGCAATTGTACAAAATGATAGACGGATCATGAGTCATCGTCCCTGTGATTTAAGTGTTCTTTAAGCAATTTATGTGCTAATTAAATGTGTCGTAAACAAAGTATAGTACATCCATTTTAACCTAATTTAATCCCTGTTCTTTTTTTCCCCGTTTTAGTCTGGACGCAATCGGGATGATGAAATACAGAGATGAATACTGGTTATGAATTGAGGAAAAGATTAGGATATGAAGGTGTATCAACTTCCGAAAGAAAAGAGAATGAATGAATGAATGAGTGCTCTTCCAATGAGTTCTAACCTGCTGATTTTCAAAGCATATATTGTAAACTATCCTCAATGGGATTTTTTTTCTTTTTTTATGTTTTGTTTTTAATTGAATAGGATTTGAATAAGTTCCAAAATGCCTAATGATTTCCAAATACATCTAACACACCCCTCTGTGCAAACCACATAACAAGGACTGACTCCAGATAGTGTACAAGTTACAAAATGACCCAAAACCACAAAAAGTCCTACTTGTATGTTAATATGAGAAACATTTCACTATCATTTGGAGGTCAAAACATGTTGACCAAAAACCAGGCCAAACTTGTTGTGAAAGCCATTTGCCATGTCATTGATGAATCCCTCATGGACTCTTTTAGTGAATGGCCGTAACCAGACACTCTAGTTTTGCCCGTGTCAGAGTTTTTCAGTGCCAACAAGACACACAAGCCTTTCCTGAACAACCACAGACGTGCCATCAGTGCCTGTAGACACACTCCACTGCCATCCTGTAACAACCGAGAACTTTACTCTGATTTCACTCAGAATATCTGCACAAAAAATGCTATATATAAGTTTGAGATATTATTGAAAGATTAAAGTGGTAATTCACTAATAATTTAACCGCGTAATTTGTATTACCTTGTGTAGAAATAGTTTGCTTTGAAATATCTTTGCTTAATCAGATTTCAGTAGTATTGATTTTTGGTGTTTTCTTGCTCACGGTGCCAAAACATTTTATGTTTGTTTATTTGAGCTTTTTTTTTTTGTATGTATTTCTTTGTCTCATACGTGTATAAATTGTAAACAAGTGCAATTCTATGCTGTGGCCTTACGAACTTTAGTGTATTGAATTGCCCATGTTGGCTCAATAAAACAGATTTAACATCCTTTAGTTCTCACCGGAAGCCTTAATTCAGTAAGCCAGCATGAAGCTTGCTTTTTATTGCTGTTACTCAAAGGTTGCATGGATCAGATTGCTTTAGATGATGCTACAAATCACTTTTTATTTCAAATACTGTATTCAAACGTTCTGTTCATCGAGGAAAAGAGATGTTCTGATGTACTGTGCACTACTGCATTTGTGCTGGTTTAATCCAGTTTGCAGTCTTCATTCAAGACGAAGGTGCACATTATGTACCTGTGGAATAGCATTCATCTCTCAAGACAACAATAGTGTACGGGGTTTCTTTTGTAGCCATTTTTGAAACCAAATTTGAACCGTAGATATAAAAGTGTACTCGATACAAACAACTGAAAAAAAGACATTGTGTTGTGATTTGTACCAGCTCACGACATCTATCTGATATCTACGTATATGCATGTTAATAAAGACTCAACCACCTAAACATAATTTCCATACTGGCCTTTTCAACAAGCAACAATTCAGATCCTAAAAGTCCTAAATAATAAAAAATAATAAGATACCTGCTTGCTTTATTTTACCGATTTCAATTACTATTTTATCGATAAGTACAAGGCCCAAAAATCATAATCGAATTACGATTTCTGTCAGCACAAATGCGAGTGACTGAACGCGAGATATCCTCCGCTACGTCATTGTTTTCATCTGTTGATTATATAACATGGTGGTACACGTGAGTCCAACTGCATTCTCGGCTAGGCTGTTATGTCCACGCCCCTCGACCAATCAGACTGTCGAAGGGAAACGCTCCCACCCAATGGGAGTTGAGTAGGCGTGGCTCCGGGCGGCCAAACTCACGTGGGTGAAGTGTTGTGTTCCGGAAGAGTAATGGAGGGACACACGAGAAACTGGAACAAGTGAGAAATAAACATCAAGTAAGTGTGCTAAGTGTTCGTTTTTTACTGCTCCCAAGCGCACGAAAGGGATTTATAGATATAATATTGCTGTGTTCAAGAGAGTTTAATAAGACAAGAAACGCTGCGCTCAGGTCTTCCACTATTATCTTCAACAACTTCAGGTATATCACAATTATAATTACACTATTAATGAACTATACCATACAGGCATGAGCACTCACTTCTGATACATTAAATATGTATTATCCTGCTTGTGTTTTTTTCGTGAAACATCACGTTGGCTCATGAATGTATCCGTGCGCATGCGCACTGCTCATCCAACTTAAATACAAAATTGTATTACTTCTGTTTCATTTAAAAGCTTCTGTTTTTGAAATGCTGCTGGGTGTGTGTGAGATGTACTCTCTGCAAACTCGTGGCCGTGCATGTGCATGGCGGAGGCGCGCATATCAATAAAGTAACATTTAGTCTATTGCTTTCGTTACATGAGTTATGAATGTGGGAACTTTAGAAGAAGCTTGTTCTTTTGGTGAATCTTAAAGGATGTTTGGATCGGCCAAGAGTGAAGGTGAGGATGTACACCTGTATGAGCTAGAATTAGCGTTTATTTAAGAGTTTTATGAACGCCAACAAAGTATTTTATTGTTGTTTATCAGTGAACATTTGATGTTTTTTGTGAATATATTATTTCAGCCTGAGGTACAATAAGGTTTATGATACGATTTAATGCTGAATCAACCAGGGTTACACAGTCATGGAAATGTGCAATCAACTGTTATGGATTATGGATGCCTATACTTAGAAAACAGTGGTGAAAATATAGGCTAATGCAACTTTGCAACAAATATTGTGGAATATTTACAGAAATGTCATATTTAGTAAAAAAAAAAGAAAGAAAGAAAGTGATAATTGGCCAGTGCTGATCGTTTTAGCGAGATATATCCAGCTGCAGACCCGCAGCACCACCAGTTTCAGAACCCCAGTGCCAGAACCCCAGCGCCAGAACCGGAAGTGAGGGAGGGGCGGAATTATTTACAATGACACAAGCATGGTTATTTTTGCAAGTATTTAAAAATATTAAAAATTGTTGCACCTTTTAAATAATATTTAGGGTATTTTTTTATTACACAGTGAGTCACTGCTCGTTGTATGAACTATAACTGGTATGTGACAAATAAAGAGCAAGACAGTGCTCGTGTTGTTTGAAGACGTGAGAGTGCGCGCGCGCGGCCGGGGCTCTCTCTCTCTCTGCTCGTTAAGCGCCCTGTCATGCGCAGCAGTCATTCTATTCCGCCAAAAAGCGGACGATCTGACGGGTTTTAGAAGATTTAATACAACCTGAAACTAAAAAACAGACCCGACCTCTATTTGAGACCGGACTTATATTTACCCAGACCTGCAGCCACACCAGGCGTGTAAAGAGACAATCGTCTATTTGGGACTCGGCCATTATTTGAAGTACGGTACATTTTTATGGTTTCTTTTAAAACAATGCCGGATTTTCTCTCTCTTTTTTGATTTTTGACATTATTTTACATAAAGAAAAATGCATGCTGCACATGTTCTTGTGAAATAAAGTATATTTTATATAAAATGACCATAAGTTTCAAGCATTATTTTCACGATCAGGAAGTAACTCTCATAATACAATAAAACGGATAACTATATAGAATTATATTACACAAAATCAACGTTTTAAATGCTTATTGTACTATACCTTAATGTATCATTATAATAAGTATAAAGTATGACATTTCGTGTGTAATAATGACGTTTCGTGTCTAAGCAAATTACGCTCCAAAACGTTAGGTGGCGTTACTCGGTTTAGAACGTAAGCTCCGCCCCTCACTTCCGGTCCTGGCGCTGGTGTTAGAACGTAAGCTCCGCCCCTTACTTCCGGTTCTGGCGCTGGGGTTCTGAAACTGGTGGTGCTGCGGGTCTGCAGCTGGATACTATTGGTTTTAGCAGACACAAATCTATTCCTGATGGAAATATCAGGCAGTCTTGAAATGTAGTTTTGAAACTTCTCAATGTAGTTTACTCTGTTCTGAAATATTTCATCAGCTAGATGTTTGTTAGTAGTGTGTTATACACGCTTGTGTAGAGAAAAACCTTACCTCAAAAAAGGCTGACATCTTCAGTTGTCCGTTGAGGGTCTGAGACATTTGTACACTAATTATAATCTTTTGAATGTGTTTAGTTAGGTTGTAGATTTCACTTGAAAAAAAATCCCTTTGTCTTTTAGATTGTTTTAGCATTTCAAACAGCCCAATATTGTAACACCGACTCAACCAGTGACAGATCTGGGTAACCTGTTCAAAAACCTGTCTCTATTTTTCAAGTGTTGCAGAAATGAAACACTTCAGCTTTAAATCTACGAATCTGTCTATTTGTCTGTCTACTCGTTTTTGAGGTTCCACTGTTATTTTAGACGTAAGGAGGGTAATGTCCGCACACTGAGTTTACACCTCCAAAAACATTTATTATCAATAAACAGTGCAAAGTTTATGAGTTTCAACTAATCAAATTTCCAGTGTTATTTGCCAGGACAAGGACACATATCGGTTATTGTTTTAAAAAACTAGTAAAGTCAATAACTCATAAATATGCATGTACTGCTTTATGGTGAACAGTAATATGCTGTATCCATAAATATGTTCACCTGTTGCAAAAGATCCATTACCACTTCTTTACCGTAAAGACATGAGATATGATAAGAAAGCACTGTGCATAAATGTAAATGACAAAGAAACGTGTTTGTATACGTGTCTAGTATTACATAATCATATGTGATCATGTTCCTATTTACTAAAAGCACCGACGGCTGTCCTGTTCTTTCTGTTTGAGTGTCATGCTTTAGCTTATTCTAAATGTCCCAAATAGCATATTTTATACAGTTTATCATAGACATATTATCAGCAAATCACTGTCATTGAGGGCCATTTTTACTTGGCCTATAGCTTCAGTAAGACCGTTTATAATCGCAGCCTGTGTGTCTTAAAACAAGCATGGTTCAGAGTCAGACTGATCTCCACTTGGTTTAAAAAAATATATTTTTAAAAAAAAACATTTGAAACCTGACCTAGTTACACTCTGACAGCCTATTCTGAGAAAATGCGTCAGAGTCACTACAAACAGCAGAAGTCATTACACAGACAGGTCATGACTTTACAACACAGAAAGAGAGACGTCAGAACCGTGTGCCATCACTAAAATAAACTGGTGTAGAAATTAGTTTGAAACTATTTTAACTCCGAGATAAATCCAATTATGAAGAAGCGGCAAGTAATGCCTTTAATCAATAATCTTCGTTTTATTGAGATTAAAACAGTGCAGACCAGAGTAACAAATATGCAAGGCAACAAAATTTGATGTAAATGTTCTGGCCTGGTATTTACTCTTGTTTGCTAAATCAGAGCTAAGAACAAGCTACTAAACCGCAGTATTAAAGGCTGGTGCATACTTATAAGTAATCAGACTTAAAGACTTAATACAGATATAGCAACACTGGCAACCACCTATATGGTAACCACATCATGCTGATGTGTTTTGCATGAGCAGACACCACTCACATTTTATGTATGAAATACAAAAATTCTAAACAAATTCATGCACTTTGGATACGCACCGACCAATTGAAGTATATAAAAACATGTTTATTGTTGGACTAACCTTAAGTGTTAGGACCGAGTGTGTAAGCGATACAGTACGCACACATAACAGTCCTGAATACAGTCAGACAGTTGTATAATATGCGTTCTGAATGATCCGGTCTGTGGATGACACCGGCAGGCTGTTGTTTTTGAGAGTGAAAGCTGATATGACACCCGGCCATCTTGTGCTGCATGTGCAAAACCACATTTCGTTTTCAAAACACGATAGCGCCAAGTTTATCAGTTAATGAGACGTAATGTGGTGAAATCAAGTTATTTTCCTAGACTGTGTAGGCAGAGACTAAATGAACCATAACCAGTTCATATTGACTTACCATGGCCAAATTATATCCTAAATATATGTTGTAAACAGTACGGATCAAGACAACATATTTTCCAAATTGAAATGGTAAGAGCTTCAAATGCTAAAATATATTACAAAATCTAAATGACAAAATTTCCAATCTTAAAATGCATTTTTGCTACATCTAAAGTGTTTTTTTTTTTTTTTACATATTTTGGACAATGTAAATAAAAAAAATATATATATTTAAAAATATATATTTATGTAAATGCATAAAATGTCATCGTATTAAATAATATAAAATATATACTTAAAAAATATATATTTATATATGTGTGTGTGTGTGTGTGTGTGTGTGTGTGTGTGTGTGTGTGTGTGTGTGTGTGTGTGTGTGTGTGTGTGTGTGTATGCATTTACATAAAATATTTTTTATATTTTTAAATATATATTTTTTAGGGCTGCAACTAACGATTATTTTGATAATCGATTAATCGGACGATTATTTTTTCGATTAATCGATTAATCGGATAGAAATTAAATTAGATTTTTTTTTTTATTATAACTAAATAAAACCGTAAATCAGGGTATTTATGTGTAAAAGTGTACTTTAAAAAGTGCAAAAGCCACACATTGAGTTTTACTAATATCAATATTTGCATTGTTTTTAATGATAATTGCTGATGGCAAGTTGACAAACATGATTATTGTTAAAAAAATGATATCCAACATATTATGTTTTAACACAATTTTTGTTAAAACAAATTTACACAGACATGTTGTTCAGATGTGAATATCTGAACTAAAAACAAACTAAAAACATCTAAAATATATAATTCATTTAATTTTTATTTAAAATTAATTATATATAAGGAATATAAGGATAAAGAATATAATATATATTATATATAATATATAAAAGAATAATATAAGGATAAATTGATTAAATAAATATAGAAAGACTGAAAACAATTGTGTGAATGTAGAGCCGCAGTAGATCGCGTTTGAAAAACAATTAAAACTTAGTAGACAAATGCTATAAAAAGAGAACGGAATGGAGGTAACGTTACCCAGCAAGCTAACAGGCTTGAGTAAAGGACAGGAGAAATTATGCATTAGTGCACAAGCATTCGCTGAAAACCACTGAGTACAGTGACTAAAAAACAATATTTTACTGCTGCTGTTATTAACTGCCTTTATATTTAGTGCTTCGCTTTGTAAAGACCGTTTTAATTTAACCTATTTCAGCGGTAGCGCTATTTTAATCCATCACTTACGTTGCGAGCGAACTGATTGCGCAACCTGATGCTCGAGACAAAATACAGACATCCCAAGATCCCGGAAGTCCCGGGAGTCTCCCGCATATTGATTGCGGCTCCCTGATGCCCGCGAATTAGTTCAAACTCCCGAAATCTAGAGCGCGCAAGCAAGAGCGCGCGTGCGAGACAGAAGAGACTGCTCCAAACCGTGTAGCGCGCGCGCTCGGCAGAGCGCCTGAGGGAGAGAGACCTTGCGTGTGTGTGCGTACCAGTAAACGCCCCCCGTGACGTAAGCAGACCAACTAATCGATAATGACATTCGTTGACAACGATTTTCATAATCGATTATAATCGATTTTATCGATTAGTTGTTGCAGCCCTAATATTTTTATTATTATTTAATGATGATGACAATATTTTACTCTGATAATTGGTGGTTATGTAGTCTTACATTAAAGAATTAAAAAAAAATGTGTGTATCCTATATATATATATAGATACATATACACACTAATATTTTATTTATTTATATAATTATTGTACCAGTTTATTTATTTGTACCAAAGTATTTTTTCATGGGTTTGATATGTATCTGTGTTTCTCTTGCAGTTAATTCAATGGAAGACTACATAACCAGCAATTATCCGAGTAAAACGTTGTCATCATCGTCATGGATTTCTCTATAGACCATCATTGTTAATGTGGACAAAAGCAGTGGAGCATCTCGACTCTGGATCCGAGCTTCAGTAGAGGTGGGCAGCGGTCGGAGGAGAACTTACAGCAGGGAATGCCGGGAGGAGAAGAGGAGAGCCCTTCTTCAGGCCCCTGCGTGCGTACGGGGCAGGCGGACCGAACCAACGGCGGGCAGGACCCCGGGGCCAGCGGAGGGGAAAGCTCTCCGGGATGTGAGGAGAGTGGAGGAGAGCAGACGCACGAGGATGTGGACATGAACAGTGGTCATGAGTCCAGCAGCGGGAACGACAGCCTCGCTGGATCACGACATCATCGTTCCTCGGCCAATTGCAGCCCTGGAAGCACCAGGGGGTCCGGAAGCACTAAGAGGTACAACAATCACTTATACTGAGGGTTAGGGACTAGAACAACACCTAACCATGAGTATTACATTTCGGTAAGTCCATTTGAGGAGTTATAACATGTGTAGCTTAAGTCCTGTCCTATCATGTCCCAACATTAGACTCATGTTTTTCTCTCTCTTTGTGTCTTTAGTTCAAAGTCTGCCACTGTCTCTTCATCCTCCAGCTTTCACAGCTCTCGTCACACAGAGTGCAGCAGGTAAATGAAGCCAGACACAGATTTACTGTACAGTAACACAACTCAGCTTATGCTTCAATGGCAAACTTCAATGGTTTTTGTATTTACAGATATGCATTCATATCAAGGATCATACAGTGGTGTTGAAACTGTTTGGACAATTAAGTCACACTTAAAAATGTCTGCATGCAATTGCATTAGATAAAGTGTTCTTGTTATTTATTGTAAAGAAACATTTTGTCAATGCAATACATCAGACAAAAATACTTTTTTTTGGTTTAAAAGAATGAAAAAAGCTAGTGTTGACATCAAATGTTAATGTTACAACAATTCGTCCTCAAAAATTCCCTCCACCTTTCTGATAGTTTCTATACCCATATAGTTATTATAATTATGGAAGCTGATTCCTGCCACATAAGAAAACAAAATCATGCTTTGTTGTTAATTATGAGATAAAAACTCATAATGACTTTTTTCTCATAATTTCAACTTTGTCAATTTTATAATTGTCTTAGTATGCTATCATTCCAATTTTTGAGAGTCATAATTGTGACACAAAATTAACTTCATAACTAGAAATACACTTTATATTATATATCATAATAATTTTAACTTTTTGTTATGATTATTACTTTTTTATCTCATAATTACAAACTATGAAAATTTCAACATTTTATCTCAAAGTTATAACTCGGTAAGTCAGGATTTAGATTTTTATCTCATACTTATGATTTCCCAAAGAATGATTTTTTTCTTATGTGGTGGAAATGTTTCCATATGTGATCCATTTGCAATTGTCCAAAAAGACGTGAAATGAAACGCGTGTGTGTGTGCAGTGAGCAGACGGAGCACGGGCGAGGGCAGACACACAGAGACATGATGCAGACGGTGCAGGAGATGAAGAAACGTCTGCCGTCTGAGAAGAGGATGCGCAGTAAAGCCAGCACTGTGGAGGCACTGAACTACGCGCTGAACTGTGTCAAACAAGTGCAAGGTAGACACACTTCTGTTTTGGCGTGTGACTCCAAGCATAAAGCCACTAGTGCGACTGCTGTTACTGTATAACACACATTCAGATCCGCGTCTGTGATTATGTAACAGTCCGTCAGGAAGTTACCGCTCGCTGCTAAATCTGCACTTTCCCCTGTGCTGGTTTTATTAAATGTTTTACAGTATAAAGCCTGCGTTGAGATGATCTGAATGGTTTCTGCATGAGCTCATCTTGTGTGTCATGTGGTTGAGTAATGCTGAAACTCAACACGCTAGAATGCAGCTGCCATGTATTTCCTGTCCTTTGAGGAATAGATCCTCATAATAGCTACCGCATCAAAACACATGCTGTGGATCAGTGAGGGCAGACATTAGTTAATAAGGTATCTTTCATTGAAGCGCAGCAGACGATCTCATGACACTGTCGCTGGAGAGAGGATCCAGTCACCAAAACACTGGGAATGCATTTTCTGTCTGAAACTGAATCATTCATGTCTTGTATTTTAAGAGCTCTCATTTGTTGTCAGTAGCTTCCTAATGTTAGCTGATAATATGTGTGGTTGTGAACACCTAATTTTCTGATATGCATGAAGGAAGTCTTTATCCTGTTATCGCTTGGAAAAATGCCACTCTTTAATGTTACTTGTGCAAGGAAATCTTTCTGCCACAACAACATTAAGTGATTGTGTCACGGATTAGGTGGCTGTAATCAAGCGCACGACAAAGGAGATACTATATGAGGAGATTTTAATCCAATACTTAAACAAGAAAACATACAATCACATATCACAGAGAACCAACGAGACTAATTAGACACACCTGAACTGAAACTCAAATCAATATGAAACTATGGTGAGAAACAGGCAGGGGAAACTGAGGATGACAGAACCAATGAACACTGACAGCAAAACAAGACATTTTAAATACAGACATGAATAAAAACTAACATAAAACGTGACAGATTTGTAATACTGTAAAAAAAAATAATAAAAAAAACGCAATATCTCATAAAAACAGTGTGAAGAAACACTGAAGTAATATCCATGGTTACCTGTACAAAAAAATATACTGCACTTGAAAATGTTTCCACAAATTTGCAGCAAGTTCATATTCTCACATGAGCATGCTATATTTATAAATGTATAGCATATTTGGATATTTACTTAAGTTTTTGCAAAATTTGTTTACTGCGATTTTGTCATAAATGAATGGCAAGTTTGCAGTAAAGACATAGTTTCCTAATTTATGTAGTAACAATAACCATAGTATATTTTGGTGGAAAATGATAGTTGTAAGTAATTAAATCATGAGGCATTTTGTTTTATTAATTAAAGCTTTCTTCAGTGCATGTATAGATTTCTGCTCATTTCTGTTTGCTATCACTTGAAATGAATGTCTGTAATCAGTCTATGATGTAATACTATGTGAAATTTCCCAGTTTTACTTCTGTGGGGTGTTGTAATCTCTTGTGACCACCTGCTGTTTCAGCCCAACACTGATTAACTTTACTGTGACTCATGCTCATCTCCTCTGCCGCCCCCTGCAGCGAACAGCGAGTACTACAACTTACTGATGAGCAGGGGTCTGGAGGAGAGACGGGACGCTACTGTGTGCACACTGGAGGAGCTGGAGAGAATCACGTCAGAACACACACTGAAAAACACGGTACGTCCCTGCTGCGCTCCCTCTGACATCCTTAGTCGCATTAAAACAGAAGTTGCGATAGTAGTTTCTTTCCTATTGTTACATATGTAGGGTGGAGCTTAATTTGTCAATGGGGAATTGATTGGATGGTCGTGGTTTGCTATTGGTGGATCTGATGTGAGTGACAGGTTGCCCCGCCCTCGTCATCAGAGAAGAGAAGAGATATTGCTGTAAGAGGGAGAGGAAGTCATTTTGATTCAAGATTACAAGGACAAATTAATTAAAAAAATGCACGGATAAATAATTTATAATCTTACTGTAATATTCTACAAAAAAAACAAGAATTGAGTATCTTGATTTCATGGTGACCTTAAGGCTACAGTCAAAAACATAATTTTTTAATGCACAGCTCAATTTTGAGATTTTGCTGTTCATTACATGTAGTTTCAGATTAGTGGAGAAAAAAACATCCTAAATACACTATCTATTTGCATCTGTAAATTTCAGTATAATTACAGTATATATATATTGGTAAAGGCCGTTTTCTGAAAATAATGTTGTCAGAAGTCAGAAATCTCCACTTCCGCAGCTTTACATGCACCAGATTTAACAGTTTTATTCCTATCTATATTCTGAAGGATTTTACAGAGGGTTTGTTCATTTATCGTTTGCCTGATTTTAAACTTTTTTTTTCTTCCAAAAACATGTTGAAAATGTAATGTTTTCTGACTGTTGACAGTATTTTCAACAGAGTGATCAACATATATGTTTGTAATCCACTGTGTGAAAACTTTGACAAATATATTTGGACCTGGTTTCATCCAATGTTCAGATTTCAGTTCTGGAAATGTATGCAAATGAGTGCATATTTTATTAGATAATGCCTCATTAAATATTTAAACGTAACATTTTAGAAAACGTTTGCACTTCTTCATGTAATCACTCAACTGGTGAAGTATGGATTGGTGGGATCTGTTGTTGTTTTACCCTCTTCACCGTGGGCCGAGTTCATGAAGCGTTCTCTGGTGTCCTCAGGACATGTTTGTGGTGGTCTTCTCTCTGGCCTCGGGGAAGGTGGTTTACGCGTCTGAGCAGGCGTCCAGCGTGCTTCACTGCAAGAGGAAGTTTCTGGAATCTGCCAAGTTCGTGGATCTACTGTACCATCAGGACGTCAATGTGTTTTATTCGCACACGGCGCAGCCGCGACTGCCGCACTGGAATGTGGGAACGGACAACGGTGAGTCGCTCATCATGATGTCATAGTTCACACACAGGGATAGTTCCTCAAAAATGAACATTCTGTCATCATTTACTCACCCTCAAGATGTTCCAAACCTGTATGAGTTTCTTACTTCGGTTGAACACAAAAGAAGATATTTTGAAGAACAGATGATGGGTCCCATATAATGGAAGTCAATTGGACTCATCATGTGTTCTTCACATCATTTTCTTTTGTGTTCAGCTGAAGAAAGAAACTCATACAGGTTTGGAAGAACATGAGGTTGAGTAAAGGATGACAGCATTTTAATTTTTGGGTCAACTATCCCTTTAAAGCTGGTTGTTTTAATCATACAAACAACAGCTTTGATGAATTCAGCCCATAATAATATGATTGGTTTGTGCTCTCCATAGCAGCGGTTCTGTTTGAATGTTCCCAGGTCAAGCCCTTCTTCTGTCGATTCAGGTCAGTCCTCCTCCTTATCAGAGGAAAGATATTTATGACTTTATTCCTGCTTCCTGATGACTTTTTAATTATGCTTTATACAGCATTATTACTCATGCTCATCTGATATGTCTTATTATGTCAAGTCTTGTTAAGTTATACGATACAGATTGCTTCAAAGCAGCTTCATTGTAATAAACAAGAAAATAACTGTATTAATGTTGCATAGTTCTTCAATTATGAAACGAATACAGTTTCAGCTGTAAAGCAGGTTTTAAAGACAATAGTGTCATTATTCAGCTCATTTTAGTTGTTGATTCAGTTCAATAACATAAACTTAACGTTGCAGCATTTATTAATTATGAAATGAATTCACTTCAGCTATAAAGCAGCTCTACAGAAGGCAATAGTTCATCCAGTTCCAGTATTGTCAGTGCAGTCAAATTGGTAATATTACTGAATATTAAGTGTCTTTAAATACGTGTGTGTGTGTGTGTGTGTGTGTGTGTGTGTGTGTGTGTGTGTGTGTGTGTGTGTGTGTGTGTGTGTGTGTGTGTGTGTGTGTGTGTGTGTGTGTGTGTGTGTGTGTGTGTGTGTGTGTGTGTGTGTGTGTGTGTGTGTGTGTGTGTGTGTGTGTGTGTGTGTGTGTGTCTGCCATCAGAGGAGGGAAAGACAGAGATGGAGAAATGCGTTATTGTCCTTTCCGGATCACTCCGTACCTGCTGAAGGTTCAGGGATTGAGTGGAGGGGACGAGCCGTGCTGCCTGTCCCTCGCTGAACGCATCATCTCAGGATATGAGGGTACGAGCCTTCGACCTTTCACCTCGGCACATTCTGAAACCGTTGTATTCTACATTGTTGTCACATGACCTCAATATGTTGCCAGTTTAGTTCTGATCTAATAATCATTATCTGGGTTTGTTTGTCTTCAGCCCCTCGCATCCCCATGGACAAGCGCATATTCAGCACGACTCATTCTCCAGGCTGTGTCTTTTTAGAAGTGGATGACCGGTGAGTGATTTGGACCTTTAATCAAAATACCATAGCAGCTTTGGTGAATGGTTATGTGTTCAAATAATAATTCTATTAATAATAATAATCTGTGCAAACATAATATATATAATTATTATTATAAAATAATATGCTTTGTAATATTATTTAAAATAATATGTTGCACATAGTAAAACTGAGCAGATTATTATTATTATTAATTGAAAAAATATGCTATTAAGCTGGGCAACTTAGTAGTAGTAGTAATGTATAGTTTTCTTTGTTTTAATGGACTTTTTCTTGGCAGATAATTTAAGTTAATTTAACAATAATAATTTAGGCTCTGATCAGTATTTCTATCCATGTATTTGTTTATTTGGTAAGTAGTAGTAAGTTTCCATCTTCTTTTATGGCTGTTTACCAAATAAACAAATAATGTTGAGTCAGCAGCTTTGCATTAAGGATATTTTGCAGTGATGATCAGGTAGTATGTTAGCTCTTATATAACAGCATGACCGTGAAGTAACTCCAGTTTTGTTGACCACATTAGTTCAATATCTTGTTATTCTCTGCTGGAATCAAAAGTTATTTTGTACAAATAATGAAAGCTTGGACTGTTTTCAAACATGAGATTTAATCGGTCTCATGGTCATTTCAACAAAGTCTTGAGATAAATGCAATTTCTTGTTGTAAATGTGGTTCTGTGAAATGAATGTGTGTGTGTGTGTGTGTGTGTGTGTCTGCAGTGCGGTGCCTTTACTCGGTTTCCTACCTCAGGACCTGATCGGTTCCTCTCTTCTGACCGTCCTACATCCAGACGATCGCCAGCTCATGCTGGCCATGCATCGCAAAAGTACGTCCATTATGACTTTTTTACATTTTAAAGGCTTTATCAGTCTTGTCAAACCACCTTTATTTATATTGCGCCTTATACAATACACATTGTTTCAAAGCAGGAAAAGGATGCATTTCGGCTGTTATTGAGCTGAAGTCAGTTCAGTGTTGATTCAGTTCCGTTGTAATGATGATCATCAATTATTTAATTAGTTCAGTTAATCTATAAAGCAGTTCTGCAAGAAATTATGTCATCATTCAGTTCTTGTACAACAGCGTCAAAGTGTAGTCAGATCAATAATATTTTTGAATATTTAGTGTCCCCAACTAAGCAAGCCAGAGGCGACAGTGGCAAGGAACCCAAACTCCATGGAGAAATAAAACCTTGGGAGAAACCAGGCTCAGTTCTCCTCTGGCCAACGAACGAACACGGTGTCATTATGATTCAGGCTGCATCACAAGTCAGAATTCAGATCAGAATCAGTAGCATTCAAATATTCATCCAGTTCCTTTTGCTTGAAGATCGATCCGTCGCGCTGGTATGGAGCCGAGGCTGGTCATAGGGTCTGTGTGGAGGACCGGTCTGGTTCTTATGGTCTCTGCTGAGGATCGTATCGACGAGGCCTTCACAGGGGATTGTCTTGTAGACATGGTCTCTGCTGACATTCAGGGCTGCGTTTTGGTCGTGTCTAAGTGCAGGTCCACCATCTGATCTGGATATGGACCGGATCCGGCTGACTACGGTAACCTCGGGATGAGGATGAGACCGACAGACTAATATTAGTGTAGATGCCATGCTTCTTATAGGAAGTGATCCCGGTCCCGGTTGACCTGATTTATGCCGCCTAACAATCATTTAACTGATTTGAATAATAGAAATTGGTAATGTGTATGCTAGGTTAAAGAGAAGTGATTTTAATCTAGATTTAAGCTGAAAAGGGTGTGCCTGCTTCCCGAACGAGGCTAGGACAGGGTTTCTGCGGGGCATTAAATGTCATTAAATGGATTTTGTGAAAATTAAGGCCTTAAATGGAATTAAAAAGCATAAAATGTTAATCAAACAGGCATTAAAAATTGAGAGTTTTGAAGAAAATTTAATATTTTCATTTTATTTGAATATAGCCTTCATAATTAATCATTTTTTTTTGCTTTCGCAAAATATGTACGCTGGTGTGATAAACACACAGAACCAGGTAATTGAGCAAACGGAGCAAAATTACCGTTATGCGAAGGTGACGCGGGCATTTTGTACAGCGGTGGAAGCATTATATTATATGATCCCGCTCTTATTCATGCAAATGCTTTTAAACCATTCAAGAGCGATAAAACAAAAGACTGCCTGTAAATGTCCCAAAGCACACACTTGACGCACAGAAAGACGGGCGCCAGTATCGTGCGCACAGACAGCGAGCCAGAAAATAGTTCCCCTTCGCGCTTGAACAATGTAACACACACAATTATGCCAAAATGTCTATTTTGTCGAGTATCCTCATAACATAAGGGCGGTCTTAAATGAGTTAAATAAAGTCTTAAATGAACGTGAATAGTTGTGAGAATGAGGAGCGTGTGAGATCTGAGTCTCTGTCAGCAGCGGCAGATTTTAAAGGGACAGCAGCCAATAAAGCTTTCTGTCAGTAAAGTTAATCAAAGAATCAAAGGTAAAAGAGAAAATTACTCACTGCTCCTGACTAAAGATCTTTTGTAGCTTTAATAAGTATTAGTCTATATTTAATTCATAATTTATGCCGTGCAGACTGTTTGATAACTTTATTCAATTTCTGTATACGTCCTACCTGTTAGACAGTAAGGATAAAGGTAAATATGACATTTAGTATACGTTTATGTGACAATTGTTTCAAGTTCACTTAAATTAAAAGTTGTTATATTTTTTTGAAGCTTAATAAATGTTAAAAAAAAAATTGTTAGCTTTCAATTACACTGTAATGTTGGATGGCTATAATTAATGTTTAAAATAAGGGGGAGAAATCATTTTTATCCAGACATCAATAGCTGTATTAGTATCAGTGATACAGCCCTGCATTCATAAAAAGATGCCATTAAACAAGTATTTAAAATATACTCTCTTTATGTTGTCTCTACATTCATTTTTAGATTAACTGTGAAGTGATTACATTATAAAATTTATAAACTATTATAAAAAAGTAATTGTTTTTAATTGCGGTTAATCCGAGAAAAAATGTGTGATTAATCAAGTTAATTTTTTTAATTGATGCACTGTAATATGGGTGGTTAGTCATGGGTCATGTATGGCAATAAAAATGTAAAAAATGGTATTAAAAAAGGCATTAAAACGCATTAAATTGAATTTGAAGATACCTGCAGAAACCCTGTAAGAAGACACTTCCAGAGTTTAGGTGCTAAATAGGAAAAGGATCTACCGCCTGCAGTTGATTTTGATATTCTAGGTTTATCAACTGGCCAGAATTTTGAGATCGCAATAGACGTAAAGGACTAGAGTGCGTTAAGAGCTCGCTCAAGCACTGGGGAGATAAACCATTTAGTGCTTTAGCAAGATTTGAATATTGTATATGGTCTTAATAAAAATTGTCATGATCCCCTCAGTTCTGAAGTACGCAGGCCAGCGTCCGTTTGAACACTCGCCCATCCGGTTCCGGTGTCGGAACGGTGACTACGTGACCCTGGACTCCAGCTGGTCCAGCTTCATCAACCCTTGGAGCCGGAAGGTGGCCTTCATCATCGGCAGGCACAAAGTTCGAACGTAAGCGCCGGCTCATGAATGTGTCAGTATCCAAACATTCACATCGCACATACACCATCACTTGTTTATATGCGTCTTCTCTGTAGTGGACCTCTGAATGAAGATGTTTTTGCTGCACGGAGTAACGCCGAGCAGCCAATCATGTGTGAGGACGTGAAAGAGCTGCAAGCCATGATCCACAAGCTCTTCCAGCAGGTGAGAGATCACTAAATCCACAAGAGACACAGACTGACTACCTTTTTACAGCCCAAAATGCTTCTTTTATTTGATCAGAAATACAGTAAATATTAAATGTTTTCTATTTTAATATATTATAAAAAGTAGCTTTGCATCACAGGAGTAAATTACACATTGCATATTTCTGATTATTATCAATGTTGAAAACGGTTTCATATTTTTTCAGTAGTCTTTGATAAATAGATTTATTTGAATCAAATCTTTTCTAATGATATAAATGTCTTTAATCTTGAATCTTGTATTGAATCTTTTCTAAAATCTTGCAATCTTGAATCTTGCACAAATCTTTTCTAATAATATAAATATCTTGTATTTTGATCAATTTAATGCATCTACTAAATACATTTTTTGTTTTGTTTTTTCAAAAAAAATCTCAATGGCCCCAAACTTTTGAACATTTCTGTATAGCTTTGCATGGATCGCTTTGTATGAGGAACAGGCCCAAATTACATGAAAACTGTTCAAATAAACTCACTAAAGCTTAAAATCGGTTACTGTTAATCGGTTATAGGAAAGCATTTTTGAAAAAATAGTGCTCTTTCATTAGAGCAAAATGACTACAAAAGCAATCTAAACTATAATAGTCATAAGCAATTGTCCACAGCTAATATCTGTGCATGCCTACTTGACTTCATTTCAGGGTTATTATTGAGAACTAAAACTATTAAAATCATTTTTGGCAATTGAAATAAAGCTGAAATAGAATATAAATATTAGATGGAAATCAAACTAAACCAAAATTAGAAATGTTGCCTTGACAATTAAATAAGTAAAAAAATAAACTTAATACTATCTAGGTTTAATTTATTTTTATATCAGCTTTATTTTATTTAAAAAGATCAAAAAGTAATAAAATGACAAATGCACATAAAAAATTTCAAATTAAAATGAAAACTCACACAAAATAAAAGTAAATAATAAAATTAATTCTGCTTCATATGTGGCATGACTACAGTTGTAAAGCACATTTGAGCTGCTGGTTTGTTTTATTCACATCTGTCTTTCTCTCAGCCTGTTCATAATAATGGATCGAGTGGCTATGGCAGTCTGGGTAGTAACGGCTCTCACGAGCACTACATCAGTGTGGCGTCGTCCAGCGACAGTAACGGAAACCTCTGGGAGGACTCGCACAGAGAACCAGTACGTCTGAAAGTGCAGGAAATATTGACAAATCAGGGTTGGTTTGGCAGGACCTTACAATGGATATTTTGTCTTGTAGATGACATTGCAGCAGTTTCGTACAGATGTCAATACAGTGAAAAACTGGGGCCAGCAGGCGTATCGTGACTCCCAGAGGAAGCTCACATATTTAGCACCAACCACTGCAGGTCTGGACCCTATATTTCTTCTCTACATTGTTCCTCAATCATCTCTGTTTGTTTGCGCATAAAAAGAAGCACTTTATTTAAAGCAAAATATACCAAATGCAGCCACTTGATCAGAAAACATGGTGAATTAATAAATGTAGTTTCATTTTAAGTCAGATTTAGAAGCACAAGATATAAACCCATAACCCACACTGGTCACTCCTGGTGTAGTGGTATTTGAACTGTATTTGATTAGTTGATTTGTTCCCAGCAGTGGCAGGCACAGGCTTTCATCCTAACTCAAGTCAGGGTTTGGGAATTAGAAATCATCTGAAGCAGTCTCTACAAGGAGCCCGGAAACATCCACACATTCCATCATATCAGCAGATCAACTGTGTGGACGGCATCATCAGGTGGGGCATACGGGCGCTATTCCAAAAACTTCTATCATATTTCATATCATATCATGCATCATATCAGTAAATATCATAAAATAACTATTTTAGTTAATTTTTTTCTGAAAATGCAAAGCACAGCAAAATTAAAAATATTAGTTTCTAATTTGTTTTTGTTTTTCTAAATTGTTAATTTAACTTATTCATTTAAATATGCAATCCATAATGTTGCATATTAGATTAGATTTTATTAAAATCGAATACATTATAAAAATAGCTATATATTTTATATAGTCATTTTTTTCTGAAAATTTAAAACATTACCACATTTTATTTAAAATGAAATTTTTGTTTTAAATTTTCAGAAAAAAGACTATATAAAATATATAGCTATTTTTATAATCTATTCGATTTTAATAAAATCTAATCTAATATGCAATAATATGGTTTGCATATTTAAATGAATTACTAACTTCAGTTAATTATTATAGAAACAAATATTTAATTGATTGGATTATTCAATATTATCCAATAATAGATATTACCACTTTTTATTTAAAATGAATTTTTTATCTATTATTGGATAATCCAAACAATTAAATATTTGTTTCCATAGTGATTAAAGTTAGTAATTAATTTAAATATGCAATCCATACTGTTTGACATCATTCATTTTTGATGTAGTCAATGACCCATTAATGTTGGTTTGTGTTTTTCCTTCTCTAGATATCTAGAGAGCTGTGCAACATCTGCTCTGAAACGAAAGAGCGAGTCTTTGTCCATATTCACTTCTTCCTCTTCTTCTATGTCTGAGGAAGATAAACCTGAAGCGGCCGCTCTTGAAGACACTATGAACACAGATGGTACGAGTCCATTCCAACCCTTTCTGTATTCTGCTAAAGCCCTGGACAGTTTCTTAAGGTCTGTCTCCTGCAGAAGCTGCTCTCGAGGGCGCTGGTGTTCTGGACAGTCGGGTGTCTGCGGGATCAGTCACGACGGCAGCTGTGGTGGGAGCACCGCTCACTGACCTCACGATCTCTACAGAAGCCATGAGCGTTGTGTCTGTCACCAGTCAGTGCAGCTACAGCAGCACCATAGTGCATGTACCGCAGCCCGAGTCGGGTGAGTTAACACTGACACCACATGCAATTACACAAAAAGTGTTACATTTTTAGCTAGACATTAGGGGTGGAACGGTACATGTATTTGTATTGAACCGAATCGGTACGGGCGTCACGGTTCAGTGCATGTATTAACACGGAGAATACACGGTATAAAAATAAATAAAACTCGTGTGCAAATTAATTAATGTAATGCGGAACTACTGTTGGATACACGGGTCCTTTAGGGACACCTAATCTGTTGCCCTGCTAGGTTTGTTTACTTTAGCCTGGCTCCGCAACGCAAGCCTCCGCTGGCCGCGCGCGCGCCTTCCCAAATGGACGAGGCATTTATACTTCGCGCTCGCCGGTGTACTATTCTTTGAAACGACAGTGTGTGACTCGGTGTAATTGTCCTCTAAACCCTCAGGAATCAGCGGTGAGAAGTAAGGTACACTCGTGAATGTTTATTTTAGTACTTTAGTACTCTACTAACAGTTTAGGTCACCCAAACCACACTACTAAAGAATCGTGTAAAGCAGTAAACCAGATTATTCCTTGTGACATTAGAAAAAAATGGATATGAGAACGTAACCTACAACTAAATTAAAGTTATCTTACATATTTTCTAAACATTTTTATTTAGTTTTGTGAACCTTTTTATAAAACATGGCCATTTATTTTTATTTAAAGGGCTTATTTCTGCTATTGTTGGCTCATTTTGTTAATGTAAGCAACTAATTTAGAGGCAAGAACTGGGTGTAAAAAATAATAAAATAAAAATAATTGCCTTCTGCATTTTTGTTTTGCTTTTCCCTCCATCGTACCGAACTTGTACCGAACCGTGATGTCTGAACCGAGGTATTAACCGAACCGTGACTTCTGTGTACCGTTCCACCCCTAGTAGACATAGTCTAGTACTGTGTTCGAAATCGCCCCCTATTCCCTAAATTCTCCCCTAATTTAGTCCACTGAAGGAGTGTATGAAAACGAGAGTGAATTCGGACACTGAGTGCGCCAGAAGCGCTGCAGCTTTTGCATGTTTTGTGCTGCTTAATAATAATTTAAAACGGAGCAAACTGGCAGCTCCAGTAGTAATGAAAATATTTATCTTGAACTCTGTCTCGGAAACTAGCATACATAAATTGTAATTAAACAATCTAATAATCAATTAAAAAGGAATGTATTCCTGTATTAGTGCTGGGCGATTTGACCAAAAATTTATATCAAGTTTTTTTTTCAAAATTATGCCGGTTTTCCGGTTTATGACGTTTTTTTTTTTTTTTTCATGCATAATCAGGTGTTCAAAGCATTTTCTACTGGTTGAGAGAGGAAATACTGCAGTAAATTGACTACGGATGGTCTATTTTACTGTCATTAGTGAATATTGTAGAATAGAATAGCGCCCAGTATAACCTAAAATTGTTATTTCTTAACGTTCTAATAACGTTCTTATTACCAGGAAATAACGTTAATACAACGTTTATATAACGGGAGAATTTAACGTTCTAATGACGTTTTGAATAAAGTTCTTATAACCAAGAAATAAAGTTAATACAACGTCTAAAAACGGGACCTAAACATGTCTAAAAATGTTCCTAGAACATTCAGAAATAACGTTTTTATAACTTAATGGGAACGTTATGAAAACATTCTTATATCCTAAAATTGTTAGCTGGGGAAGAGGAGAGATTCGCGAATGCACTGAACACGTTTTAAGTGCAGGATTCTCGGAGCGAGCCCAGAGAAAATAGACCAACGTGAGCAGCGTATATCTGAGAGCGCGGCACATTATATTCCGCGCGCGAGCAGAGAGATTCGCGCTCGCGCATTATATTAATGTACTTTCGAGCTACAATAATGCGCTCTCGACATTTGACAGGAAAACAACGCCACAGTTCTGCAGCATCCATCTTCCCTGTAACGTAACACCAGAGCACTGCTGTGTACCCATAGACCGTAAAAGAAAACTGTTGTTTACCCTCGCCTCGCAGTCGCTGCTTAGAAGTGCAACAGAAGTGCTGTCTGAAACAGTGTCGCGCAGCGTAACGTCCGTTCCGAACGTTGTGTAATTAAATACATTGGTTTGGCGGTATATTAAAAATTAATATCATAACAAAAATGTTATGGTTTTCGGTATGAACCGGTATACCGCCCAGCACTAACCTGTATGATAATGCTGTAGCCACAATTGCTACAGAAAATGGAAAATGGATGGATGATTCAGCTGCAGGCGCCATCTTCTGGTCAGATGCGGGAATTCATTTAACGTGGACTGTCAGTACATTATGGGTATTTTCTAGCCATTGATTATACATCAGTTGTACACTCTTTATTGCGGTGTATTGTGGGATTGAATGAGTGCTCTAAGTAACGTCCACTATGGTTTCGGACACCATAACAAATGGCTATCCCCTCAATTAGTGTCCTATTTAAGGGTATGGGGCAGATTTTAGACGCGGCCCAGAAATATTTTAGAAGCACCGTTGAACTCTGTAAATGTCCTACTGTACCTGCCCCTTCTCTTCGTCCAGAAGTCACAGCCTTGGAAGATGCTCCAATAGGTAGCGAGCCCACAGACTCCGCCCCCACCCCTGCATGCCCCGCCCCCAGCAGCTCCTCGGCGGCTCAGGAGGAGTTACTTTTGATGGGTCTCACCAAAGAGGTGCTCTCAGCTCACACCCAGAATGAGGAGCTACAATTTGTCGACCGTTTCCGACATCGTATCCTGCAGAGTCCCTACAGCTCCTACCTCCAACAGGACAACAGCAGCATGGCCCATTCTCATCACAGAGGTGTGTGTGGAAACGCACCGGGAGCTCTAACATAACTATATATTTCAGTTATTTTTTTATCTGTATTTTTAAAGAAAAATCCATAAATTTGTGTGTATGTATGGCGGATACTAAAGCAATACAAATGTTTCTCCATGTATAAAATTGAATGGAGGCAAGGTTTTATTTATTTATTTATTTGTATTACATTGGCTTTGGCATCAGCAACTGAAAAAGCTCAGTTGTTTGGGTATTAGTTAACTACAACTTTTGAGTTATCATTCCAGTTTTAACTCCACTATTCTGTGCAATATTGGAAATTAACTGGTATGTTTCACAGAAATAAAATGTCACCTTATTGCTTACGTATGTGAGACAAGGGCTAAAACACAGCTATTGAGAAATCAGAATCAAGGACTGGAACTAACCGTTTTATAAAGCAGTATAATATTGTGTTGAGATCCATTAGCAGTCACTATCAAGCGATACACAACTTTCCCATCTGCTCTCAGGTGATGTCGTGCGACCTCCGAACAAACACAAGCGTCCGAAACCAGAGGACTCGTCCGACAGCTACGGCTCCCAGCCGGGCAACTACTGGTCGCTTCCCGGACCCACAGGAGCGCCCCATTCCTCCTGGCCTTCCTCAGAGTCATCTCAGCTCCCGCCATCCAACGTCGGCTTTGTGCCGCCCATGGCAGTGCCCATGCAAACCACCCCTTACTTCACCGTCGGTGCGGATCAGCAGCCCATGGTGGTCCAGCCTGACCAAGGATTCCAGAACCTCCAGCCCATGACTCCCATGATGGTTGTCCTACTTCCTAGCTACCCCATGTACCCCGGCACCAATGGCATGTACCTCCAGGGGATGCCCGTTGGTGCGCCTGGAGTAATTCCCCAGACTTCCTTTAATATGGGCGGCTTTGTCCCACCTGGTGCCCACGTGGCTCATGGGTCTCCATTGCAGGGACATGTTCCAGGGTCCACTGTCACAGGTGTTGGGATGCCAGCCGGTGCCTCCGCAGAGGTCGACTCGATTCCCACCTCTTGGTTTGGGGAAGACCTCGATGCAGCACAGCCCACAGCGCTCTTCTCCAGCTCTCGCTCCAGCTCACCCATCCAGCTGAACTTACTCCAGGAGGAGCTGACCAAACCCACCGAACCCTTGAACAGCACCGGTCCTGAGAGTCTGCACCAGCACCACGCCAAAACGGTGAGACCCTCTCGAGATCTGGGTTGGCGTGGATTCTTTTTGGAAGCTGAAATACCTGACATGATTTACTCCATCTAAAACTATTTTATTTAGTATTTTGGGAGTATTTTTATAATTGTTATGCATGACCTCATATTATATTATCGTCAATTGTTAATCGTATTAATTATTAAAATACTTAGTTTTAGTAAAATATCAATATATAATATTAAAAGACTTGTAAAAAATGTTGTGAAAGGTAATATTTTAATGTAAAATATCAAAATATAATATTAAAAGACTTGTAAAAAATGTTGTGAAAGGTAATATTTTAATGAAAAATATTTTTTAAAACAATATATATTTTAAATATTAATATACCTGTAAAAAATAATGTGAAAGTGCCATAAGAGAAATATCAAATTGTTATTTTAGTAATTGTTATTAAAATATTTCAAGTAATTAAAACATATTTAAAATATTTAAACACTTGCAAAAATTCATATGAAATGACCTAAAAAAAATTTATTAATTATTATTAGAATGCATGATATATTTATGTAAAATATATTTAAAATCTCTCTCTCTATCTATCTATCTATTATTTCTTGCATATCTTTGTTTAGAAGTTTTACTTAAGAAGCTGAAGAGGGAATGAAGTTTAATCGATTGACTCCAGCTGTCTGATTATCTGCTCGCAGGAAGAAGCTCCCAGTGAGTCGGGGAACCAGGACGCCCATTCTACCTCCAGCGAAATGCTTGACCAATTGCTACAGGAGGATGCCCGCTCAGGAACCGGCTCCAACGCGTCGGGCAGTGGCTCCGGAGAGTCTGGAGGCTCACTCGGCTCCGGATCCGGACTGGGATCTAACGGAACGTCAACCAGCCATACCGGTGCTGTTCAAAATCATATGTCCATGACACATAATGTTGTGTGGAGAGAATTAGGCACTTCCACCACAAAAAATAGCTTCTTTCTGTAGATGGTGTTAAAGGGATAGTTTTCATTTTTGGGTGAACTATCCCTTTAATAGACTCAGGATTAGTTGCCTAGTTTCAACTAGACTGCGTATAAGTCTCCCAGAAGATTATTTTAATGGAAATGCGATGCAAAAATTTATAATTTACTTGCCCTAATTTTTTTTCCAAACATGCACTAAAAACAAAAAAACGTGTCCGTACGTATGCAGGATTCGTAAAAACTGTTTTCTCTCAGAAATTGTGTATAAATTTCACAAACAACGGCATGAAACAAATTGGATTAAACATGACATTTTAGTGTAGATAAACTGAAATAGTTTTTCAATAGTCTTTGTTCGAAAAATCACTTTTTACAGTTTGTATAACAATGTAAAAGGCAAAATGTCATTAAACTGAGCCCTGACGTTTCACATTTACAGGCAGCAGTAACAGCAGCGAGTACTTCGCCAGCAACGATTCGTCGGACACGTCCCGAAAGGCACGCAAGGCCGCGGAGGCCCAGGAAAAGGAGTGTACGACCCTCAAGAAGCATGTGGACAACCCTCTGTGGAGCACGATCAAGCAGACACCAGAGTCCATCATGATGACCTATAGGATCAGCCCCAGGTAACAGACCCGGAGGAACGTCTTCTCCCTCTGTCCTTCTCTCCCTCTTCCTCTCAATCCCGGGTTCCCGCTCATTCCTCTGAGAAACCTGTGGGAAACGTGACATTCTCAGCATCTCTTTCCACAGGGGAAAGAGATTGCGCTGCCAGGCTCTCTCGCTGAGGTAGTTCTGATCACGCTAAATGTCTCATTGCGCCGTCAGCCCTGAGGTAGGTGACTCCAGGTGACGGTACACAATGAGACCCGTGTTTAGCAGCTTGATGAAGTGGATCCTTTTAAAAAAACTCTTGATTATGGAAGGAGGAGAGGGCGAATACCCCAGTCCAAGATGTTTTAGCAGTATTAAGATGTTGAAATCAAAGCTGTGTGCTGCTCAGTGTCATCTAGCAACATGCCGAGGCAGCCTGAGTGAGTTTTGTTTTGTGTGTGTGTGTGTGGATGTCCATGCAGGGATCAGGACCAGGTTCTGCAAAAAGACAGAGAGAAGCTGCTTCTGATGCAGCCCATGCAGCCCTGGTTCACCCTGGACCAGAAGAAGGAGCTCGTAGAGGTTCATCCCTGGATCCGTCAGCACACCGTCCCACAGGAGATCAACACACAGGTCGAGAACTTCTCATTTACGTCGGGGTCGAACATTTGTACCATTATAGATCTATATATTGGCCATATTCATTCATTTGAGATAACAGAAGGAGTTTCTCCTTGTCAGTTGAATCTATTTTAAAATGTGGTTTATTTCTGTGTTGTAAAGCTGAATTTTCAGCATCACCAGCATAAGTCTTCAGTGTCACATGATCCTTCAGAAATCAATAATGTGACCCTGGACCACAAAAGTCACAAGGGTAACTTTTTTTTTCTTTTTTTTTTTCGATTTATATATTGTCTAAAAGCTGAATAAATAAGCTTCCCATTGATGTATGGGTTGTTAGGATAGGACAATATTTGGCCGAAATCCAACTATTTGAAAATCTGGAAACTGAGGGTGCAAAAAAATCTAAACATTGAGAAAATCCCCTAAAAAGTTGTCCATTTATGTTCGCGATTTTGCATAAAAGAAAAATCGATCATTTTGACCCATACAATGTATTGTTGGCTATTGCCAAAAATATACCCGTGCGACTTGTGACTGGTTTTGTGGTCCAGGGTCACATATACTGATTTGCTGCTCAAGAAATATTTTGTCTTTATTGTTATTTCTCAATTTGATGATTGTTATATACATATAAATATTATATCAACTAGAGCCCGACCGATATATCGATATTATCGGCCGATTTTAGGCATTTTCCTAACTATCGGTATCGGCATTTATAATGGCCGATAAATGAATATTTAAAAAATGCGGGTACGGTGATTCATGTAAGGGTGGCGCTGCCAATAAAGCACCTAAAAGCTGTCACAAGAACTGGCAAAAATAATGATTATGAATACAACAAATATAGCAAGGAGACATTTTAATTGTTTATTAATAAACAAGTGTTTTCAGTCAGTGTCAGCCAAAGATGAAGTTGACGATGCTGACTCGCGATCTTCAGTGAGCGCGCGCCAGAGAGAAATGCACATTTCATACTATTACATGAGTCTGTCTGTCTTTCGTTTTGAATTGTTCTGTTTAAAAGTAGACATTTCAATATAGATATATTTCAATTCTCAGGTCTATACGCTGAGTTTCGGTTCATGAGACGAGCTCCAGTTCACCCGCAGGCGCCTCCGTGTCGAGATTATCTATCGTCTGCTAAATTTACTTCTTATAAATTAAATCCAGGCAAATGGCTGATGAAACATTGATTAAAATTAAGATACAATTAATACAAAACGAAATTCACTTTGAAACAAAAGGTTTTGTGCTTTCTGTTTGATGTCTATGTGAAAGTTTCAAAGCATTAGTGCCGCTTTCAGAGCGCTCACGTCCGTAGTGCTGAACTGTCGCGTCTGTAACATTGTTTTTTCCTCATAAATGCAAACACCAAAAATAAAATAAAATAAAATGAATATTTTATGTAGCCTGTGGAGACTGAGAGCCAACCCTTCTTCATCCGGTGGGTAGTAGCCTACTTGTGATTTGCGCAGTGTAATTCACAGAATTGATTTCTCTGCTACAAGCCTCTGTCACGTATTGTGTGAGCTTGTGACTATTGCAAGCGCGCAGCTGAGAAGTCCTGATTATATTGTCTGCTATATTTAGGTCTTCTTCTTATTTATTAAGGCAATTGGTTGATGAAACATTGATTAAAATGCGTGGCGCGAGCGATCTCCGACAGTAAACTGATTCTGCTTTGTCTAGGGTAAACAGCTGTTGCGACGCGAGCTGTAACGGCCATGTAGACACCGTGTTAAAGCTCATTCTGCCTGATAACGCTACGTTACAACATCAAGCAATATTCCAAAAATGTATATAATTATAACACTTTATATAGGGCCATTTTGCATTAAGAGTAGCCTAGTTTCACGTTTAGTACATTTTGCTTACTAATTATTTAAAATAGTATAAAAGTACTGTACATATGTAATTAAAAACGTTTTCATTATGATATTATTCATTTTACTTTAGTAAAAAGATCTGAGTTCTTCCTCCACTGGTAGAGATTAGAGGAATTAAGAGTAAAAATAGAAGATAATAAGGTTTTGTCAGTGACACTTTTTATATATTTATTGATACAAGTTATGACCAAATTAAAAGACAAAGTCGTCGTTAGTGAAGATTATGCAACAGTATTTATAATATAATATAATATAATATAACATGCAATGCAAACTAGTTTGGTTACAGCTCAGCTGTATAATTCTCATTCTATCATTCCCCCTGCCTCCATTACATATCTGTGTCACACAAGTGTTTGATTACCACATTTGAGTGATCATTGCAAAACGTGTTTATAAAATATATTTATTCTGTTTATAGCTCATGTGTAAAGTACCCATCAAAAGTTTGTACACACCAATAGGAAAGTGTCCAAACTTTTGACTGGTATACTGTACTATAATACACATAAATAATATTGCTACTGTATTATAATATACACATAAATAATATCGGCCGATATATCGGTATCAGGCTTTTTTTACTCCCTAATATCGGTATCGGCATCGGCCCCCAAAAATCCATATCGGTCGGGCTCTAATATCAACCAACAGCATCAGCCTGACTCATGGTTTTTATCTAGCACTGAAGCATATATTTATTTTGCATCATCATGATCTCATAGATTTACTTTAAAATCTTTTTTCAGGGCTGTGTGAGTTGTAACACCATGGAATCGGGTGAGGCACTGAATCTTCAGACTGACTCTCCAAACCCTCCTGACAGCTCGTGTCCGTCACAGGACACCAGACCCACCACAGACACCTGAAAGCTCTCCGCTGCATAGACAATCACTGCAACTGCAGGCCCTGCTGGACCTCCGGCTTTCTGGGACTCGATGACTCCTCTGCTTTCAGCTGGGAGTCTTAGGAAGGGAGAGCCGTACGTGTGCCAGTCTCTCCTAATCCGTGAAGGCACGGCGCGAGGTGATATCTCTGAGTTTGTACGCTCGCTGGAGATGGACAGTTCCACATGTGAACGGCGGCCATCACATGACCATGCATTTTCTCTCTGCTGTTCTCCTTTACAGACAGTACATGGACACAGCTGTGAATATCAGAGCATAATTTGGTAGTGATGTCACAATCACCGGTGTATTTTTTTTAATTTTTTTTTTGGCTTTTGCCCGAATACATTTTTCAAAATGTTCTTGTTAAAGTGTCCTCTACTGAATTTTGCAGTCTAAGGAGGGTTTATGATCTCCCAGAAGTACCTGTAATGAGTTTCTAACCACTTGCACAGGTATAATAAAAAAATTAAAAGTCTCTATGAATGGAAATGAATATTTGGACCTGGTTTTACTGTCCAAAGCTTTACTTTACTGCTGCTTATTTTGACTGCTTCCTCTCAAACTAGTCTTCTGTTTAGTTCATCCGCATCGAGCTGAATCACCACAATTAAGCAAACCAGCAATGAGAGGGGTGATATTCTTTCCTGATTGAGTTCACCCAATCCAAATGGATGATTTGAATGAGGCCTTAAATAAGTTTTTCTGTTGTTACACACAGTGTGTTAATTCATTCTCTCTCTTCTCAATTTCAAATAATATTTTTCCACCATACAGGTGTCTGAAAGATGTCAAGCAATGGTATAAAACTCTTTAAGTTATGGCAGAGAATGTCTAATAAGGGGAGAACTTCCACTCTCAGTAAACTTCCGGCTTCTGAACTGGTTGCAGTTCCACTCTGGATCCATATGAGGGCGCTCACAGGATGAGTGCAGAATGAAGGGTCAATGAAGGTATACCCCTCAAAATCCACTTTTCTCAGGATGTTGTACGAAAGGAGATGCAAAGAAATTATACAATGCTGGGTGTTAGATTTTTTAGACTCACTTATTTGCTTTAAAAAGTCTTTTTAAATGTCAATGACGTCATACACATCGTACGACCAGAGAACTGCTTTACGGCAATCCTTCAGTCACTTTGGTGCTTTTGCGCTCTGCACTTCCTTTTCTCTGGAGGCATCAACAACACAGCTGACACAGGTAAATACACGTGCTAGAAGAGTTTTTGTTTGGTTGTTTTAAAAGACCACGCCGAAAATACACACACATTCTGGCCCCGCTTCGGATGCTGAAGGGGGTGGATTGGAATCCACTGCTGCTTCAATGTATATGTAATGATTGATTATAATTTAGGTATTAATTAATATTTTTCCTTCTAAATATCAAATGAGTTGAATGACTTCTCTGGAGATTTTACTTTATTTATATAAGTTACCAGTGTGATTACTGAAATGTTCTTTTCATGTATTCTTTAATGTCTGTATTTGATATCTGAATGCAGTGCTTGCTTATTTAACCCAGCTTCCAGAAATGAAATAGGGACTTGTTTTGTGTTTGAGAAAGGTCTTCAATGTGTTAAAACATATAGGGGTCATTGAAGCCAATAGTTTAAGGGGCCATTTCTTTGTTAAAGCCTTTCTTTCCAGTTAGACTAAAGTTTAGCTATCCTTGAGAGAAAGAACGCATTATCTTGATGTTTTGAGAGGACTCTCCTGTTTATAGTGAGAGACTGGCCAAATCCAACCTTGGAAAAGCTGTGTGTCGGTGTGTGTGTTAGTCTTCTTGGTAACAGGTTAAGGAACCACTGGCATTATTGGAGATTGACTGAGTTGTTGTTCTGGACATGCTGGCGCCCAGCAACCCAAATCTGCGACCTGGAAGGTCATGACGTGCCTAACTTCAGCTGCATAATCGATGGAGATATGCTTCAGTCTATCTGTATATGTGTGGAAAATTACTGTGTTTATCTATTTCATAGCCAATGAGAATCATTCATCCTGTAAGCAATGACGTAGCTTAGACCTTGGAAATCGTATAACTGCTGTGATCTTTGTAACTGACTGGGGCGGCCTACGAACTCCTGTGCGAGTATTGAAGCTGACTTCTGCTGATGAAACTGCAGACTATCTTCAGTAAATATTTTCTTTAATTTTTTATAATTCTGACTCTGGGTCTTCATTCTTCATATCTGGTTCTGGGTCTTTAACTGTATACCCCTTACAATGCCATCAAGCGGTATCTCTGGTCGTAATGAGTCCTTTACTGACCAATCGGCGTTCATTAGCAGAATGCTAGATTGTTATGGGCAACAACAACTCAACCTGTAAGAAATCGAAAGGACATAAGTACTCGTTCATTCAACTTTCGAACTATAACCCATGTTGAACTTACAAAACCTACAATCAAATCTGAGATATCTCAACAGCAATCAGGTGAAAGAGACAAATTTAGCCGTCTAGCTCCATAGACTCCCATTAATTTTGCACTCATGGGCGATCGCCCCCAGTGGAACTCTGGTGGAACTACAACCAAATTTCATTACAATAGGACTTAATAGGGAGTGGCCAGGCTCTCCGTAGACGGGCTCTGGTTATGGTGTTATGACTGTAATCTGAAGATTGGGTTGATGGTTGAATGCGTAGATCGGTGTGTCAAAAACATAACTGGGTCACATTTCTCCCCAAAATAAAAAAAATACAAATATAATTAAAGCTGCAAGCAGCATTTATCGGGGTTCAAGCATTTAAGGCCTTTAAGCACATAAGGCAATTTACTAAGGCAACATGGTTTTTAAAACTTTTTGACAGTTATAGTGCCACCTATTGTCCGATCTCAATAAAATTTTGCATGCCTGTTTAGAATGTTATATCACATATGCTCATCAATTTTCGTAAAGTTCTGAGTTTTCGTTTTATAGGCTTTTGAGTGTGTTTTTCCACGGCCATTCTATAAATGACCCTGTTATAGCCATCCAAATGCAAAAGTTCAACTTTTTTTTGATAATTATTGATCTAGAGGCCAGAGAATTGTACTGCACTGGTTTGGTTCCGATCAGGACTAGTTTGCAAAAGTAGGTTTTTAACATAATCATGAATATTTAATGAATGATTTGATTGATAGCAGTGGTTTTTGAAGCAAAGTTGTACACTATGAGATCTACCAAATAATATGCACCACGTAATTACAGAGCCATAAAGCTCGTTAGCGCCAACTAGTGGCCGATTTCTTTCAAAATTCTTACAGACCTATGAGTCGAACATGCCCACCAAGTTTCATTCTGATCCGCCTCTGTTAACCTTGTCTAATAAGTGATCAAACTTCATTGGCCGATGGCAGCTATGTTATTCGATAAACACAAATGTTTCATACACACACATGGCACCTTTATGGAAGCTTGTTTCCGCCACAAAATGAAAAATAAAAAAGGTAATTGCGACTTTTTATCTCACAATTCTGACTTTATTTCTCACAATTGCGAGTTTACATCTCGCAATTCTGACTTTGTTTCTCAGAAATGCGAGATATAAAGTCAGAATTTTGCGTGATATAAAGTCGCAATTGCGTGTTATAAAGTCAGAATTGTGAGTTATAAAGTCGAAATTGCGTGTTATAAATCAGAATTTTTTTTCTCCCTTTTTGTACATTTTGGTGCACAGATGTAAAAGATTACATTTATTTGATTGCATTAAAGAGAGTGTGATTTCACTGTGCCACGTCTCTACTAATAGTGAATCTGTAGTTTAAGATACTTCGAAAACAGAAAGAAATATTTAATGTTCAATTTTCTGTGCTTTTTATTGTTAAATCCCAGAATCGTCTTCAGAATAAGTTTTGCGATTCCTAAACGTTTCTGTGCATGTGTTGGGTGTGTTTGCGCGCTACTGTCACGTGCGTGACACACGGTCTCGTGTCTCTCACGGAGGAGCGACGACGGTGAAGGAGGAGAGAGGACAGGCCTGGATTTGATTTTATGTGTTTTCATGTGGAAACTGTCGTCCGTGAGGGACTACTGCCTTTATTTTCGTTTTGTAAGCTATTTGTTTATTTATTCAAATCTGTTGATTGTTCGCCGGTTCCCGCCTCCTTCTTCCCACAACATCTAACCTTGCTAAAGTGTTATAATAGTGATTGCTATATAAGTGATTTTATAATATGAATGCAAAAGCACCTGTGAAAAGACTTTAATAAGTAGAATGAACAGCAGAGAGCAGTAGAAGACCACTTATTGGCTCACTTTCATTTGAAACATCTTGTTATCCATCAGTAAAACAAAGCAGTTTCTATTTTCTCTCCATTAAGCATGCTTACACAATACACACAGACACACACACACACACAGACAAATGTTTTCAATGTTTTTGGGGTATGTTATTGTGAAAATATCTTTCAATTGTCTGTAAGCATTTCACATATTTCTTTGTGATCTAATAATATACAACTATATTACCAGTCAATCATCATAATAAAAATATTTAAAATATCTCATTATGCTGCTGCTCCCCTGTAGTGGACAACCGTGGTATTACAGTCTCCATCTTATAGTTGAAATGAATGAATGGGAATTTGTTTTTTCTATGTAAAAAGCCATTTTGTCTAAAATTCAGGGAAATATTTTTTGACACCACATAACTATGAATAAAAAAACACAATGACTTATATGCCTATATGATCCTCATATTTCTCAGTTTTTATCTACTTTTGTATTTTGTCACTTTTAATGGTCTGAAGTATTTCACATTTACATGACAACATCCAAAACCATTTTTCTTAAACATATTTACTTTATTTACATCAAAACTAAAGAGCAGGTATGTACAAATACATTTTCAGCTATTTTTCCTACAAACATAAATCTATTTTTTTGCAAGTTTAGTGCATCAGGCCCACAAAGTGTGTGCAGGAGTGTTGAAAACGACAGGTAAAGCTCATGAGAACACACGTAAGTGTTCAAGTGCACCAGTGTATTTCACTGGCAGATTCAGACACAGTATTTCCAGAAACACTCAGTGTTACTGCCTCGCTTGCGATACTGCTTCCTGCCAGCCAGGAAACGACTCAGAGGATTCAACAACTGCTTTTCCAGCAAGACCTGAACGACAAACATAAGCAAATATATTTCAATAAAACTTCATCACTGTCTCTTGATATAATATTGAATGATGATAGGGGTTTCAATAAAGTCAGTTACGTCTTTTACAGCTTGACTCGGGACAAATCCAGCTGTTCTGAGGCCTGTGAGGAAGAAGAATAAAGCCAGAAGAGAGTGAGTTGCAGTCCCATCTGTGTTTAAGTTACTATAATACAGGATCAATGTAAGAAAAAGTGGGAAAACTTTATTTTACTTTATTTCCTTGTTACACCTTACATGTAGTTGCTGTAGTAATAACTATAAATTATGCATAATTACATGCAACTAACCCTAAACCAAACCTTAATCCTACCCTAACTCTGTAGTAAGTACATGTTGTTCATTATTATTAGTCAGTACTTAAATGTATTATTACACTGTAACAATGACACCTTAAAATAAAGTGTAACTGAAAAAGCTTCAATAAACACACCCTTAATAGATTTATTATTTCTATCTAATGTCTTGGTAACACTTTTCAAAAGGGTCTCATTTGTTCGCATTAGTTAATGCATGAATTAACAATGAGCAATATGTTTTTACAGTATTTATTAACCTTTGTTAAACCACAAATGTGCATGTTAGTTCACAGTGCATTAACTAACATTGACAGATGGGATCTTAAAATGAAGATTAACATTCGCTCAGATAAATAACTGCTGTAGAAATATTGCTCATTGTTAGTTCATGTTAACTAAAGTATTTAAATGAATAGTTCAGCCATGAAACTTAAAACCTGTCTTAAAACTCATTTATTTTCTTTGGCTTTTAACTCAGTTTGAGGGTTGACTTTCAGTTTTGTATTATTGTTTTATGTATTTTTATTGTTATTTATTGTTTTGTTATTTCTTTTATTGTCTTTTAATTGTATGTTATTGTTTATTTCTAGACTGTGTTCAGCACTTTGGTCAACAGTGTTGTTTTTAAGGTGCTTTATAAATAAAGGTGGATTGGATTGGATTGGATGAAACTCTGTTTCTGTTCTGGGGTTTGTTTCCCAAAAGCAGCGTTAGCCAAATATGATCGCAAGATCTGTTGAATTGTCTTGGTAACGACGGAACGCGCCCCTGATTGGTTAGTTCAGTGTAAAGTTCTCAGCCAATCAATTTCACATATCCATTACCATTTCCCATTTATAACCATGACGCATTCAAACGAATGTACTCTCTGCACACATACAAAATCTGCAAAAACATATTCTGTCCCTCCACCTCCCCAGCACCACCTGCCCTGATCTGCTACTGGCGATTTCCCTTTCTTTCGACAGCATGTTTCCATTCATTTATGTTCTGAGCAATTTGCAGAAGAAAGTTGTACTTGCTCTGCAGAAGTGTAGCAAATCTGCCACGACTCAACCTATGTACATTCTATTTACATTAATAAAATGTTTTGCAAACTATCCCGAGAGTTATCATGATTGAACCAATGTTAATGCATGAAATTGTTGTGTTTCCGATGTCTTATTTGCTTCTCCTACACAGCAATGAATGCATTTCTCAGATGTTTTTCCTAATGAAGAAAGACCCCAGTAACCTCACATGCATCTCTATTTGAGACTAACATTTCACTTTAAATTCTCCTGAGACCAAATGATCTGATCTTTCTGTATGACAACTAACTATTTTTATTCTTTCCCCTCAGGAGAAAGCCTCATGAAAAAGCAAGATCTAAGCACTGAAGTTTTCCTGTGGATTGACTAAGTTTCAACATAGAGCATATTTAAAGCAACAGCTCACCATCACTGCTGATGTCACCGGTGATGAGGGACGGGTAACCGAATCCCGCGGCACCCTGGGACAGATACGCTTGTTCCGAGTAACTCAGGTCTTCTGGACTGACCGCCTGCTCCTCTTCTACAAGAACTACAGATAACACAATTCAGTCTCGAAGAATGGTTATGATATGCTCAGCTCTGGGTTGTTGGATTGTGAACATGCACATTTTGTATCTTGTATGCTCAGACTAACAGGAGGCTGTCAGTGTGTGTGAAGGAGAGCAGAGGACACTTACCAGGCCTGGTGTAGCTCATCTCTGCCGGATGGACCACCGGATGCCCCAGCAGAGGCTCCAGGACGGTGAGAAGCAAGGCAAAAAACAGAAACAGTTTACACATCATGATGACACGTAGACACACACAAACTCTTCCTTGTGCGACTTCAGCCAGGAGATCTCATCTCAAAGTGTCTGTCCTGGACTTATATACCCTCCATCACTGGCCATGTCATCTCCTCCCAACCTTTTACATATCCTGTGCTTGTAAATTCACAGAGGATAAATTAATGTATCAATAAAACTGAAAGACAGATGCGGGTCTGTGCGTCAGGGATGGGATGTAATCCAGACGCGTTCATAAATCCCACCGAACGCAGGTGGGAAACGGTACTTTGTGTTAGAGCTTGCGGGATGAGTCGGCCAGGCAAATTGCCCACTTAATTCATTTATTTAAGAGGCTGCGAGATTTATTTCCCATGATGCCTACTGCGGTTCCTCAAGTGTTTCATCCTTACGGTCCTTCGCAGCTTCTATTTTAAGAGACTCAGAAACGGGATAGATTGGAAATGGCAGACAGAAAGAGTAACCAATATGTTTAATGGTGTAAAATAAATAAAAAGGTGAGAGCTATTCTGGCCTCAGAGCTCCATGTCAATCTACTTTATTAGTATGAGTGATGGACACACTGCTGACTCTGTAACCCACACATCTATCTATCTATCTATCTATCTATCTATCTATCTATCTATCTATCTATCTATCTATCTATCTATCTATCTATCTATCTATCTATCTATCTATCTATCTATCTATCTATCTGTCTGTCTGTCTGTCTGTCTGTCTGTCTGTCTGTCTGTCTGTCTATCTATTTGTCCATCCGTCCATCCGTCTGTGACCTACGTAAGTGTCTTAATAATTTTTGGAGCCACTGTATAAATTAAATATCCTTTTCTGCCTCTTCAAATATACTTTCTACTAATGACCGGTTGAGTAGGCATATTATATAGGATGTTATTAAAATCGGTCAATACTGCATTGTAGGTAACAAAACAAATAGTGTAAAATATCCATTCATACGTTACTCTGTAGCCTGTCACTTCATGAATTTGCTGAATAAAATAACTTTCTTAATATTTTTATTATATAGTAACCTCTTTATAAAAGCACTATCACATAAACTATCACACTTTAAGTGCAAAAAGTAGTTAGTTTTGAACATATTGTATATAGTACAAACAAATGTGCCAAATACATTAAGAGGCCAATTATATTGTATTATAAATACATTGCCATCAATATTATAAACGGTTGTGCTGCTTCATATTTTTGTGAGAACCATGATGCATTTTTTCAGGATTGTTTAATGATTATAAAGTTCAAGATAACAGCATTTTAATTCATATAATTATTATAGAATAGTTTGTGGACAATGTATTTTTAGGTTTTGTAACCATGTACAAGTCATTTCTGTATCTTTTTTTATTAATTCAATGCATCCTTGCTGAATAAAAGTATTGATTTCTCCAAAAATTCTTTAGTGCCCCGAAACTGTCATAACACAACATGTCCTAAAATATATGAACAGGGTCACATGTGAAAGAGCTCCTCGAAATGACCAGCAGGGGGCGCGCGAGGCTCGTGGGAAACTCCACATGTTTCTCTTTGTTTTGACTGAGAACAAAAGTAGCAACCCAACTCAAACTGTTATTGTGTGTCAGGAAAAACAGCCTAAACATGAAGAACTGAGGACACGGGTCTCGTTCTGGAGGGAAGGTGCTCCTGTGAGTGACAGACTGCAGGCATACTGCACACGAGTGCGCGCGCGCGCGCGCGTGTGTGTGTGTGTGTGTGTAGTATTGTGTCACGTCTAAAATCAAGCGTGTGTGTATGTAGGCCTATGTATATGTGTGTGTGTGTGTGTGTGTGTGTGAGAGAGAGAGAGAGAGAGAGAGAGAGAGAGAGAGAGAGAGAGAGAGAGAGAGAGAGAGACGCGACTTTCACGGATCTGCGCGTGTCTGGAGTGACAGAAGAGGGTAAGTTTGTTTTTTAATAACTTTTTAATTATTTTTGAAGCACATTTATAGCGCAGCTCAACAAAAGTAGAAATTTAACATGATATAACTGTTTATATGCTATATACAGTTTACTGTTGATGGTTCATTAATACTTTTAGTGATTATAGAAACATCAAACTAAAACTGAATGTTTGACCTAGTGTATTAATGTGATGAGAACTCTGTAGGACATTATTAAAATGGGACCAATAATTGTTCAAATCAGTTTTTGAGATGTAAAACTTACTTACTAATGTGTTTGGATAAAATGTGGAAATCAGCTTCCCTGAATTCATGCACTTTAAAGGGATAGTTCACTCAAAAATGAAAATTCTGTCATCATTTACTCCAAACATGTACGAGTTTCTTCTGTTAAAACAAAATATATTTTGAGGGATGTTGATCAACAGAAAGTTGATGATAGCCATTGTCTTCCATGGTATTTCTTTTCCTACTATGGAAGTCAGTGGCTACCATCAACTGTCTGTTTACATTCTTCAAAATATCTTCTTTTGTGTTGAACAGAAGAAAGAAACGCATACAGGTTTGGAACAACATAAGGGTGAGTAAATGATGACATAGTTTTCATTTTTGGGTGAACTATCCCTTTAAGATTTCTCAGATATTACTGTTTTCTGTAATACTGTATGTCTTTAAGACATTAGAGTGGTATTCCATGTTGTTTTTATATATATTATATATTATAGTGTATTGCATTGATTTAAGTGTTGGTAGCAGTTTGCATTATGATATTCCTTACAAGGTCATTCTTACCCGACGGCTAAACCTTAATGTATTTCGATGATAATTATATTTGATGATAATTCTGGTGATCTGAATGATTATATTTGTGCTTTCTTGTTAGAAATACTTCCCTAAGCTTTTCAAAATAAGATTAATGGCTCACAAACGGGAAACAAACTCCGGAGGAAATAAGAACTTTGCCAACGTCTTTATCCTTGACACAATGTGTGTTATTGGTCCAGGATTTATGGAGATTAGATTACGGCTGCTGGCATGTTATAGAAGTCGTACTGATTGTTTCCAGTCATAAGAAATTGTTGTAGTGGTACTAGTAACCTGCAAAATTATTTTAAATATAATCTGAATTTCAGTTCTCATGTTTGTTTGATGCTACAGGTTTCTTCACAACATCATGAGACTGTGAGCTCAGTGTCTATCAGTTATGGCAGAAACCGACATCGACAAATCTCCCCTGCCCGGTGTTTATGACGGTATGGCTTTTTCTGTTTTGCATCTTTACTTCTTTTGCTATCTTCTCAGGTATGCATGTTAGAAGTGTCTGTGTAATTGTATTTGAAAAGGGAACCATATGTTTTAAAATTGGTTCCATGTTGCAATGTTGGTTTAACTCTTTCCCCGCCATTGACGAAATTTTCCAGCAGTCCATGTTTTCCCTAGGGGGCGCTATAACAGATATTCAGGAAGAGGACAGAATCTCCGGGTCCAAAATCAATCGAAAAAGAAGCGATTAGAGGCATTACTTATGCAATTACTAATGCAACATTAAAGCTACACTGTGTGATTTTTACCCCCATCTAGCGGTGAAAAGGTATATGACCATCCAGTGAATATTAGTTTCTGTTCCTCTCAATTCCGATTTCGTTTTAACTCCTACGGTGGCCAATGTAGTCCAAGATTGGAATGCAGCATTACAACTGCATTATCACATTAGGCTACGTTAATTGTGTATAAAGTAAAATAAATGAAAAATAACTAAAATTTAAAGTGCCTACATATAACTTATAGCCTACAAATTATAGCGCCATTAAAATATTAATCACATGTTATCCGTCATAGAACACGGATTTATGTTACAAGGTAAACAATACTTTTCATCATTGACGCGAGGAAACCTATCCTAGATGTCGTTCTAGCGTTATGCACAGCACACCATGATATAATTAGCCAAGCAACTTCCAATATACACAAACAGGCTTAATTAACGTTACCTGTCGAGAAGAAAGCAGGCAACGTCGGCATCCTTTTTAAAATCGTTGCTCGTCATGAGCTCTTTCCATCTTGGAAAGGCCACTCCAATATTTACTTTTGTCTTGTTGATTTGCCTGTTGCCTTGCCGTCTTAATTCTCTTTTTCGCTTCCTTGGCGACTCTGATACGTATCCTCGAGAATAAGAGTGATCCTCCATCAGCAACAGACTTTCAAAAAGGCTTTCAGGTTTTTATATATCAGTCTCAAGCAATCCCCCTCTTGAGATCGACACGGTGCCATCGAGTGTTAAAACGCGAAAGGCGAAGCTTGAATTAACGGGTATGTCCCTCTTTGGCTAATGTACTTTCAAGATGGAGGGGCAACATGGCGACCGACATTAGAACCCCCCACCCGTATGTATTTTCAATGGCATATTATACACTCACGAGAATACTTTATTACTTGAACGAAGTAAATATACATTAATGAGCACATATATTTTTGAAAGAACTAAGTGTTTTTAGCTAAGAATAAACTAAAAAAGTTACACAGTGTAGCTTTAAATGTCGACTCAGGAATCGGACTGTGAAGTTTGTGGGTGTTTATGGACTCGATCTGGTTTAATCATCGTTCTGAATCCGATCCGAACGAAGTCTTTGACAAAAATGCGATTTTATCAGCTTTTTGTTCAAAACGCCCATATTCATGTGTTTAAAAAAAAAAAGAATGAATTAAGCTAGAATTTTTTTAAGCAGAATTTCTGTTCTTTCTTTTGATATTGTTCAGATATTCATACAACAATATTCCGGGGCCCATGAAAGTTGTGTGAAAATGTCGCTGGCTGGCAACATTTTTTAAAAAGCTGGCGGGGAAAGAGTTAACGATCAGTTTGAAAAACACAAGAAGTAATAATGTAGGCTATGAGCTATGATGGCACGCTTGATCTATTCTAGAAAACCTGTAATTGTAAGTGTGGTGTAAGCAGTGTGGTTATTGACTAAGCGTACATTTACACGACAACAATGTTCTAAAAACGTACGTACATTTTTCCTTTTGCTTTTTTCTGCATACAGACGACAACGCTGGTAAAACGATCCCCATTCACAAGAATCCGTGAAAACGACTTAAAAACACTGTATTCTGCTGCCAGGCCAGTAGATGGCGATGTCACTTTTAAAGAAACACTACACACCTATAGACTTTATTTATTTATTTATTTTTATTAAATGCTTGAGTAAAAAAAAAACCTTAACAATAATTATCATTATTGACAACATTTCACACCTATAGACTGAACATAACACATGCGCGTGACGTCACCGTTTTTCAGAAATTCACGTTTTCAAAAAGCTTGCTGGACAAAAACACCTCTCAGTGTGCCCAAAACAGAGAGAAAAAGATGTGTTTTCAAACTAAAACATATTAGTTTGAACAAGGTCTAACTGTTGCTGACTATTCTTCATCTCAGCTACTGCATGCTGGAAGAAAATGCACTTGTGAAAACTATTTATGCAGCAAACTTGCATGTAAATATCCATAATCTTTCAGTTTAGTGAAAGGAAAAGTATTTAAATGGTATTCAAAAATGAGGGGCAAACCTGTCTGAATGCTTAATCAGCACCTGGCTGATATTCGTGTGCAGGTTTGCTGTTGTCTCAGATGTTGTTTGGCAGCGCTGCTGTTGTGTGTTGTAGGAGATGAGATCAGCGCTCAGGAATGTGATGTGAGACCAGGACAGATCAAGCGAGAGAGAGTTGTGTGCTGCTGATAAGTGCTGAAGCGTCCGTCCACACACTCGTCCTCTTATCCGCCCTGGATGAGCTCAAGAGCTTCCCAGCGTTCCTGTTTCTTAAACAGGATTTGGGCCCAGATTACAATCTTCTCCCGTTTGGCCTATAAAGCTGGAGCCAGGAAAGAGGTCAAGTGCAGGAGAATTTAGATGAACTGCACACAAATACAGACCTACAGTTTAAATCCGTTTACATCAAAAATCTGCAAACAAGAAGGCAGTTTGGTTGATCATATAAACCTATGCACGGCTGTATAGTTGTTCCTATAAAGCAGACAGACTGACTGTGCATGAAACGGGACACTATATAAACACAAACCCTGTAAGATGCCTACCCACAATGCATTTTAAGGCCTTATATGCGCTCCTGAAACTAACTGGGTTTTGTTGCAGTGCTTCTGACCTGTTTCTTTGAGTTCATGTGTGTGTACCTCCCTTAACTTCGCTGCCGGATATTTATAGCTTCTGCTTCTGCTTCTCGTGCCAAATATAGACAAAGAACTGCAGGAGAAAGTGAGTGAAAGAGGAGAGCAGCATACAGGAAAAGACGCTTGATAGTTTCATGCAGGGGTCCCGATTACTGTCTTTACTCTGTTCTCTTTGTTTCTGGGACTTGAATAGCACCATCTGTTTGTCCCGGGGGCCTCGGCTCAGCTGTGGGGGTCACAACAATCCCTTATCCCAACAAATGCACGCTTAACCACCCTTCATCGTCCTCTGTCTCTTTAAGGGCGGACGTTATTTATTCTTACACCTCGTAAACATTTATTCTAACAAAATTAGCATTGTTCACTTTTCACCTCCAGGTGGCGCTAATTTATATGGCTGTCAGAAATATTTGCTTTTAAAGCAAAAGTGCAACATTGCGTACAAAATCAGATACTTCTCTACTATATAGTGTGTGAAAAACAGTACGGCAACAGAGTAGTATCCGAATATTATTCATACTATATAGAACACCCTTTGTTTTAACGATTGCAAATGTAAATTTAAATTCAAAAGTAGTAGGCCTATCAGACAGCATGTGATTTTGGATGGCCCATAAGTGATTCCTGAATTATTAATTTACTCTTTTAATAATTTACTCATCCTCATATCATTCTAAACCCATTTGACTTTCTTTCTTCTGTGAAGAACAATAGCATATGTTATGAATAATGTTCACATTGTTATTTTTATGTACAATAAAAGAATATAATGAACAGGGCTTGATGAGCTTTAAAATCGTACCATAAAACCACATTACCATTTGAGGTCAGGGAAGATTTTTTTTAAAAAGAAACTTATCCAAACGTATACTTTTATTCAGTAAAGATGCATTAAATTTATGGAAAGTGACAGCAAAGACATTTAATGTTACAGAAGATTTCTTTTCAAATAAATGCTGTTCGTTTGATGCCTATTCATTAAAGAATCTTGAAAAATATAATATGAATATGGTCTCCACAAAAATATATTAAGCAGCACAACCTTTTTTTAACATTGACAATAATCAGCAAATCAGCGTATTAGATTAATTTGTGAAGGACTATGTAAAACTCAAGAAAGAGTGGAGTAATGATGCTGAAAATTCAGCTTTGATCGCAGGAATAAATTACATTTTATAATATATCAAAATAGAAAACAGTTATTTTAAATTGTAATATAATATTTCACGGTATTACTGTTTTTTAAATAACTCAAATAAATGCAGCCTTACTGAGCATAAGAGACTATTCAAAAGTGTTAAAGAAAAAAGTAAATAACTGAACAAAAAGCCTTAGACCACTTTAATAATAATTAACTCTTTTTTTATATATATTGAGGTCATTTAAGTCACTGAAGTTCAATTTTCATAACTATTGCTACATTTTCCCTCATCCTCAGCTGTGATTAAAATAATATTTTAATAATAACATCATTATAAAGGCATCAAAGCTGTTTCCATTGGTTTCAGGAATATGCAGGTCACTATTTCTGTTTTGAAACCGGTTCTTATTTTAAGTTGCTCAACATTGGCTCTTGTTATGCACAAAAACCTTTGCACAGCATTTAGTTTAACTGTGAGTATGCCAACCTTTATGAAACAAGCTTCTGTCCGAGAGTGGCCATGTCAGCTTTTCCATCCCGGATCAGGGTGGAGGTGCCTACAGAACCAGCTGGGGTTTTTCCTAACTTTTTCTCTTTTTTTTTGTTAAATCCGCATCTGCTTGAGCACCAGTGCTGTTTACTAACAGAAGAGCATGACGGACTGATATAGGATGAGCTCACACACGTGTGCGTATGTGCTTCATGACAGTAGACGGAGTTTGACGAATGGACGCAGGCACATCTTTACAAACGGTAAATCTAATGCAAAATAAAAAAAGAATTATCTTGAGACTAGTATTTCTTAAGAATAGTAGCTGAGTTTATAGAATCTTACATACAGTATATATACCTGTGTTACCTTGTCATAGACTTCTTTGTTAGCATTTAATATGTCTATAAATGTGCTACAGCACTGACAGATCTGTAATTAGAAGTCTCTTATAATGGAGTGTCAGATTTTATGACTCTGATGTTTAGCATGCTTGTGTGAGAGTTCGTGAGCTTTTATTAGCTCACTGATTTTTCCACACTTATAAAGAGAGCGTGAGACAGAGAGAGAAGGAGTGTTGTCATTGAATGTGTGTTTAATGTGCAAGGTTTTATTTGATCTTCAGCAGAGCCTTGTGTGTGTTTGCTTGGATGTCTTTCTTCAGGTTGCTATTGTTTAATAGTCGATCAGTGGACTCCTGTCAGAAATGGCATTTGAGTGAGCGGTTTTGGTCGTTCACATTGACACACCTCTGTAAGATTATTGGGCATTATGTGCTTTTCCTCTGAGCCATTGTGTTAAAGTTGTTGACCCAGTTGGCTTGGCAGTAGTTTTCCTGTTTTGGCCCCAGTTTGGCATTATTAGCAAAACATAAACCGGTCTTAGTGAATGAATTCCATGCACTGATAACATTGTTAATTGGCACAAACTGTCAAGCAGGTAAATAATTGCACAAATATGCCACTCAAAATTAATTTTGAGTAATTAAATTATTCAGCTTAATTTGCACAATAACTTGCAGGCCAGTTCTGAGTGCCAAGATGTGGAGGAGGATGCAGAAGATTATTACCAAGATAGACTTTACAGCGTCACTGCAATCCTGACTCCTGAATCAGCTTTATTATAATGGGGAAAGTGTTTTAAATTATGCATGTTGGCATTAGCGATAGCTTAATTCCTGGTTATAATGCACTTCTTCATCATTTGATTCATTGCTACTGCCATTATCAGAGTTATTTTATTATTATATATATACTATTATAGTGTTTATAAAAAAAATAATTCGCTTTTTTATAGGCTTTTATTTTTTTCAGTTTTAGTACAGTAATTTTAGCGCTTAAATTTAATTAATTCAGTTAGTTATCAAAGGCAACATTTCTAATTTCCGTTAGAAAATTTTATTTTAAGTTTTTCATCTAATATTTATATTTTATGATATTTCAGCATTATTTAATTTATCAAAAAAAAATTGTATTAGTTATCGTTTCAGTCAACAATAACAACCGTGCCCGTGATGAATATACACAAAATCCCTGCTTTCAGCAGGTGGTCATTTTATTTTTGCCATGCAAATAATGCAGACTTTTCTCAAATAAAGTTATTTCAAGTTATTTCACTTTTGTGCTGAAAAGAATGACAGTGACTTAAAATTAATTGCTTGTAGTTTTATGAATGTTAACATGCCTTTAGTCTCTCATGTGAAATTATGGACTATATTAGAATGAAATGTTTATAAACTGAATATTTCTAGCTCAAAAAAATCTGATTTGATGAGCCTTTTTTAACTGTAAATTGCTTGAAATAGACAAATGTGTGACTATTTGAATTTTAAATTGCACCAATTAGACTACAATTCAGCAAATTAACCATTTTATTTGATGAGAGAATTGTGATTATTAATCAAATAAATGCATTGTACATTAGTATCAGTAACATTGCTGTTGTCCCGTGTTATAAAGATTACAGTAATTTTACTGTGGTAAAATCCCTATAATTAAACCTTTAATGACCTGTTAATTTAGTTTAACACTCTTGCCTATAATTTTGTGTTTCCCCCCCGCAGTGTGCCAATGTTTCTCTGTGTTAGAGGACGGCGCTCTGGCTCACAGTCTTCAAGAGCAGGAGAGTGAGTATAAGCATCTACGTCCTGTAATCTTGCTCGTCCTTTATAATTTTACTGGGTTAAAATAGGCCAGAGCCTGATTCACCTTTTTCATCTCAGTTGAGCAGTTTTACAGCACCAACCTGCAGAAGAACCAGGCGGTGCAGAATGATGTTCGTTTGGCCCGGAGGCTTCAGGAGGAAGAGGAACAGCGAGTGGATCTCAGCCGAAACCTGCGGCAGCTGTAAGAATCCTCAGGCCTCGACACGCTTCCCGAATTACTCAGTCAGGAACATCACTATACCACTGACATTTAGGCTATGCAAATGACTATGTGGAAAACAGATGCTTGACTCATTGTGTTGCGTAACTTGATTAGTTTGTATATTGTGATGTGTAAGTTACAAAACACAGGAATTAATGTTTGGCTTGAGAGTAAATGAGTAATCAGTGTGACATGACTCAGGAGAGTTTGCTTTTTCCACTTGTATGGTGCATGAACTTGTTTAGGATTGTGTACAAAAACCATATACAAATATTTTGGCGTCGTTAAGACTTTTTTTGAAAGAAGTCTCTTATGCTCACCAATGGCTGCATTTATTCGATCAAAAATATAGTAAAAATTGTGAGATATTATTATAATTCAATTTAACAGTTTTCTCTTTGGATAATGTTTTAAATGTAATTTATTCCCTTGGTGCAAAGCTGTATTTTCAGCATCATTACTCCAGTCTTCAGTGTTACATGATTCTTCAGGAATCATTCTAATATGCTGATTTACTGCTCAAGGAACATTTCTTATTATTATCAATCTTGAAAACAGTTGTGTTGCATTAATTGGTAATAGAGGCCTTTTGTATCGTTATAAATGCTATTAATGTCACGTTTGATTAATTTAATGCATCATTTGCTGAATAAAAGTATTGATTACTTACTGATTAGTGTACATGATATTGCAACCAGCCCAAAAGAGGACTGCAAAAACCATATATTATAAATATCATATAAATAATATTATATATTATAAATATAGCATATATTATAAATATCAAGTCCTCTTTTGAGCTGGTTGCAATATCATGTACACTATTCAGTAAGTAATTAATAATTTTATTCAGCAAATGATGCATTAATTTGTAATAGAAGCCTTTGGTATCGTTATAAATGCTATTACTGTCACATTTGATTGTTATAGCATTTATAACGATACAAAAGACTTTAATTACAAATTAATGCATCATTTGCTGAATAAAAGTATTAATTACTTACTGAATAGTGTACATGATATTGCAGCCAGTTCAAAAGAGGACTGCAAAAAGCATACATTATAAATATCATATCATATATTGAATCCTTCAAAAGCTCTGTGTGGTTTTCAGGGAGGAAGAGGACTGTAGATATGCACAGCTGATTCAGGACGAGCTCCAGAGGTGTGCTGAGGAGGCCAGGAGACGAGAGGAAGAGGATGAGGTGTGTTTCATCAAAACATGACAACGTTACACATAAAAAGAAGTTTTTTATGGCTACCGTCAACTGTCTTGGTTACCAACGTTCTTCAAAATATATTCTTTTGATATATTGAAAAATATATATATTTTTGGGTGAACCAACCCTGTAACTCCACTTTACCAGCTAATTACTCTTCGACAGCGATGTCATAGAAATATACAGAGCAACAGCAAAAATGGAAGTTCAAAGACAAAATTTTAAAGATGGCTGCGCACTTATTTTGATTATGATTATCAGATGTTTGGTATCATAAATGTTGCTTCTTTAGCTCAAATAAAGCTTAGAATCTGGTCCATGCTCATTCTAGGGTAAATAGAACAGGCAACATCTCTATCAGAAAGATGATTGGCACCATATTGAACCACAATACATTCATGTGTCACAATATATTGCAATATAAAAAGGCAACAATATGTATCGTGGATGGTGACAATCTGTATTGTGTATAGTTCACTCAATATGAAAATTAGAGTTTTAGTGTTAATGTTGAATACAAAGTATAATAATGCAATGGGGACATGGGAATATTTGTGTCCTGATAATGCCAAATGTCTGATGTTAGCAGCAATAAATGGCCTACATTATTTTAAATATATCTAGTGAGTGACAGAGTGCAAGCATACTCGTCTAAAAGAATTCTGTATTTTCAGCTTCAGAATCATGAATATTGTATATTGAGTCCCCATTTTCCGGTGCATTGGGTTTCCAGCACCAAGTCCAAGCCTATTCATTTCCACCCCCAATGTAAAACTAAAGTTAACATTTTAATCAAAAGTAAATTTTTTGTTAAACTTTTATCATAATCTTAGAGAATCGCAATAATATCGTATCATGAGTTTAGTATCATGATATGTATCGAATTGTGACGTGAGGGTATCGTTACACCCCTTATACATATTGAACACTGTGATTTTTCCCATTCATTTCTGTTCAAATGGCAAGTGTTTTGTTGATTGCTCTGTTGCTAATTATCTGTCCCCTCATGTTAAGCTGATTAAAACACCTGTTTGAGGTGGCGGTTGTGTTGAGATGCTTTTGCAGAGAGCAATAAAAGACAGAAAGAACATAAAAGATTGAAGAGACTGAGAAGACGGAGGCCCGAGTTGGATATCCATTGGCTTCAAGTATTCTTTTGTGTCCTTTATTTAGCTGTTGGGCGACATTTCTGTCTCCTAAAGGAGCAGCTTTGTCATCATTGTTGTCAGGAGTGCTTTTTGAAAGTGTTCCCATGGCGATGTCTGTGGTGTTTCTGGGGTGACGAGTGGTTTGTCACTGAGGAGGCGGACCGCTCATCTGAAGGCCACGTCCCGCTGGATGAACACAGCTTCTGTATGTGTGGAAAGACTATTTACAAGAGGCTTCTGAGGCCGTCTGTCTGGAGCCCTTTGGAAAAATGTCTTGAGGAAGTAATGGTCTATAGTAATTGGACTTATTTAAAGAGACATTAGCTTTGTTTCCATCCAAAGTTGCAAATTTAACTTATGCTCAAAATTGGAATATGGCATAAAACATTTAAGAATAAAGCATTGTTTCCATTCCCTTGTGTTCAAGAGAACAGAACCATCACCTCCTAGATAATTGGCGCTAAATACCTGTAATATAGGAGTTGTTGCAATTGGGGAAGAAACTGTGGCTCTTTTTTCATACATCTTTTCAAACGGATGAAAAGCAATCTTGCGAGAGTTCTGGGAGCTCATTATTCCCAACCATTTTGATGACAGACTTTGGCTCTGAATTTCAGAATGACTAAAACAACATTTGAGATGCTGTGCAATGCGATTGGTCTGTTGGTTAACACAGTTATCCAACCACATCATCTTATGAGAGAAAGTCAGTTTTTAGATGGACGCTGAGGGATTTTTTCCGGTGAATGTGTTTCCGACATAGTTCATGCATGTCTTCTTATCAGATAAAAAATGATCTGCCTCAAAAAAGGCGTGCGTATAATGTTTACTTTTAGAATTTATGCACATCTCAACATTTCCATCTAGGTAACCAGTGGGCTATGTTGATTTTGTATTTTTGCCGTTTATTTGTGAGGTATTTTGAACGTGGTGTAAAACAGGGACATTTCCTGGGACAGGACGGAAAGAACCGGCTCCCAGAAAATGGCAATATCTTGTGATGTTTTTGTGTTTTGGTGTATTTTGGTGATTCAACAGAAGAGGAACGTCCATCTGTTCGTTAACTCCCGTGTTTTTCCCCGATGTGGGCTGTAGTCGTTCTGCATGGACACCTGGTGTTGACGGTCCTTTCTGCCTAGTGGCGACAGTATTATTAGACAGTTTAGTGGGGTAGAAGAGATTGGTTTTGGTAATTATCTTTCTGTATTTCTGCCAGCCTGCATGTGAACAAAGTCTAGGCGTGTGAATGTAGTTTAGCGGTAGCCTTTTCTTATTCTGGGTATAAAATCAGTTTTCCAGTAATGGCTAAATGTATCCATCTTTATCTTGGCAGTTTGGCAGTGTCTTGTTGTTCTTCTGACGATATTTTCCTAGAATGACAACTTTATCTGAGTGACCCTTGTCAACACTATGCCAGCTATTTCAAAACAATGCTCACTTCACAAAGCATGAAGCTCATAGCACTCAAGAGCACACTGGAGAAACACTTCTGGCAGGGCAAGTCTATTTAGATCACTATATTTAGCAAATTTGATTTGCAATCAATTCAAAGTGCTTTACATTGGCATAGTTAAGAATAGTGAAATAATCAGACAAAAGTTAAGGTTAAAATCGTAACTTAATGCCTGTCATGACAACTCTCTAAGTGCTTGGCATGGTAATGGATATTGAATATGACAAAGTTAATAAGTTTAGTCCTGGCGGAATAGATCTGCCACGCTATTGTGGTCTGTGTGTGTGTGCGTGTGTGTGTGTGTGCGTGCGTGCATGTGTGTGACTGTGTGAGAGAGAGTGTGTGTGTGTGTGTGTGTGTGTGTGAGAGAGAAAGAGAGAGAGAGACTGTGTGTGTGTGTGTGTGTGAGAGAGAGAGAGAGAGAGAGAGAGAGAGAGAGACTGTGTGTGTGTGTGTGACTATGTGAGACTGTGTGAGTGTGTGTGTGTGTGTGTGTGTGTGTGTGCGTGCGTGAGTATGTGCGCGCGTGTGTGTGTGTGTGTGTGTGTGTGTGTGTGTGTGTGTGTGTGTGTGTGTGTGTGTGTGTGTGAGAGAGACTGCGTGTGTGTGTGTGTGTGTGTGTGTGTGTGTGTGTGTGTGTGTGTGTGTGTGTGTGTGTGTGTGTGTGTGTGTGTGTGTGTGTGTGTGTGTGTGTGTGTGTGTGTGTGTTTTGTACAAAAGCATGTTAGACACACACATTTCCACTAGAGTTCTTCAGTCCTGAATAGTTGGTGGGCCGGTGGGGCTGGGCATCAGAATGGAAACTCTTCACCACGGTGCCACACAATGAGAAATGCCTCACCGTGGTGCTGAGGGCATGTTGATTGTTATAACTTAACTACACATAGCCTACTTTAACTCTTCAGTCTGTAGGACACAAGTTTTGTAAACCCTCAGTCTCAAGTGCTGGAATACCCATGAGCCCACACAACTGCGTCCTCTGATGTTGTGTGTTTATTTGTGTAGTCATTGCATTGACTTTTTCATGGGGAATTCTCTGTCTGTTTATAAGAAATGCAGTAAAACCCCCTTCAGGGAACATCCAGACATCCCGTTAATTAAATATAGGGACTATCTTAATGGATGATCAGTGAAATAATAACAAGTGCAGCCAAAATTTTTTATTCTTTCATCTTTCACTTTAAGCTACACTCTGTTTGGCACACAAACCTACGGCTTCAGAAGATATAGTGAATTAATAGTTTTTAGTTAATAGTTCTGTTGTCATTCTGTCCTCATTGTTCATACTTATCTGCTTTATGGTTTATATCCAAATGAGGGTGATTAAATGATAAAAAAATAAAATAAAATTGGGTGAACTGGCCCTTTAACAGTGTGACTGTAGAGCCCAAACCTCCTTTTTACATTACTGTCCTCTAGTGGACAACTGATGTATATACTTTATAGTGTGTGTTTTTTGTCTCTTCCTTAAGGAAAACCACAAAAGATGAACTTCAAACTAAAAAGTACCTTATATTTAAATTGAATAATGGATTTTAAATGTTATTTTTAATGTGTGAACTCACTTCCTGTCTTTATTTTCTCTAATTTAGCCACCCATTCCTGTTGCTTAAGCTGTTGGTGTATAAAATTAAACTGGTTTCCTACTCTATTTAATTCATAAAGGATCACAAAACCAGGACAACAATGTCACATTACATGTCAGACCTGTGTAATAGTGCTAAATAAAAATTTACCATGGTAAGCATGGTTTCTGACAAAATACTATTAATTTTCCTCCGGTTTATAGCCTATTTCATGTTGACTTCAAACAAATTCAGAAAACTGTTTAAACCCATATGAGTTTATTATGATATTACTGTAGTTACAACGACTGTGGTTAATGTGGTATTTTGACGGAAACTGGTTAGGATCAAGTGATATCCTCAAAGTCAGATGGTTGTCCTCCAAACTTCTGCTGCTCAGTGTGAACCTTTATAAAACATGCTTCACTGTTCGTGTGCATTATGCGGTTTTCTTCCGTGATGTCAGTGTGTAAATAAGGCCTCAGAAGTGAAGTTCTCAGGCGAGGTGCGTCCTGAGAAGCGTCTCTGTGGGCGTCACACGTATAGAGTGTGTGTAGGTGTGTGTCCGTGTGTGAGCTGTACTTTCCACGGGTCTGGTCTGCATGTACTCTGGTGGGTGTTCGCGCTGAAAGATGATGCGCTTTTGTTCGAGTGACTCCGTGATGGAACTTTAACGGCCTACTCTGACACTCAGACCAAGGTGTGTGTGTGTGTGTGTGTGTGTGTGTGCGTCTCTATGTTTCGTGTGTGGTCTGAAGTCTTATTATGAATGTCACATCTCCTCCACCCTGATGCATTAGAGATATATTCAGTTTGGCTGTTGTTAAGCCACTTTTGGTCTGTCAGTTAAGCCAAAATTCAATGTTAAATAATAATGAACACGGTTTACTTTCTTAATGCATGTTAAAAATGAAAGCTAAATTAAAAAAAAAAACAAGACAAAAGCATGTAACTATATTACTAAAACTGAAACTAAAATTAAAATGAAAGCAAATTAAATTGTCTGGTCTTATTTGTGAACTTATTTCCAATGGATGAATCCAAATCTCATGTTTACTTCTGATATGTACTGTTTCACTCGGAAATATATCACACTAGGCATGTGTTTTGTTATTTTCTGTTATATTTGGCTTGCTCAGCTTGGTTTTCAGAGACTAGTAATAATAACTGCACTGACACCATCGGATGAGAACAAAACTAATGACTTTGCGACATCAACACTTTTATTGAACTGAATTGAATCAACATTGAATTGACTTGAGCTGAATAACAACACTATTGTCTTCTGTAGAACAGCTCAAATTGAATTTGATACATAATTGATGAATTTTACAACAGTAACACTGTTATCTTCCTGTTTTATTAATGTGAATCTGCTTTGAAATTATCTGTATTGTGTAAAGCACTATTTAAATAAATATGACTTGACTTATGGTTGTACTGGACTATTAAAACACATGATGCGTCAGTCGTTTTTATTATTAAATGTGTGTGTGTGAATTGTTTTCTGAACAGGAAATGGCTAAACAGCTGCAGGAAGAAGAAGAAATGGAGATGAGACGGCAGAGGGCTGATGCTGGTCACCATGAAAATGACTGTGTTTCTCCTCTATGTGAAGGTAAATGTGTATTGCATTGTTAATGTAGATACACGCAGATATGTTGCACAATTATGTTAGGCTTTGGTCTTAAAAGGCTGTTCTCCTTCCGTCAGGGTTGGGAATCTGGGAGCAGGTGCTTCAGGACGCTGAGCTGGCCCGTAGACTTCAGGAGGAAGAGGAAATGTTGCCTCGCAGAGATGTACGTTGCATTGAATGTATTTTATTTGCTTACACACACACTTGAGGTCTGCTACTCGAACCGAGCCTGGTTTCGGATCAGGCTGGGGTTAGTTTTTCATGTATAAACTCAGGTTTGCATAGGGTTCGGGACTAGTATTACTTTGTTTTTGGAGATTGTGAATATCTTTGTGCATACGGAGCCCTTATGGGACATGGCGGTGAGGAAAAATAATAAGTCAATAAAAAAACTTTTGTGTTCTTTACGAGGGAACGCACATTTGATTTTGTTTGCTGAATTTAACAGTATCTGAATGAATTTTCATTTGAAATTAAAATTAAAATAAATTGAAATTTAATGGTAATGCAGTACTCTAAATAACTAAAACCACTTCATGTATTTATTTGGTAATTGAAATAAAAATTATTTTTTTAAAGCTAATTAAACTTAAAAAACTATAAAAACCTTAAAGGTGTTTGAAGCGGTCACGCGTTTTTTATGCTAAAACATTTTTTTGTCACATACAGCAAACATCTCGTCATTATCCGCTAGCTGCCTGTCCTCTGAACACACGGTAAAAAAACGTGGTCTCTGCAGACACCCCAGGCTCCACACACGGCAACAAAAACAAACTGAGTTAACCCGCACCACGAAACATAACAAACTGTTCCAGCCAATAACCAACAAGAAGGATTTGGGGGTGGGGTTTGGGGGGATAGTGCGCGGACGAGGAGGAGGGGGGGTCTAGCCAGCCTCCGTTTTGTTTGACAATACTTTAAACGTCAACAAGAAGTGATGTCACCCTACATCGCTTAGAGCACCTTTAAAAAAACTTAGAAATGTTAGATTAGAAATTAGAAATGGTGCTTTGGTAACTAACAGAAATAAAGTTAAAATAATAAACATACTCAAACTAAAACCAAATTAAATCTAAATAAAATAAAATAAAATAATCGTATAACAAAATTACTCAAACTAAAATTTAAAATGAAAACTGAAAATATTAAAATAAAAGCAACTTCAAAATATGAATAAATACTATAATAGTATATAAATAATACAAAAACACACATAGTATTCATTTTTATGTCTACTCAAGTGAAACTCAAATTAAATAAGTTGAAGTTGAAGTACTAAAATTGCTCAAATAAAATATTTTTTTTATTATAAAAAAGCACATCACAAAATTACTAAAAATTTAATGAAAACTGAAAATATAAAAATAAAAGCTTCAAAATATTAATAAATATTTTAATTGTATATAAATAATTACTAAAACTAAATTATAAGTTTGCTACTAAAACAACACGCATAGTATTTATTAATATGTCTTTTGTTTAGCAGTTTCCTCACAGCTCTGGATCAGAGGTGGACTTCATTGCGGCTCAAGTAGCCCAAGATGAGGTAAAAAAATCTTCAGGATAACTAAGATTACACTGTACAGATTGATAAAAAGATGCAATATACAGCTTCATATTTTCCTGAAATGGAGATTAACTTAAGGATATCAAATGACATACTTCTTCTTGACTCTCAAACGTCTAAAGAAAGATCAGCTGTGATGATATAAGTCTCTAACTGCTGAATAAATGCTCATCAGGAGATCGCACACTACATGCAGCAGCGCCATCAGAGAAGAGTCACCGACAGGCCACAAGACCTCGAGATCCAGACCAGACCAGCTGAACCATCAGATGAAGGAAACACCACAACCAGGAAGGTCTGAGCGAACCTCATCCGCTTAATGAAAACACTACTGATTATTTTATTGATTTTATTCAACAGTTGTGAACAGTAAAGCATACAAACATGCAAAACAAACTTAATTTCCAACACACTAAAAAAAACATGGTGTAGAGAAATTTTTCGCTCAGAAACAGTTCAAAAGAAACTGCAAGTAACACATTGAATTAATTGGGACATTTTAAAGCAGAAAAACTGAAATAGTATTTACTTGTAAAACGTGCACCTATAATATTTATTTACAACTTAAAAAAATATTATTTTACTGTATATAAGTATTTAAGTTGAAAAAATATGTAGCATTAAAGCACATGCTTTCGCTTTTGGTGGGCAATATATATTTTGCAGACTTCCTCATTTATAGGGGATCCATTACGGCCTCTGTCTTAATTTTGTTTTTGGGGTCTACTAGAATATTTTCATGTATGAATGTTCAAAACATTTTCTTTTCCCATATTCTCCATTGTTGCAGCTCCTCTTTTCCCAGTCTGTCAGTAACGCTCTGTTTAGTTCCTGTCTCTATGAAGCCCCGCCTTCTGAAAAGCACACTGTCCTCTGATTGGTCAGCTCGAGCAGTGTGTCGTGATTGGTTAATCGCTTCGAACATGTTTGAGAAATGTCCCGTGCCTTATCATAACCGCCAGTTTCAACACACTACTAAGTAACTCAACCAGGCCCGCCCCTTTATTTGGCATATGCATAGGAATTATTTAAATGAGGAATATTGTGTTTGTTCCCGGGAGAAAACTCAAGACTACAATGGAGGCGTTTCAGGGAGTTCAGAAACAGTGACACTGATATAGAGAAGAACTCTTGCTGGAGGGACTTTGTGCTTTCTAACTTTGCAGACCTCAAACAGCAACAATACACAGTAGGCAAGGCAAGTTTATTTATATAGCTCATTTCATACACAGTGGTAATTCAAAGTGCTTTACATGGAAGAAAAGAAATGAGAATAAATAAAACTGTTTTGAATAAAAAATTTAATAAAATACAGTACAAACACTAAAGAGAGTTGAATATGTAAAAAATAAAAAAAGTAACGTGACCCCTTTAATTCATGATGTGGATAGACCTTTCATTTGTAATTTGTTTTAGATTTTAATTTTGGTGTAACTGGACATATTTCAGACCATGTCGTCTTTAATTTCAGGCTCTACAGATGCTGCGAGAGAGGCTGAACTCAGACGGACTGCATTCGCCAGTGGAAGAGGAAGACTACACCATTGAAAACCATCTAGCAAGCCCATCATGCACTGCACTGTAAGTCACACATTCTTTATCACACACATTCACACAATCTGCCATTTCTCAAGAATTCCTTTCAACAGTCACTATCTTTGCACCTTGTTTATCTCTTTTCAGCCAAAACCAACACTTACACAACATTGCAGAGGAACTGGACCCGACGTTCAAGGCTAGGAAGCGTGAGAGCCAAATTACCACCAGCCCCCCATCAGGTATAAATGCATGTTATATATAGGAAAGTTAAATAACTGTATTTGTGCTACATCAGCAGTCATTTCCTGTTTCCTCAGCAGGTTTGTGCTTGGCCACTCGTAACCCGCACAGTATCTTTTATGACTATTTACCAGAACCCACCTTCATACCACCAACTAAACGGCAGAGCGACAAATCAGGACGTCACAAAGCCAAAGACAAAAGAGAGAGCTGTAAACAACAGTGAACGTATGACTAATTCAGTGCTATCTTTCATATTTCTTTTAAACTGAAAAAACAAAGTATTGTATAATCAATATTATGGACACAGATTTTATAATCTGTTGTTATACTGAGTTTATAACTGGTGATTCTCTGATGTTCCATTCATGCACTCTTATAAAAAAGGTTCAGTGGGGTTCTAAATAGAACTCTATGGTTCTTGACTCAATTTGAAAGATCTCTTTATGCCAGAAAGGTTCTATATAGGTAAATTATTTCATAATACGTTAATGTTTAATGGGTTATTTAAATTTTTTCTTGTGATAAGGGACCGTTCAGTATTTATGAAATGGACCACCGGAGGAAAATAGGGGAGGGTGATATTTTTTTATTCTTTGTTGAGGGGAGGGTCATCCAGCTTTTTTTAGACTAGAGGGAGGGTCACCCAACTTCTGTATTCATGAAAACAGCAAGTTTTCAAACGGGCTTGTTTGGTGCATATGTTTCCATGTAGCTCTGTGTAGCTATCTCAGTCTCGGCCCCCCCATTGGTAGTAGATGGGTCGACCCATTGCTCTTCATTCCGAATGTGAATGAAGTCTATAGGCGTAATTTAGGGGTGGGACATGGCCCCACCACTTTTTTTCAGGATTGATATTAATTTGTCCCCCACCTTTTTTTAAAACATTGTGAGGCACAGATGTACCTAATACAAATAAATAAAACATATCCTGTTAACTAGCAGAGCATCAATTTAGTTCGTTATTAAATAAGAGACGATCTAGCGCGCTAAAATGTGTTGTTTTTTAAATCAATCTGAGTTGCCGCGACGATCGGTTGCATGGATACAATGACTACGTTTACATGCAGCCAAATTTCGGGTTATGGTCGGGTTAAGGTCACTATTCGGGTTTCTGAAACATTAGGGATAACCCGTTTACATGCGTGAGAGAGAGTTTCTCCTGTATACATGGAATAGGCTCTATGCACGATCGCTTCCGCGTTTTGTCTCAGCCCGCCCAGTTACATCCGGTGCTGCGTCAGAAGCCGGGTTTGCCTTAGGTGGAGATAATGGCAAATTACACTCGCTGTTTACAAAAACTTCCTGCGGTTGACGTGAATGATGTTAACAACACTGTGAGGCAGTTAGCTGTCACACATAAGAGTAAGAAAGAGAAGGGCTTTAAATTATATATTTCGACCTACATCGACAACTTTGAGGGTGAGTATTCTCTCATATCGTGCGAAATCCGACTAGCGAATCAGTTTCTAAAATCGTTGTCTCCGTTTCTGAGAAAATGAATTTTATTAAAGTTGTGCCGCTATACACTTCGCGCTATGCGGAAGTAAAGACGCTGGCTGAGATCCTACCGGAAATACGTCAGCAGCGTTCGTGCATAGAGCGTATTGCAATATCCCGATGTAAACGCGACGCGCGGTTAGCGTCTGGACGTACGGACAACCTTAAGACGCAATATGCGTCATTTCCGATTCTTCTTCCTGTATCCAAAGACAACAACAACAGCAGCACGCGGATAATGAATAGTTCGGGGCAGATAGCGATCGCCTTTGTTTGCGCTTTGGTGCTGGTACTGACCTCGCTCCAAATGTATGCTGTGCTGCGTCTCGCCATGTTTACTTCCGGTATACTGCACGCGGGGTTTTGTATGCGCCGAGAAGTTTCTCTACTCAAAAGACCAAGATTCCTTGCGAATAGAACATGCGCAGAACACACATCACTATGGGGATATGCCGGTGCGCGTTTACATGACGAAAAATTCGGGTTAGAAAAGGGGTACCCCAGGTATAATATCCCGGTTTTTAAAATCCGGGATATGAGCATATTCGGGTTTTTGCCGGTGTTTACATGGCCGTTCAAAACCGGGTTATTGCTAATATCCCGGTTTTGAACGGGTTATTGGCTGCATGTAAACGTAGTCAGTGTTCTCTTGTGGCGCGCGCAGTCTTCGCTCGGACGCGCGCTTCAATCTATCGCCGTTGCCGAGACTCTCTGTTCGTTCCGGTGAAATCACAAAACACACAAATGTGTCTCTGCTTGATATCTACTGTAACCACTGATGAACATATTCGGATTTGATGAGAAAAAAGAAAAAAAAAAACTATACGAGTGCCCAGAACACAGAACCTCTGACACGCTTGGCAAGAGATCTACAACTAAGACTAACAATATTAGTAGATCTCGTTACAAGACTAATTGTAAACCCAATGTAACGTTGCTATTGATATTGATTTCTAGACATCGTAATGTTTTTTTTTTTTCACACACATGTCCCACCCAGTTTTTAAAATAAACTTACACCACTGGAATGAACTGTCTCCATATGAGGATCCTCCATATCCTTTTTCAAATACAAGGTCAATATTGATTTTCACTAACGACAAAACAACAAATGATCCGTGAATTTATATGGAACTAAGCTTTAGAAGCTTTCCATCTTTACTCTCCTCCTTGTTACGTTGCATTCGGAGATCGACTATTTTTGACTGACAAAATACATATTATACTGGAGTATTTCAGCTGCCAAAAAGTGATTGAAGCCTCTACTTATTTATTGAAAGGATTATATTCATGAGGGTTAAATCTGACTGATTATAACTCACCTAGGCCTACTAGGCTTCAATCCAGGGCCGGCGCCACGGGGGGGCGTGAGGGGGCGACGCCCCCTCAACGGGACTCTCCCGCCCCCTCAGATCACCATGAATGTAAACGAGATTTTACTGATAAAATATGCTATTTAAAAATCACATTTGCCAATTACATTTACACATTTTCTTGTTTTTGTGAATATTAAGCTAAATTAATAATATTTTAATTAAGGACAGTCTGTTAGACAAAGTCGAATTTTGATTGGTCGTTTGATTTTGCGTGCTCGCTCACCCTAGCATTAAGTTAAATTTCTCATACGGGAAATATCACACGACGGCTACGGACTGTAGAACGGATATTCCATAATTTCAAGGTTGAATAATGCATATCGGGGGCAATCGGGAGAGTCGGCATAGGCGGAGGGTGAACCAACTCCAGGGTAAGGCTAAGATGTGCGCTTCCCCTGCATTTAAATAGATTTCCTAACCATGTAGTTTTAACCAACGTCGCCTAGCAACAACTTAAACGTCCCAGTATAAACGCTCCCGTTAACTCATTTGTTATTAGCGCAACTATACGTTTACAAACTGTTAATTTGAGCAAAAAAACAAGCAGTACTGTATGCCTGGCAGCCAATACAAATAAACATTGCCTTACCTAATGCAGCAAAATCCTGCGTTTAGACATGGCATCATGCGTTGATGATGCCCTCGTTGTTTAGTTTTGTGGTTATGTCACTCTCAATTAGAGCTTAGATTCTCTGCCCGAGCCCGAACTTGACCCGAACCGACGATATTTACCGTCACTATCCTCGGGCCGGGCCGGGCCTTTGATCTAGAGACGTGCACTCCCAACGCAATAGAGTGCGGCGCGGGACTAGATTTGATGGCCGAGCGCGGGCGGTAATGCACATCACTCTGTGTGTCCGGGTTGCGGGAGAATAAAACGATTCACGAATCGCGGGACTCCCTCAAACTAGAAATATTTATGAATAAAACATATAAAAACTAATACATTTTTATTCATCTGTTGCAGAAAAGCAACAAGAACAACTATATGTGTGCTTTAATAAGCAATAACAAGCTTTAAAGTTAATGCTTTAGTAACAAATTTATCAGGAGCATTTATGCTGATGTCTGATGTGTATGATGGCGACACGTAGTATTTGTATTTTGGAGGTACAGAAAAAAAGTCTATTTGTGGGCAGGAGCGGGACAAAACATTAATGTTGCGGGCGGGGGAAAGTAACATAGAAAGTAGTTGAGAACGTCAGTTATAACGACCCACGTATTAAAAAATCGTCGGGTTTAAATCGGGCTCGGGCTCGGGCTCATAATTACAGTTAATTTGTCGGGCCGGGCCGGGCTCGGACACAACGTGCAAATGAATGAATTTGTATTTAAAGTGATCACAATTTAATAAAAACATCGCAATTTATAAATTATATTGCTTTCATTTATTTAAAAATTGTTTATCGAAAAAAATGCATAAATCCTGCAATTTATAAATTATATTGCTTTAATTTATTTAAAAAAATTTTATCGAAAAAAAAAGCATAAATCCTGCATAAAATGAATCATCACGCGCATGAATTATCTCTGCGCGTGCGCACGGATGCAGTTTACGTCGTTTCCCACACACCACAGCTGAGCCAGCCCAGTCGCGCTTATCATTTGGTTATGGAGTGGAGGAAACTGATCCTAGACCAGCAATTATGTGCAGCATTTCTTTATAAAAGGAACTAGTAGAAGCAGTCAGGGTGCTTCTGAGGGAGAAAATTTCACTCGAATTGTATATTGTCTCAAGTCCGTGGCCAGGATGGCTAAGCCTTTTTAGCAAAAAGTTTTTTTTCTCTCTCATCAAAACGTCTTATCAATCGTCTATAACAGTCTATATCAAGCAGGGACACGTTTGTGTGCATTTTATTTTGTGATTTCGCAACAGCGATAGATTGAAACGCGCGTCAGTGTGAAAACTGCGCGAGCCACCAGACAACACTGTATCCGCTTCACTGATTGCAGCGGCAACGAGCACTTTGATCACTTCACTTGATTTAAAAAGCAACACATTTCAGCGCTAGAACAACTCTAATTTGACAAACGAACAAAATGAATCCTCTGCTAGTTAACTGGAGATGTAGAAATGGATAGATATTGGTACATCCGTGCCGCGAAGATGTTTTAAAAAATGGTGGGGAGAAGATCGACCCTGGCAAAAAGTGGTGACGTGCGTTAATGTGAACGCCCCCTCTCGGTATTTCAGACGCCCCCTCATCAGCGCTCGGCTGGCGCCGGCTCTGCTTCAATCACTTTTTGGCAGCTGAAATACTCCAGTATAATGGTTGTATTGGCCATTTACAGGTATTTTAATGGGTAAAAAGTACTGGGTGAGTTATAATCTGTCAGATTTAACCCTCATGAATAGAAGTAACAAATTTCAGGGCAGAAATAACATTTCAATCAATAAGTAGAGGCTTCAATCACTTTTTGGCAGGTGAAATACTGCATTATAATGGTTGTATTTGGCCCTTTAAAGGTGTTTTAATAGGTAAAAAGTACTGGGTGAGTGATGTTTATTTGAACGTTATGTCTGTTTGATCATCCACATAAAAGCAACTGCATTCGTAAAGAGAATGGGCGATACATCTTTAACACGCTGCGCGCGCTCCCGCGGCCGGCCATCACTTTTCGGCACGACACCTGTGGCCGGAAACAACAACAGCTACAGTGAGTTGGACAAAACCTTTCTTTTTAGTAAACTGAACTCTGTGTACAAAAACAATGTTCTCAATGCTCGAGTTCATGTGCAGAGGCCCTGGTGATACTTCGAGCAAATTTTCATGTTGGGTCGAAAATTCTGTAGTGTTTTAAAAATAGCGATTTTGATGCTATCATAGGAGTGCCCCTAGCACTCCCATTCAAAAGGCAAATTGACCGAAAACGAAAATACGGTCAATCTTAAACGTGGCGTTTCCATCTTAATTATGTTTTTAAACGAAAGTATGACTCGGATAGATTAACAAGAATACCCAGGTTGCATTTTGGCGAGAGTTACGCTTTAAGTCGTTGGTCAAGGTTTAAAAAAAACAAACAATCTGAACATCTAACCACTACAGAAGTAATCAATAAATTATCGGGAGGGTCATGCCTTTTTCCACAATCATTTTGGACGGTCATAGACAAATGTATTGCTGGCGAAGGGAGGGTCAAGTCTATTTTGACTATAGATCTCAAAACTCCTCCGTTAGCCCTTTAAATAAAAAACAGTCCCTAAAGGATATTTACGAGCTGTTAATTCATAAAATTGAATTGAAATGAATTAATTAAAACAAATTTAATTAAAAATAAATCCATAAAATGATCGCATGATGGAAACCCCTGAAAGGTTCTATAGGCTATATATGAAGCGACTGACAGAACACTTTAAGGTTTCTGTGTATAACCTTTTCTTCTAAAAGTGAACAACTTGTAAATGGAAGGACACTTGAAGTTGGTTTTCCAACTGCGATTTCATCCTGTTGTTAAATGGCAACACACAAACATGACGGCAGACAGGGAAATGTAATGCACATAGTTTATGATAAACACTCGCTTTTAATCTATCAAACTACATTGAGTCAAAGTTCCTTTATTATATGATGATACAAACACTGTAATTTTTTTAAATCTCTGTTGTTAATTGTAAACCTGCTAAACGAATATTAGCATAGAGTGCTGCAGGGACAATGTATTATTGTAGGCCAAAACCAGGAAACGAGTTAACATTCAAGTCAATGGGTTTTTTAAGGCCTGAAATAAGGTCTGTTGTTAAGGTCATTCACGTTTTAATCTACGGCATAAAAAACATAATTAATGTGATTTTTTTAAAGCGTTTACTTATATTGAAAAAGGCAATGGCTAACATGTGGCTGAATGTGACTATAAAGGTTATCGGAGACATTAAATGTCATTAGACTGGACAGGTAAACTCATCTACATCTACTCAGCCTCATGGTTTATAATATGAAGTTGTTCACTTGTGAAGATTATCGTGATGAACAAAACATGTGAGAATTACAAACTTTTGTTGGTCACAGACCTTATTGGGTTTTGTCGAAATTACGAAATTGCGGTTTGCACTACAAAAATATGTCATCAATGCACATCTTCAGGTATTTGTTTATTTGAGTCATTTAATGTGCATGCAGTGGAATAACATCTTTGTTTAATAATACAGGTAAAATGGAAAAAAATAGCAAGAGTAAACTGAAGGATAATACACCAGAGATCTGTGATTTTATGTTTGTGAAAGGGATATAATACCTTATTTCTGCTGTCTTTGTGTTGCGCTTCAATTGCTTTATTTCACAGCATTTTCAAAGGGTTTTAGTCCACATTTGTTTTTTAAATTTTTGTTCTTCATTTTCACTTAAAGAAAAAAGAGCAGCAGCTCTGTGTTTAATGGTAATGCGAAACGTGATTCTAAGGGTCAGAGGTCAGAAAAAACCTGAGATGTCTTTTACCAGAATGTGAAGTTGGAAATTTCAGTGGATTTAAAATAATGATATGCAGGGGAATTTGGATGGTGTTGAATTAAAATATCAAACGGCGTCACATCCTGACAGCCTACAGTATTTCAGTGCAGAGGTCTCTGCTCCCCCCACACATACTGTAACCTTTTGTGCATGAGCACCGTGGCGATGACATCATCCTCATGAACGCCTCTCTGTTCTCTAAGGCTAAAGGGCAACTGAACCTCTACAGTTTAAAGGTCTCATATTTGAGGATTTCTTTCTTCTTTTTTTTTTGTATTGTGTTAACATCTTATGTGTTTTCATAATAAAAGTAATCTGAGCACAATGATTTCCAACAGGCTGATTTATTATCAAACATAAAACAATTCTCAAATATCCCTTGTTGAAATGATAATTTATACAACATACAAACGGCATTGCAATTTATTGAGTCACAACAAAACAATATTATAGATCAGGATTTGGCAAACTGGAATTTGTCAGCTGATAAAAAATGTAAAAAAAAATTCATAAAAAATGTAAAATTAACAATTTTAAAATAAAAACAAAAAAAGTTTTTTTTGTTTACCTGCATGTCATGTGACTATTAACCAACATCCATTGTTAAATTATTTAAATATATAAAAAAAGAGGTTTGGCTGATAAAAAAACAACTACATTTGCCATGTCCTCATGTGACCAGCATCAGTTAAGTCAGTTTATGTTCACTGCCATTCATTAATCCTGTCCCGTGGCCCCGTGGGATAGTAAAGTCTCCACCGTACACACACTTCACAATCTCACCGGAAGTGGTAGGTCATCCGGGTACTTTCTGCCTACTGCGAATTCGGACATACTTTTGTCAGATATGGTTTTTCACTATATAGTAGGGAAGTATGTGATTCCTAATGCAGCCGAAGTTGGAAAAAAATCACAATAATGTATTCAACAAAAATAAACAATAATATTTAGTCAAGTTCATGTACCTCTCAGAGTTAACACTTAGGATCAAACCTTCTTGTACAACAAGTACAAAATGTATTCCTTTACAACATGGGCAGAACATTAATATGAAAAAACAACAGTACAGAAAAATCTCAAATACCTCAGCTGCTTTACTGGCTACAAAATGTCACTGGCATCATGGTTTACAAAAGAATTCAGTAAATAAATTATACATTACATAGAAACACAATATACATATCCTCAATATACATAATGATCATTAAGTGACCCTGGATGACAAAACCAGTCACATGGGTCATTTTTGTGAAATTGAGATTTATGCATCACATTAAAGCTGAATAAATAAGCTTTCCATAAATGTATGGTTTGGTTAGGATAGGACAATGTTTGGCCGAGATACAACTATTTGAACATCTAGAATCTGAGGGTGCAAAAAAATCGAAACATTGAGAAAATCGCCTTTAAAGTTGTCCATTAATGTTCGCGATTGTGCTGCATTCACTCACAAAAATAAATGTTTTATACATTTACGGTAGGAAATTTAAAAAATATATATCTTAATGGAACATGATCTTTACTTAATATCCTAATGATTTTTGGCATAAAAGAAAAATTGATCATTTTGACCCATACAATGTATTGTTGGCTATTCCCACAAATATACCTGTGCTACTTAAGACTGGTTTTGTGATCCAGGGTCACGATCCCAGCGTTCATGGCTCTAAAGGCCCGATGCTCTGCGAGAGCAGTGACTCTATGGAGCTCTGACTGCTACTGCCGTGTTCCTGCTGAGGAAAACAGAAGCTGGCGTCTCCAGAAAGAGACGTCGGAATCTCTTCTCCTGCGGGTCGGGAGATACAGAGAAGCATGTGTGGATGAAGATGCGGGAACCCTTAAACATGCAGAACTAAAGAAAACGGCAGATGAAGTTTACCTGGTTGATGTTTTTCTTTACGGGTGACCTTTCTTCTCCACTCCAGGAAGAGGATTGTAGCAACAGGTATTGTTACGCAGAGGAGCCCAAAGATGATGAGAATAACTGTGACCTCTGTAGCAAAGAGAAACAAAGAGTGAATCACTTGAAAATGAGCTTTAAAGACGCCAATGGAATTTTTTTTTGAGTTTTAGCCTTTGATACATATAACTAACAAATCATAGTTCATGGACATGACCACCACAAGTTATTGGCTCTTTTTTAATTGAAATGTATTTATGAACATCAAGTTTGTGTGTGTGTGTGTGTGTGTGTGTGTGTGCGTGTGCGTGCGTGTGTGTGTGTGTGTGCGTGTGTGTGTATGCATATGAATTATAAAAGGTCAAATGCATGAAAAATGTAGGGCCGCTTCCCATAATCTGAAATAAAGACCCCTTCAGGGTGTTTAGAAACTCCCTGTGATGTCAGGGTCATCAGTGAGGTCATTATCATGCCCACAGGTTTATATTTCTGTCCTACGTACTGCTGTCCGCATCACTGTTCGGGAACACTGTTGGTTTGGTATGTGGTTTAGGGCCACAGACCACATCTGTAGATGAACTTCCAGGAACAATTATTTGATGGTCAGGCGTACATCTGTGGGTTGAGAGATACATCTTTTGAAATGGCTTGTAAAATGTGGTTTCATCAGCTCGGAAACATTTTTAACAGGCAGATCGATATCAGAAACAATGTTAAAGGCGTCATACTTGGTCCAGTTCACGCAGGGTTGATGGATCTTGTCATTGTACATCCCTGGAGGACACGGCTCACACTTGTCTAAATTCATACCAGAAAGACTTTACTGTCAGATGCATATTAGTTAATAATATCAAAAGACTGATCAATTATCTTCCTCCAGACTTACCTCTTCCAGCAGGTTGCTCTCCTTTCCCACACTCTTTCAGGCAGTGAAGGCATTTGTCATTTCCACATCGATATCCTTGTAAACACCCACAAACTGTGTCGCTGCTGGTGGTGCAGTTCTCTTTCACCCGCATGCGTTCTGTTTTTGATATTTTGATATTTGGTATTATTCGGGCTTGGGTCATTATTGGGCTAGTTTTTACTGGCCATTGTCTTATTACACAGACCCGCAAACCCTGTCATCAGCTAAGGGCAGTTTTAGCATTTGTATGGTGATGCTCAGTCAGAGCACTTGAATAAAAAAAACATAATGAAGAAGTCTTTAGCATCAGTTAAAATGAAAAAATATATATATATGCTGTACCTCCTATACACTCTTCACATCTCTGACAGATCCATCGGCTTGCGTCAGGGTTTGCCAAGGGGATGAAGTTGTCTTTTCCACAAGGAGTACACAGTTTCTTTGGGTCTGGACCGCATTCACTGACTATACGGTTTCCTGCAACAAACACACACACACACACACACACATACATTAAGATTAGAAGTCTGAGACCACATTAAAACCTGAAAAACAACACACCTTGGGTGAACACAGTCTACATCCTCTTTAGACGTGTCCTCTTTCTCCTAAACCTTAATGGGATAGTTCACCCAAAAATGACAGTTCTGTCATCATTTACTCTTCATCATGTTGTTATAAACCTGTATGAATTTATTTCTTTGCGCTAAACACAAAAGAAGATATTTTGAAGAACGTTGGTAACCAAACGGTTGCTGGTCCCCATTGACTTCTATAGTAGGGAAAAAATATTACAGAAGTCAATGTTACCAACATTCTGCATTCTCCAATCCAATATGCATTGCAAAACAATGAAGCATTGTAATGTAAAATGAAAGAGACATATTTATTTGACTAATCATATAAATAATTGTGTTGTCTGATTTTGTACAGATGAACCTTTATTATGCTGTCATCAGTCATTGATTCAAATGGTAGACACACCAAAATCACATTTACTTTTCGATTGTTGACTATAATAGATTAAATAAAAAATGCAACACAGAAGCATTTTTACAAGTGGACTTCTGAACCTCAGTCTATACCCGACATCCTTCCGGTGAACATTATACATCTCTGAATTAAATCGAAAGTAATGTGCTGTGAGGATGAAAGCAGCTGATATTGTGGTTTTTTTAATCACATGATCACACTTGTATTGAGGGGGAACAGGAACACACTTTATATCAGTGTTCATGTGTGTTTTAGTACAGGCTACATACTCTGAACTGTATTTACATTGATATTTTTGCTGTCGCTTGATAACATTGTTATACATAGCTATTATAGCAATTCCAGTTTTGAGGTTTAGTCATTTATTACAAATTCATCAATCACAAATTTATAACCGTGTATTAAATTCTTACATCTGAGCTTCTCAAGCCTCCATGTATGTAATTTGCAACAAAAATGTTTAGGCCTACATGTTTTTTTCCCCATTCGGTTTCCATTTACATTGATATTTTTGGTGTTAGTTGATAACACATTGTTATTAATATTATTATAGTAATAAAATGTGGTGATGTTTAACAAAATTATCAATTTACATTGATATTCTATTCGAGACAAAACCCTGGCATTATTCTGCTTTCTTATGCAACAAAAACATATTTTTATTGATTTAATCAATCTTACTAAAAAATAACACGGTGACACTGCTTCATTTTACATGAAACTCTGAAGTACTTCTAAGAATACAATGATACTAAGAGTTCTTTTAATGCATATTTCTTCTATTTCTTTTTACTACATGCATTCATTTTTTTTCCAGGTTTTTACTTACACAATAAACGAACAATAAGCATAGACCATTGTTTCTCAAACCTTTCTGAACCAATGTCCCCATTTGGCCCCAGCTTTTTTGAAAAAAAAAAAATCCAAATTCATCCTACCCACAATCCTAATCCTTACTATGGAAACAGGAATCTCACACACATAAACACTGTATATTAAACTATAAACTAATAATCTATTGTATCTTGATACTTGTACCCAAAGTTAAAGTCAAGATCTGTAGTTTATCAAGCATCTATATTTTTTTGTTTTGTTGTTTGTTTATTGTTACGGACTATTTTGTTGAGTTTGAGAAACATTGATGCAGACAAAACAGATGTTATATTCAGGGTTTTATCAATCATTTTATCCCAGAGTTAAGTCGTTTGGAAAACTCACCTGGATGACACTGCGTACAGCACACGTCTTTGTTTACTTTACTGTTTTCCCAGATCTGACATCCAGATTCCCCGCTGTGTCCTTCAGCCAGAACCAGGACAGCCACAGCCAGGATCAGTCCATAGAGCAGCTCCATCCTCCACAACAGGTCCATCTGCTCACAGGCTTCACACACACACACACACACACACACACACCGTTCTCTGGAAGGTGCTGATAATAAAGATCTTCTCTAGAGTGCTGCGTCTATACAAGGTCTGAAACCCTCACACGTGAAACCACATTTGTAAGTTCCAAAACGTCATGAGTACGCCCACATGCACACTCACACACACACACACACACACACACACAGACGCATTTAGTGTCTGACAGTGACTCGTCAGCTTTCTGCAGGTTTTTTTTCATAGATAATGACGATGATCCAGTTCAATAGTGCAGGGATATTCCTTCCTTCAACTTTAAATAATCAAATTATGTATTTAATTTCATTTTTTAGAGAGGAACCACAACCATTGTACGATATATGCCAATTATTAATTTTTTAGATACATTTTATATCGGGGATAATGCAATGATTACACATTTATAGTTACAATCCACAGTATTTTTCAATATTTAAAGGTGCACTATTATAACTTTTGGCCCTCTAGCGGTAAAAAAGAAAGAACATTGTTTTGGTTGTGCTTCGGCTCTTCGTGACTGTGCGGATGAATATGATTATTCTACTGCTCATAAAACTATTCACTTTCACTATAGGTGATATAACCCGATGGAAAGGATCTCGAGCTGACTAGCTGAAGACTTTAGCTTTAATAGACACGGTACATCCTTGAAAATATAATCCAGCACAGATAATGAATTAACCTTCACAATATAATGCTTATGAACTCTGTTAGAGAGCTACATGTTAATTTATCTGTTCAATAAAACACTTACTCTCCTGTTGAGTAATAAAAACACCCATCATCTCCGCATCGCTTTTACAACATTTCAGATCCCTCAGTTCTCCATCTCTGAAACACCAAGCTGATGTTGATTCTTGTTTTATTACGAGCTCGTTCTCTTTTCTCCAGCAGACTCTCCTCTGTTCACACACACACACACACACACACACACACACACACACACACACACACACACACACACACACACACACACACACACACACACACACACACACAGGATCTGATGTTGATTCTTGTTTTATTACGAGCTCATTCTCTTTTATCCAGCAGACTCTCTTCTGTTCACACACACACACACACAGACACACACACACACACAGGATCTGATGTTGATTCTTGTTTTATTACGAGCTCGTTCTCTTTTCTCCAGCAGACTCTCTTCTGTTCAGAGTTTGTTTAAAACGGGGGATTCTCCGGAGGTTGGAGATTTAGCGGCTTCATGTCAACCTTTCTCGTTCTCTAACCTCTGAACCTCACACACCAGACACACACACACACACACACACATTCTCAACTGACTTCTCACACCAGACACGCGTCAAAGCATCCGGAGTAACTTTACTCTATTTACGAGCATGTATGCAATTACGTGCGAAAACCACCCCAACAGCTGTAAAATACAGTATAGGTCCCAGACTAAAATAAATGTTTGAGCTGTTTTAACTAAAAGCTGCTTGCACTGCTATTTCTTAAAATATGTCCCTGCCATTGTTCTGTCTCAAGATGAACACCACTAATGTTTTTTTTTTTTAAGGCACATTTATAAATGTGAACTTGTGAATCCAGGCCATAAACACTTCATATGCTTACTAGTTAACCCATTTAATCCCAAATTTTTCCCAGACACAAAAATATCCAAATCATGTGTCATTAGTATCCCTTTGAAACAATCAATCATAATTTTTGAAATTTTCATGGAAAAGTGTGTGAAAAAGTGTTTTATGATCACAATTGTGACCGGTGGGATACAACACAGTTGTGTGTGTGTGTGTGTGTGTGTGTGTGTGTGTGTGTGTGTGTGTGTGTGTGTGTGTGTGTGTGTGTGTGTGTGTGTGTGTGTGTGTGTGTGTGTGTGTGTGTGTGTGTGTGTGTGTGTGCGCCTACCTATGGTGCCTACCTGTAAAGTTAGGTAGAAATAGTTAGCTAGCTAATCTTTGTTTGTGTGTGTGTGTGTGTGTGTGTGTGTGTGTCTGTGCGCGCGTCTACCTATGGTGCCTACCTGTCAAGTTAGGTAGAATTAGTTAGCTAGCTAATCTTTGTGTGTGTGTGTGTGTGTGTGTGTGTGTGTGTGTGTGTGTAAAATTAGGTAGAAAGTTAGGTAGCAGCAGAAAATAAGGTAGAACAGTTAGCCTAGGTGTATTAGCATTTAGATACAATGGGTTATCCCACCGGTCACTATTGTTGCCGCTGACATGTTTGTGAGTTCTATGACCACATTAAACAAAGTTGAGTAATTGCAAATGCATATATCAATACTAGACACCTTAAACATGATGTGTACCAAAAATCTATGTCCTATCTTTATGTATACTTTACTAACCTTTTCTTTGGGTGCTTTCTTGCTGCCATCCTCTTCTCTTGGCGCAAACAGGAAGTAAACAGCTTTGGTCATGTGACAATTTACAGTAAACATGCGACACTGCACATATTTCATTGAGACCCTTTATTATTTCAATATCTGCTGGGAATGCATTGATAGATCATTCAGTAACATTTTTATAGCCTTAGAAATTAAAAAAAAAATTACGGTCACTATTGTGACCGGTGGGATTAAATGGATAAGACAAACAAGTTTTGGGAAGGAGGATTGATGATGTATTAACTCATTATTTACATTTTGTTTTTAAACAAAATAAGTTACGTAGTGTGCCTTTAGGAAACATTTTTTGTTATGTCACATAAATAACAATTTTGTACTTGTGGAAATTTGTTTAATCTTAGCAGTTTATCCAGACAAGTCTGACTTAAAATCAACATGAAATTAAATTTGATCCCATTTACTTTTTTTATACGCTTTCCTAATCCTGTTTTGAATGATTGATCAGCGCACATTATTCCAAAGGATAAAAAGGTCTTTCTTTGTATTGTAATCTTTAATCAAACTGTAACAACCTGCTCCTCTGAAACAACTTTCCTTTGCAGCTGAGGGATGTACTGAAGTAAAACGGGCTGCAAACTGATGACTTACTGAGCATTTAAAGAGAAAGAGCCAGTCTCTTATATTTGTGTGGTATTTGATTTTATAAATGAAGATATATATTAAATGGTAGGCAGCATGAACATTTGACATTTATATTCCCTTTTCATTGAGAAAATATGACAGTTCATACATCATGAGTCCATCCGATGTAAATCAGGCATATATTAATAGACTTATTCTTCAAGTGTGACATCATTGATGATGAATATTTATTCTCATTAAGCAGGAAACTCCCTTTGTACCAGCAGCCCTGCTTATTACAGTAACATTTACATCTTTAAATATGTGGGAAGTATTGTAACACTTGATGTCATTGATAACTTCAGTGCTCCTCCTCACTTCTATGGCTTCTGAAAATGAGACCTCCATGGCTCCCTCTGCTGGCCGAAGCTGGAAGATCTGAATCCAGGTGAAAACACACTGGGCATGTTCCTCAACAGTCCAGATTTAACATCATCGTTTCTCTTTTTCATAAGTGCCAGAGCTGGAGTCAGCGGCAGATTATCACAGTTCTGAAAGACAACAGCAGTGAGTCATTTCTTAGCGTTTTAAAGGTATATCACACGATTGAGCTGTAAATACACCAGCTTTGTGTATGCCTTTTTGTTGATTTCCAGAGAAAACATGACTCTGGAATGTGCATAAATAAACTGAAATCCATCAGGGTAAATGCACTTCAAGTTCATAATAGAAAATATAAGCTTCAGTAAAACTGTGGGTTGGGCTTTTTTTTAGGACAATGAACTTCTGGTTATGCATAAACAATATGAAGAAATTTGCATAGATGGGCTTACCGTTCAAAAGTATGGGGTCTGTAAAATGTTTACATTTTTGAAAGTCTCTTATGCTCAACAAGAATGCATTTATGTGATACAAAAAACAGTAATATTGTGAAATATTATTATTACAATTTAAAATAGCTGTTTTGTACTTGAATATAGGCTACTTTAAATGTGATCTATTCCTTATCATTACTCCAGTCTTCAGTGTCACATGATCCTTCAGAAATCATTCTAATATGATGATTTGCTGCTCAAGAAACATTTCTCATTATTATGTTGAAAACAGTTGTACCACTGTTGAACACAAGTAGGCTATTCACAACACAAAAAGGTCTTTTTAATGGTAGTGTACTTTTGAGATGTGCATTTTAAATCTAGATTTTTAATTTTTTTCTAGGCTTCTGGTGTACATTGAATTACTGCAAAACATTGGGACAACACTGAGAAATGAGTAATGTCATAATTGACAACATGCCACAAATGTGTTTCATATAAATTAAATTCAAAATAATCATGGTCTATTAATATTGAATAAGACCTCGAATATCGGTGGAAACATTAAACATAAGCATTATATTTTATGGCCTTTTTAGGGCTATATTTATGCCCTAAAATATACATAGGCCTACATACATTTATATTTATGTTGATCTTTTTGTCCCAACAGCTGCCACGTAAACTATACAGGTGAAACTCCAAAAAATTAGAATATCGTGCAAAAGTTATAATTTTGATGATTATGGCTTACACAGCTTGTGAAAATCCCAAATTAGAATATTATATGAAATCAATAAAAAAAGGATTTTAAATACAGAAATGTCGGCCCTCTGAAAAGTATAATCATGCATAGGCCTATGTATAGGCTATATATATATATATATATAGCCTACTAAATATATTAGTTTCACCTTTTAATTTGAATGACTGAAATACATGAACTGTTGCACGATATTCACATTTTTCGAGTTTCACCTGTAGGCTAATGAGAAATCTCAATCTCTCTTACGGTGGATCGAGCGTTTGATGCCGTGTCTGAACGATATAGATTGAGCTCCAGTGTGGATTTGCTGATGCCCGGCATTGGGATTTCTGTCCTAGTCTGTCCTGAAGAACTGAGACGTGAATTGACCCGTTTAAGAATGTCACTCAAAGTGCTGAAAGTCCTGCTCCGGGAAAGATCTGACGATTTCTGTGAAAGAAAACAAGAATGAAATAAAGTCAAAATGGGATGAAGCAAACAACATTCCTTAACTATCCCTATAGAAAATCACTGTAACAACAGCCTCGAGTGGCTTTTTTTTTTCTTCAAATTTTTTTCAGCATCTTTAATATTTTTGGGGGTTTTATTAAATACCAAAGTGCAATAATTGTGTGTTAGTGCCGGTCTTTTATGCTGAATGGCCAATATAGCCGTGTTTTATTTACGATAAAGCACAGAAATGACCGTTTCACCGAACAGATCTGTGTATCACTGCGCTCCACCCATATAAACATAATCAATATAGGCCTACTCTACTGTCAAAACTGTTACATGATGGACTACTGGCGCAAAAGTCACTGTAAATAGTTATATGAAGTATAGTGACCTCTGCTGGCGTTATGTTTGCATCATTCATCTTTAATTCACCCTCCCTCTGTCACAGACTTGCTTGGCAGTGTGTGTGTGTGTGTGTGTGTGTGTGTGTGTGTGTGTGTGAGCCAACAGTTTCCGAAGTGCAGAGGGAATATTATTCAAAAGTTTTCTGTTTCAGGTAGGCTATAGCATTTTACTGTTTGTTCATCTTACAGTTTAATGTCGAACTCGCGCTGAACCGCGAACAGGTGTGGTTTTAAAAGACGGGAAACGACGTCATGCTATATAAGAGAAGTCTCTGAGGTTTTTTTTCTGTTCTAGTATCTTTTTTTTTTTAGCTCTATCAGGTGAGGCATATTACATCTAGGAACATTTACTTGCCGTTTAGTGTCACTGTCTGGGACTATTTTTCTGGCGGATGGATGGATTTAAGTGATTTTACGTAATAAAAGTGACATGTTTCCGGCTTTAATATTCATACTGTCTGGTAACCGTTTTATAAAAGCAATAATGTAGGAGAGGCCGTCATAGATTCGTGTCGTGCCTAATATCTTCCTTCAGCCGTGTTGTAGGCAACTTTACCTTATTGCGTATGTATACCAGTAGCACCGACCTTTAGATTGGCTTGTGTGGTTCCTTCTGGGTTTTTCATGTCTCCTAAAACTCTGTCTCTCATCAGGAAAGGCTCTCGTCTCAGAGCGGGTCCCATCTCTTCCTCTGATGCCATGTTGCGGGATTTGTACACAGGATACCTCTCCTCATTTTCAGGATTCAGCAGAGGATACGTGATTATGTCAGGTATCTGCAAATGCCTTTGGGTGAAAGAGATGAGCACAAATCTCTAAGAGGTTTGTTAACATCTATTCAAATATTTGCTTACATGATTGTCTCTTGTCTATCTCTCTTTTGGACCGGTTAGTTACCTGTTCACTACGTCATTGCAATGCATTTCTCCTGGAGAGTAATGCCGCCTGCAGAAAACAACAGAAAAAGCACATGCATGTTAAGAGGAAGCAAACCGATCTAACATTGCATCGATATGAGCTCACATGAAAAGCCTTTTGAGAAATGCCGACCTTTGTGTTTGATATTCCGGATGCCTGAAGTCTGACAGAAACATTGAATTGAACCTAAAATGCAGACAAGACGGAGTAAGTTTGAGTTTAGTTCAAATATTGTACTTCATTCTGAAATACAACAGGCAGCCGCTTCAGGATTGTGCTCTTCAAAGTTATCACAGCTTGCAGAATATTATATAATAATACTGTATATTAAATATGGATGGAGTCCTGCATTGTGGGGTTTAGTCATCACATGAATTTTACATGAATTTGAATTTTACTTATCTGAAACCACAGAGAATCTAAATGACCCAAAAAAATTCTGAAAACTATTAAGTCATTATCTGCATCGACTAAACCAACAGGTTTTCCACTGTCTCTAGTGAAGAATTGTTTGTCTATATCTGACAAAGTAGAAATGTTAAATTGTTTTAATGAGCATTTCATATCACCTGGGTTCTTGTTTGATTCTGTTGCACCTATAGTGTCAGAGCCTATAAATGACACCATTATTACTGCCGACAAAACTTTCAGTTTTAGCTCCTTCTCTGTTGCTGATGTTCAAAAAGCCCTGAAGAAATTGAATCCTCGAAAACCTGCGGGCCCCGATCACTTAGAACCTTTCTTTTTGAAATTAGCTGCAGATATTCTAGCTGAACCTCTGACACATCTTTTTAATCTTTCACTGGTCACAAACAAAATTCCCAAGGTATGGAAGTCTGCTTATGTTTTACCACTTTTGAAAGGAGGTGACCCTACCTTGCCTAATAATTACAGACCCATTTCCAAACTTTCAGCTTTGGCCAAAGTGATGGAATCTTTGGTTAGTGAACAAGTAACAGAGTATTTAAATGCTCAGTCAATTTTATCTAAGCATCAATCTGGTTTCAGGAAAAAACACAGCACTACCACTGCTGGTATACAAGTAATTAATGATATAGTCAAAGCACTTGATGACAAGAAACAATGTGTCCCTGTTCATTGATCTGTCCAAAGCATTTGACACTGTTGACCATAGCATACTAGTTCAGAGACTGATCAGTATAGGTATGTCTCAGGATTCTGTGGGCTGGTTTATAAACTACCTCGCTGATAGGACTCAAGCTACGCAAGTTGATGGCCTAACGTCAAAATATTTATCAATCTGTAAAGGGGTCCCACAGGGCTCCATTCTGGGGCCACTTTTATTCACTATTTATATAAACTGTCTGGGGGAAAATGTCCAACATGCATTTTTCCATTTTTATGCAGATGATACGGTTATGCAACTACCATTAGGAAGGCGTATGAATGCTTGCAAACTGCTTTCGATATAGTGCAAGCACAGCTTTATCAATTAAAGCTTGTGCTTAATGCAGAGAAGACAAAAGTAATGCTTTTTTCAAACTCAAGGAAAAATGAGCTAGATTTGAATATTGTTACTGATCAGGGTAAAACAATTGAGGTAGTTTCATCTTATAAATATTTAGGATTTTTAATTGATGATCGTCTTTCTTTTAAGCTTCATATACAGAATCTAGTAAAAAAGTTGAAATTGAAGCTAGGTTTTTTTTTAGGAACAAATCTTGTTTTACTTTTTCTACTAGAAAAAGGCTAGTCGATGCCACATTTCTCTCTATTATTGATTATGGTGATCTGTTGTATATGAATGCCCCAACAAAGTATCTTCAGATGTTAGATGCTGTGTTTCATGGAGCTTTAAGATTTATTTCAAATTGCAGACCCCTCACTCAGTACCTATGGTTTACGCTCCCAGAAAACTATTTCATTGAATGTACCTCAAGCCCGGACAGAGTTGTTCAAAAAGGCTTTCATGTTTGTTGCACCTTCTACTTGGAATGATTTACAGAAAACACTTAAACTACAGTGTCTAATTTCCTTAAATGATTTTAAAGGTTATGTTAAAACTATAGAACATGAGTCGATCCACACGTGCAAATGTTTTAATTAATGGCACTTTTATTTAAATTGAAATGTACTTGAGTTGTCTTTGCCTCTTTTGTGTTTGTTCTGTGATTTTGTGACCTAATTTGTACTGCAATCTCTGCCAGGTCTCTCTTGAAAAAGAGATTTTATATCTCAATTAGACAAACTTGGTTAAATAAAGGTTAAATAAAAAAAATAAAACAAAAATTGTATATTCAATCCTACAAGCGGTTCGAGAAAACAAAATACGTTCAAAATTATGTAATTTCACTCAGTTACAGCACCTGTTTTTTGTTTTCTCTATCTTCCATGTTATAAACTTTTGCACATTAAAATTGGATTGAACACATGGAAGCATGAATAATGACTTTTATAAAATTAATTTTATATATTAAAAAATGTTGTTACACAAAGCTAACATATAGTTTTAGACAGTGATGTCTCCACTCCTTTTATATCATTCTTTATGGCAACATACAAAGTAAAATCGCAAAATAATATAATATTTCAGCCTTTTATTACTTTCAGGTCAGTTATATAAATTATGGTGGTTTCTATTTTTATTGAAAGTATTTAATGCAAATAGATCTTTTCAAATTATGCTTAAAGTTGTCATTTTTAATTGAGATCACCTTTTATATGCACTACCTTTAAAAAGTTTGGGCTTAGCAAGATTCCTGTTTGTTTTTAAAAGTTGTTCCTCATGCTCACAACGGCTGCATTTATTTGATCAAAAAAACAGTAAAATTTTGTGAAACATTACAATTTACAATAACCATGAACTGTTTTCTTTTTTAAAGGTACACTATGTATCTTTTTTTGTTAGAAATTTATACAATTGAGTCAATATATCATCCAAAATGTGTTTTTGTCTTACCCTGATTCGCATTTTTTTTGCAGAAAATTTTGTACATGCGTCACTCGCCCGTGTGTCTCGTCATTTCTGTAAATAGAGTAAAGCTGTTCCGGCTCATTTGACGTTTGTGTGTGTGTCTGGTGTGAGAGGTCAGAGGTTAGAGAACGAGAAAGGTTGACATGAAGCCGCTAAATCTCCAACCTCTGGAGAATCCCCCGTTTTAAACAAACTCTGAACAGAAGAGAGTCTGCTGGAGCCAAGAGAACGAGACCGAGCTCGTAATAAAACAAGAATCAACATACAGTAGGCTACTGAGGGATTTGAAATGTTGTCAAAGCGACGCAGAGATGCGTTTTTAGTACTGAACAGGAGAGTAAGCTGTTTTATTGAACAGATACATTTCCATATGTAGCTCTCTAACAGAGTTCACTGTAAAGCTTTATCTATTGTGAAGATCATTTCATCATGTATGCTGGAATTTATTTTCAAGGAAGTACTGTGTCTAATAACAGGTAAAGCTGAAGTAACGTCTTCAGCCTTTCTGAATAACCTTTCTAAACGGGTTATATCTCTTACGCCTAGTAGTAAATGTTTTATAAGCAGTACGATAATCATATTCACGCAGAGCCAAAGCACAACCAAAACAATGTTCTTCCTCAAAATACATGCAGTTTTATTTTTAACTGCTAGGGTCAGAGGGCAAGTGTACCTTTAATATTTTTCCCATTCCTATTTCTTAATGTAATTGTGAGACTGCCACATATTAGATCTGAGGTCAAATATCTTTGTATATTCTATCAGACTTGTGACGTGAGCATTTTAAAAATGCTCAAAATGTAGCAAGAAATTTTCAAATATATTACCTCTGTTACATTTTCTGCAAAAGCAAAATATAATGTTTACATTTTTATTTTTGGACAAAAAACAATTTCTTAAATCTCAACTATATATTTAAAATTGATTTGTGCTTAAATTTTATTTTTATTTTTACTTACTTGCCCTCCTCCTGATGCCCAGTCAGAGGTCTGCTGTTAAAGTCATTGTAGGGGAGCTCCCATCCTCCTGGATGTCTGTCCAAGAGGGGTCGATGATAGAACTGCAACTCCCCATCATCAGGTGGACTAAATTTGCTGTCCGGGAATCTCTTGATGACCCCCATCGCCTCCCAATCCAGAGGACTGTCAGTAGGAGGAGGCGGAGGATTGGAGATGAACTCGGTAAGTTCAATTTTGTTGCTGTTTATGTTCAGGGGTGCTTGTTTATTATATATTTGGGGTTCTGTAGCTGGTTTTCCAGTTTTCCATGCATCTGGGATCGGAAGCGAGGCAGCATAGAGGATCCGAAACTCTCGATCGAAAGATTCCACAATCGGGCCGCTCATAACGGTGACGAGCTGACGGTGCAGGTGAGCATCGCTCCAGGTAAGGCTGACCAAGACAAAAAAGAAAAATTAAGAGATCATAAAGGATTCAGAAGATGTAACAATCCAAAGCAAGGTTAGGAGCAAAGTAGCACCAATAATAAAAAAAATTTAGTAAATAAAATAAAAAAAATTCCAAGTCTTCTGAGACTATTTGATAGCTTTGCATGTTATATGTTTGGCAACAGTTCTTCTAACCCTAATTGATGGAGTGTGTAGCTTTTCATTTCTTAAATAACCATGTAGGAAGACACATCATGGCCATATTCCAGGATGACAATGTCCAGCACTCTGTAGACTCAAATCTACTCCTACATGGTTGTTTAAGAAATGATAAGCTACACACTCCATCAATTAGGGTTAGAAAAATGGTCGGGTTTTTTTTGTGGGTTTTTTTTTGGCCGGGCAGTGTATATCACCATTAAAAAGTGTGAGGCCAGTACATTTTTTTAAAGAAATTAATACTTTTATTCAGCAAGGATGCATTAAATTGATCAAAAGTGACACTGAATATATTTACAATGTTACAAAACATTATCATGTTTTCCACGGGAATATTAAGCAGCACAACTCATTTCAACATTAATAATAATCATATTTTTTGAGCAGCAATATTAGAATGATTTCTGAAGGATCATGTGACACTGAAGACTGGAGTAATGATGCTGAAAATTCAGCTTTGATCACAAGAATAAATTATATTTAAAAATATATTCAAATAGAAAGCATTTCTAAACAAATTAAAGCAGCCTTGGTGAGCAGAAGATACTTCTTTAACAAAAAAAAAAGACCCTAAACTTTTGAACAGTAGTATACTTTAATAACTGTGAAAGGGACGAAACTAAATTCCCACAGAGTGTTGATTTCACTAATTGTCTGTATAATGTAGGGGTGGTGTAGCTTAAAGTCTTTAACGGTATGAGCTGGCAACCCAAAAGTTGGTTCAAATCCCAGAAGGTTCACACCCTTGTTCCCTGGAGCAAGTCTTTCAACTGCAGGTAATGCGTTTCTCAGCTCTATTTAAAAAAGACTGATTTATGAACTCCATTATGAAAGCGTTCTTTACCTGTAGCTCCCCATCATCACCGTCTCCAGATCCACCAACACAAAGTTGTTCTTCAGCTCTCCAACAACCATCTTCGTGTCACGTGTCAGGAACGTTTTACCTCCAAGAATGCGCACCATTATATTCTGGAAAATGTCATCAAGGAAGAGATTCCCTTGAACTACATCACAAAATCTAATGTTTCACAACCTTTATCTTCACTGCATAAAGATTGCAGTTGGTTTACGCAAAAATCTAAACTTTCAGCCTTCAACTAAAGGTCAGATCTAGTTAAGTTTCAGAGATGTGGAGCGATTATCCAAACCAAAAACATTCCATAACCACAAGCCAATCATCCGCAGCAGATGAATGTAGTTGAACCTGTTCACCATGGCTTTGTGAGTTCTTCTCATTACTTACACACACACAGAAAGAGAAACTCTGTGATGGAGACTAACATTTGCTGACAGATACAGAATATTCCACTAAGGTGTGTCTGGTCTTTTGTCTACAGGAACAGCCTAAAGTTCAGTCTGTTAAGGTGTGCATGAAAGTTTTGTGGCTTGAAGGTTACACAACGTACTCAACAGAAATTACTTCTGAACAACTGTTATAATAAAACCAGGATAAAAAAAATGCTTGAGTCTTTGATGGTTTTACCCACTTACCGGATGTTGAAGTTGGTGCAAAGAGCAGTTCTCCTCCGCTAATCTACTGTTGAGGATGATGTACACCGGAACCCCCCGGGATGCAGCGTTTCGGAGGTCACCAATCACCACTTTATCCGACAATTTATCCGTTACAACGGCAATCAGCTGATGCACACACAAATGCAAAAAACTAATGGACTTTCTGCTGGTTCATGCTTAGTTTAGTTTTTGCATTCAACCAACTTATTATAGCTTTAAGGACTTCATTTATAAAGATATTCATATATAATTATCCTAAATGTGAACTCGTGACCGTTTCCAAAATGTTCCTACGAATGATTTATACAACGTCTATCCATATGCACAAAAATGTTCTCAATGCATTTCTCTTTATAAATCGCAGTTCATCTTAAAGTCACAAAAGGAATATTGCTGTATTTGTTATAAATAATTTATATGTGCACATCATTTTTTAATTCATGTGCCCTCGTAATCTTTAATCACATTTCTTATCTGATGATGTGGGCGGGGCAACCTGTCACTTACATAAAATCCACTAATAGCAAACCACAACCAATTAATTCCCCATGGACAAAATCAACTTTTTATTCTTGTTTGAAAAATCAAGCGCATCAACATCAACTACTGAACGCCTAGAAATATCTCTTTATGGTTCAGAAGTACGGCCCTCATCAATGGCCAAAGAAAATCACAAAACGTGTGAGCGCATGTTAATATTATTATTATTTTTAGGAAATCATTCATATAAATCAATTAATTTCAGGGATGCAATTATTAAAAGTAATAAAAACATTACAGTAAATTATATTCATGCATATTCTGATGTGTTTTCATAAACAATGTCGAAATAATTGAATTACTGGTATGAGAGGACAAAAAGTTTCAGTTAAGGTCTGCATGAGAACATTTTCATGTCAGTTTCTGATTTGTTCTTCACTTTTGATGTAGGATAAAATCCATGGTTATAGGATCAAATCCAACTCTATAATTGCGTTTAATAAATCAGGCCGATACTGACTGTCTCCTTTAGAGCGGATTTATAGCTGAATCGACATTGTTTCATCATTGATATCTTTTGCAACATCAACACTGTTAATAAACTGAACTGAATCAACATTGCACTGACTCAAGCCGAATAACAAAACTTTTGTTTCCTGCTTGTAGCGCAATTTAATCCATTTCATAATTGTTGAGCTTTACACAGTTATCGAACTGAACTGAATCAGCACTAAGCCGAGTAATGTCACTACTGTCTTTTTAGATCTGCATCATTTGTCTCGTATTTGATTAAGTTTGCAGCTGATTATTACTGAGAAGCTGCTTTGAAACAGCTGCTATATAAATAAAGGTGACTTGACTTACCCTAGTGGCTCCTTGTAAGAGTCTCCTTAGGACTTCTCGTATGGAGGGCTCTTGTTCTACAGGAGGATTGGTATATACTTCAACTCGACCCATGTCCATCCAGCTGTACCGTTCTGGCCATCCTAGTTCCAAGCATGGAGCCGGAGTGTCAGACTCTGTGGGAAAATAATGTCCGGAGAAGTCGTCCCCCTCAGAACCGACCTCCACCTCACCGTTTCCATCCTCCAGGACCGCATCGCTTTGATGATAGTCCTCGACCCAGCTGGAGATCTGGTTCACCTCGCCGGTGGACAAGAACGATCCGATTTGTTCCCGGTGGAGTTTGGTGTAGAAAGCCTCAGGACCGGAGCTCACCAGGCTTTCCACACAATAGCGTTCTTCCTCGCAGTGCAAGAAGTCTGGACTGGACTCGGTCAACGGAGCGAAGATGACGTTCTCATTGAGGCTCTGCTCTTGAGAGTTTGACATGATTGGAACCCAATGATGGATGGAGATATCCTTCTTCTACCAAACAACGACTGTGGAAAACTGCATGTTGATGTGTAGAGAATAACTGGCCGCTCCTCTAAGTTTCTTGGAGGAGATTGTTGGTGAATTATTCAAATAGTTGAGGTTCTTCTTCATGCGTTGAAACTATTTAACTCTTTTAGCCACCAAAAGTCAACAGAAAAGCAGGATAACTCCATGGAGGAATCGTTTGTACTGTTCCTGGAAGATTTGGCGAATCTTGAAAAGTCAAAGTCTTGAGCGGAAAAGAGCAACATCAGAGTTTAAGAACATTCCCAGCCTTTTCCTCATCAATTTGATTTGGTGACCACCCTTGTGGAAAAGAAGTGCACTTGATTGTGTTGAATGTGCACTTGTAGTGTTCTTCAAATCTTAAATGTGTATTTAAGTTTTATTTTAAAGCAAGTTTTAAATCAACAATCTTTTGTAGTGTTTGAATATGTTGACTAACATAAAGCATTTGTAAAGTAGGCTACATGATTATACTTTTAACTGCATTGTGTTATCTGTTCTTTTAATGAGTAATGTACATTGAAGTCAGTATGTTGTAAATGTAATAAATTGCAACATCATAACTGCAAATGTGTAATTAAATAAATGACATACAAGTTTCAATAGAAATGACTAAAATGAGTAAATTTTAGTTTACCATAAATGCTTGACGTTACAGTACATTCAGGCAGTACACTAAGCATATTTCAAAAGATAATAGAAGTAATTATGAAATTACATACAAGATGCACGTTGTCTTACTTAAGCGGGTCAAAAAACAATCTTTAAGTTCAGCTAACTGATTTTAATATAAATGTAAAGTATATAAACATTTTTAGGGCCCGAGCACCGATGGTGAGAGGACCCTATTGGAATTATTTGATTATAATTCAAACATTACATTCAGTTTGCACTTAAGTACTCTTTCATTATAAAGTATGCTTTATCATGGTACTTCTTTTTCACAAGGATTTCTACTTATCTATTTTATAATATTTCAAAAGAACAGATTATGTACTAAAAGTGGAGACTTACCCGTCTGTGCCTGTCTCACACACCCTCAGTCCATCCACTCTTTCTGTCAAGTTCTGACATATCTCTGCTATCTCCACCCATTCTAAATGGCCTCACTCAATCTGGTGTTAAATTACTCCCCGTCACCAGCCAATGTGAGCAACAAGTCATTGCTGCTATCTGCCCATTTTTAGATTTCGTGCAAAACCTCGTCTTGAGTCAGCAAATCATCCACCATCCCCAAAACATGTTCTGAAACACTCTGGCCTCCCTTCGGTCCTCGTCCTCTCTCGTAAGGCTGATATTAGATTTCTGTCTTTATTGTGTCTTTAGTAAACACATAGAGTGCCTCTCTGTCGCCGGCCCGCTATCGTGACTGGTTCAACCAGCCGAGCCAGTCTTCTCCAGGGAGCAGAGATTGAGACCTTCTTTCCCTATCAGTCAAAAGGGGGCGAGGCTGGAACTCAACACCTAGTGGTCTCTTTTCACGTCATACACTTCAAGCATCTGTATACTCGATGTTTAGACACATCCGGAGAAGCTACGTGTGTTTTAATCCAATGAAGAAAGTATGCTTTGTGCACCTTTAGGTTCTGCATGAATTCCATGCAATTCATTTATGCACACATTCACTCAAAAAAATGATATGTTTTTTGCTTTAATTAACTTTTTTATGTTACGTTAAACAAACATAATTTGTTAATGTAACTTCAACATCATGGAATTAAGTCATTTTAAGCGACCCAATTAAAGTAGTCTCAAAGTTAATATTTAAAGGCTTCCTGACATGATTCAGGTATTTTATTATATTCATTCATCCATTTATATTTCATTTATTTAAAAAACACATAATCAAATTGATAAACTATAGCTAGCTATCTGCTAGCACATATTAGAATCTGAAATGCTAAGATTTACATGCTCTTTCAACAAAAGCAGTTGAAAACAATTGAATCAGTCCACAGCCAAACAAAATGCTCCACTCTTCTCCACAATGGTAACCCACTGTAATTTAAATGGTTCTAATAATTTCAATGTAATTGAAATTAAACACAATTACACACTATCAGGTCCCTTTTCTCATTTTCTCAAAAAAAACATAAAATAACACTTAATTTTAACATTTATTGTCTCTTAATTCAACCATATGCAAAGCATGCTTAGAATTAACATGCACCACCCAGTTTCAGTTAATGCAACACAAAGCATTCATGTAATCCAACACAAATGGATTAAGTAAACTTTAATTCGACATATTTAAGCAGATTAAACACAATCAAATTAAGTTAGGACAAAATGGCTGGCGTCACACTATACTGCCACCCTCTGGATGTAAGAACATAAATGGTTTGTGTTTAGACAACGCGTTAGGATTTGTACTGTTAAGTTGAGACATAATTACGTGGACCTTAATAGAAAAAAACATTTCAAGTCAAAAAACCCAATTATTATAAGTAAACTAAATATAAATATATTATGTTAAATTCACAACCTTCCTCGTTCATTTTTTTGAGTATTCCTCTTTAATGGCCTCTTCTATCTGTAGGTGTCATGTCTAATGCCAATGTTTATTTTTGTCTCTTAGACAGTATCAATCGTGTGTTTAAAAGCAGAGTATGTGTGGTACGATGGTATTGTCGTGCTGAAGTCATGTGCACAACAACCAAACACAATACATTTATTAGAGCTGTTCAAATTGAATATTTGAATTAGCAGTGCAGATTGTTACCAATTACTGATTCAAACTCACTACTATTATAAACGACTTAAAACAGTATCATGACTCACAAGTTTCTAGTGGACAGTTGTTGATCCAACTTGAACTGCAGCATTTTTGTGATACTATTCTTCTTTTTTTTCTAAGCGTTGTTTACTCTAACCAAAAACACAACTACTGTTGTGATTTTGAAAAATATTTTATTTATAGAGTTTGCATACATAAAAACATAATACAAAGACACGTATTCAATATTGGGAGAAAAGGACTGGTTTGAGGTTTCCAGTTGTGACATTTTCATGTTGGGAATCCAACGAATTGTTCTAGAAACTTTTTTCTGTTTTTTAAACTCCAGTTTTCTTAACGCATGATTATAAAAAGGATTTTCATTCATCTTCAGAATAGAAATGATCTTTTTGGTCTTTTCAGTCTTTTTGATGAAATCTGAGATCTTTCCGTCCCTCCATCGACATCTACATCTACGCTTCAAAATGTTCATAAAGATATTGTAAAACTAACCATATGATTTGAGCAGTTTAGTCCAAATTTTCTGAAGAGACATGATCACTCTATATAATGAACAGATTGAATTTAGGCTTTTATTCACATTTTAACATTAATCAGTGAACATAAACAGAAGCTCAACCGAACCTGCGCAAAAATGAACCTCATTGGTTCTTGCAGAAGCTCAAACTGCTGCGTAACACGAGAACGAACCTCATTGGTTCTCTCACATCTAGCGAACATGATTGAGCTTACGTTTACCACAACTGATGTGTGAGTTGATGAGTGTTTATATGTGAATAAAAGCCTAAATTCAATCTGTTGCATATAAAGCAATCGAGTCTCTTAAGAATTTTTTTATTAAATCCCTCAATTCAGATTTTATTTACTTAGTGTCTTTTTCCCCCCTTGTTTTCTCTTCTGATGTTTAAAATTGAAAATCATCATCCTTGTAAGGTGTGTCTGTAGGGTTATACATTTGTGTATATTCCTTTTGTTAAATATGACTTTAAATGTATTCAACTGTAGATCCTTCCTACACACAATTAACATCATGTAAGAGCTTCTGTTAATAAAAGCAAATCTTTATTTAAAAAAAAAAAAATCCCTCAATTCATATGGATTATTTTTTCGATATCTTTATGAACTTTTTGAAGCGTCAAATTGGTAGTTGTGTAGCTGTCGTTGGAGGGACAGAAAGCTCTCAGATTTCATCAAAAGGACCTGTGTTCTGAAGATTAACAAAAGTCACTCCTATAAAGCAGCAGTTTCTACACTATGGGGAAATACAGCACATTTTGATGGAGCTTCCCAAAAGCAGCAAAGCATGTATTGGGAGTTTGGTCCCAGAAACTAGTAGGATAATAATAAATTACAAATAACAATAAGCCATATATCATAAAATATTTTACCTAAAAACAGCCATAAGCATTTATAATCTCATAGCAGACTAAACAGCTACAGTTCATGCGTGGTGTTAAGCAGAAAATCAGGCCCGTTTGCGCAGATGCACATAAAGTGCGCCACTAATAAGTAAAAGGGGCACACAGACCCAGGCTAGAATGTAACAGTAGCCGAACCGACCCATTTCCAGTTCCTGAACATCCTGAAGAATCTCGCTCCTTTGAAAGGTGTAGATGAGCACAGCCGCAAATGCTGCAAAACCTGTGAGTGTGGAGGAGGTGAATAGTGTGAGAATAGAAACTGGCCACAAGGGAGCAGCACATGTAGTACTAGTATGAAGGTAAATTGGTAGCAAAACGACTCGGTTACTAACGTAACCTCGGTTCCCTGAGAGGAGGGAACGAGTATTGCGTAATGCTTACGCTATGGGAAAACTCCTTTTCTCGAGAAATATTGAAGTCTTTATGTAAAACGCATTGCAGCTGCACAGCATACAGCAATGAGCGAGGCAGCTCGGTCATTGGCTGTGCTGCGGCAACTTGCACGAACCAATGACGGGGCGACTCTGAACCCGCTTCCAATGAGCGTGCTTCGCGTCCACGCGCGTCAGAGCCCGCCAAGATGGGCGTGGCCAAGGGCTATATATTGGGCGCCCCGTCGTCTGAGTTCTTTAGGTTCAATCGACTGAAGCAAATTGACCAAGCACAAGCACGGCAGATTATGCAATACTCGTTCCCTCCTCTCAGGGAACCGAGGTTACGTTAGTAACCGAGTCGTTCCCTTTCGAGAGGTCTCTCCTATTGCGTAATGCTTACGCTATGGGAACGCCATGTAAAACGCCGTGCGTGCTGACTTCGCTTCTATTAAGCCGGAGGCCGGTGCCTGAGCTTTTGAGCGAAGTAATTATCCAACGAGCCAGCCGAAGGCGGGCTTTATAAAGGGACAACGTGGAACGGCCCAAAGGGCGTCCAAAGACACACACAAGCACATGTTTATGTACTGTCATGTATGAAAAATCCTCCACATCAGATGCAAAGATGTGATTCTATGAGGGAGGAGACAATGCTCAGCATGTACACACCCCAGCCTATGCATAGTTAGACCGACAGTATGTTAGAGTGCAATGAGGGGACCTGTAGGTTATAAAACCTGATAAATGTGGACGGTGAGGCCCAGCCTGCAGCCGCACAAATAACTTGAATGGGTATCCCACTCGACCACGCCCACGAGGAGGCCATGTCTTTCGTAGAGTGAGCTCTGATGCCCAAGGGGCACTGAAGGCCCTTGGCTTCATAAGCCAGCGCTATAGCATCAACTATCCAGCGCGAAATTTTTTGCTTTGACACAGCCAGACCCTTAGTGCGGCCGCCAAAGCATACAAACAACTGCTCTGTCTGTCTGAACAGGGCAGAACGTTCCAAATATACTCTGAGTGCCCTGACCGGGCAGAGTAAATTAATGTCACTTTCATCTGCTGGGGACGATAGCGCGGCCAAAGATATCACCTGTGCTCTGAAAGGAGTAGAGAGCACTTTAGGAATATACCCGTGTCTTGGCCTGAGGACAACCCTGTTGTCGTTAGGTCCAAACTCCAGGCAGGTAGCGCTTGATGACAGCGCGTGCAGGTCACCCACTCTCTTGACCGAGGCGAGAGCCAGCAAGAGAGAAGTTTTGAGCGAGAGCTGTTTAAGGTGCACAGTTCGGAGGGGTTCGAACGGGGCACGCTTAAGTGCGTCCAGGACCGTGGCCAGGTCCCAAATCGGCACCGAGGGGGGGCGTGGGGGATTTATCCTCCTGGCGCCCCTCAGGAAACGAACAACTAGGTAGTTTTTCCCTAGTGTGCGTCCTTCGACCGGTTCATGTGATGCCGCTATGGCAGCCACATATACTTTGAGCGTGGAGGGGGTGCGGCCTGCCTCCAACAGCTCTTGTAAGAAAACGAGCACACTCGGTACTTCGCATGTCTCAGGATTCAGGTTCCTGGACTTGCACCAGTCACTGAACACCTTCCATTTCTGGGCATATAAGCGCCTCGTAGAGGGCGCTTGCGCATCAGTGATGGTTCTCAACACTCCACTGGGGAGGTTCCCGGGAATCCGTTGAGGGGCCACGCATGGAGGGCCCACAGATCGGGGCGGGGAAGGAGGATCGTCCCGTTGGCCTGCCTGAGGAGATCTAGCCTCAGTGGAATCGGCCATGGGGCAGATTGTATCATCTGCATCAGTTCTGGAAACCACATCTGGTTTTTCCAGAGTGGGGCTACCAGGAGCACTGCACATTTCTCCTCCCTGATCCGACTGATGACCTGAGGTAGCATCGCAACCGGAGGGAAGGCATACAGCGGGCGGCTCGGCCAGACTTGGGCTAGCGTGTCCGTGCTCTTTGAAAAGAAGAGAGGGCAGTGCGTATTTTCCTTGGAGGCAAAGAGGTCGACCTCTGCTCTGCCAAAGGTTTGCCATAACCACTGAATCGTCAGGGGGTGGAGAGACCATTCTCCTGGGAGAACTTTGTCTCTGGACAGCATGTCCGCTCCCTGGTTCAGAACACCTGGCACATGCGCTGCTCTCAGCGAGCGCAGGTTGCGCTGGGACCATAGGAGGAGCTCCCTGGCCATCGAGTGCAGGGAGCTCGATCTGAGTCCACCCTGACGATTTATATGCGAGACTACCGTCATGTTGTCCGTTCGGACTAGGACGTGCTCGTCCCTCAGGTACGGGAGCAGGGCTCTGAGAGCCAAAGCGACCGCTTTCAATTCCAGACAGTTTATATGTAGGCGCTTCTCCGGGTTTGACCACAAGCCGGAGACAGGCCTGCCCTCGTAAAGGGCCCCCCAACCTATTTTGGAGGCATCTGTCGTGATCATTTTTCTCCTTGTGTTTACACCCAAACTCACGCCGGACTGATACCAGTCGACAGCTTTCCAGGGCGTCAGGGCTTTTATGCAGCCGTGATTTGCTCTGATTAAAAAGTGGCCCGAGCGCCACGCGTGGGTGGGGACACGGCTTTTGAGCCAGCGTTGGAGAGGACGCATGTGCAACAATCCTAGCTGGAGTACAGCTGATGCTGAAGCCATGAGACCGAGCATCCTCTGAAACCGCTTGACGGGGGCGCGCGCGCCCGCTCTGAACGATGTTGCAAGGCGCCGGATAGTGAGCGCGCGCTCTGATGAGAGGCGCGCCGTCATCTGCACTGAGTCTAGCACTATTCCCAGAAAAGAAATATTCTGGCTGGGGGATAGCATGCTCTTTGCAAAATTGATTTTTAGACCTAGGCACTCTAGATGACTGATAATCCAAGACCTGTGTGTCACTAACTGGCTCTCTGATTGTGCTAGTATTAGCCAATCGTCGAGATAATTTAGAATTCGCACTCCCCGCTGTCTAAGGGGGGAAAGTGCTGCATCCATACATTTCGTAAATGTACGGGGTGCCAGTGACAGGCCGAATGGTAGTACTGTGTACTGGTATGACTGTCCCTCGAAAGCGAATCTCAGAAATGGCCTGTGATGAGGCGCTATTGGAATGTGAAAGTAAGCGTATTTCAGATCCACTGACAGAAACCAATCCCTCGGGCGAACTTGCGCGAGGATATGCTTGGTAGTTATCATTCTGAACGAACGAATCATTAAAGCTTTGTTCAGATGTCTGAGATCTAGAATGGGGCGGAGACCGCCATCCTTTTTCGGGACGAGAAAATAGCGGCTGTAAAAACCTGCCTCGCTCATAGAGGGGGGGACTGTTTCTATAGCGCCTTTCTCTATCAGTTTGAGCATCTCGGTGCGTAGAACATGTGAAACATCTTTTCTCACTTTCGTCTCTACCACCGCTGTGAAGCGGGGCGGTCTGCGAGCGAATTGAAGCGAGTAACCATGTTTTATTATGTTCAAAACGCATTTCGGCATGTCGGGGATATTTTCCCAAGCTTTCGCTCACACAGATATGTGCTGAATGTTGGCCGGGGGCGTGTCGCAGTGACGTATGGCTCCCGCCAGCGAATCGTTCTGTGTTAACACCGAGCTTACAGCTCTGCTGAATGCCGAGTGCAGGGGTGCGTGTGAGATTACAGGCACGCTCGCTGTAATGCTCACAGAGTGAGATGGGGAAATGTTTAACACTGTGTGTATAGTGCTTATGGGTGGGGGTGCATAGACTGTGGTAGGCACGCGCGCCACTTTCATAAAACTTCCCGCTCGTGGCGGGAGGTTTTTGGCCATATAAACAGTGTTTGTGAGTTGGGGTGCGTGCATAACAGCGGGCACACGCTCTACTCTTATACAACTTCCCGCTTTTACTGGGGAAGTGTTTATAACTGTGGGAACAGTGCTTGTGTGTAGTGGTGCATACGTAACAGTTGGCACACAATCTACATTTATGGGGCGTCCAGCCTGAGCTGGGAAAACATTTGGCACTGCGTTGACAGTTTTGATATGTGGGAATGCGCACTTTGGTGTGGACACGTGACCCTTTAATGACACAGGCAGAAAATGGCTCTTTATGTGATTTCTGTGTGTCGCCGTAAAAACGGTGTTTGTTTGCAGGTGGGCGAGCTGTGTTGCTGGCACATTGGCTGCTGTATAGACATTTCCAGCCGCCTGTAAGGGGACTGGGTAATGCTTTAGACGTTTTGGAGAGAACGGTCCGGCTCTCGCGAGACACGCGCTCTCCCTTTTCCTCCCTGTAGCTAGGAGGACTTACGAGGCTCTGGGTTCAGCACAGTCCTGGGCCGAGGTCCCCGTCGCTCGGGCGGTTGCTTCCTGTTGGCAGAGCGCGAGCGGCGTCGAAAATCCGTTTCAGGTTTGGGCTGAGAAACGGGGGGCGCCGTCTTAGCTCGCTGCTGTTGAGGCGGCCGTTGGCGGCTCTGCGATGAGCTAGATCGCTTGGGCAGGAAGTGACGCATAGCCTGTGAGTCCTTACGGGCTTAGGTGAAGCGCTCGGCGAACTCCTTCACCGCTGGTCCAAACAGGCCGTCTTGGGAGATAGGCGCGTCGAGGAAAGACGCCTTATCTGCATCCTTCATATCTGTTAGAGTCAGCCACAGATGGCGCTCAAGGACAGTCAGGTTAGCCATAGCACGGCCGATGGAATGGGCGGTGGCTTTTGTGGCTCGCAGCGCTATGTCAGTGGCGCTGCGTAGGTCCTTAAATGCCTCAGACTCGGGTCCAGACTCGTCCATACTGCGGAGAAGTTTGGCTTGAAACACCTGGAGGACAGCCATAGAGTGAAGCGCTGATGCAGCTTGGCCGGCGGCGGCGTATGCGCGACCGGTGAGAGCTGAAGTGGACCGGCAAGGCTTCGAGGGATGAGAAGCTTTAGCTTTCCATCCAGCGTTGGAGGGTGGACACAGATGATTGGCCACAGCCCCCTCGAGGGGTGGAGTCCCCTCATAGCCTCTTTCTTTCGCGCCGTCCACGGAGGAGAGCGACAAAGAAAAAGAAGGCTTCAGGCGAGCGGAGTGCGGGGCTTTCCACGACTTCGTGAGTTCGTCGTGAACTTCCGGGAAGAAGGGGGAGGGTCTTTGTCGAGGGGCCTGTCGGCGCCCCTGCAGGAACCACTCGTCCAGTCGGCTGCGGGCGGGTTCTTCCGGGGAAGACCAATCGAGCCCGAGGTCTTCCACGGCCTTGGAGAGAATGCGGACGATCTCTGAGTCCATGCTGGAGCCCGCGCTCGTGCCCGCTAATGTCGAAGGCACGGGGTCGAAGGACGAGCCCGGCCAGTTGTCGGATGCAGTATCACAGGAAAAACTGTCATCCTTATCTTCGTCATCCCCTGACGCGCCAAACGAGACGAGCCCCATCGCTCCGCTGGAGGGGTGCTAGTCCGCCTGTGTGAACTGGACTGGCGGCGGGGAGTCTTCGGGTGGCGGTGAAGCACGCGGGGATTGGCCCGGCGTGACATCACTGCAAACCGCGTGCTCCGGCAGCCTCTGTGAGCGGAGTTTTTTCTTTCGCGGCTCGACCAGAGGAGATGGCAGCACGGAAGAGGTGGGCTCTTTCGCGGTGAAAACGGCGAAGCGAGCGCGCAGCTCGGTGAGGCCCAGGGCGTCACACTCGGGACATCCGCCTCGAGTAAGGGCAGCCTCTGCGTGGTCCGGTCCCAGGCAGCGGGCGCAAATGATGTGACGATCCCCGTCTTGAAGAGGGCCTCGACACGAAGCGCAGGAAGGCATTTGACGCCTTGAAAAATTGCTCTTTTAGAAAAAGTGTCGCGGGGGCGAACACTGAAAGCTTTGAAAAGGATATAGTGATGATGCGCGCCGGATGGCTTAGCAGAAGGGCGATCGAAGGCGGCTGAAGGCGCCGGCGTCCTCGAAGCAGTCCTGCTGTAGGCTTGTCGACGGCGGCGGCGGCGGCGAAAAGACTCCAACAAATCCGGAGGATCAGCGAAGAGAATGTTCTTTGCTGAAGGAGATTAAATCTAAAGAACTCAGACGACGGGGCGCCCAATATATAGCCCTTGGCCACGCCCATCTTGGCGGGCTCTGACGTGCGTGGACGCGAAGCACGCTCATTGGAAGCGGGTTCAGAGTCGCCCCGTCATTGGTTCGTGCAAGTTGCCGCAGCACAGCCAATGACCGAGCTGCCTCGCTCATTGCTGTATGCTGTGCAGCTGCAATGCGTTTTACATAAAGACTTCAATATTTCTCGAGAAAAGGAGTTTTCCCATAGCGTAAGCATTACGCAATAGGAGAGACCTCTCGAAAGGGAACTCGAGAACACGTAGATGTGAATTTGACAACTTGTACAATAAATATTCGTACTTGTACGCTAAAATGTACACTCACAGCTTCAATGTGAAAACTTTTAAAATAAAAATCTGAACTTGAATGCTAAGATTTGCACTCGCAGACAATAGTCACAAACCTGTATTCTGAATATGAAGTTGCAGACAAGCAGTCAAAAATTTGTAAAATGCCATTCACAAAAATACAATGACAGACACTAACTTGTAGCCTAACATATATTTGCACGTACTCTTACATTCACACTCGCAGTAGGCCTACAACCTCAAGTAGGCACTTGCAACTTCTCAAATCTGTCACTGCAATTTCAAATTTCGCACCTTGACTTTTGCTACTCTTTTCGCGATATATTAGGTGCAAAACTAACTTGTGCACTTGCAACTCAGTGGCGGCGATAGAGGAAGGGGGGCGGGAGTGGGAGTGTTCAAAGGAGCCGTTTTATTGGTTGGCGCCTGGCCAATAAAATGGGACTTCTGTTATATGTGATGATATCACGTAACCCGCTTCTCGGAGACGATCTGAATATGATCTAAAACGCTAAAGCTGTTGTTGCGTGGTGTATAGGCTATACATGTACAAATCTTTTGTATATTTAATGTTGCATTAAAAAAATAAAGATCTGAAATGCTAACATGGCTTAATGCATTACTGATATTAAAAGAAATAAATGATATTATCAAACTCAGTAAACAACACCATACTAACAATGCAGGCTATGTACAGAAAAGCAGATCAACACAGAATATGAGCACAATGCATTATAGACAATGGTTTGAAAAGGTCAAATTGGAAACACCATGCCTACTAATAAAGCATAGAAAAGTAATTTGCACGCGTTTAATTGTACGTTAAGCATTTCCCTCCCATAGAAAACCAAGAAAACGCTTCATGAGGCTTAATGGACCAACAGTTATAAAAAAAAACACAATTTGTTATTATTAATAAAACTGCAGGCAGCAGGTTTTTTTGCACTAAACACATATTTGCTTTCTTTCGTCATATTCTGGGCTCATTGGCTTTTCTGTAGCCTACAAGGCTATGCTTAATTAGTATGGTGTTGTTAACTGAGTTTGATAATATAATTTATTACTTTTAATAACGGTCCATCACAAACGGGTTACGTGATATCATCACATATAACAGAAGTCCCCTTTCATTGGCTCGGCGCCAACCAATAAAACGGCTCCTTTGAACACTCCCACTCCCGCCCCCCTTCCTCTCTCGCCGCCTCTGAGTTGCAAGTGCACAAGTCAGTTTTGCACCTAATATATCGCGAAAAGAGTAGCAAAAGTCAAGGCGCGAAATTTGAACTTGCCGTGACAGATTTGAGAAGTTGCAAGTGCCAATTTGAGGCTGTACTGCGAATTTGAATGTTGGAAGAAGTGAAAATTTGTATTACAAGTTTCTGTCTGTCGTTTTGTCTTTGTGAATGGCATTTTACACATTTGTGACTGCTTGTCTGCAGCTTCAAATTCAGAATACAGGTTTGTGACTATTGTCTGCAAGTGCAAATCTCAGCGTTCAAGTTCACATTTTTATTTTACAGGTTTTCACATCGGAGCTGTGAGTGTAAATGTTCGCGTACAAGTACGAATATTTATTGTAGAAAGTTCTCAAATTCACATCTACGTGCTCTCGAGTTTTGCTACTAATTTACCTTCATATACTAGTTAGGGAAAAATAACATGACATCAACATTATGCCTACCTAGTCCAACCTACCTAAATTAATACAAAAATAATATATAATCAGTTTATAAGTAATTAATGAAAAAACACTTACCTGCAAAAAATTGACATAGACCAGTGAAGTAGAAAAGTCCTCCTGTGGACATGGTGAAGAGCTGTCCGAGGAACACCATGAAGGAGATGGAAGAGAGCACTACAGATAATATCATGAGGGCCTGGACTGACTGCAGCCATTCTGAGAGAGAATATCACAAATAGCTATTTATTAAAAAAGATTATTAATCAACCCCAGTGTAGAAATGGTCTCAACTGGCGGGTTGCGACCCAGTGTGCGGTCAAAAAAACAAAAAACAATGTTTTTCTGATGTGAGACTTTTATTTTGAAAGACATGCGAAAGACATGCGTGTTGTGAACGCTGCTGACTCTTCTGTCAGACGCAGTTTATGTAACACGTGCCTGAGAAAAATGCGTTGTCCTGATTTCGTTTCAGTGTCATTATTCTAACACTATTTGCATCTCTGTAGATCAAGAGCAAATTAAATTACAAGCATGCAACGTCATACTTGCGTTGTCAATTAGTATGTGATGATAGCTGGGAAGGATTTGCATGTGTTCATTCTATCCATCCGAATCAGTGTCCATGTGTTTTATTAACAGTTCATGTTTTTATTGTGCATTTACCATCCTGTAGTTTCCGTAACCTTAACCCCAAATACCATTTTATTTTCACTTTGTGCTATTTTCTATATTTCGATGACTGTGGTAGCTACTCTCAACTCCAAACAAAATGCTTTTTTAAGGAAACTTACCCATTTTCAAGTGTTGATAAAAAAAAGAATGCATGATGCTAGAATAAAACGGGCTTTTTAGTTTAAAAGCTCAGGGTCTGTTCTTTTCTTTTGATATTGTAACATCAGCAGCTGGAGTGCCCTTGAGAGCCACCGCAGGGCCCTCCACATCAGACTACTGTCATTCCCTCACAAACTACCATCACCATAACTCACAGCCCGGACTCGTCATCCATTATCACATTCACCTGTGTCTCATTATCTTGTTTAGCTCACCCCAGCCTTTTTTTCATATTCATTATCTTGTCTTGTTTGTTACACAGCAATTCCGAGCATTCTCTGGTTTCATGTCTTTTGGTTTTGGGTTTCTTGCCTGTTACGTGGATTACTCTTTTGCCCGTGTTCCCTGCCTTGTTGTGATTGTTTGTTTGTGTATGGCCCTTGCCTGGATTTGGATTACGATTGTGGATAACCCTTTAAATAAAACTGCACCTTCGTGTCTCAGAGCAGTTTGTGACAGATATGTTGCATTTTCAGATATTCATTCAACTAAATATTTTTGTGAAAATGATCAAAAACGCAGGCGGTGGCTGGCAAGTTTTTTTTTTTACGCTGGCGAGGAAAGAATTAATAACTTTTTGTATTAACAAAAAATAGTTTTGGACTTTAGTTTAATAGCCTTGCCTTATACTGTGTGTTTGTTACCCACCGTTCTCCCTGACAGTTGCACATAACCAGCTCTCTGTGGCGTTGTCATAGGTGCACTTATACCAGAGATCCGTGTTCTCGATGTCTCCCAAAGTCCACCAGGACTAGAAAAAGCATAATAAGTTTTCCGTTTTTAGTTACATTAACATTTATCTGACACTTTTATCCAAAGAGTCTTACAATTGCTATATTTCAGAGGTTGCACGCCTCTGGAGCAACTAGGGGTTAAGTGTCTTGCTCAGGGACACATTGGTGTCTCACAGTGGATTCGAACTTGGGTCTCTCACACCAAAGGCATGTTTCTTATCCACTGCGCCAACACCTGCCAGTTAACATTGGTGTAGTGTAAAAGGTCCCTAAGATGTAATGATGTGTAGATGCTTTATAAAAATGTGAGTTTCTCGAATTTCATTTGTTAAAATGTTTCACAATTTTTGGAAAATGAGCTTCACCTGATCTCCAGTAATTTACATTATACTGTATACATTAAAAATATGCAGCAGAAGACTTCACACTACAATGTTGAGCATATTTTGATTGACAAACACACATGAACTCTGAACTATGCATTTGCTCATACAGTGTAGGACAGAAGTGTTTCTTTATTGCAGTTCTGACTAACCTTCTCCATGGTGGCAATGAAAAGTATGGCGAGGGTGACCAAATGCAGAACGGTCACAAACATCAACAGGAAAGACATTTTGGTGGATCCTGTCGGTAAAAGAAAAAATTCTGTTTGAGAACTTCTCATTCTCATTTACTCACAAAGGAAAATGAGGAATCATTTGGGATTAACCAGTGTGTCTAAAAAGCCTCTGATGTGGCCGACATTATGAGTGCTTTACAGTACAAAAGTTTAATGTTTTTGGAAGAAGTCTCTTTGCTCACCAAGGCTGAATTTATTTGATCAGAAATAAAGTAAAACAAAATATTATTCAAATTGAAAAGAATGAATATTTTCTATAAAATGTAATCTATTCCAGTGATGCAAAGCTGAATTTTCAGCATCGTTACTCAAGTCTTCCGTGTCACATGATTATTCTAATATGATGATTTGCTGCTCAAGAAACATATCTGATTATCATCAACATGGGAACTAATTCACTTGGTTTTCAGGATTCTCTGATGAATAGACAGTTTAAAAAAAAACTTGTTTTTAAATAGAAATATATTGTAACAAATGTTTTTAGTGATCAATTTTTTGATGTATCTTTGCTGAATAAAACTGGTGTATGATGCCAAATGGAGGCTCTCTGGAAATGTTCTTGACTGCATGAGGAGGTTTACTTGATCAAAATGATGCTATTTGCTGACAGAATCTTTCCAGGGAAAAATGTAGGACTTGCGTGTGAACTTTGATTCAACCACTGTAATAAGACATCACTGACGTCATACCTATAAATTAATTTTCACCTCACTGCTAGACGCTTTTGCATCGTCATGTTTCCAAGATGCAAAACATAGCAATACCACAAACTTTCCATGACTTTTCCATCCACAAGATGAACGGAGACTTCTGCTTGAATTCAACAAAACCTCCATTCATACAAGCTCTGTGAGACAGTCAGGATGGGGAAGGAAGATTGGGAACGACACACACGGATCCCAAGATTCCACACCCTCTATGTCATTACTGTGCAGTGAAAATAACTCACTGTGTTTCAGATCTCTTTCTAAATCAGAGACCCAAGAGGCCTTTCGTGGTGACCGAAAGATTGCGTATTTAGACGACATTCTCTAACTCATGGTTTTCATTAAATCGAACCCCACCTCTCATGTTTACATGCAGGAGCTGCTCACACGGTTCCTCGTTCCTGGAACAGATTCGGACAGTTCTTGCTCTTTAGTCGCTCTCTCTGCCATGCAAGACTTTACTAAGATGTTTTTTAAATTATAGAGCTGTATGACCCAACATAATAGCTACAGAAACACCTCACACAGGACGCTCCGACAGACCAGAACAGACACATTTTAGATGGTTTTGATTACATAATCTTTTCTACATCTAAGATTTTCCTGGATTGTTCTATATGAACAAACAAACAGAAGAAATATCTCGGAGAACATAAATAGTTTGACTCTTAGGTTCTTCAGTGGGTCTTAGGTTCAGGATCATATGAACTATTTTATAAGGTTCTTTTGAAATTAGATATTCTTGGTATGAGTTTTAGGTCTTAAGGGTTATTGTGCATTAACAAAGTAAACGAAAAAAAAAAAAATTAACAAAGTAAATGTGATGATCTATAGGTTCTTTATGCACCAGTACATCCATGGAACATCAGACTCTAAAAATTCTGGAAGTATTCATTTTAAGAGGGGATATACTCGCTGTTGTTGAAGAAATAAAAATGCAGCTTACCTTGTGTGTGCTCGTACCAACAAATCTTCGGAAAACTTTCGTCTGGGGTCCAGTGTTGTTTCTTAGCTGGTTTCCTCCCCTTCTCTTCTCTCATCTCTTCCACACACTCACTCACTCTCTCCACACACACGTTTGGGGAAAACGGTACAGAAAGGAATGTAAGCTCGGTTAGAGGAGGAGTTTCCTTCACGGCTTCAGAAAAACTTTGGGTTAGTTAAAAATGGGCTTGAGTTTGTGTCTGCCCAAACCTAGAGAGAGACTGTTACATAATTAAACAACACTTTTTTTTATTGAATTTCATTTTTTGACTTTGATGATTACTGATTATATTCACACCTAGTTCAATTCATTGATGGCCTCGTGTTGTTTAGTAGGCAATTAAAAACTGGCGCAATCTGGACAATTATTTCCTGACCACTCAGAGAAACAGCAATCAGATCTCACCCAAATCCCCCGTGAAATGTTTCTTTCCGCTCTACCAAACTGAACTATTTTTATGTTGTTCTGTACGTTTGTGTTTTTATTTAGAGTTAGTATAAACAGGCTAAATACTCTAATATGAGGAAAGGAACATTTAGTAATTTAATACAATATTTTATGTATCTTCACATGCTCTTAATATCTGGGTCATTCCATAAAAAATTACGTTTTTTTTTTCAATTTTGTGTCCTTTATAAACATAAAAGAAATTAAATAAAATAAAAACAATGAAAAACTAAAGCCAGCTTGTATGTGTTGTTAGTATATAAATGGTATTTTGTCAATCAGGATGCATTATTATTTTAAAATAAAAGTGTATATAATTAACATTTACTTTAAATTACCTTTTCAAAGTGGAAAATGCACTCGTTTCGTGAGTGAACCTTATAGTTGTTTGGGAACCTCGTTTGTTATTACGGAGTTTGTGGGGTTCTTTTGCAGGACGTCCCACACAAAGACACACACACACACACACACACACACACACACACAGTCTGCTGTCGCTGATGAACGTACATTCCAAGTAAATGCTGAAAAATTCTGAAGGTGAAACATTAACATCCGTTTCTAGGCGACCGTGAACGTCTGAAAGTTTTGTTCGAATACAGTTTTAAGAAAGAAAAGGCGTCGGCAACGTGTGCGTGCGTGTGTTTCGCGGGATATTTCTCTTTTAAAACAAAAATAACTTTTAACAACAACTAAAAAGTAACTTCAATGGTTTTGGATAACGTTGGGAGATGTGCACAGCACAGGTAATATCTGTTTTTATAAACTTTTCCGTGGCGAATCGCTCATTTTACTTTTTTCTTTAAAGGGCAATAGCTACATCACGATTTGGCTTTGTGGTAAATATCCGTCTGTTATAAGTTATGTGAATATATCTCGTACTATCTGGTGCTTTCGCTCTATTCTTTTCGCAGAAAACCAAATGTTACTGAAAGTAGTAAAGTTTTCATGCTAGAAAACCGCAAGTCGTTTAAAAGGAAAAACTGATGTGCGCATGTGCACCACCTCCGATCTGCAACAACAGCTGTCAAAGGATGTTTAAACAACATGAGCAATCACGTGTTTGATGTTCACATCTAAACACTGATCTCGGATCAGTTCTTGTTTAGATCGAAGATAGATACATTATAGACATTTAGATACAGATATAAGATGCATCTCTGTGTCTTTAGGATGGAAAGATGTTGCAGGACATGGAGCAGCGACTGCAGGAGGAAGGTTTGGACCCCTCGGCCTCCATTAATGAGCGCTTGTCTTTACTGTGGCACCTTTACAAGAGCAGTGAAAGTTCTGTGAAGTCCCTCAACCAACAGATACAAGATCTTCAGAAGGAACGTGTCGCTGAGATTGAAAAGGTGAGTTGGGCTAAATAAAAAGAAAAAACTCAGAATTTACTCTCCTGTATTTGTTTCAGATCCATACGAGTGTCTGTGGAACACAAAACGAGATGTTTAGGTAGATATATGGGTCCTTCTCAAAAAATTAGCATATTGTGATAAAGTTCATTATTTTCCATAATGTAATGATAAAAATTAAACTTTCATATACTTTAGATTCATTGCACACCAACTGAAATATTTCAGGTCTTTTACTGATTTAATACTGGACTTCAGGCATTTTGGCATTTCCTTCTCCCCAGTCTTCCTCCAGACTCTGGCACCTTGATTTCCGAATGACATGCAAAATTTGCTTTCATCCGAAAAAAAGTACTTTGGACCACTGAGCAACAGTCCAGTGCTGCTTCTCTGTAGCCCAGGTCAGGCACTTCTGCCGCTGTTTTTGGTTCAAAAGTGGCTTGACCTGGGGAATGCGGCACCTGTAGCCCATTTCCTGCACACACCTGTGCACGGTGGCTCTGGATGTTTCTACTCCAGACTCAGTCCACTGCTTCCGCAGGTCCCCCAAGGTCTGGAATCGGTCCTTCTCCACAATCTTCCTCAGGGTCCGGTCACCTCTTCTCGTTGTGTAGCGTTTTTTGCCACACTTTTTCCTTCCCACAGACTTCCCACTGAGGTGCCTTGATACAGCACTCTGGGAACAGCCTATTTGTGCAGAAATTTCTTTCTGTGTCTTACCCTCTTGCTTGAGGGTGTCAATGATGGCCTTCTGGACAGCAGTCAGGTCGGCAGTCTTACCCATGATTGCGGTTTTGAGTAATGAAACAGGCCGGGAGTTTTTAAAAGCCTCAGGAATCTTTTGCAGGTGTTTAGAGTTAATTCGTTGATTCAGATGATTAGGTTAATAGCTCGTTTAGAGACCCTTTTCATGATATGCTAATTTTTTGAGATAGGAATTTTGGGTTTTCATGAGCAGTATGCCAAAATAATCAGTATTAAAACAATAAAAGACCTGAAATATTTCAGTTGGTGTGCAATGAATCTAAAATATATGAAAGTTGAATTTTTATCATTACATTATGGAAAATAATGAACTATCACAATATGCTAATTTTTTTAGAAGGACCTGTATAAGAGAATATGTGTGTTCCCAGGTTCAGCAATACATCAATCACATTAAGAGTCTCACAAAGACCCGAGACTCTGTGGCTTTACATCTCGAACAAGAAAACATAACGCTCCATGCTTCTCTGGACGACATCCACCGGCAGCAAGGTGCGTTTCTGTCTGTTCTCTCCTCCCTCAGGCCCGCTCGCTCTACACCACTCATATGACATCTAAATCTATATGTACAGAGGCTCAGAGGAGCGAAGTCTCCGAGATGTTACTTCAGGAAGGTCTGGCTGATATTATTCCCATCAGCTTGAGTGAACAGGTGGCCTACCTCCTCGCAGACAGAGCATCCCTACTGGAGAAAATCCAGAGCCAGGATGTGGATGAGAAGAGCGCATGCGATCCTGATGTCCAAACGTCGCAGGGTTGTGAAGATAATCTGGTCAAAGTAAGAGAATCAGTTCTCAAGTTGTTTTACCTTCTACATGTCAAGTCAAATTTATTTATACACATGTTTTAGAGCAACTTTACAAAAATTCATGATGTTAGAGTTTATAATATCTTAACATCATGCCTTGTCACATTTAGCAGATTGAAGCTGGACAATAATATAGTTTACATTTTGCATAGATACATCCAGTTGAGATTTGCTATATAGTATATACTTTACGTGAGTATACTGTATATAGTTTAATATAGTTTATATTTTCCAACAATATTACATCATATTCCTGACCTAATTCTTGTTTTCTGTTGTTGTTTTTTTAATGAAAGTGCAAATGTCTGATTAGAGACTTAATAAATATACCTCCTGGTCTTTCCACAAGGTGTCATCATCACTACACGTTCAGAGCCCTTGGAAGCGGCTCCTAGGACTCAGAAAGGCAGCTCAGAGTAAACAGAAATTAATGCCTGTATGTTTATAACAGTTAACCTGATGCATGTAATTGAAATGCATAAAAAAAAGCAGAGGAGTAAACCAAATTTAAGAGGTGTTAGTATCACTTCTTGTTAGTCTTAATTCAGATTGATTCCAACAAACCTTACAGTATACTGTGTTTAATTTACACAAGGACCACTTTACTAACTTGACACTTTCTTTATACTTTTACTAACCTTTGATTTATTTACACTTTTGCTATCTTCATATCACAACGGTGTGTCTAAAGTTTACTTTACACTTTCTTTTACTTCACACTTTATCAACTTGATACTTTTACTTTACACTTTGCTAACTTGACACTTTTACTTTACACTGACTACCTTTGATTTCTTTTACTTTTTCCATCTTTACAATTTACTTGACACTTTCTTTTACTTGACACGTTTACTAACCCTTGATTTCTTCTATTTTCACTTTTACCATACAATTTACTTTACACTTTTACTAAATTTACATTTACTTTATACCTTTACTTTACACTTTTTACCAAACTTTACAGTATATTGTCTGTTTATTTTACACGAGGACCACTTTTACTAACCTTTGATTTCTTTTACTTTCACGTTTACTATCTTTACACTTTACTTAACATGTTTACTAACTTGACACTTTTACTTACCTTTACAAGAGGAACGCTTTTATATCTTTACAATTTACTTTACACTTTATTTTACTTTACACTTTAACTAACCTTTGATTTCGTTTACTCCACTTTTACCATTCGTTACAATTCACTTTACACTTTACTAACCTTTATAAGTAGTAAGTAGTAACATGAGGACCGCTTTTACTAACCTATGATTACTAACCTTTGATTGCAAGTTGAGGATTTCTTGAAGCAGCATCTTAGTTGCTGTCACGCTCAGTGCCTACAAAGCATGCACTGGTTAATGAAATACACAAAATACCCACTGTCAAGTGCTCTTATATGAGTTTTTGTAGCAGGCGGTTGACATGCGGTGCAGTGGGGATGACAAGCTGAAGGGATGGACGTTGCAAGAACTGGAGCGAGATGTAGAGGAAGCCTCAGCCCGGCTCTCCATGGCCCACAAGGAGATCCGCAGACTCACGGATGAGCTCGAGTCTGCTCATTTGACGCAGAAGGCTTATGGTAAATCACTTCACTGGTCTCACACTAGGGATAAAAAGGTAAACATGACACTCACACATATACTGACATCAAAATCATGCTTGTTTTAGAACCAGAGCTGCAAGAAGCTCAAATGGAAGTTGAACACCTCCGACAGGAAGTGGAGAAACTGAAACGCTGTGGTATAATTTATTCCCCATTTCTCTGTCTTGTGCATCTTAGTAGTATCAACCTCTCAGCTGAACTGACCTATAGTCTGAATTGCTTTTCTTAGAAGTAGCTGAACTGCGAAAAATAAAAGAGATAAATGAGAAACAGGAAGAAGAACTGTGTTATCTTAGGATGTGTGTGAAGAGACTACAGGGAGAGCGTGTGAATTTGCATGAAATGGTAAGATAATCATCTATTTAAAGATTCATAAAGAGATTGGTTCCTCCAGAAACATATACATGAACACATACATACATACATACATTACTGTTCAAAAATTTGGGGTCAGTAAGATTTTTTTAAGGAATTGAAAGAAACCTTTGTTGAGAAAGGATGAATTAAATTGATCAAAAGTAATAGAAAAAAGATTTTCTATTTCAAATAAACACTGTTGTTTTGAACTTTCTATTCATCAAAAATATCCTGAATTTTTTTTATATCAGTTTCCACAAAAATATTAAGCAGCACAACTGTTTTCAACAAGGATAATAATGAGAAATGTTTCTTGAACATCAAATCGTCATATTATACTGATTTCTGAAGGATCAGGTGACACTGAAGACTGGAGTAATGATGCTGAAAATTCAGCTTTGATCACAGGAATACATTACATTGTGCAATACATTCACATAGAAAACAGTTCTTTTTAATTGTAAAAATACGTCAAAATATTACTGTTTTTACTTTATTTTGATCAAATAAATGCAGCCTTGGTGAGCAGAAGAGCCTTTTTTTAAAAACATGGTAGTGTATAAATGTATATAAAGTTATAAAACGTTTACATATATATATATATATATATATACATACACACACACATACACACATTATATTACTTCAATTCATCTTGAGTGAGTTGCGCCATAAAAAATGATCAAAACACCATTGATGTTATTGTTATTTGACTGTAACAGGCAGAAGCCCCTGACAGCACTGTCACTCCATCCAAAGCCAAGAAGCTGCAGGAAGAGGATATTCATAAACGGTTCGACCGCAGTTTGACTGTATAATCCATAAACATACTCATGCAAATGGACCTTATTTATATACAGGTGAAACTCGGAAAAAATTGAATATCATGCAACAGTTCATGTATTTCAGTAATTCAAATTAAAAGCTGAAACTAATATATTTAGTATATATAACAATATACATATGCATGATTATACTTTTCAGAGGGGCGACATTTCCTTTTTTTTATTGATTTCATGTAATATTCTAATTTTCTGAGATTTTTAATTTGGGGTTTTCATAAGCTGTAAACCATAATCATCAAAATTATAACTTTTGCACGATATTCTAATTTTTTGAGTTTCACCTGTATCTAATTTTTATTAGAATAAAGACGATGAAGAATTCCTCTGAGAAAACATTGACACACCTCTGGAAAGCTCAGGTTGTGAGATGAATGGTCTGGTGTTTTCCAGGTGTCTTGATGAGATGCAGGAGAGGTTGATCACGCTGCAGGATCTGACTCGGGTCACACTGAAGCTGCGGATGGACTTTGAGATGGAGGCGGACCTGCGGAGGAGAGCAGTGGATGAATGTGAAGAGCAGAAGAGGAAGAGGACGGAGACAGAGCAGTTAATGCGAGAATTTCAGAAGCTCTGTGAGAAGCAGGCGGACGATTACAGGACCACCGTCAGCAGCCTTCAGCTGGAGGTGAGGACTGACAAGGAAAACACACACACACGTTTAATATAGCAAATGCTTTAATGCATGTCTTGTGCATTCACAGATCAGAGATTTAGTATCTAAGGTTCGAGAGCTAGAGGTGCAGGATGTGGAAAGACAGTGTGACAAACACCTGAAGCAGGTAACCAGAGCGATTTGACTTTGATTTGGTCATTAGTTAACTTATTATGAAAAGGGACTAAATCACTGACTTTTTTTTAGTTGTCATCTCTGGACGCTGAAGTTCGCCGGCTGAAGTTTGTCCTCCAGGAGGAGCAGCAGAAGACCAGGCAGATGGAAATGCATCAGGCCAGAGCTTTGGTCCAGGTAAAGGAACCTCTATTGGAGGTGTTGTTGGTTCCGGAAGTATTTTTTCTATTCATTTCTCCCAGAGGGACTTCAAAAAAGTCTTTGTTAAAGAGTTAAGCCATGAACCAAGTCAACCAGCTACAAGTTCATTCATAATATTTTGTATTTGAAAGTATATGGAAAATTGGACAATGGTACAAGACTGTGTACTTAACGTCTTTAGTGATGGAAAGAACTACAATCCCATGGAGCACTGTGAACAGCATAATCTAATTAAAAGAAATATAAATTTACTTATTTAAAAATGTTGATTATATATTAATATATACGTTATTTGCGTTGCTTCATAGCATGGGAGGAGCTAAAAAGGTATTCTGGCACAGTTTGCTTCTTTCGACTCTGGAATTTTTCTGTACAGAATCATGGGTAATGTAGTTTTTTTTACCAAAAATTATGCAGTTTAACACTATTATTCGAAGTTAAAATAATGTTGGCTGACGGCTTCAACAGAAGCAAATTGTGTCGATTAACAACCTCGTAGCTCACTTTAGCTGGTCCACTTTATTTACATATTTGCATATTGGGTTTTACAGCATTTCCCCTATATTATGCCACATACAACTTTGTTTGGATTTTAAATGTTACAAGCTTGAGGATTTGAACGTTTAAAAGTGAAGAATTTAAGACAAAATAGTTATTTTTATAATTTTCACAAACAAAAATATTTTACAGTACAACTGTAATTTACAATAGCGATATATTTATGTCTTAATTAGAGTTAAAACTAATAATCATTATTATTAATAATAATAATAAAGACCCTGAAAGAGGTTACATCATCATCATATCGCTGTTAAAATTGCCAAACATGACAAAATAATTTTTAGATTAATTAAATAATAATAAAAAAACATTTAAATTATAATTTTTTTGTGGCCAAGTTGTGAATCCCTATATATAGAAATATTAAATAACTTTAAAATAAAAACAATCAAAATAAAAGATTTTCTGAAAAGAGATTCTATATTTTATATAATTTGACAATTAACCGACATCAGAGAACTGTGAATATGCGATTATGTTGATAAATTATTGAAATATTATCTTAGGCTCTCAGGATGTACTTCATGTAAATATTTTACGGGTTCCACTGTCAAAAATGTTTGGGACCCCTGCTGTGACCCAGAAATGACACTGAACACACACTTTCAGTGGTTGAGAAGATTCCCCCTTCCATATGTAAAGCGCTTTGGGTACATGAATGTAACAAATTATTATTATTCTTCACATCAGTCACAGGAAGTCCAGCTTCAGCAGGATGCAGAGGAGCAGAAGAGTCTGTTTAAGGAGCTCCAGGGCATCCAGAAGATCCTCAGCACCACCAAACAAGAGCTGCTGTCCCAGAAGAGAAACAACACACAACTTCACCACAGCATCAGTGATGCGGAGCAAGAGAACCTCAGGGTACCGGATGCAGATCTGACATTTGTGTTGCTGACGGAATCTTAAATTGGCTTTAGTCAACAGATTGCAATGTTTTAAGTTGTATATACCAATTTTAAGTCATGTACTAACTCTAAATCATTTTCGTTTGCTGTACAAGCAGCTCCAACAAGACATCAGTGACTTGAAGAACAGACTAACCAGCAGTCAACAGGAGACGGACTCTCTGAGGACTGAACTTCAGCTAGCTCTAGTTAGCGTGGACACTGAGAGGAGGTACACAGAGCTAGGGGTATTTTAGTTACAGTCGACATAAAACAGAAGTTGCGATTGTCTTTTCTTCCCTATTGTGGCATAAATCTCAGTGAAACGGCTTCTCGAACAAGAACAAATGTAGGGTGGGACTTGATTTTGTCTGTGGGGAATTGATTGGATGTTTGTGGTTTGCTATTGGTGGATCTCATGTGAGTGACAGGTTGCCCCGCTCTCGAGCCAGTACACACATCATCAGAGAAGACAAGACGGCTGCATCCGAAATCGCATACTTACTTACTATATAGTATGTGAAAAACAGTATGTGACAAAATAATTCTGAATTCACAGTGCTCATAAAAAGAGTAGGAAAAAAGTACCCGGATGACCTACTTATTCCAGTGAGATTCTGAAGTGTGCATATGATGGACACTTTACTATCCCATGAGGCCACAGGAGAGGATTTATGAATGGCAGTGAAGCAACATAACTGACACTGGTGGGTCACATGATCAGGGCAACATGGTGAATGTAGTACTTCCGAATATCATTCATACTATAGGACATACTTTTTTAGCGGTCATGAAGTAATTACAATTTTTAACAAAATTAAAACTTTTAATATATTAATAAAAACTATATTTTAGTTAGCATCTCAATGATGCTAAAGCAGCGCTGCAGAAAAATCCAAACATTAAAGATTAATTTAAAATGCTTTTTTGTTGAGTGATTTAAAGTAAAGGATTTGGAAGAGATTCTTTAGTATTTGCTTTATATTTCCAGTAAATACAACGACAAGCGAATCCACTACAAAAACAAGCTGAGCCGGGCCAGAGGGCTTTACCGGAGAGAGACGGGGTGGCGTGACGACAAAATAAAAGAGCTGGACAAAGAGATTTTTATTCTGAGGAAACAGGAGGAAAAGGTAAAATGACAGACTAATAAAATATTCAAAAATCGCGTGTGACTTTTCAATGTCGATATCTGCTCCTCATCAGACGTCACACATGATGACGATGGTCACATCTGAAAATGAGAGTCTGCTTCAGAAGAAGAGAGATCTTCTTTTACAGCTGCACGACTTCGAAGAGGCACAGAAAAATGCTTTGGATACAGTTTCCTCCATGCAAATTAGGTACTTCTGAATTTGTCTGAAAGTTTGGGGTCAGCAGGATTTTTTTAAAGAAATTAAAGAGACAGTAAAGACAAAAAAAATGTCTATTTCAAATAAACACTGTTCTGAAAAAACATATCACAGTATCCACAAAAAAAATATTAAGCATTTGGAATGATTTCTGAAAGATCATGTGACACAGAAGACTTAGTTATGATGCTGAAAATTCAGCTTTGATCACAGGAATAAGCAGTTATTTTAAATTATAATAATATTTCACAATATAACATTTTAATTGTATTTTTGAATAAATAAATGCAGCCTTGCTTAGAATAAGAGTCTTTTTTCAAATGAACTTACCAACCCCAAACATCTGATCAGTAGTGTAGTTTTGATTTTCTGATCAATCCATCAAAACTACATTTCTTGTTGAACTTCCTCAGGATAAATTTGCTTGAAGAAGAAAACAGTCGGCTACAACAGACGACAGCACAAATGTCCGATCACATCGAATGCCTGACGATACTGACCGAGAACGATTGTGATGTAAGTACAAGTTCATTCATTCCAATCGAATGTACAGGTTTACGAAGTGCCAGTCGATGTTTTAGTTTAGTTTGTGTATGATCTGTGTTCATATTTTACAGCAGGAAGACACTGCTGAGAGTCGTGTCATAGAGGGCGAGGACCAAACCACTTTTCCTACATAAACAACGTCACTTTATTTTCAGTATAAATTTTTTAAATATTGTATTTAAACATAAATATTTCTAAATAAAGATCTCAATAAACTTACATTTTTTAATTATCTAAAAAAAACACCCCTTTTCCTCATGTGAGAACATGATTGACAATGACAGAGTTAATAAGACGTCCAATACGTGCCGTCTTTAAAGGCCCGTTCACACTAAGATATTAAGTATATAATTAGTCAGTAATTGGCTTACCTGAGAGTATATCTGCAGTATTTGACAAACAGGAAGTGTGAACTGCTCTAATGGGACAGAAGCTTCTCCTCTTTTGTCACATACAGATGACGTCATCCAAAGTGACATGAACATCAGTTTTCAACATTGACATCCTGTCCGCTTGTTTTCAGCAGGAAAATTATTTGCTAGTCTCACTAACATCAATGCATTGACTTAATAATCAGAGGTAAAAGTATGTGTGATAACCTAGCATGCATAAACATACACCGATGCAGAATTTTCTCATATATTTATTTGCTTACTTTTACAAAGTCCGTTCCATCGGCGTGTCTTGACTTTGCATTTAGCAGCCAAGGCAAATCTTATCGAGTACCACATTTCAAGACAATTAAAAAGGTATATTTTATAATAACTAGACATGTAGTCATTTTATATAAACTGGTTAACACTTAAGTACTGTATAGTTTATTTACAGCATGTTCATGCTAGGAAATAAAATTACATAAAAAGTACTGAATACACAAGTAAACACCAATATGGTATAAAATATATAAAATGTGATGGTAAACAACTAGTGATAAAATGGTTAAGGCTTAAAATGTGTAAAATTAACATGTTAGTTGTTAATATTTGAACATGGTAATAAGTATAAACATGTATAATAAGCCAAGGAGGTATTCTAGACATCGATTCAGCTACACAAATCTCATGGGCAACTCCGCATTGTAATCCAGCTATTTTTTTCCCCCTAATATTGTTCTGTCCTGTGTGAAATTTAAAACGGCATATGGCTGAATTTCAAGAACATGTCCACATTATATTTCAACCCAAAATCAAAAGAAAAAATAGGAATTTGTATTATGAATAAAAGAAAATGAAGCCTGTTTTGTAGGAGCTCTGGGATTTTTAGCATTTTTTCTGAGATTCTGAGATTGTTTCTAAAATCCCCCCAAACCAGAACGGAAAATTTTTTAAAATAAAATTAAATCTCCAAATTAATATTAATATTAAAATAAAAGCATGAAATAAGTTTAATACAATGGTAACACTTTACAATAAGGTTTCATTTGTTAACATTAGTTGTACTACACAAACTACGTTTACAAGCAGCCAATAACCTGTTCAAAACCGTTTATTAGCAATAACCCGGTCGCGCACGGCCATGTAAACACCGGCAAAAACCCGAATATGCGCATATTCCGGTTTTTAAAAACCCGGATATGCTCATATTCCGGTTTTTAAAAACCCGGATATTATCCCTGGGTTACCCCTTTTCTAACCAAAATAATTGGTCATGTAAACGCTTACCGGCATATACCCATCAAAAGGAGCATTGATTTGTTTTCTGCGCATGTTCTATTCGCAAGGAATCTTGGTCTTTTAGGTAGAGGAACTTCTCGGCGCATACAAAAACCCGCGTGCAGTATACCGCAAGTAAACATGGCGAGACGCAGCACAGCATACTTTTGGAGCGAGTGTGGTGAAAACCATGAATATAATGTCTTTTGTTGACGGCAGAAAGTAGCGAGATAGTGAGATTTACAAGAAACCAAGTGACCGAAAAGTTACGCCAAAGCGAAAAAAAAAGCGATCGCTAACTGCCCCGAACTATTCATTATCCGCGTGCTGCTGCTGCTGTTGTTGTCTTTGGATACAGGAAGAAGAATCGGAAATGACGCATATTGCGTCTTAAGGTTGTCTGTACGTCCAGACGCTAACCGTGCGTCGCCGTTTACATCGGGATATTGCCAGTTGATTACAAATTCCATGTGTACAGGAGTAACTCTCTCTACTCACGCATGTAAACGTAGTCAATGAACAATACTTCTGCAGCATTTAGTTGTATTTATTAACATTAGTTAATGCACTGTCTGAACTAACATGAACAAACAATGAACAACAGTAGAGAGAGCGGGAGAAAGAGAGTATGCGCTTTCTGTACATAGAAATAATCTGTTGTTTCTATCCTATTGTTTACTATATTAATTTGCTTGGTCAGTGTTGTTGTGGGTTTGGTTCTTTTGTTGTCGTAAGCTGTAAGGACCTTTGAAATAACAGAAATAATTTGGCAAAGTGATATGGAACTGTAATGTGGTTTAAACATACTTTATACATAATTGCTCACCTTAGAACGTTCGTCAACCAATCAGATTCAAGCATTCAACAGTCCCATAGTATAACAAAGATTAACGAGAAATACGTTAGTTCATGTTAGTTAACTAATGTTAACAAGTGAGACCTTATTGTAAAGTGTTACCAATACAACAAATATTATCAAATACTACCATAGGTACAAATGTACTCTACAATTTAAATAATAAGGGGATGAAAATACTGCCTATAATGCAAAGAATCAAAACCTTCATTTTCTTTATGCAAAATATAAGATGGTGAACATTTCCTGATTGTTTTCACCCATCTAGAATGTCAAATGCATGCTGACATCCGTAACATAACGCAGGGGGTTTGAGTTGGTGCAAGTTTACACTTTTTTAAAGTGTGAATTCTAAACGCTGTACGTGTTCACGCCAAAACGCCATTTTCAAATTAAATTTTTGGCACCAGACCACAAAACATTTTTGTAAAGCACTAAGAAGATTAATCTCGGAAAACATCTAAATGTGCTGATTTGTCAGTAAAGTCCTCTGCAGATTTATAACAGTCCTCTCGAGAAGTTTACTTGAATGCTAAACTTATTTTTAGTACAATTTCCCTACAAGCAAGGAAAGAAAAACATTTTACGATTAACATTATCAAAACACAAGACCATTGGTCTCTAAACCAACTCTGAGTTGCCCAAGAGAAGGGGATTTTTCCCAGACAGCATAGAAAAATATGAGAGGAGGTACTGGACTTGGTCCAAGCTTAAAACATACAACGTATGTCTTCTGATTTTATAATGCATAATACCTACAGTCCCAAACGTTTAGCTGCCAAGAGCAATGCCTTTATTGTCATAACAGACCAGAAACGTTTAAAGCCAAACCTGTGTGGCCTGAAAGTGCTGTGAAACCATCTTTGGATTTCCCGATTATTCCTTCTCAACTCAACAATGAGTTCAAGAAGAGTAACGCGTGTAATAGAACCTTCCGAAACCGCTGCTGTGTTTTGAGCCTCTATCCACACAGTCTAATACCTTTTGGAATGTTCTCAAAAATGAAACAAACTAATAAACACACACACACACCAAAAAAAAGTCAAACCACCGAGAACAGGCGATTTCGCTTGCTTATGCCAAGATTGGGAAAGACTGACCGCAGGACCGGGAGCTCAGATGAGGGAAATGCGAACGGGAACATTGGGGGAATCGGTCCTTTGTGGCGAGTGTTGATTCACCAGATGTTCTACCACCGTGTGCTTGGACATGTGCTTCATAAGGTAGGTCTCCTGGGAAGGGACAATATATCACAAGATTAAAGATATTCATGAAAAACAATGATTGCATATATTGCTATATGTTCACTAAATCCTAAAAGAGTTGATTTCATTGGAAATGACACATCCCATTGGTTCTCAAACTGTGGACATTTAAATAAATATTTAAAATATCAATTGTCAAATAATATGTCTCACTTTTTATAATTATCATTTCTAATTCTGGATCTATTTAAAAAAAAAAAAAAAAGGTTAACATCCCAGGGTATGGGGTAAATAAAAAACAGGATATTTAAAATAAGCATTTCATTTAAATGGTCACATTTTATTTTACATAATCATATTTTTCTATTTGTTCTGAAACTGTTCAAATAGCTTTACATTTTTAATAAATAATGATGATATTAAAAATCAGAATCAAGATTTGGTAACACTTTATTTTACAGTGTCCTTGTTACATATGTTACATGTAATTACCATAGTAATAACAGTAAATTATGCTTAATTACATGCAATTAACCCTCAACCAAATCCTAATCCTACCCTAACCCTATAGTAAGTACATGTAGTTAATTAATATTACACTGTACTTAAATATTTAATTACACTGTAACAATGACACCTTAAAATAAAGTGTAACCCAAGATTTTAATATATATGTGAATTGCATTTACTGTAACTAGTCACCATTTAATTTCCCCCCCATCATTTTAATAAACTTTATGCATAGACTTTTCTTTTTAAATGATCGTGCATTTTTTAATCTCTCAAATAATGTAAGGTCATAAATGCTGCATGAATATTAATTCTAAAAGAATTAGCAAAACACTCATTTTTGAGCATAGCATGTCACACGTTCTTGGTCTGAGAGTTTGAGAACAACGACGATCTTTCCACTGGCCTGAGAAGAGTGAAGCTGATGAGGAAAGTGCAGTACTCACAGAGGTGTAGGCTCGACCACACATGCTGCAACAGTACGCCTTGGCGTTTTTGATAGCGTGAGCCGACAGGTGGATTTGGAGGGAGGCGGAGTCAGAGTAAGCGCGGTAACAGTTGGAGCATTTGTAAGGCTTGTCTTTATTATGTGATCTCTGGTGGGACTACAGAAACACAACGCTCTTGTTATACACCAACACACACTCACTCAGACAGACAGATGACAGAATCCGGGAGGATTGAGGTCAGGGTTATGGTGCATTCACATGCTATGGTTATTATAGTAAATATACCAAAAGCCGACGTGGAAAATGCACATGAACACCCCCTCATGTGGTATTTTCCACTGGGCAGCTCGTAGAATATTTTGATGCACGAGTTGCTGAGATGAGATAACCTTTGACCTTTTTAAAATGGCAGAGAGCAACGCGAGACTCGTGAATGGTAAAAATATGTACTATTCATGATCTAGAAAATATACAGCATATTATTTAACGTTTGAGTTTTGATAAATCATCTTCTTGCAGTAGCAGATGACTTAAGCAATCTAAAATAGTTTTAGCTAAATAACAGGTTGGATCTCCATCTTTTTAACACATTACGACAACAAAAGCACTTAAACGCAACACTGGTAATACCAGTTCATAAGTGGAAAATATCACATTTTCCATAGCACGTGAACGCACCATTATTATAGTTAAAGTGATAGTTCACCCAAATATGAAAATTCTGTCATTATTTACTCACCCTCATGTTGTTTCAAACCCATAAGACTTTCATTCATCTTCAGAACACAAAAGAAGATCTTTTCGATGAAATCTGAGATCTTTCTGTCCCTTCATTGACAGTTACGCAACTACCACTTTGACGCTTCAAAAGGGTCGTAAAGAGATCGTAAAACGAATCCATATGAATTGAACGGTTTAGTACGAATTTTCTGAAGAGAACAAACCTCATTGGTTCTTGCAGAAGCTCAAACGTGCTGCGTAACACGAGAATGAACCTCATTGGTTCTCTCACATCAAGCAAACATGATTGAGCTTCTGTTTACCACAACTGATGTGTCAGTTGATCAATGTTTATATGTGAATAAAAGCCTAAATTCAATCTGTTCATTATATAAAGTGATCGAGTCTCTTCAGAAAACTTTGACTAAACCGCTCAATTCATATGGGTTTGGATCAACATGAAGGTGACTAATTAATGACAGAATTTTCATTTTGAGTGAACTATCCCTTTGATGAAGTATGTGGACGATTACAAAAGAAGAGATATTTGGGTCTTACTTGCAGATTGGAGAGCTGCGTGAAGGCCTTTTCACAGCCTGGATGGAGACATTTATACGGCCGATCACCTGTGTGGATTCTGTAGAATGCAAAAAACAAGCACAAGGTGATGGAAAATGTCAAAACACAAGATTAAATGTCTCAAAAATCTCTAAACATTGTTCATTCTGGTAATACCATGCATCACTAGTTGTATTTGTACACAGCACGCTTGTCGACACAAGCTCTTACAGTACCTGGTGTGCTGCTGTAAGTGGGAGAGCTGGCGGAAGGATTTCTCGCAGTAGGAGCAGTGATAAGGCTTCACTCCCAGGTGAATGCGCAGGTGCTGAGACAGGTAGGACGCGTTGGCGAAGGACTTGGTGCAGTGAGGGCACTTGTGGGGCTTTGCTTCCGTGTGGGACTTGGAGTGTATCTGCATGTCTGACTTGGAGAAGAACGTCAGCGGACACACTTTACATCTGCAAAATGTGAAAAAAAATACTTTTTTTTTTTTGAAAATGGGGGTATGTGGTGGACTCAGAAGAATGGTTTATGTGGTTAGCACTGTTTGTAAATGGTATAAAAGCAATTTATCGAAGCTAATCTCTATATATGACATATACCGCAGTTTGGAGCCATATATATATACCGGTGAAAAGACACTTGCAGGGGAAAGGAATTCAATTCTATTTGGATTTGGACCAAGAGATCAAACCAAGATAGACACAAAAAAAATCAATGCTGTTTGATGTTGCAATATTTACATCTAGGGCTACAGGAATAAAACGAAATCCCGACATGGCTGATTATCAAATCAGATAAATATTAAATAAATATATGCACTGTGTGTTGACAGTAAATGCTGATCCACATGAGCTCAAGCAATTAGCAACACAACATGCGCCAACCATCTTTCCAACCTTACAAACCGGCTGTTGTCAACAAAGGAGTTTTAAGATCGTACTAACAAAATAAAAACTTGACGGTTTAACTTTTGAAAATAAAAGAAATTAAAACAGCCATCAAAATTTTAATTGTAATTTTACAGTTGTATTGTACAATAGATTTATTATTATTTTTCTTAAATAAATTAAATTCAAATTAATTCATAACCACAAATTATTTGGCCAAATTGTGCAGAATTGTGGAAAAAGACAACTATTTTAAATTGCTATTTTAGCAGAAAAATAGCAATAACATTGCTATTTAAATAACATTTATGAATTTGGCAGATGCTTTTATCTTTTATTTTGTTTGTTTTTATTCAAAGCAAGCAATTTATCAGTTCATTCCCTGTTTGCACCTTTACTGTCTTGATGCACCATATTTCTATGCAAATTATATGCATGCAATAAATGTCCTAAAATATGAGAGCAATACTAGAGGAGAAGATCTTAATTTTGGGCCAAAGTGTTCCTTTAAACATAAATCATCATGAAATGCACCCGTTCAACTTCTACCTGTATGTTTTGCCCTCTTTGGCAGGGATGCCGCCAGATGATTGGTCGACTCCAGAGGCCAGGATCGGGTAGGGAACGACTAAGAGCGGCCCAGAGGGGTTTTCAGCTTTGATCTTTTTGCGACCTCGTCCTATGCTCTTGGGAGGTGGACCCAGCAGTCCTGCCAGTCCTCCGCTGTTTTTGAAAGCCTCCATCCCGGGCCCGCCGGCCAGTCCTGAGATGAGGTTTGGGGAAAGAGTCTGACTGCTGGTGGTTGGAGTGGTCGGTGTCACGCTCTCTGACGTGTTGAGGTTGGCAGTTCGAGAAGACGTCAGTGACAGTCCTGGAAATATACCTCAATTAAAGAAGCCATATTATGCACTTTTACAAAGTCTTGATTTTGTTTTTGGGTTCTACTACAACAGGTTTTCATGCTTGAATGTTCATTGTTTTTTCCATATTCTCCATTGTTGCAGCTCCTCCCTTGCCAGTCTGTCAGTAAAGCTCTGTTTAGTTCCTGTCTCTATGAAGCCCCTCCTTCCGAAAAAGCACAATGTGCTCTGATTGGTCGGCTGGAGCAGTGTGTTGTGATTGGTCAAGTGCTTCGAGTGTGTTTGGAAAATGTCCCGCCCCTTATCATAATCGTGAGTTTCAACACACAACTTACTAACTCAATCAAGCCCTGCCAATTTATTTTGCATATGCCTCTACATTAATTATTTAAATGAGGAATATTGTGACGTGTTTGTTCCCGGAAGAAAACTCAAGACTACAATGGAGGCGTTTCAGAGAGTTCAGAAACAGTGACACTGATATAGAGAATAACTCTTGCTGGAGGGACTTTGTGCTTTCTAACTTTGCAGACCTCAAACAGCAACATTAAACACTAAAGAGTTGAATATGGAAAAAACGCATAATAGGTCCTCTATAAGTATCTAATGGCAAAAACATAATTGCATTAAACAATTACAATATTTTACATGCACATACCTGAAAGATGATTCGCTCTGGATGGCTGGTCTATGATTTGCCGCAAATGCCAGTCTTCCCACAATCCCCTTGCTTTAATGGCAGTCTTATCGTCCAGATTCAAGTTGACGTCACCCAGAATACGACCTGCCCAAGTGAAGTGCGCAGTTAGCAGAATGCATGTGTGTCAGCGAGCAGCTTTGCTCCATGCCTGGAGGGTTTACCTGCGACGGAGCTGGAGGCGGGTCGAGCGTGCAGGGCGATGTCTGGCTGAGAGCTGTTGTGCACGTGGAGTCCTGGCATCTGCTGCAGCTTGGGCGTCGATACGTTGTGCTGCCCGCCTTCTGTGGATGTGGGTGGAACCAGCAAGGGCTGCTGGGAAGGGACAGAAGTGGGCGGCAGGTGTGGAGGTCTGATTTTCTCTGCCATTAGCTGTTCTTTGATCTTGTTGATCAGGACGAGATTATCCAACTGGGAAAAAGTGAGATCAACCTGATGGTTCCGACATGATGAGAAGAACTCATGTTTAACCCTATGAAGCCTGCTGGGTCATGTTTGATATGCATTTTTTTAGGCCTTTAAATGATCAACATGATTAAAACTACTAAAAAATCTACTACATGCTTTCTGTCATCTGATTGATCATTTTTACTTTTTTAGCAAGTAAAATTACCTTTTAGTATCATTCTAAAAACTTTTCTGTGTAATCTTTACTGATTCATATGAAGTAAATGAAAGAATAACGTTTATATTGTTAGTAATATTTCAAGATAAATACCTACTGGACTGAAGAAGCTTAGGTTTACTTGAATATCCATACATCATTGTTTAGAAAATTAGAAAATGTGAATATCAAATATGACTCATCAGGCTTTTTTATTTGTACATCTCTTAATCATCATTGTATTGCCTTGTATTACATGTTTCCCTCCACAATAAAAACTAAGCATTCAAGTATCATCTTACCAAGACATATTGTGTGTGACAAATGACAAATTATATTTATATGCAACATGCGCCAACCATCTTTCCAAACTTACAAACTGGCTGTTGTCAACAAAAGAGCTTTAAGATCGTACTGACAAAATAAAAGCTTGACGGTTTAACTTTTGAAAATAAAGAAATTAAAACAGCCATCAAAATTTGAATTGTAATTTTACAGTTGTATTGTACAATAGAATTATTATTATTTTTCTTAAATTAATTAAATTCAAAATAATTCATAACCACAAATTATTTGGCCAAATTGTGCAGAATTGTGCAAAAAGACAACTATTTTAAATCGCTATTTTAGCAGAAAAATAGCAATAACATTGCTATTTAAATAACATTCATGAATTTGATATAAGTAGTCTTTTATACCTCAGAATTCATCTTTCTTTTTGGCTATATAAATATCAGCAATTGCATATTTTTGCTCAGTTTGGGCCTTTGAATAAAATGGAGGTGGTTTTCCTCCTATGAGCTTCATATATTAGCCATAAAACACTGATGTATCAAATATGATGCTTACATTTTTTGGGGGATTTTGTCTAAAGGTTCAATAAACCGTTCCATTACAAAACAGAGAAAGATCTGACTGTTTGAAAGATGCATCTTAAACTCTAATCTTATATAGTAATTGCCCTCTTATCTGTTACTTAAGACAACTAGTAAACAACAATGATTCTGAAGACTGGTTGTCTAGAACTAAAGTAAATTAAAAATGATAAAGACAGGGATTAATTATGTCTGTCCACTGATGCGCACTCATTTTCCTTACCTGACCGGGAATAGAAGGTGGAGGAGGCCAGAAGTATGGATTATTAAATCTAGGTTCTGCCATTCTGAAACACACAAAGTCATGCTTGATTAATGATGCTTTATTTTAGTTCATTCACTATTACTTGCCCAATCCTAGGAGGACAACCAACCAAATGGATCCTTTTTGGGATTGCATTTATAATTTAGATTCCTTGCTACTGAGATTCCCAGATTATAGCCTGGTTTCGCAGACAAGGCTAAAATTGAGCCAAGATTAGGCCTTAGTTCAATTTGGACATTTAAGTAGCTTTTATAAATGTGCCTTAGATAAAAACATTACTGATGTGCATCTTGAGACAAAACAATGGCAGTGGCATATTTCAAGATATGTCAGTGCAAGTTGTGTTCAGTTAAAACAGCTCAAACAAGCATTTTAGTCTGGACTAGATTTAAGCCTGTGAAACCAGGGAAAAGACAATACAAAGAAAAGGAAGCAAGGATTTGGGGATTTATGGACACTGGGCAGTTTACAAAATGAACAAATTCTCACTAAAGTGTCTCGGCTCATATGCGAATGAATGAAACGGAGGCGACTGAAATAAACAGGAAAATATGCATTGCATAAATTATGTCTGACCTCCCCAGATTATATATATTGATAAGAGATGCAGATCTAATCTAAGGAAAACACTTCAATTAAACAGTACATCAGTTGAGAAACAACATTCACAGCCCATTTAACTTCCATAAAGTGTCATATTTGAGAATAAAACAGGAAATTCAAGAAAATACAGATAACAGAACAGTTTTCTTTTAAAAAAAATAAAATAAATTAAAAAAAACACATGACCAGGGACGTAATAGAAGTTAGTTAAAAGATGTAATTCTGATTTAATCAAACAAATCAAACACTATGATCTGGCTTCATGTACAGAGTTATAGTAAAGCTTTATTACAGTGACATGGAATCACTCCCATTGTTCAGAAGATCTTTTTGTTGAAGACTTGCACTAATACTAACACATTAATGGTAGACTGTGCCTTTAAATGCATTGGTACATTGCGTCATATTATTCATGACACAGTGGTATTAATATGATACAACAAAGAACAAGTATTTCGAGCAAAATCATGCTATTTGTTCACACACCTACAGCAGATTAATAAATAATGCCTCAACATTACGCCCGTTGGGAAAATCAAACAAAGAACTTCTTAATGTAACACTTGAGTATTACTTGTTGGATTGCTATGGCAAAATACAAATGCATTAAAACATTTTTTGTAAATATGCTTTGCTGTGATGGTGCAAACTTCTTCAGAACAACAATGTAAAAGATTTCAACCTATTTCAACTTGAAAACTTAAGTTCTGTTAAGTTCATTTCAACTTAAATCATATTAAACTGACCTTAAAAATCAAGTTGAGTCTCGTATAACTTAGAAGAAAGATAATTTAAAAAAGAAGCTGAAATAGCTTCAAATATTTTCTTGAGTTAAAGTAGCCTAATGTAAAAACATGTTGCCTTAACATATTGATAATATAATTTTTTACAGTGAAAGCTTATAAAACAAAAAACACTTTATTAAATCAACTACATTGACTGCAAAGTGACAAAGAGAAAAGAAAAGGATGATATTTGAGTCTCTGCATGTTAAAACCTAAAAATGTCAACTTGCAGTGTCTGATTCATATGAAAAAGTGAAAACTCTACCCCACAGTTTTAGCAGGAAGTGAAACAGACACCCTTTCAGCATCATTAAGGAAATATTCAGCAGGGTCTGGGCTCATATATTTGGACATATCGCCTTTATTATTTTTGGCTGCGGTAAATGAATTTCTCTGCAAGGCCCCTTAGTCAAACACTCTCAAGACCCATAAGCACTGCCAAAACATTCATAGCACGGTGTCATAGACATAATGTATGAAAATGATACAACTAAAGTAATCACACCGTATGGAAACGTTTCTAAAGGTCCAGTGTTCCCAACGGGCAAAAGAGAGCAGGTAAAGATTAGGTTGAGCGGAAGGATGAGCGTCAGTGTTCCTGTTTGTTCAATGCAACCACTTCAAGGAATCATTTTTCTATATAAAAATAAATTACTGTGGTGAAACCAGGGTACAGTGCTGGAGTGTTAGTTGTATGAATACTAGTATAAAGACATTCAAATTCATTCCTTTGTAAAAAAAAAATTGTCAGATACAAAATAGCTTACCTGCACTAAAATTTATAATGAATTATTATGAAGATCTCAACTAATATGGCACTGAAACTCATATCTGGTAAGTATTTCCAAAAATATCATGGTACTACCATAGTAAATGTCCTCCAAATAACAAACAAACAGGGAAGTACCATGTAACTGTACTTAGACTGGCATTAATCTGAGGTGCATTACAAAATAGTTGTAAAAATATAGTCGAATGATTCATTTATGGTAACACTTTATTTTACAGTGCCATTGTTACAAGATATGTAGTTAGTAATAACTATAAATTATGCTTAATTACATGCAACTAACCCCATAGTAAGTATTTCTACTTACTTAATATTACTCAGTACTTAAATCTATAATTGCACTGTAACAAAGACACCTTAAAATAGAGTGTAAACCGTTTTAGAATTAAATCTCGCAAACTCCATAGACTTCCTATATCCCCAGTTTTCGTCTCATTTAAATGACGCTGAGGTGAAGAAGTCTGTGAGTTGCAGGCTGCCTATAACATTTAAAAATATTTCATACTCAAATAAGCACCTTTAAACAACATGTTAATATCAAATAAACATTTTGGGGAGGAATGACACGCCTCTGAGTCTTATATATAAACTGAGATAAAACTTGCTCAACTTTTTCTTATATTCTATCGGCATCCTTGAAATCATTCCCAATTAAATCACGTCGTCTTTGATCAAACATCAAATTAGAAAGATTGGGAAAATTTTGCAAAATCGTGGCTTCAGAAAGTGCATGTCCCCGGTGTCTGCCTCTCCCACATTCTCAGACAGTTTTATTAAAAATTTCAGACAAAAGGAAAACAAAAATGGCAGCCTGTCTTATTTTTATAAGGACAGGGCGCCATATTCTGCAGATCCCAAATTTTTTAGCGACAAAAATAAAGCGCGTGAATTCAGATCAAAGGAGCGACGCGTAAAACGCCGCATTATTTGCATTAAGTGTGTGAATGATTGTTTACTTAGATCTGCGGGTTTGAATAGCCCGGCTGAAGGAGGAAAAAAAAACAGAGAGGAGAAAAAAAAACGAGACTTCCTACAACAATCATGCGATGCGAAAAACACACAAATGGAAACAGACGCGCATCCCTCCCGCGAAAATGTAACATTTCTATCATGACGCGATTATGCAGAAGAGCGCAGATGGAATACTGTTGCAAAACGCAACTGCTTTTGATTTTTTTTTCTTTTATTTGAACTTTTTTGCTCGCTCGAATGACTGTGGTAACTAGCATCGTTTCACTGCATCGTGCAAACGTAAAAAAAATACATGCATTCGTAAATATAAAAAGAGACAAACAGACATACCTTACAGACCTCGACGGTGGATTTATTAGATTTATTGAAAGGTTGAGATGTTGTTTCGGCTTTGCCTTCGGAGGGAGTTCAGACCTTCCGGGTCGCCTGTCGTTCACTTCTGGTGGTGCAGACACAGCTAGAGGAGAGAAACCATATATGATCAAACATAGCTACAGCACAGCCCAAGCCAGAAAATCACCCAAAATCATGACTCGATATATAACATTTCCTGTTCATTCCTCTGAGAAATCAGGGAAGTGATTTACAGGCTATGCAGTTCAAAAGAAGACTCTGAGATATGGATTGCATGACTCGTGTCATAACAGATCACAGCCAGTCTCACGACCAACATATAGCCTAATATGCATTTTTATAACATAATATGCTTATGCATATAATATCAACATATAATATGCATTCATTTGTACATCTATGTCTTTAAGTAGATTGCATTTGGGTAGGAATAAAATAGAGATACGATGTGCAAATAAAAACAACACAATATACACTAACACTACCAGCTAAAAGTTGGAACACATTCACTAGTTATTATTTAGGCTACAATTCTCAACATCTAAATAAAGTCATCAGACCTATGAAGTACCATTATTATGAGAATTATTCAGTGACCTAAATATATGAAACAAACAACAACAACAAAAACGAATGCCTCTGAGCTTCTTTGTCAAGATTCCAGCTCTGCACACTCTGGATGTTTTCTTAAAGGGTTAGTTCACCCCAAAATAAAAATTATCCCATGATTTACCCTTAAACCATAGGTGTATATGACTTTCTTCTTTCAATCAAACACAATCTGAGTTATATTAAATAATATCCCGGCTCTTCCCAGGTTTATAATGGGAGTGAACCCCCTGGAGTCGTATGGATTACTTTAATGATGGGTGGATGGATGGATGGATGCGTTTTTTGGGGGCTTCAAAATCTAAGGCACCATCCACTCCCATTATAAAGCTTGGAAGAGGCAGGATATTTTTTAATGAAACTCGGATTGTGTTCGGCTGAAAGAAAGTCATATACACCTAGCTTGAGGGTGAGTAAATTATGGGATGATTTTCATTTTTGGGGGAATTACCACTTTGTACCATGTTTTCTTACCATGTTGACAACCTGTCTAATCTTCATCTGTTCTAACTCATCTTTTCAAAAAATAGTTTACACCGTTTATAATCTGTGAACTTAATCTGTAATAGTCTACAAAACCAATTTCAAGCATTTCAGAAGCACAAGATTTTAGATTAAAAGATTTTTATGATGATGCACAACATTGAAATTTTGAATTTCTGAGCATTTCCTTTCTTTAGTATCTTAGTTGATTGTCATTTTCTTAACTGAACAATAGATGGCAGCAGGAGCACAGTCTTCAGTCTGACTGTTCCAGGATTCAAGGGGTCTTTAAACGAGTGTGGATCCACAAACACACTTCAGTGTTCTTGCAGGAGCTCTTTAGTGTTCGCCACGCCGTCAGTCAAATAAAACTCAATGAACCGTGATGCGTCACGAGATCTGCATCTGAACACTTGTGTTTGAGGAGGAAGCAGATGGACTGGTTTCTGTGAAACACTGTCTGACACTCCCACTGGGAGTCCAGGTGAGACAGGAAAAAGAGCTTGAGTGTTTAGACACGTCCCACTGGGGGGAGGGTGAAGAGAAATGCACACACACTCTGAAAAACTCACAAAGAATGAGTGACTGCTGCTGTGTTCAGGTGAGGATCAGTGTCTCCTAAGTGCCTTGACTAATTCTCCTCCAGCTTCTTTGCTAGAGCTTCACTGGGGACTGTGGTTTCAGCGCTGCACCACGTGAAGAACCTCACATCTCGTTTCTGGTGAGTGAGGAATCAGCTTGGACTGGCCCTGTAATTATGCCATTGATGCATGCATTGCAATTGACCAAATGCTCTTGATTTTATTTAATTATTTAGATATGCATGTTTTTATACTGTTATTTTCATGTATGTAAGTATATGAGTGTGTATGAAAAAAGTAAACCAGTCCTCACAAAGATAGTTACAAGTACACACACAGGTTATAGAAGACATTATAGAAGCGGAACAAGTTACTTTTTTATGACAGACAGACACACACACACACACACACACTATAGAAGGCATTATAGAAGCGTAACAAGTCACTTTTTTATATTAAGACATTTCAAACATTTTAGGGGGTGGTGGAGGGGAATAAGATCAGATGGCATTATGAATCCTCCTCAATAAGACCAGTTCCATGTATTAAAAAAAAATATGTTAATGCATCTTGGGCCTGGAATATAGTCCTGCATAATTTGACTTTCTTTTAAAAATCTACTTGTGCATTTATCATCAGCTTTCTTCCAGAGAATGTGCATTATGACTCTTGGTCTGTTCTGTGCAGATGGAGGGTGTTCTGGATGCTGCGCTCCGTGTGTGTGTGTGTAAACTGATGAGCAGTGTGCTGTTGTGTCCGTCTGTAGTCACACACACCATCACTGCGGTCAGTCTTTGCTGCTGCTGCCTGCTGTTATTCACAGACCTCGCCGTCACCCGTAAGCAGAACCACACACGTTATCCTCATTTTCCTCTCATTCATCAGTTTGACGCCGGTTGTCTGTTCCTCCAGTGTTTCTGCTCTACGTCTGGCTCATGGAGTTCTGGTTGATGCCTTTAAACGTCTCTTCGGATGCCGTCGCCCTTCGGTTCCTGCTGTTTCTCTGCCAGGCCTATGGAGTCGTGCTGTTGCTGACGCCACCTCTGATCGCGGTGGAGTTGCTGGTAAATCTGCTGCGTCCTCAACACAGGAGAACCACGGGACACTTGGAGCAAAATGCAAGTGAATCTGATTGTCTTTCTAGGACTATTGGCTGTTTTGGATGTCTTCTAGCATGGATTGTGAGTGGAATCTACAGCAGTCATGACTGGACGCTGGAACGGTTCTCTGTGGAAGCCTGTTTGAAAAGAGGCGGATGCCTTGTTACATGCATTCCCGACATGGATGAGTTATCCTGGGTTCTTCCTGCAATGATGGTCCTGTTGAGTTTGATGGGGAGTTTGGGTCGGCTCAGGTCTCGAAGTCCGTCTGACTCGTATAGAAACGCACAGATGGGCGAGAAAATGGACTATGGTGTCCTCAGGCAAATGCTTATGTCACTTAGTGTGGTTGACTCAGAAAAAAGACCCAACAGATGTGGCGTTCACAGGACTGGGTGTGTTTACAGTGAGCAACGATGGTCCTGTCCTGGGAATGATAACCAAACCGGTTTGGCAGACAATTATAGCCAGAAACAAAAGCTAACAACGTTTGCACAGTCTAAAACCGATCTTCTGCCAGAGGTAACATCATTGGCGGTCAAAACAGAGCAATGTGTTTTTAACAGGTCTCAAAGTAAACGCTGTTGGCTTCCCGAAAGGGAAAATCCCTGCTGGAGGCGAGAAACGCTCACAGGGTTGGTATGCATGGCTCTGGTTTGCGTTTTTCCCACAGTGGTCAGCGGGAATATTCTCCTAATCTTTAACTTGGAGAACTTGGTTGTGAACACCTTCAAACTCTTATCTCATTCGGTCAACAGACTCCCGGATCTGTAAGTGACGGCGGGAGAAAATGTGAACTCTGATAGATGAGGTTTGTGAAGCTGAAAACTGCAAAAGGAGAAGGCCGACCTTTCAATGTCCATGCAAATGCATTTGATGGAATCGCCGATGCACGCATACCGCAGCATAATCTGACAGACAAATGCAAATTAAGGTTGCAGAAACAGATGTGTTAGGATTTCATGAGTTTATGAGGAGCATTTTCTTTGCAAAATAAAGAAACGGTTCATTTTGAGAGCACCAGCTGGTTTCATATGAGATAGTTGTGTTATTTTTAAACCCAAACCAGTTTACGGTTCCCTAAAAAAAGAATAGGGCTCGAGGGATGCTGTGCTTCACAGAACAATAGTGACATATGAGCAGTGGCATTTAGAGCTAACATAAAAAAATCGAAACGTGCAATAAAGTATTTATGCGTACAGATGTGCTTGAAGGCACTGGTCATTTGTCATGAGCACATTCATCAAACTCTGAAGTTCCTCGCAACTTGGCGAAGAGTTCTGAAGACGCTTTCATGACCGAACATGTAAAAATAAGAACAAATCACAAAAGTTGAGGGAGAAAACGAACCTCTTGCAGCTTGCAGCTCTTGAAGTCTTACATTTCAACACCAGAGGTCTCCCTGCGCTGCATTTGAAACGGTATGCTGAAACCCTAGAAGCTTTTGTAGCTCTAGTTGCAGCTCTTTGTTAAAGCACCACAGGGCAAACGCTACAGCTGACGGCACATGAACGCCCCAGACTTGCACAGACACATGCAGGAGAACCTCTGTAAACACAGGAGAGCAAACAACTCTGGTCAGACCATGAACATCAGCAAAAACAGTGCTGCAAAACTGGGGGACAAATGCATTAGAAACAGTATTATTTATATACGGTTATAAAATGTATTAATATTTTGAAGTATTTACAGATTTCGTTTTAATTTTAGTTTGTTTTAGTAAGGTTGTGTTTTTATTTTATTTTTTAAATATTCCCATTTTATTTATTTATTTGTAAATTTAGTACTTCAACTTAAACGTATTTTATTCTAGTTAGCCTCGTTGCCAGGAACACATTTTCAATTTGTTCAAATATTTCCATCTAATATTTTATTTTATATCAGCTTCAGTTAACAAAAGTTATTTTATTAGTTTTAGTTATTAATAAAAACACTGGTTAGCAGTAGGGTTATTATAATTACAAACTAAAACTATAAAAACATGTTTGTTACTTAAAGGGGTGGTAAAACACGATTTCCCTTTTCTAAATTTAGCTAATGTGAAATGTTGCTGTTTGAGCATAAACAACATCTGCAAAGTTACAATGCTCAAAGTTCAAAGCAAAGGGAGATATTTGCTTTTAAAGAAAAGGACTACAACAAACGGCTGGTAGGGACTACACGACATTCCTCCCGGTTTAGTGACATCACAACCCTAAAATGTACATAAACCCCGCCCCCGGGACACGCAGTCCATGTTGAGGAGAGGAAAAGTTGTTGTATAAGAGTGTATTTGTGAGTCAGCTCAAACTTTAGCATCCTTCTTTTCACATCCAATAAAAAGTCACTCTGTGTGCATCTCACAACAGTTCCTATACGAGCGATTTATAGATTATCATGACAGAATATGCTAATTGAAGATAGTTACCTCTACATCAGCAACATAAATTCATCAACTAACCATTCAGAGATGTCCTGTTGCATTCTACATGTTGTCACTTCTTCTCGAGTCTCTCCATCTTTGCCTGACCCTGTTTTAACATTAAAGGCAGAACAGTTTCTGTCATTTTAGTGTGTCTGCGTGAGATAAACGCAGCTGCTAACACACAAGAGCTATTGAAACCCCGCCCTCTGCAGCAACTAATTTGCATATAAAGGGCCAGACACGAAACGGTGCGTTTTTGCTAACCCTCAAAAAGTGACAACTTTAACATGCTATATAAAAATATCTTTGGGGTATTTTGTGCTAAAACTTCACACACACTCTTTACATTGAATGTAGTTCCAAAGAGGTTGCCAAGCAACACATGCAGCAACAAAGAATCACAAACGGCAGTTGCGCAGAAATACTAATGAAATGCGGTCACAGGCAAATGTTTGTTGAGTAATTTACAACGGCTTTGAATGTGGCTCAACCAATCAGAATCAAGGACCAGAACTATCCGTTTTATAAAAAATAATAAAATATCTCAATATAATGGTTAGCATCTGTCATGTGATCAAAAAACTGATTGAAAGGAAAGAACAGCGAGCAAGACCAACTTAGATGATCAGATACACAAGTGACTGCATCTCGAAACCTATTGAGTTGCCCATCTATACTGAACTTTTGAGTATTAAAGTTGTTTTTGAATGTTTTAATCATTAATCATTCATGCCCCCATCATTTCTAGGTATGATATAAACCAGCTGATGCCCAAGATGCTACCTAGATAGGTTGCTCGCTAGGTTTTGAGTCACAGCTAAAAAGTGTAATGACTTCCCTGAAGCGTAAGCATTGCGGTGACATCCTCTCACGTATCAAGTGTGTGAGAAAGTGAACATTTCATTAAAATGATAGTGAGGTTTCTTTAAAACAGTGTGACAGCATTCTTTCAGACTTTTGTCTCATTTTAAAGCTTATATCCCAACTGAAACCTCATACCACCCACACCTAGTTATATTGGTATGACAGCATCTATTCTTGTAGAGATGCATTGAACAAAAAATCTATAGGTTTGACAGGACACTTGTCCCGAGGGATACTTACACAATTACACTCTTTGCTTGGAATCCAGCAATGACCCAGGCAACTGTGTAATAACATAAAAAGCGTGTGCATTGTAAGATTCATAAACAGTGTCCCAAGTCTCCAGAGTTTCACTGTGTCTTGTTGGACACAGGTTGATGCAATGATTTCATTAAAAATGCAAGGAAAATCAATTCTTGTCCTTGCACACAAGCCATTTTTCTGCAGTCAGGAGGACTAAGTGCCAAATTGCAAGACATTGTTTTCAGATGCAAGAGCGATTTGTTGTGATGCAACATCAGCAGCTGTTTGGAAAAGAGACGAATGTATATGAAAAGGAAGTTGGAAATTGCTAAAGACGGCATTTTTGGAGAATTTCGCCGTAATACATAGATTTTGCAGAGCAACAGTCGTAATGCAAATAATTTTAAACACTGGTGTATTGGACCAGGACACAACTTTCTTGCCAATGGTAAATGACATTCGATATTTGATCATTTTGTAAGTAGCTGTGGTTTTGTTCTTTTACAAGTCATTGAATCACTCACATTATCATGTATCTATTTTATTTCAGCTGTACTCCAGTTAACAAAAACCTTTTTTAAATAGTTTTAGTTCTCAATAACAACACTGGATAGCAACAGAGTTATTATAGTTAAACTAAAACCATAAAAGCATTTGGTTACACTTTATTTTATGGGGATGCAGTTACATTTTACTTACTCAAATAAGTACTGCATAATACTAATTAACTACATGTACTTACTATCGAGTTATGGTTATATTTAGGGTTTGGTTTAGGGTTAGTTACTTGTGATTATGCATAATTGACTGTTATTACTATAGTAAGTACATGTAGTAACATGTAACTACATCATCTTAAATTAAAGTGTTACCAAACATTTTGTTACTTGAAATAAAATAATCATTACCTAGAAAAAAAATGCAGCAGTCAAACTGATAATAATACTTTCAATTTCAAATACTGGGGACATTGGACCAAGGTCCAAAATCAACTTTTTTGCCAATGGTAAATGACATTTGATACACAAGCCAGTATTTCTGTGAAACGTCATTCGAATCAACAATTTAGCTTCACATCAATGCTGTTATTATATATATATATATTAGATGAAAAACTTAAATAAAAATGAGAAATGTTGGCTTGGCAACTAACTAAAATAAAATACTAAAATGACTAAAAGTAAAATTGCAATTAATTGATCATTTTGATAAATTAAAGCTAAATAGAAACATTAAAATAAAAAATGACAAGCAAAAAAAAAGCAAATTCAAAATATCAATTAATACAGCAGCATATACAGTAAATAATACTAAAATAACACTGCTCCAGTTCACATATTTATGTTTGTGCAGTATAACGGCCAAAATGTGTCTCCACAGTTCTGGAGAATAATTTAAACAAAACAAAACTTCCTACTAGTTGGAAGGCCCTGAAGGCTAAATAATTCTTGAACAACTGGATCTCTGGCTAGTAACTTTGTCTCATTTGGCACTTGTCAAGTGTTAATTTTGGCACCTGTGTTGAATATTAATGAAGTCATTCAAACATAATGAAGAGTCAGAAATGCTTTTGGTTGTACCATTTTTTTAATTGAACATTAAAACACTTTTCCATGAGCCTCCAGCTTCAAGAGCTCAGCAGAGTGCATTTAGACAATGATGGGTGTAAAGCAGCTTTCATCCAAACACACAAATCATCATCAACACCAAAACAACAATCCTCAGCAATATATATCTATATATCTTAAAGAACCCGTCACCATCATCTAACAATAATGATAATAATCATCGGACTGCCTCATAACACAAGCAACAATCTTGTGTCACACTGACCGCATTGAGGTCTCGGTTATAAATGTCCAACGCCTTTATCCTTTAACAACAAAAATGACAGAACACACAGGTAACATCATAACCAAACAGGAGTGAAGCTCAAGCACAGAATAAAACATGGAATGGATTCCGGACCTGTCCGTCATTCTAGGTAAGATAAAAGAAATTTATTTCGACCAGGTGTATTGCTCCATTGACAAGAATTCATGGAGAAACAAGCTATCAGGGATCAGGATATAAAACCGAGCCTCGGAAAATATCAATGCACCAAATTGTAACATTGGCCACATCTGAACAATCAAGCATTCTGAGAGGGTGTAGTGTTTCCATTCAAAATTATACATGTACTATGAAAATGCCATGTATATGTATATGCATGTATGTATATATATATATATATATATATATATATATATATATATATACACACACACACATACACATACATCCTCTAAAAAAAGCCATTGACTCTATAGGAAAAATACATTAAGACATACATTAGACTCAACACTTTTATGAAGAGCAACGGATGCAGTTTCTCAGAAATGGAAATGTCTTTAACCATCTCTATTATCACCTGATTTGATGTGACAAAGCTGACAGATGACCCAGCGTCCAATTTAACACTTCGGCCATCCTAAAGAGACGTCCCAGGACTGCAAACTCTGGAATGTTCTAGAAAGTAATCACAGGATGAATAAATAAAAGCAATAGCAAGCTAAAGGGAAAAAGAAGGCGCAGGGGACGCACTTTTCACTGAGCAAAGGCAAAGCTGTCCTGCGAAATGTACAAATGCTTAAAGTCCCTTTTTTATGATAGCAGCAGATGCGTTTGCGGCATTCGAACCCCTCTGCCCTAAATCTCAACTAAAAGGGAATAAAAACATACACAGTCATTCACGCATACAGAAACATGGCTGGGGGTCAAACACCATCACCGTCGCAAACAAGCATGACCTGAGGAACACGATATTCCACTCACCGTTCATGCAGTTACAGAAAAAAAAATAAAGAAAGTTCGTACAGCACTACCTCAGTGTCGAGAAGCAGTCTGACGCTGGACACACTCCACAAACACACCAAAGCCAATTGCACAAAACGAAACAGGCAACACATTTCTTATTTCTGTCTGCACAACAGATAAGCTCTTTTTTCCAGACTAGAGCCATGAAAGGAGCGTTTGGACCCAGCAGGGGCTGAGGGAACATAAGTCGGGGTATTGTGTACAAGCAGCTGGGAAATCTTGGGCAAGCAAGCCGGCCACGGCAAGATTACAAATGACCAGCAACAGTGAATGTACAAAACGCCCATAGGCACCTCTCAGAAAAGTGCAAGGCTCTCCATTTTATTTACCAACTCCAGGCGTTCAGAGCCTTACGTCACAATCCATCAGTCAGATCGCTTCATTCAGTACAATGTCGGCTACCCACCGAGTGCCCTAAGGTAAGCTGAAAGAAAGAAACGTTATTGTACAACCTAGTTTTTTCAGTTTCTTCTTTTTATCCCCAAAACTCTGACTCAGTATCTATAAACGCACTGTGTTAATTCGCAAGGGCTGGACATTTTTTCCATTAGCATGACTTTGACCGGGGCTGAAGTATGGAAAAAGTTTGGCTAGAAACTTCTCACGGTAGGTGTAGAGCCAGGACATGTCGTCGGCGTTGTAGAAAACCAGCAAACCTTTGGAGTAGTCCAAGTAGACGCCTACTTTCTCGAGCTTGCTCTTTACGTTGAGGCGCGTCCAGGGCTCGGTGCAAGCGCTGTATTGGTTACCGTCATGCATGACGATGCAGTAGAAGCCTCGGCTGGGTTGGATCTGAATGCTGCCCTTGCGGTTCACCGTCTCATTGGCCACACCGATCATCCACTGGGTTTTCTCGGACACCATGACTTCCCAATAGTGGACACCCCCGGAGAAGCCCTCGGCACCCAGCACTGACACCTCGACGTCGAAGCGGCGTGGCGAATCCTGAAGCGGCTGTGGGTGCAGGTTCCCGTATGCAACGATGGTGCAGTCGTCCGACAGTATGAGCCGCTGGTGAGCAGTGATGGGGTCCATGGTTAAAGCAGCAGGCACTGTGAACATCAGGATAGAGGAAATGAAAATCAGTGCATTCAATAAGCTTGTTAAGACTAATTTTATCACATTACATAAAAATAAATAAGCAAATAGATAAATAATATAAGAAACATTATATATATAAATATATAATATAAACCATACATGCATACCTTTTATATTAAATGTCAATATTATAATTGTATATGCATTTAATAGATACTGAAAGCATACACTCCACAATCATGTCTGATTACTAGCTTGAGTGTGAATCAGGTTTCCAATAATTCAACAGTCATCGTCAAGTCATCAACTGTTTCTTAACATATCACTCTTCTGTTATTGGTCTTTTATGTATTGATCTGATCGTTTTCCTCAAGAGGCTTTCCTTTTGAATTGTAGAAAGATGTGCAAGACTGGTTTGCCTTTGGGCATCCATGAGGGCATTCATAAGCACATGTGCTCACACTTTGTGGGCTGTTATTTCCTTTTCTCTCTCTCTTCCATACTTATCAATGAGAAAATGTTCAAAAAGGCTAAATAAGCAGCTGGAAATTAATGGTTTTGGAGGTCATTCTTGTCAATCAAAAGCGCAGACACAATCACTACCTGAGCTGATGGAATAATACTCCTCTGAAACACAAACACACTCCCTCTAATTCATTATCGTCAGGTCATTTCAAGCGTACAGTCGTTTGAGTGCAAACACCTTCATAAGCATCCAGCAATCAGAATAAGCCTACAGGCCAGTGTGGTTTTCAGTACTGGCCATTGTTTAAGCGCTTCTGCCAGGCATTGAGTACTTTGTTGAAAAAGGATAAATAAACCACCCATCCATCAACCGCTGCCTGGCTAGCAATGCCAGCAGCAGACCGTCTGTAGTGCCCATTACGGTGCCAGCTTGCTTTGGGTTCAATGGCAAGCAAGTGTGCCAAAGGAATAGACTGAGAGAAGAGCAAACCCTGGAAAAAGAACAAGCTTCCTGCATTCAGACAAAAAGAATGGACACATGCCACTTAGCGTAAAGAGTCCAAACTAGCCTGGACCTGAAAAAGAAACTCGAGCCAAGCAGTTGCAGCACATTACGATATGCAGGAACGCCAAGATATAATTCTGGAAAGTCGAGCTATGATGAACTATATATCATGTTTATAAGGCATGATGAGGGAATGTGGGGAGAAAATGAAGCAGAGTAAAGAATGCTTATCTGAAGCAATCACTTCTCAGGCATGTTGTGCATTCTTTTGCACTGATACGATTCTGTATATGCACTTTTAGGGTTATAAGAAATTAGGCTAGAATCTTCACAATGCTGGCTTGTATTCCTGCAGTCCATAGATAGGCATGCCATGAGAGGAAGAGTGAAATTTGCTAAATATTTTCATCTTGGCTATTTAAAACCTTCGCCACAAATGGCAGAGCCAGAAGCCAGTCCAGAGGATAGGATGTCGACATTTCCACTCTTTGACATTGGCAGTTTGCGCTTCAGGTAACATATAAATAATTTAACCTCTGTCGCATTGCTTTCGATCAGTCTCTCAGTCTCTCTCTCAGTCTCTCTCTCTCTCTCTCTCTCTATCTATCTCTCTGAGTCACGCAAACAAAACAAGCACCAGTAACAGGCTTTGGATTCAGGAAGAGGCAATATTGCTGTTCAAGTTGGGAGGAAAAACAAATAAGGATAATAGAAATTAATTTAAAAAACGCCAATCCAGTACAGAACAAAAGGTGGCGAGTGCAGCAGTGTGGAAGGAAGGCTGAGCGTCGCTCCTTGCCTATTTCTGTCAGTGTAAAAGACACTGGACAATTGACTGAGAGAGCGAGATATTCCCTGCTGTGTTATTTTAAATAATGCTCTGCCTCAGGTGGGTACTGAGAGGGAATACAGATGAAGGAGGCCTTTAGAGCTTCTCGTTGCAGCTATTAAAATGAGCCACTCGTACAGATCTCAATCAGATGCATATCTTATTCACAGGGCTGTAAACATGCAGGTTGTGTTTGTGTTGATTAGATCATCTCTAATTGGATGCACTAACAAATACACAATAAGTATTAGATCATTGGACATGATTACTATATTAATGTACTACAGATGCACAAATAACAACAGGCTATTTAATGAGATTAATAATTGAATGCAATTTCTTTCTAAACAAAATGAGAATAATGCTTAAAACTCGCTGCCATAATGCTAGGTTGTTGCTATTCGATTGCTAAGGTGTTTCTAGGTAGTTCCTAGGTGGTTACTTTAGTCCCCGGTCAAAAGTTTCAATGATATTCTGGTCTCTAGATTCAGGCTCTTCCAGCAATGCAAGTCTATGGGATTTTTATCAAACTGTCTATGTGCCATCGAGCTAAAAAATAAAACCCAAGCTGAAAATGCAAAAGTTAATTCAAAAAACTTTAATAGTAAAACTAATATAACACTGGTCTGATCTCTTAGAAAAGTAATTATATACCTCTCCTAGATAAGCTGCACAATTTAAGGTATCATTAATGTCTGTAGCACAAACAGTGCTGGGTTTGTTTAAATTTGTCAGGCCAAGTGCATACAAGACAGAAGCTAATTGCCCTGTGCTAATTTTAAAGTTTCTTGTAGGAAACCAGGCGACCATAATTTTGACCCACATAGTCTACAATTAGTGATGTTAAATGAGCTCCCACATGACAGCAAATAAGATTGAAATTAGTGTCTGCACTCAATAGAAAGGGCAACACTTCAGTCCTGTAGTGTGTGCTTGGCTGAACCTCAAATACCTGTAACAGTAATGGTGACGCTTGCCTTGGCAAAAAAGTGCTGGAATATAAGCACATGATAATGTTAGAATTCAGCTTGAGATGCGAGGAAGTATTTGATAAACACAGCTAGATAGGACTGGGTATCAATTCAGGTGTTTCGATTCGATTCGATTTTGATTCGCAAGCTCTCAATTCGATTTCCAATTTCGATTCTTGATTCGATTTCCGATTTCGATTCTTGATTCAATTTCGATTCTCGATTCCCGATTTCGATTCTAAATTTCGATTTCGATTAGACTCAATGAATATAGATTTAATACAAATCTTACATTTATAAAAAAGAACATTGAACATAAGTTTACAAGTGGTTAATTAATAAAAAGAAATTAAGAGCCACAAACCTGTATATTAAACTCTTTTTATTTTAGGTACACTTGGGTACATTAAAAAATAACCCATACAATACAATAAATAGACAGGATTTTGATGAAAAATTGATGCTGAAAATTGGACAAGTCAGAACAGTCGCATGCCTTTATCAAAAAGGATCAGGTTATTTTATGTTTAAGATAAAATAAACCTAAAATCTCACAGCATTAGCTGTAACATGGAGGCTGCAAGCCTATATGAACCGTGTAGGAAAACGAATAGAGGCTTTTGGGTAACAGATAAATAAGTATGGAAAAAAAATTTATTCGTGGCTTTTGAGAATCGATTTTGAATCGACCACATTTTTAAAAAACTATTTATCAAACAATCTATTTTTTTTTGCCCAGCCCTAATACTAGATCAAGGTTTACCAAGCAGGATTTCACAAGGTCGTCTCATAAAGCCATCAAAGATCCTTCATAAACCCTGTTTGGGAAACCTTGATCTAGTATTTTGGTGCAGATTATTGAATGTGGATAAATTCCAGGTATAAGCATTCAGAACAGTGAAAAAATGTAATTGCCTTTATTATTTGCAGTCATTTTCTCAATAATGACACATAGTATGTACAATACCACTATTTAAAACTTTAGTTATGGAACATTACCTGGCGATATATCCATAAAAAGGGACTTCCAGATAGTATATTGTAGGGGCCCCATGTATTTGGATGTCGGAAAGTCTTCGTAAGTGAGGTTCGTTTCATGGATCTTTCCCTTTATTCTGTGGAGACACAGGACAAAAACTGCATTATTCAAATTCAACACTGGCAACCCACCAAAACCCAAGCAACCGATTCTTCCTCAATGCCTAGATCCTGTTTCCAAACACTCATTTTGGAATCGTACTGTTTTCTACATAGCTGTGCTGCCCCCGCAAAGACAAACAGCTCAAATTCGCCTTTGGGAATGAGGTCAATCTGGGCAACACTGCAGATCACTTTCATTAGCTCAACCTAAACATTAATCATGCAATTCCTTTCCCATAAGGCTAACTCATTCCCCTCTCGTCATTACCTAGAACAACTGCTACACAGCCATTCTGAGAGAACCGCATTTCTAAATGGATAAAACGTACATATTTATGCTGTTTAAGCGTCGATGATCTCTCTACCCCCTAACTATCTTCAATCTTGTTCTGCAGACTAGTCTCTTTTCTGGCTGGGTTTCTGTGACATACAGCAAAGGGCAATGGTCACATACATAAGTCAAATAACCTGACTTGCCTTGGTAGCTTCCACCAGCAATACCCTCCACGAATCACTTGCTCCCTGACCAGCAGTTACAAGAAAAAAGACAAAACGGTTTAGACCAGAGAATCTCAAACTACCATATAAAACACCCTCAACATACGCGCATCCACTCATCTCCGAGTCACACCGCATCCTTAGTACCTGTCTGACGTCAGGGCGATTCCTTCCAAGAACTCGTGCCGGCTGGTCTCACTGAGTCGCTCCTGAAGGATCTGGATGCCTTCCTTGACGTCACGGAGCTGCTGGCTGTAGCGCTGGATCTTGTGCTCGATGTCAGAGAGCGTGCGTGCCGTATCCGCCTCCAGTTCCTCAAGTGTGCTCTTCTGCCGCTCGCGCAGGAAACGGTGCAGTCGCTCAAACGCATCGCCAATTGTGGCACGAAGGCTGTTCGCTGACGACTATAAAGTAGAGAAGAGTTAGGACATTTTGTAGGCTAGACTCTGTTCAGTTAAAATAGTACACACAGTCTCAAATAACAACCCTCCACTGTGCATACACTAATTGAGATGTCAATCAAGCATGTTTGTTTTAAACAAGTCTTAGCTCTGGGGAAAATGGGTGCATAAGAAAATCCTCATAATGGCCGGAAGTTTCTCTCATAAATGTATATGAATATATATACACCACTATTCAAAAGTTCTTTTGAAAAAAAAAATGTCTTTAAGAAATGAATAAAGCAAGGATGCATGAAATTACAAAAACATTCTATTTCAAATTTATGTTATCTTTTGAACTTTGTTCAAAAAATCCTCATAAAAACATTGATGCATGGATATTCATCAACATATATTTGTACATTTTTAACTGTATTTTTGATCAAATACATGGAGCTTTGGTACATAAAAGTATTAATTTCTATGCTTTAAAACACTTTTGAATGGCAGTATACATGTCTGTTTTTTGACAAGCACAATTTACAGTTTCATTCTGATCTCAAGATTTCAAAAATGTATTTACATACTCTGAACAAACTGACAATTCATTTGCCTACAGTAGAGTACATTCTGAGTCAACAGTTTTTATTATAAAAAAAAAACTTTTACATTAAAGGCTAAAATAACTAATTATTTATTTAGTAATGTGTCTATTTGAAGCAAACTTTATACATAAACTTAAAATTGACCATTAAATCTAAAATTGTGATTATGCCTCCGTGTAATGTAAAGATAATGGTATGTGCAGTCTGAGAAGTTTAAAAATGATGGTCTAGGTATCTGATCACAACCTACCCCGGCAAAAGAAGTTTAAAAAAAAGAAAGAAAAAAAAAGTAGTGTCCTAACCAGGCTTGACATGACAATCTTCAAACGTCCAGTAATTAGTGTGTCTGGAGTAAAATACAGCTTGAAGTGACAAAAACACAGACAAACAACATATTTAATTTTTTAACTGGAGTGTGAACTGAAACTACAGAGCTACCCATGACGAGGAAAAAGAGAATTTAGTGACCGGAAAAAGACAAAAACACAGAAGAGATGTAAGAGACTTATCTGGAGAGGACAGCAAAAAGCATGCAGTTTCAATAACCGTACTTATATCTAATGTCTCTAAATTCATATTAAATAATCAATTTTTATATATACACAAAAATAAAATCACCATATTATATTGAAATTATTAAAAAAAGATACATACATTTTATTATATATATATATATATATATATATATATATATATATATATATATATATATATATATATATATATATATTCAATTCTTTTTTTATAGTAACTTTGACAATACATACAGTTTAAAAGCAGCTTTACAGAAAATGCATTCGTCTACATTACAATTTAGAGTGATTTCTTATCTGAGGTGACTTTGTCCAAGTAATGTATTTCAACAATGTACATATACAAATCGTGCAGTTAGCTAACAATGTATGAATTTAAGGCAGAAACAATGAGCTCACAGAAGTATTTTTTACGAGTTGTAAACATGATAATTACAATATATGGAAAACTTGGCATAGGTGCATATTGATTCAGAGTTTGGGTTATCTGCAGTCCTCGCAGGAGTGTCATCTCTTCACAGGTGTTGGGGGATATCATCATAATTATACCGGTACTATTTTGTATAATTATTATCATTATTATTATTTCTGCAGCCTCAGTGAGATGTAATGGACTATGAAGCAAGTGGAAACTGCATCATATGAATGCATCACTAGAGACAGGGACACGGTCTAATAGTCACTGGAAATGGCATTCGGTTGCTCCTTCCTCAATCTTCGGGGTTATTGTAGTACAGCCTACATCATTACACATTCAGACGAGCAACGAGATAAAAGCGGAGGGGATGATGCAGAACGTAAAAGAGAATTGCGAAACTAGCTAACAAACCTCGTCATTGACCGTGAAGGAGGAAAAAAAAAAGTCAAAGAGAGATAAAAAGAGTTGTTTCTGAGGAAGCCGGTCATCTCCATTAAAGCGTAAAGAACATCAGGTTCAGTCGACAGATCAGAGATCTGAAACCTCAAAGTCGAATCGAGGCAGGACAGAAGCCGTTGCACTGATGGCCGTCCATACAAACAAGGCAAGCTCAGAAACGTATTATATTTCCTTTTCTTTCTTCGCCTATAATAAGAACTGGAAAAATAGACTTCACCAGTTACAAGATTACTCATACTAACAAATACAATAAAGGACTTGTTCCACTGCTGTCTTTCCAAAGGGAAATTTGATTTCCTTGCCACCGGGAAGATGAAATCCTGTTAAGATCACGTCTTGCTCTGGTGTTATTTGCATCGGCTGAGTCAGCCCACCTGGTGTCGCATGATGGATGAGTTGGACTCAGTGATGCTGAAGTGGTGTTGGTCTCTTGAAACCATTCTCCCCATGGGCTGTGCTGTCTCACATTGGGTCTATTTAAAGCCAGTAAACACCTCCTATGAGCCTAGCATGACTCGGCCTCCAAGCAACCTGCTCGCTTCGACATCTGCTAATCAGACACACGTTTCCTTGGGGTCTTCCTTCGGATTCAACATCGGCACTTCAGATGAGAGGGTCTGTCAGCAAGTCTGCCGCCGAGATAAATCTAGAGCATGCTAGCGGGGAGGTGGCAACAAGTAAACAAACAACAAGGTAAACATGAACTAGTGGTATCACTGACATAAGCTACATGCTCAAGTTTAAATTTTCGGGGTTAGAGGTTTGACCAATCAAAAGTTTAGGGTCATATTTTTTTTTTTTGAAAAAAATGAATAATTTTATTCGGCAAGAATGCATTAAATTGACCAAAAGTGACAGTAAATGCATTTATAAAGTTAAAAAAAAAAATTAGTTTAAAATTAATGCTGTTCTTTTGGTTTCCACAAAAACATTGTGTTTTCAAAACGGTTTTCAACATTGATAATTCCTACTGAAAATTCTGCTCAAATAAATGCAGCATTGGTGAGCATAAGATACTTTTTCAAATACATTAAAAAATCTACAGTAGTGTATGAGCAATAATAATAATAATAATAATAGATAAGTTAAATGTACCTCTAGTGATATGATAAAGGTACTTTATAAGATCAAAGTTCTAACACAGAATTGAATTAGCCAGGTTTTTAAGAGTTAAAAGTTGGCACACTTTATTATCATTTAGAAGCCATGAGCCCACTTTATTTATGGTTTACTCCATAAATCTACTTCTCAAAAGGTTGTGCTGTGACAGCTCTCTTGAGACAGCGAATGTAAAATAATCTTCCATCCTCTTATCTCTACAGGAAAGTCTGGGCTGCAGGAGGTATTTTGCATTGATGGTCCTGAATGTCAATGTCAAGCGTCTGGCTCTTCGTAAGCATCTTAAATCACTGCATCAATGAATCCACACAGGATACCACTGGCTGGTCAATGTTACATCTACATTTTCCTGGGAAAGAACTGAAGGATACTTTCAAGATAAATATGCAATCTGTAAAATCAATGAGACGAAAACATCGTTTGCTTCCAGAAAATGCAATCACAGGGATACACATCTGTCGTTTAACTCGACTTAAGAGACTACAAGGAATATTTTCTTCGAAAATTCAACATGAAACAGGGTCTACAGTGCAATCCATTGTACCTTTGTAATATAAATCCTGTGAAACAGGATGTTCAATTGAAAAAAACTTGATTTTTGTGCATCAGGAATAGATTAGACCAGGGGTGTCCAATCCTGCTCCAGGAGGGCCACTGTCCTGCAGAGTTCAGCTCCAATCCCAATTAAACACACCTGAACCAGGTAATCAAAGTCTTCTTAGACCCTCTAGAAACGTCCAGGTAGGTGTGATGAGGCAAGCTGGAGCCAAACTCTGCAGGACAGTGGCCCTCCAGGACCGAGTCCAGACATCCCTGGATTAGACTATGAAGAGTAGGTCTATACGACCGGTCAGAAGAGGGCTGGGAAAGAAAAAAAGAAGTTAAGAGGGCTTGGCTCATCAGTACTTTCAAACGTGGAGCAGATTTTTATATTTTGATGAAAGATTACAAAAACAAAAAAGAATTCTCTCTGAATGGTGTACCGATGAATCGCTAACAATACGACCAGGAACTTGTATTAAGAGAGTAAATAGGCTTTATTTTCATTTCTTGTTGACTTCAAGTGAAAAAAAAAAAAGCTAAAAATGTGATTAAAATGAAGAAAACAGAAATGGTGACCATTTAAAAAAACGTTACTTTAAAAATACGATTTCTATTTTTAAATTTTTCAAAAAAATAAATAGATAAAACAGATAAATAAAATATACAGATAAATAAATACATCAAAATAAATAGATAAAACAGATAAATAAAATATATAGATAAATAAATACATCAAAATAAAGTAGTAAAATACAGAAAGACAGATAAAATAAAGATGAATAAATAAAACAAAAAAGCCATAAATACCACACACACAAACCACCAGAGATCCACACAGTGTCACGAAGCTCTTTCTCTGCATTAATCCCCAATCCCAAACAGACGGATAATTAAAAATGGGGCGAAGAAAGCATGGAGACGGACAAAGTTGCATTATTGACTGTGGAGTCTCTCTCCGTTGATTAACACAAGGTTAAGGTTAGATTAAAGGCCTGTTCAATAAACCAATTTGCTTGTTGGCAATTCAAAGTACAACAGAATATATATATATATATATATAGAGAGAGAGAGAGAGAGAGAGAGAGAGAGAGAGAGAGAGAGAGAGAGACAGAGAGAGAGAGAGAGAGAGAGAGAGAGAGAGAGAGAGAGAGAGAGAGAGAGAGAGAGAGAGAGAGAGAGAGAGAGAATCCGTAATGGGCACGGTGGGCAGTGTGAGCGGTTTGTCAGCTACATTTCTATTTTTATGCGGCCTGATTCCAGATGTGGTTTAATAGAGTCCCATCAGAGGTGAAATGTCAATGTGGTGATTTGAATCACTGGATTATATTGGGTAAATATAAATCAATGTTGGTTCATCAATCTAGAATTGATCCTCTGGCTTAAAACATGTAGTAGTAAACACTTCTATAACTATTGCAAATCATAACGTGAATCTGATTACAAGGGAGTGGAGGAGCATTCAAAATGACAGCAGTAAACAGCATTCACTTTAATCGTTATATGGCTTTGGTTGCCCATTTAATGGACGTCCAAGGGAAAACTGTTCTATAGTACAACAGGCTAAATCAGTTTTTTTTCTCTTCAGAATAATATACACAGATAAATGGCATGTGCAGAAGTTTACCTTGGTTTCGGTGAGCTGCCTCTGCAGTAGCTGCAAAGCCTCTGTATGCCCCTTCTCACTGTCCTGTAGAGTCACCAGCTGCTCCTTCATCTCCCTCTGTAAGAAAACCACAGCGCAACACACCATGTCATTTATTGCCCATTAATCTGGCAACCTCTAACCCAAAGTAATTACTCTAAACCACTTCCAAAGCCTTCCTGCCTTCCTAAGAGAGATACCACAACTCTGATAGCAGTAATTGTGATACTACTGACACTACACACAATCCTTCGTTAGATGACTGCCCAAAATAAAAATTGTTGGGCAACTCAGACATAAGATTGAAAGTGAACTTTTCTTTGCCACTAGGGTCCTTATCTTCAGTATACCGTGTGTTAGAATGGAAATGAGCTTCATTAACAATGATTTAAATTTGCTTCAACATTGACTTAATATCTTCAACTTCTATGTAGCTTCCTAAATGCTGATATCCGATAAAAAAAAATAATGACTGAAATAATCTATATTCTATAATTCAATCCTTTAATGCATGGTTTTGATCTAGACTGGAAGTTTCAAATTGTAAGAAAGGTACAGAGAATGGTGCCTTTATAGTTACAGGCAAAAAAAAAAAAAAGGAAAAAAAATCAGAACTGTATAAATAAACAGCGAGTTTCCAGAGAGGTCTGTGTCAGGGAAAGTAGGTCTCTGCTGCAGTGGACGTGGCAGAACTGTGACGCCCATGTTTGCTCGCCTGGAGGCAGAATAAGAACAGGCAAAATGCACCAGCCCCTTTACAATACACCAGAGCTCATCTGAATAATACACATATATTAATATATAATATAGGGCTGCACAATTTGGGGGAAAAATATCATATTGTAATTCATATACAGTATCAATATGCCTTTATAATAATAATAATAATAATAATTATTAAGGATGCACTGAAATTTCGGCTACTGAAAATTTTCGGTTTCGAGCCAAACTGGTTTCGGAGGGCCGAAGTCAGTGCCTGAAACGGATGTTTAATTGGTGCTTCTCCAATGGCACGTTTTGACTGCTTTTAGTGTCCGTTTAATGCAAAACGTGTAAGCTACAATAGTTGTGGGGACATTAGCTCTGGATTGACAATATTAATTTCTTGATTTTAACTAACATGGTTTCTTAAATCTAAAATCTTTTAGTCTGTGCTGTTTTCTGTTGATGCTCAGCATGAACAAAACGTCACTAAACATTTGTACCGAGCCTGCCATACAATAATCACAAAACGCTTTGAGCTTTGTTACTTTTAATATGAAGTAAATTTTAAAATCTGTCGCTTTTATTACGAAATTCAAATAATAAATGTCATTTTGGGGCTCTTTAATACGGCGTATTACGGCATAACCAAGCCATTACACAATGAAGTTTAATACGCAAGGGATTTGACTCGAATGCTAAAGTGTGAGCAATACTTGATGCTAGCCTCAAGAAACACCACTAACTCATGCTCTTATTGTTCCAGATGGAAATAAACACCAATGAGTTCAGGCCACATAGTTCATAAACGAGGTTATCCTGAAAAACATATTCATCTGACATTCCAGCACCATGTTGTTTTGATAGAGGTGATTCATTGAAAATGAACGTTATGACTATGAAATGCTGTTGGAATCCATTTCTCATACTATATTTTAACGACCCAGTTCACTAACATTTAAAAACTTAATATGTTCGGAAAATACACAATATGTTCGGCAGTATTATCTGACAGCTATTAGACTCAAATACATGTGAGCATTGAAATAGTTCTCAATGATATCCAGGACGAGGAGCAGAGAATACAATTACTTTCTCTATAAAGCTCATTACTTCAGGGAAATGCTGTCTGTGCTCTACAAGTATCTAAATGCCCTTCCCAGCATCCAAACCGCCTGGTTTCTGTATGCATACCTGATAGATGAGAGCAGTCTTTAATGCATCAAGTTAAAGCAACATAACCAGCCGGTGCACTTCAGGAGTAAAACGCAAATGGTTATTGGATCATTATAGACCATATATTTTGTATGTGCCATTTACCTCTACCTTTAAAAAGGGTATTAAAAAAAATGTGTCTCTGTAATTTTTCGGCACAGAGCCTATGAATGAATCATTTTACAGCAAATCAAGTGAGCACACACTCAAAATGTCTGAACAAAGGACTGAGTGTGTTGGTTTTAGCTGCATGGAGAGCACAGAGCACTGGAGGTCAAAGGCGGCCCACGTTTATATCAATCTGAGCGGGCAAGAGGAAGTCTGACATGACATTTCCCCAGGCTTACACAGCGGGGGGGGGGGGGTTCATTGAAGGCCGATTGCAAGACTAAAACTTATTTCACTCTGGCTTGACTCATCTTTGCATTTGAGCTACATATTCAAAAGAAAATGGAAGAAGTGCGTTTTTCTGCACATGCATTTCAGAAAGACACCAATCCAACAACTCTGTCTCATACATAATTAATTCAAAGCCAAATATATTTGAAAATCAGAACAAATCATCTCCAAATAATTTACTTATCCTCATGTCGTTCCAGACCTTTATGGCTTGGAACAAAAACAGGATATGTTCACGATGCTATTTACCATGTAATGAAAGTGAATGGTTTTTAAAAAATTCTGTATTATACATTTTTAAGGCAGACAAGTAGTTTGTTGAAGGTTGATTTGTGAAGAAGGACTACACGCCTGCACACATATATATTCAAACGTGTATACCTATCGACTGACACGTGATGTGCATGTGAGTTTTCGTGGGTTTGTGTTTTTGAGGTTTGCGCAAAGATAAAGAATAATCGTTTGCACCTTCGAACCTATTTCAGGGAGTGCGTTCTCGAGACACCAGGCACTGTTTTATGCGGATGAGCGGCCGGAGCGCGTTAAGGTTTTTCTGTTAGAACGGTGTCGTGTTAGCGGCCCATAAGCTAATAACTAGGTAATTATCTTCGCAACGGAAGTGAATCAATCAAAACTAACTTTAGCTGGACAATAACTTTATCCTAAAGCTGTGGTAAAGCCTAAACAATCTGTTACGGTGATTTCTTTTATCACTGTAAAGCTGCTTTGAAACAATCCATACTGTTAAAAGCGCTTTATAAATGACGGTGACTTGACTTGAATGGTGACCACTAACCATGGCTGTTGTTGGTCCATATCCACTTTCATTGTATGATTTTTGGATGTTCTGTCCCTTTAAGAAAGAATGAATAAACTGCTCTTCCCCTCAATCAGATAATGTTATCTAGCCAGTCCACACTACCCTGCAAAAACTCACCATAAACCTAATTGCAAAGCTTTTGATTTCCATTCCAACCGAGACAGCAACCTCTCTGACTGGCGGATCTTCTGCACTGGAAAATTGGCAAGCAAACAAATACAAAGACTTAGTATATAAGTATATAACATCTATCTTCTAAAGTTATCTGTTATTACAAAGAAACTTTTCGAAAGAGATTTTGAATTGCGTTTTTGCTTCAGTAACCCTACTGTTGAGCTCTATTTAGCTACACTGTACGTTCTATAAACTTCCTCAAAGGTTCATTAAACCACCACCTGCCTCTGAGCTAAAGATACGTTCTAACTGCTGGCACTGATGAGAGTGAAGGAGATAATCAAGGGTGTATAAATAATGAAATGCACCAGGTGTGCTCAAGATACTTCACGCACCCTTTCAAACCCTGAGAACAAATGCATTCCAAGTAGAGCAGTTTGAAGTCATTATTGATGAACCTCGAGTGAAAACCAAGAAACTTGCACAGAATCATCAGATGGTGAACATCTTTTCATTCCTGAAAAACACCTCCATTACTCAATGACATAAAATGCAGAACCACTCACTCACACAGCAATTTTATGCCATAAGGAAGTAGTTTGCCAAATAATCCAACTACAGTACTCATCAGCCCGAAGGGTACACAATCAAAGACACTTTGGCCTAACCTTGTAAGCGTTGGTGTCATAATTCTGCAAGGCAGCAGGATCCGAAGTAATAAACAGCCTGGGTGCACAAGGCTGGTTCTGTCATCCCTCTTTATGACTCGTGTGTAAATCACATCTGAAGAGGACAGCAAATGTGTCATCTGCACTCCTTCTTTAACAGGGTCCAATCAAACCAACTCAAAAAACATGAATCATAAGCATAGTGGCCACATGTGAGTCATTTGGCCATCGCCATGAATAACTTGCAAGGACAAAACATGTCTGTTTGCTAGACATCACTACAAGTTGTTTCTGAAGTCAACTCAAGATATCGGAATTAATTAAAAAACACCCATCACCATGAAATCTTCTACTACTAAAAAGGGTGTTTTTACACAATAGATGTGGTGCTAGAGTATCCTTGGCTTGCACTGTAACGTAACCACCAAGCGTAATACATGTGATTTCTGCTTTATTCGGCAGCATTAGTGTCCCAGACATTCTATTGTTTATCAGTGTACATGATTAAGTGTTTCTTAATTTATTAAATTTCATTAAATCTATAGGAAAGCTACTGTTTAGTATTTACTCATTGCATAGAAAACCTGCAAATGCAAATACAAACAGCTCTATGATCAACCCCGGTGTTTCAGAGTCCTTCGTCTGAGTCAGTCAAATGACTTTAAGAACAACAACAAATCGGACTTTCACACCAAATTTACAATTGGCTTTAAGGAGATTTTCAGACCTGTAGACTGTTTGTTTTGTTCCTAAACAGGGAACCGAACCGTTCCAGAGTTTGTTTTCAATCAGGCCAAGATCACCTTGTTCAGGCAATCTTGGAGCGATTATTTAGGTGTGGATATGAGCGCAATTCCTGCGTTCATATATACCTAATTGAACGAACTAAGGGAGAAAACACACCAGGTTCCTAACAAACGCTCCAAACGAGCCAGGTGTGAAAACGCCAGGAGTGAAAAGATTCAAACCAATGAGCTCAAAAGTCAAAGACAATCTTTAGATCATGTTCTATCCAAATAGAGTCTATTCAAACAAAATATAAGTAGAGAGAGTCAGAACAACTTGTTATATAATGGACGTTATTCACATTTCCAGGGTTCTCAGCAGAAGTTGTCACAGTTGAGCAAACTTCTATAGTGGTTGAAAACATATATAGTTTGAAAACATATATAGTTTCACATGTGTTCACATTTGACCCAATAGCAAAAGATAAAATCCATAATAGTGTTTCTATCTCTTACCAAACGTGGAAAAATAATAATCGAGAGCTCGATTGCAGTGTTCAGGAAAAAAAATGCTGAATTTTTACGGTGCTCCCTCAGCCTTTGTGTTAGAAACACTCGTCAACTTGTTTTTTATTTTTTATGTAATGCAAAGGTCACAAAGTATAGTCTTACAAATGTAAAAAAAATTTCTTCAAAAAATTTAAATATGTATGTAAAAAAAACGTTGCTAGATTTATAATGTTAATAAATGTGGAAACGTGTCATCGGTCTGTGAAAAGGAACCATAATCCATAATTATTCTTACGGATGCATTTGAAAGGATTCTGACTCATTACTGAGATGCGTGAGAAGGCGCTTCATTAAATTATTCTGTTGTTTGTAAAACTGCAGTATCACACTGTATAATTTTGCAAACTTAGTTTGTGTTTATTATGCAAGTAGCGGGTGATTCAGCTGCACTTGCCCTCTATGTTGTCCATTACAGTGGTAACGGTGAGATCTCAGCAAAGATCATCCCCGCTGTGCTCACCTGGGGAATAAAATGGTTCAGCGGATACGAGTACCCATAAAAGAAGATATGAAAAAAAAAAAAAGCAATATATCTGTGCATTAATCGGGATGCTGAGTAAAGCCAAAGAGATCTCACAGCTTTCCATCCTCTTTTCTACATATGAAAATGCTCAAACTGTGCCACAAATGCTTTGACTGATTTCTCCCGGTCTCAGCAGAGACTACCGGCTGTGTGAGAGGAGGGAGGGCCTGTACCCTGCAGTCTGAGCACGTCATCTTTGCCACAGCACACTGACACAGCTTGCAGCAGCATGACAATGCAGCTGAGATGCAGATCATTTATAGTGGATGCATCGTAGCTTTCATACAGCAAATAGGGCGAGTACTCAGGTCTGGAAAAAAATAAATGTGTCTGTGTGATTTGCATACATTCAACTGGTTTCTCAAAACAGTGTTGAATCCTCCAATTCCAAGTACAGGTTGTGTGGTTGCACCTGGTGCTGCCATGAAAAGACTTGCCCCAAATGCTTTTGTGTTATAACGTCAATGCAAACGCACCAACAAAGTGAAGCACAAAGGCAAACTTTGTTTATCACCAAGCAGCAATTGTACAAACCGTTGACAGTACGGTTGGTGTCTATTACTGTCATGACTTCCAGCCTGAGAAGGTTTGTGCAACATGTTAGATGGCGATAACAAACAAAGCTACAGCTTACAACTGACAAATCTGACCTTTTTCCTGCTGATCCTGCCCTCCCATTCAGTCCAGTTCATTGAGGAAAATGAATGCCTGTAGGTTTGATGGATGTCAGCTATGTGGATCAAAGAAGTGGCCACCAGGTAAAGTTGGCAGCAAAAGTGGTTTGAATTATTGCTTTGACTCACAAAAACAGTGCAGAAATTGTTTGCAATGCACAATACGTTGAATAAATCAGTTGAATTGGGACTAAAGCGTAATCGTATAGGAAGTCAGGCAGTGCAGAAGCAATCGGCAAGCTGTCACCGTCACCTCGATGGAGGCTGCCACACCGAAAGCTGTTTTAGATCTACCTCATAAATTTCCCTTGCGGGTAAACAAGTGACTCAGAATTGAGTAAACCCTGGGCTTTAAAAAAAAATCCTGTCATGATAGTTGAGAATGAACAGTGTTGAGGAAACCGGCTTCAGCAAAATATGATGCAAGATAAATGCAAATGAGGGAAGTGGGTTGTATCGAGCAGAGTTTCCTCTAGAGGTTAGAATATAGGACAAGTCGTGTAAATGATGAATGCAGCGACCTCCTCTTCTACCAGGACACGGTGTGTGCAAACTCTCCCCATCCCTCTGTCTGGACCATCACGTGGCATGGCATTCCAGTATCAAGAAAGGTGGCTCTTCAGAGATTTGCCCTTGCAGGACTGTGCACATTTTTAAAATTGCTTCATGAACATTATAGTCTACCCTGCAAACTTCCACCGATGGACTCTTTCAGTAGCTTGCGGAGTAGTTTTCTGCCTGATGTCGGATATTTTAAAATTGCACCGCTGCATGACACAAAACTGTTAGATGGTCAAAGTTTATTATAGTGCAGCAGATTAGTAAAAGAATCGTTCACTTTGGTATAAAAGCATGAAATTTGGCACAGATACATTCTAGGGGCCACTATTTTGGAAAAAGGCGTCGGCCACTCAAAAATTCAATATTGCGGCCATTTTGTCAAGATGGCCGCCATTGCTATTCAATGCTTATTATATCAATTATTCAAACAGTAATCCAAGCAGAAAATTTGATACAAATACTCTCTAAAGGACATGTTAATGGCAAAGGATGCTTGACCCTCAAAAATTCAAGATGGCTGCCATTTTTAAAGATGGCCACCGTTCCTGTCGAATATTAATTATTTCAATTGTTCAAATAATGATGCAAGCATAAACACTCTTTTGGAAAAATGTATGTGTCACTCAAAAATTCAGGATGGCGACCATTTTCAAGATGGCCACCATTTCTGTCAAATAGTCATAATGTCTGCTTTGTCTGCCTCCTCTCCTTTGACCTGTCCAGCTTAGTTAAACTTGCCAGGGATATAAATTCCCCGCCGGCATAGCACTCAGGTTCATTGGAGTACTTTAGGGCTGCAACAACTAATCGATAAAATGGATTATAATCGATTATGAAAATCGTTGTCAACGAATGTCATTATCGATTAGTTGGTCTGCTTACGTCACGGGGAGCGTTTACTGGTACGCACACACACGCAAGGTCTCTCTCCCTCAGCCGCTCTGCCGAGCGCGCGCGCTACACGGTTTGGAGCAGTCTCTTCTGTCTCGCATGCGCGCTCTTGCTTGCGCGCTCTAGATTTCGCGAGTTTTAACTAATTCGCGGGCATCAGGGAGCCGCAATCAATATGCGGGAGACTCCCGGGACTTCCGGGATGTCTGTATTTTGTCTCGAGCATCAGGTTGTGCAATCAGTTCGCTCGCAACGTAAGTGATGGATTAAAATAGCGCTACCGCAGAAATAGGTTAAATTAAAACGGTGTTTACAAAGTGAAGCATTAAATACAAAGGCAGTTAATAACAGCAGCAGTAAAATATTGTTTTTTAGTCACTGTACTCAGTGGTTTTCAGCGAATGCTTGTGCACTAATGCATAATTTCTCCTGTCCTTTACTCAAGCCTGTTAGCTTGCTGGGTAACGTTACCTCCATTCCGTTCTCTTTTTATAGCATTTGTCTACTAAGTTTTAATTGTTTTTCAAACGCGATCTACTGCGGCTCTACATTCACACAATTGTTTTCAGTCTTTCTATATTTATTTAATAAATTTATCCTTATATTATTTTCTATATTATATATATAATATATATTATATTCTTTATCCTTATATTCCTTATATATAATTAATTTTAAATAAAAATTAAATGAATTATATATTTTAGATGTTTTTAGTTTGTTTTTAGTTCAGATATTCACATCTGAACAACATGTCTGTGTAAATTTGTTTTAACAAAAATTGTTAAAACATAATATGTTGGATATCATTTTTTTTAACAATAATCATGTTTGTCAACTTGCCATCAGCAATTATCATTAAAAACAATGCAAATATTGATATTAGTAAAACTCAATGTGTGGCTTTTGCACTTTTTAAAGTACACTTTTACACATAAATACCCTGATTTACGGTTTTATTTAGTTATAATAAAAAAAAAAAATCTAATTTAATTTATATTCGATTAATCGATTAATCGAAAAAATAATCGTCCGATTAATCGATTATCAAAATAATCGTTAGTTGCAGCCCTAGAGTACACAAGCCTCTCCACCATGGCAAGGTGAAAAAAAAGGCGTTGGCCACCCAAAAATTCAAAAAAGGCGTTGGCCACCCAAAAATTCAACATGGCGGCCATCTTTTCAAGATGGACGCCATGTTGAATCTTTGGGTGGCCAACGCCATTTTTTCCGAAAAGTGACCCTTAGAGAGTATCTGTGCCAAATTTCATGATTCTATACCAATTTGAACGATTCTCTTGAAATATGCAATTAATCTGCTGCACTATTAGATGAACATTTTAAAAAACTATAATAAAAGAAAATATATTTATTATATACAATGTAATTATTAAAAAATGTATTGTATTGTAACTAGTAATAATATGTAGATGCGATTTCTAAAAAATACTTACAATCTAGAAAGAATAATAAATAAATAAAATTAACAAAATTGAATGTCATTTTATAAAAAGTATGAGTAATTTAAATATGTATATCATTTTTATTAAGTATAAATAAATTTCATAAAATAAAAAATGTATATTGTAATTAAAAATTTAAAATTAAATAAATGAATAATGTAAATAGTAGATGTCAAGTGTATAATAAATCAATATTTGTTTAAAGTAGAATAAATGTAAAATGTATGTTTTAAAAAATAATATATGTATACATTTTATTAAAGTAACACTATGTAGTTTTTCAACCTTCATTATATATTTCCAAGACCCTTGTGATGGTACATCGACTTACAATAGGTTGAATGACACGTCTGCCATAGCCTGACAGTGTCTGTATCGCTTTTACTGGCACTATGTAACTTCGGGTTTCGGGTAGGAACCAGAGCACAAAAAAAAAACCTACAAAATTCGACTGCTTTACGGCATAAGTCACTTCCCCCACTTCCTCAGATTCTGACATGAGAGCCCAACTAGCTTTTGATACCAGTCTGTATGTTGTTGTCATGACCGAAGCAACATCTAAAAGGAAGAAGGCAAAGGTTTTGTCAGAGGAGACTAAAAAAAGAAAAAGGGAGAGTGACAAATTAAAAGACCGGACGAGGATCACTATTGGAGGGAGAGCAAGACAGTTTGAAGACGGTGAGAGTGTGCGCGTGCGTGACCGGCTCTCTCTCTCTGCTCGTTCTTTCAGTAACATGCACCCTGTCACAAGCGCAGCAGTCAGTCATCTATAAAGTGTTTATACATTTATAAATAAATCAGGGAGTCAGGGAGCTGACTATCGCGTGAAATGTAAAAGGCTGAATAACATGGCCTGGCCATGTTACGGAATCTATCTGGTCCTCCATTTATCTTCACGAATCAAGTAATGCTAGTAGAGTAGCAAATTATCAATCTGGTAGCTACACTAACATGCTAGTTTACGATGGTTATAATAAATAATCTTTCGGGATAACTATCCTAATGTCTGCAATCTGATATGTTTGTGTATTTATTTTTCTGGTGAAAGTGTCTTGCCTCTGGCTATAATGCAAATATATTTTCAAATTTGCAGATTCATCTATGGTAGCTTGATATTATAATATTGACGATATATGGCTATTACCTACCACACACACATTGAATTGAATGAGCATATCCGTTATGTAAAACAGTAGACAATAGGCTACTATAATGACGCTGTCTTGTAAACGTGAGCTACGTGATCTTTTGACGTTTGAAAAAAATAAAACCCATGAAATTTATTCATATGACATGCTGAAATATATGCCAATGTACCTGGGATGAAGACATTTCACACACAACGCTGTCAGTCTGCCCGCGGGAACTCAAGACAGTATCGCCTTGTCAACAAATGCACACGTGTATCCCCTGGTGTAACCATGACAGATTTTACGACAGTAGTAGAAGACAATACTGTTTCCCAACTGTAGGGGGACACCGAGAGCAAAAACCGCAAAAACGACATAGTGTTGCTTTAAAATGATTAAGAATTTAAATATTTAAGTATATTATCAAGTCATTAAAATAATATGCAATATATAAAACAGTTTGAGGTTGAATTTCCTGCCAAAAAATAACTATATATATATATATATACAGTGATATATACCATTACCAAAAAAAAAAGCCACCCCACCTGCATTTATCCATAAGTACTGTACTGAATATGGTGGGTATGAGAGGAGTCTTGCTGATTTGCCACATTAGGCACAATCCTGGGTTTTGGCAGGCAGTGTGTGTATTGCCTGCTGCTTCTGCTGAAAGCTGCCAAAAGGACTTGTTGAAGCCACAAAGGCCTTTAAGAGCGAGAAAAAGACAGAGCTCCAAGCGGTTTGAACTTGCTGTGCAGGAAACAAGGAATAAAACCGAAAATTAGGCAGAACTGACACATCACTTAGGCACTTCATTCAAAAGAATTAGGGGTTTGGAACAACCCACATGTCTCCTTGCATGGTCTACTGTCAAACTACACAGGCCGCAATCTACATTAGATACCATCTATATTAGATCATCTAGAGTAGTTTGCTCAAACATGCCCTCTCTTCAACAGATGTATCCCAGCACTCCACAGGGACAGGGAGAGGCTTCCTTTACTGTTGGCAGGAACTGAAGTATAGAGAACGGGAGGTCGCCTGATGAGATGTAGTGAGTTGGAAAACACTGGCTGAGGAGGATGTAAACTGTCCACAAGACTGTTTAGTAGCATTACCTTAAAAAAAGAGGGCAGCTCTGGCTTATTCATTTAGGCTCAGACTGATGGTGCTTTAGCCAAAATACATTAGGCTTTTTTTTTCACCCCAATTGTCTCTCCAGTAACTGTGAAAAAAAGAATTTGTTTTAAAGCAACAGAACCCTGCATGAAACTGCAACTAAAAATATATTTTACTGGGGAGATTATGGCAAAGCCCAATATATAACCATGTCATCTTAAAAAAAAGCTTCTTAGGATTAAATAAAACCTCTGATACTCGGCTTGTTGCTTATTTAAAAAGCAGTAATGCTATATAAAAATATGAAAAAACACAAATGGTGTAAGACTTAATGTTTTTAATGAGACCATGAACTAAGCATCCCATCAAGTATTGCAAATGATGTAATCGCATGAAATGTTACAATTTAAAAAAAACTGACTTAGTCATTGTTTATTAGTGGAACATTTTATATATATAAGTTTATTGCATAACATTCAAATGTGTTGTTTGATTCTGTAAAGACTGATTATTTTGCAATTTGCAATGCTTCATGGGATTGGGCACTGCAAGTCATTTCCATGTTAACAGCAGCTTCTCTGATTGGAGGATTTCTCTTCAGGATTGGCTAGTGTACTTCCAGGAATTGGCTAGCAAACGATTTATTTTTTTTAATAAATTTGAAAACACATTTACTTTACGGCATGTATGAATTTAGTACCATCAATATTCTTAAGGATAGTGCATTGGTGACTTATTTCTGAAACATGTAATAAGAGTACATTTTGCCCATTGTTTTCAACAATGTCTATGTAATGTTCAACAATAAGATCAGTTTAGGAGAAAGTGTGTGGGATTTTTACTTCGAGAACCTCACTATTGCACTCGACAACCACTTAGACAATTTAAATCTAACTTTTCGCATTTAGAAAGTATTAACACATGGCCACAAGTAGAACCAAACCAATTAACATTTAAACCCAATCTTGATTCAACAATCTTAAATGGCCTCTGTTTCCAAGTGTCCTCTTCCAGCTCCCATCAGAGTCATCTCATTCTGGTCCTACAGCAGACAAAGCCACAACTGTTTGATAATAAATAGCTTTAGGCAGTGGATGTCAAAGCCGGTTGAACACAGCACTCAAACAAACATCAAAATGGACGAGCAGCTTGCGTTTACTGAGCTGCTGAAAGACTAATGTGTCCAATGAGCCTTGCAGCGGTCACTAACAGCTCCATCTAAGGCTGGTTGCAGGATGAAGAAAAAACTCTAAATTGGTTCTTCAAGGTGAACCATGTAATTTCTCCAGTAGCGGCACCAAACAAAATGACATCCTTCACCCTTAAGGACAGTTCTTAACGTCATGCATCATGGATTAACATCACGCTGTGTTGAAATCAAAACAGCCTTTGAAATGTTTTAGCTGTGATTCAATTTCCCAGTAGGGAACTTGCGTCAACGCCAGAATTGCGCTAACACCAGGGTTGGGGGGGGATATTGTACGGTATATAATTTACAGGCATCTGGAAGCCACTATCAACATGTTGGCTTAAGAGTATACTTGAGAATTTCTCAATAATTGCTTTCTACTGAACTTCTATCATGAATCCGACCCCTGAACATGAGCATGAAGAAATTTAGAGATCTCAGATTAGCGTTCGACAATATTAGCTTGTTAAATGAAAAAAAGGTTCTCAAATGCTGTAAACATTTGCAAAAAGCGCAAGGTGCAATCCAACCCTTTTCTCCCAACTAAGGTCATGCTTATTGAATGGTGGGACATTTCTCTAGAGTCACAGCGGTGGACTTTGAGCTATTGAACAGATCAACTCAATCTGAAGTTGAAAATAGGCTCAGGCTCCTCATGGACAAAAAGGATGCCAAAGCACAGTGCGGAGCGATGAAGGGGGCAGCTGGGGCACAGATGAAACGCACTGAGACTGTAGCTCGCCACAGGCGGTCTGGCAAGAACACTTCACCCAACCCAAACAGCAAAGTAAGAGGTCCTTTACTGAGGGCAACACACATCGCTTCATTCCAGTACCCATCTGCCAGGCAGGGTCGTGGTAAAGATGTGTAGCAAACATATGTCTGCACAGAGATGCTCTGATGTACAGCGCTAATGAACGTCCATCACCAGGCCATCTAATTGAGTCCTTTGGAGCTAATCACGGGCAGGAATTAGAGGAGATTACATCCTAGTCTAGCGCTGGCCTCAGAACAATGGTCAGTAATCTCTGCTAATTCTCAAACTCAATCAGGGGTGAGGAGCTCTACGGATCCGGGTTTAGGAGAGGGCCTGCGTCTGTCTGAAGAAAACTGGGTATAGACACTAATAACAGGGCTCAATAAGGATAAATATAAATGACAAAAAAGCAGATACATAATCATGAACAATAAAAAGTGTTTATGAAGTAAGTATATAATTTACAGTCATTATAGCAAATTAAACGCCTAAAAACTTACATGAAAATGAAAAGGGAAAATGAAGAGAATAAATAGGCTATTAAATTAAAAAACACCTTTTAAGAATAGGTTTAATGTTAAAATGTGGTTCGAAAAGAAAAAAGAGTTTACAGGAAAAGTAAAAACCTGAACTACAGGGCCGACCTGGCCATTTAAAAACAAAAAATAGAATAATAATAAAATGTAAGGAACAAACTGCACAAGCATCAGGCTGTATTGTATTGTATTGTATTAAAGGGCACTTGTTTAATTAGCAACTAAAATTAGCAACTAGCTTATTCACTATTGTGCAAAGAAAGTACATTTCTTATGCTGGCAGATCTTTAATTCAGAATTTTTTTTTCACATTAAGAGATTACATTAATTCTGATAAACATACAAAAAGATTAATATGGGAAAAGTGTGGTCTTATCTCATCTGCACTAGTGGCAGGTTGTAATAGTTTTCGTAAGCACCTGTCCTCATAAACCAATCTCATATCTGAGGATCAGCATAAGAACGTGTTTAAAGAAAAGGTTCAAAAGGTTTAGAGGTTTAGTAGACCACTTTCACTTCCTCTCCCAGATGACATACAAATCCACTTCGTTCAAGGAAGCGTAGGAAGGGAATCTCCAAACAATCCAATTTCACTGGAAACAAAGAAATTTCCTGAGCTGCTAAACCATGTGACGGTTACAGTGAATGTGAGGCTCAAATAAAAGCATGCACTTGAGTTTAAACATTCAATCATTTATACATCTAATTAGCACACAAATATGCAGTCATTTAAGATGATGCAATGCAGAAAGAAGGTAAAGCTACTGTAGTATGGGACAATCTTTACAAATGTGTTTCTAAAAGAAACTGATACCATTCATAACACTTAGTAAAAAAGATCAATATCCAATAATTTTATGAGTAAATTAAACGGTAAAAGTCAAATATTAGTTAAAGGGAATTACTCATCCTTATGTCACATCATTCCTATATTATGGGTGTGGAATGATATGAGGATTAATCAGAATGTTATTTTTTAGGTGAAGTTTTACTTCAATAGAGGCCCATTGTGTTTATATCCAATAATACAGGCAAAGATGTAGCCTAACTAACCCCAGCTTGTTCTCTGTTCAAGGTTGCATCAGGTCACAATCTCTCCTACTGTCGTCATGCAAGGCAGCCAGCATGAGAGAATGTTATGCTGTATGCTTTGTCACTGTGTATTAGCCTTCCGACAAACATGTAAAGCCTGTAATGTGTCTAATGCAACATGACCGTTCTGCCATTCGCCATGGCTGTGATTCTGTGTGAAGACTGTGAACGTGACAACTCCTCACTGACCACCCGCTGCCTTTTCATTTGTTAGCATACCTGAGGGGAAATAAATCACATGGTAACAATCTCAGAAGCCTCTAAAAAAAAATCTCTTTCCAACTAAAAGAGCTGGTATTTCTCAAAAGGAAGTCGTGAGATGCCGTTGAAGGAGAGAGAAAATTGTGATGAAACAGTTCAAAGAGAAAAAGAGCATAAGGTATTGAAGTTGATCACAGGTTATCTAAAAACTTTATGACAAAAAGGGACAAAAAAAAAAACAGATCAAAAACAGATCTTAGAGATGGGTGATATGGCTGGAATTTGTTTTTTACAGTATATTTTTCAGCCGTTTTATGAATAACGTTAAACATCTCGATATTTAAGTGCCATTCAAATAGAACTTCAAATGAACAGCCATTGCTGTCAAACTGATACAAAATGTTCAATGCAAGAAGTACAAATTTTGTTTAAAGTAGTCATGTTTTCCAAACTGATTTTCACTAAATGAACAAGAAATTATATTTAAAATCTACTTTTATGCAGCAATATAACGAACCTAATTATCGACCAACATAGATAGACTATAGGCCATATATTGACAACAAAATGATGGTGAATGTTCAATAGCTATATGATCTAGCCCTTCCAGCACTCAACTTAGGTATGACAACAATGTGAGTTTTGGCCTCTTTTTTGGACAGGCATGTAGGAATTGTCTAGATTATCTGAAATTCCTGAATTCAGTGCCTGTTGACAGCATATAGTTTTGATCACAATCTAACTGCCTCAAGCTGATGTCCATAAGATGACTCACTATTACTCCTTTTGGATTCATTCGCTTGCTAGCAGCACGCACACACCTACAAAACACACATTGTATCAAGTAAAAAGCGTCTCAGGGTTATAGAAGACAAAGAACAAACAGACCTGCCATAGGCATTTCAAATTAAGCCACCCCCAACAGACTCTCTAGGGTTCACTTATTAGGAAATCAGCAACAAGTAAAACCCATTTTTGTAAGGCAGTGAAGCTCCCTTACAACATTTTCAACCCACACATCTTCAAAGCTTAGATCCAAATTAAAGACTAGATCCTCTATTGCAGAAAAAAGAAAATGAAGCATTCAAAAAGCTATTCTTTTGGGGCCCATATGACAAAGGACTATTCAGATTAAAAATGTTTATTTAAAACTATTCAAAAAGCTGAGTGTATTAACTAATACTCTAACTGGTAGTGGCAAGCATCATAAAATTAAAAAAAATATATTTAAAACACAAATTCATCTTATTGTGGAAAACTGCAGAGCATGGAAATTCAAATACTGTGTGGTTAATTATCACAAATTTTTCAATTCATGTTGAGACCAGCTATAATTTATAGCTATATATATATATATATAAATATATATATATATCTGCATGATGTCTGCATGAGGATAACAGGAAGAGACATGTGTTTCCTACAGAATACTGTTTTTAGAGTAGCGGTGCAGGAAACACGGCATTAACAATCGCAAAACAATGTTTTGTACAGAGCAAAGTGCATACAGAATTTAATCCATATAAATATAGCCTCACCTCAGACAGGTAATTTAGAAGACTTTACAGCAAAAATAACAATTATTTTGCACTGAAGTATTTATGCGATTTAGAAAATATGCCAGTTCTCATGATACGCATGTGTCACCAAATCAATGTACGGGAAACATTATTGATTAAAAGTGACAGTGAAGACATTTATAATGCTACAGAAATTTTCTACTCTTAATAAATACTGTTCTTTTGTACTTTCTATTCATCAGAGATTCGTGAAAAAAAAAATGTTTTTTACACAACAAAAAAATTTAAGCAGGACAACTGCTTTTAACATTGATAAGAAATGTTTCTTGAGCCAAAAATCTGCATATTAAAATGATTTCTGTTAGGATCATATGACACTAAAGACTAGAGTAATGATGCTGAAAATTCAGCTTTGATCACAGGAATAGAAAATTATATTGTAATAATACAACATATTACTGTTTTACCAACCCCAAACTTTGAGACAGTAGTGTAAGAAATACACTACCGATTACATCGAAACATTTGCAAAGGTCAAAACTCCTGTTTAATAATCGTTTTACAGGGAAACAGCACAAAAACAGACGAAAGAGCGCAAGCGCTGGCGATTGTTGACGGCCCGCAACAAGGACATTAAGAAAAGCCTTGTCCCTCAGGGCTAAGAGTGCATTAGTTTGCAGTGAAATCCCACTTTCCCCCTGAAGCAAAAACTAGAGCTCTAAACAAATCCATTCCTATCCTCTACATTAAAACACACACAGTGCATGTTGAAGAGGGTGCGGGGCTACGTGCCGCTGGGCTGGTCGATGCTCAAATGCATTAGGAATGTAACATTATCACCTGGGAGGAAAACGAAAGGACGGAGAAGAGTGGCATGAGCAAAGTAAACGTCCATCAACAGATGCTGTTGCCATGTCTGATAGGTCAAAGGGGTGAGACATGCGAAGTTAAGTAAATTACACAAACATTCTGCGGCAAGCATATACTGCAACTGGCACAATCCAAATCTCACAGCGTTGTGTGGCCCAGCAGAGAGAGCCGACATATGTTTATAGCTCGACACGAGCTTGCCGGGCAGCTGAAAAACCGCTCCAATTAGACCTGCCTGCAACAGAATCCTTGATTACGTACTTTGTGAAAAGCTCACTGGCACAACAACATCACGTAAGCAGCATTAATAAGCCTGTGGAGACTCCATGGACTACAAATGAGAGGAGAACAAGGATGGGAATCATAAACAATTTAACGTAGCGGTTCCAGTTATTTAATGATTCCATTAACAATTCTTTTAGTGCTACTTTTTGTTGAGTATACACAACATATTGAGTATACACAACATATTGAGTATACACAACGATTTAAACATTTGTTCATGAGTTAGTCTGCACGGGTCACACTTTATGACACTGCCTGCAACAAACAAGAACATTTGCAATAGTTAGCCTAGAAATTGTATCTAATTATTATCTTTTTCAGTTAAACTTTCTCAACTTCACTTAACAAATCAGCAAAAACTTTCCCATCCACTGTAGCAGTTCATTTATGCAATTTAGTAGGATTGCGTACATATCAGCAGTGAACCGTACCCGAGTTAACATGAACCGTATATACCCCAGACCACCCTTTTAAAGCAGACTCGGGTACGGGTCATGGATGCGCACTAGTGATGGGTCATTCATGAACAATCAGTTAATTGCGTCTGTCACGTGACAAATGAACGAAAGACTCGTAAGCAGGGTCCGAAATTAACTTTTTGGCTCACCTGCCACGGGGACTGGTAGATGAAAAAATCCACCAGCCAAGCATATTTTTTACCGGCCAAAATAATAAACAGCCTTTTTGTGTCACATATACATTCATTTCAGTACATTTAATTGAAATAAGTATTATGTTGAATGAATAAGAGTACATAGAAGTCAAATCAGAGCAACAAATATAAGACATGGAAGATGTGAGCATGGAACTAGTGCTCATAACAGTACATTTGAAGGTTTTGTAAATCAGATACTTTACCGAAAGTAAACATAAAATTATGTTTTAAAATTATATAAATATATACACACACACACACACACATTTAGCTTTTTTGTTTGTTTGCTGCATGGTAAAAAAAAAAAAACAGTATATATACCCTGTATTTGTTAAATCATGGGGTGCGTCGACACGCGCAACCACACGCGCCTAAAGACATATTTCGCTGAGCAAGCACAATGAAGCAAGGCAAGCGAAAAGAAGTAGCTACTGTGTGGGACCATTTTGACAGAAAGGGCGACGAAGTTACTTGCAAAATATGCTACGTGGTATTAAAATAGCAGTAGGCCTAGTGCAAGTACAATGCAATATCACTGGCGAAGCAAACATCCACAAGCAAATGAAAGGCGCTTTCCGAAATTGGCCACTCTAGCGAGACGTCATCTCTGTATTCCCGGGACATCTGTGCCATCGGAGATCCAGACTCACCCCGCATCATGTAGACATATTACTTTTTTAAGTAAAAACTAGACAAGCTGTGGATTGAGGTAGGCCTGCTATTTTTATTTGACGAAAAAACGTAGTCTGATGAAAAAAAGCGTTTTTTTCAAAGCTTCAAACTGATTCAGTGTTTTCTTTTTGTCATCTTAATTTGTTAATTCTTTAAGTTAAAATAATATATTTAGTGTTGGTCTATTTTGGGTGTGGAGAAGGTTCACACACGCTTCTTGAGGCACACACACACACACACAGGTCTCTCGCTCTCTGCAGTGCGCGCGCTACACGGTTTGGAGCACAGTATGAGCGCGCTCTTTCTTTCTCGCTCGCTCTAGATTGCTGGAGATTTGAACTAATTTGCGGGCATCAGGCAGCCGCTATCAATATGCGGGAGACTCCCGAAACTTCCGCAAGACTTTGGATGTCTGGAACATCCATCCGCCAGTGTGGCGGATAGCCTTTTGAGATTTACTCGCCAAACGGAAAATCTACCCGCATTTGGCGCTTGGCGGGTGCTAATTTCGGACCCTGCTCGTAAGGTAAAGTAATTATTTATGTTCGCAGTAAATTATTTTTGACTGCATTATAAATGATTTCTTAATTCAGAATATGATAAAGATTGTGTAGGTGGATGTGTTCGGGGAATTTGCCTGTTAAAAGTATAACATTTAAAGCCACTTAAATGGACGAAATGACTCAGAAAAAAATATTTGTTTATTTTCATGAACGAGATCGAACAAGAGAGTCGAAATTATCCGAACTTCCGAATAAAATTATCCGAACTTCCCATCACTAGTGCACACCCGAGTTCGGAAAACAGCATTCACATGATCCAAACAAACCGAACTCTTGTCCATCGAACTCGGATGAAAGCACCATTAATCTCAACATTAACTACGTATTTTTATTAACTAGCATTAACAAATGTGCATTAACTAATAACTAACATTAATAATGCATTAAAGGTAGGGTATAGGCAATTTTTGTTATACTGGTTGATACACTCTTCATATCCTGATAGCAATGAATTACAGAAGTGGTTTAAATATGAAAAAAAAGTACGTCTTCTGTGGAAGTCTCAGGAGGAAAAAATGTTCTTCCAATCATTGCATTCGATCGGATCATCACACGTCATCAGCGCGTTGCATGAGGCGATGAAGAGTTGAAGACAGAGAGTCACGGGGCGCCGTAAACAAACTACAGCAGCCTTTTACAGTTCCTCCTGAACCAAAACAATAAGCTTATCGCTGCGTTCAAGCCATGTCGTAACCGTAAATACGAGATGGCAACCTGTGATGTTCTACCTGGAGCTGTTCAAGTCCTCCTCAGACTCAGATTTTTGCATTTCTGTGTCAACACTATCAATGCCGAAATGAATTTGCAGAAGTCAAGTGGTACAAGTCAGAGCTCTGCAAGTTGTTTATGTTCAATATTATTCCAATTCCAATTATTCCAGTGGTAAAACAAAGTTAATGTGCAATGAGAAGCAGCATCGTGTCAAAATTGCATGACATAAATTGCATGGTCTGGGGAGCTGATGGAACAGGAACACACGCACAGATATTTTTGTTCCTTTCTCAGCAGCCTATTTCCCTCAGCCTCAACTCAATCTCTGCTGAAACAGAGGTGTCTGAACTCGAAAGGTGTCATTACAACAGGAGAGATGAGGCATGAATAAGAGCAACAAAAAAAAAACTGTGCAAAAGATAGGCCAAGACTATGAGAGAGAGAGGGAGACTGATGAAGTATGAGAAAAGAGATAGCGGTTAAAGAGACACACACAACTAAAGGAACAAGAGGATGAGAACAAGAAAATTGAACAAGAGAAGATCTATACATATCATCATACAATGTAATAATGATGCAATTAGCCAAAGTAATCAGCCAATGGCTATATTTTGCTCTAAAAGAAACTACATTATCGTCAAAGTTCCTGTCCTCCCAGTGCGGAAATCTGCAGACAGTCGACTATTTATGCAATCTAATAAAAGCACTGAACAGTGGCACTGCATATAAAAGATGACCCTTGAGTCTGTTTCAGTACAATAAGCTTTCTATATTCTCACAGGCTCAGTAAGTAGAGAGATGAATTGTCGACTTAGTAAATCATCTGTTGATTTGAGGTTCAGATCCGTATGCCTGTGTATGATTTTCTTTAAACCAGAAATCTACTAGTTCACTAAAATTAGTGTTGTATAAAACCAGAGAAATCTGGAAGCCGGAAACAGCAGACTATAAACAACAACAAAGATACATGAGCTTAAAAAGCATTATATTTTCAAAGAAGCTCATAAGAGCAAAAGGAAAAGAGCTTATTGAAAAAAAGAAAAAAAATAAGTCCATCATTTAGAAAAATATACAAGGCCAGATAATATTAAATGTAAAAAAACTGTGATGTTTATTTGTGAGGTTTACTTTTTTGTGAATTCGGATAAAATAGTATACTGTTGGTGTAGTGTGCAGATTATTTCTGTAAAATATACCAAATTCCGTCAATTTCCCAAACCAATGACTAACATGCACAATCAACACTAGTCAATGTCTATCAAACACCAGCATTGACCATTGCTTATGAGTACTTTAAATCAACTTGCATAATTTAGCACAAAACAAAAGTTATCAAATAAAATGCTGTTTCAGAAAGAAACAAGCTTTACAACTAGCCTACAGCTTTTTCATGTTAGTGCTAACTAAATAGACCTTACAAGGGCTTTATTGATTCACATGTACTGCCACATCTTATGAATCCCCATCCAACACATTACCTCATTTAGTCAAAGGGCTTTGTTGAGGATAAACACTTTTGTTTGCACCCAAGAGCTGCCCAGGAATTCCCAAGCAATTTTCTCTTTGTTGTGTTAAAAGAGTAAACTGCTGAAAAACGTGTGTATAAAGAGTGTGCAGTTTCTCATTGTTCATGATGGAGGCGTTCAGTGTGTATCTCTGAGCCATATAAAGTGCTGAAGATGAGATGCGTCTTGTATTTGTCCCAAAAGATATGGAACGGAATAAAGTCTGTCCCTCGAGAGCGTCTCTAGAGAGACCGCTGCTAATTGTCTGACAACTGCAGCATGTTGCTCCTATTAATTCCCCAACAGCAGTTTAGAAGCGTTTCCTTCTATAGCGCAGACTACAGAAAGTTAAAGGACTCTGATAGAGGTCCAATTTGAGCAAATATTATGCTGTTATGATTCAAAAGTTGCAAAACGACTCGGTTACTAACGTAACCTCGGTTCCCTGAGAGGAGGGAACGAGTATTGCGTAAGTAGCTTACGCTATGGGAAAACTCCTTTTCTCGAGAATATTGAAGTCTTTATGTAAAACGCATTGCAGCTGCACAGCTGACAGCAATGAACGAAGGCAGCTCGGTCATTGGCTGTGCTGCGGCAACTTGCTCGAACCAATGACGGGGCGACTCTGAATGCGCGACCAATGAGCGCGCTTCGCGCCCGCGCGCGTCAGAGCCCGCCAAGATGGGCGTGGCCAAGAGCTATATATTGGGCGCCCCGTCATGAGAGTTCTTTAGGTTAAAACGACTGAAGCGAACTAACCAAGCACAAGCACGGCAGCTTACGCAATACTCGTTCCCTCCTCTCAGGGAACCGAGGTTACGTTAGTAACCGAGTCGTTCCCTTTCGAGAGGTCTCTCCTATTGCGTAAGTAGCTTACGCTATGGGAACACCATGCAAAACGCCGTGCGTGCTGAACTTCGCCTTATGATAGCCAGAGGCAGGTGCCTGAGCTAAAAAAGCAAAGTTATCATCCAACTAGCCGGCAGAGGCGAGCTTTATATGTGGGAAAGAATACAGAGCGGCTAGAAGGCGCTCAGTGTGACACAAGCACATACATAATCTAGATACGAACTCGTAGTTCAACTAGCATCATGCTGATAGTACATTGGAATGCAGTGCCGGGACCTGTAGGTTGTAGAACCTGATAAATGTGGACGGTGAGGCCCAGCCTGCCGCCGCACAAATATCCTCGATCGGTATCCCGCTCGACCATGCCCAGGAAGAAGCCACACTCCTGGTGGAGTGTGCTTTGACTCCCCAGGGGCATTGAAGTCCCTTAGCTTCATAAGCCAGCGCTATAGCTTCAACTATCCAGTGAGAGATTCTCTGCTTTGAAACGGCGGAACCTTTCGTACGGCCGCCAAAGCATACAAACAGTTGTTCTGTCTGTCTGAATAGGGCAGAACGCTCCAAATACACTCTGAGAGCCCTAACGGGGCAGAGTAGATTAGCGTCGTGTTCGTCTGCTGGGGACGATAGCGCAGTTAGGGAGATAACCTGTGCTCTGAAGGGAGTGGTGAGCACTTTAGGAATATACCCATGTTTCGGTCTAAGGACGACCCTGCAGTCGTTAGGTCCGAATTCTAGGCAGGCAGCGCTTGTCGAAAGCGCGTGCAGGTCGCCCACTCTCTTGACCGAGGCGAGTGCCAGCAAGAGCGCAGTCTTGAGCGAGAGCTGTTTAAGGTGCACGGTTCGGAGTGGTTCGAACGGAGGCCCTTTAAGAGCGTCTAGGACAGTAGCTAGGTCCCAGATCGGCACTGAGGGGGGGCGTGAAGGGTTCATCCTCCTAGCGCCCCTTAGGAAACGAATAATTAGGTCGTTTCTTCCCAATGGACGTTCCATTACAGGGTCGTGTGATGCTGTGATGGCCGCCACATATACTTTGAGCGTGGAGGGGGCGCGGCCCGCCTCCAGAAGCCCTTGTAGAAAAGCGAGTACGTTCGTAATCTCGCATGTTTCAGGGTTCAGGCCCTTGGCATTACACCAGACACTGAACACTTTCCATTTCTGGGCATATAAGCGTCTCGTGGAGGGCGCCCGCGCCTCAGCGATGGTTTTTAGTGCTCCGCTCGTGAGGTTCCTGGGAACCCGTTGAGGGGCCATGCATGAAGGGCCCACAGATCGGGGCGGGGATGAAATATCATCCCGTTGGCCTGACTGAGGAGGTCTGGCCTCAGTGGAATCGGCCGTGGTGCAGATTGCATTTGCATCAGATCTGGAAACCATGTTTGGTTCTTCCAGAGTGGGGCTATCAGCAGCACTGCGTCTTTCTCCTCTCTGACCCGACTGATGACCTGCGGTAGCATCGCGATCGGGGGAAAGGCATATAAGGGACGGCTCGGCCAGCTCTGGGCGAGCGCATCCATGCTTTTCGTGAAGAAAAGAGGGCAGTGCGCGTTCTCCTTGGAGGCGAAGAGGTCGATCTCCGCTTTGCCAAAGGTTTTCCATAACCAGTGAATCGTCAGCGGGTTGAGAGCCCATTCTCCTGGGAGAATTTTGTCTCTGGATAGCATGTCCGCCCCCTGGTTCAGGGCACCTGGCACATGCGCTGCTCTCAGCGAGCGCAAGTTGTGCTGGGACCATAAAATGAGTCTCCTGGCCATTGAATGCATGGAGCTCGACCTGAGTCCACCCTGGCGATTTATGTACGATACTACCGTCATGTTGTCCGTTCGGACCAAGACGTGTTCGTTTCTCAGCTGTGGGAGCAGGGCTCTGAGAGCCAAAGCGACCGCTTTCATTTCCAGACAGTTTATGTGTAGGCGCTTCTCCGGGTTTGACCAAAAGCCGGAGACAGGCCTGCCCTCGTAAAGGGCCCCCCAACCTATTTTGGAGGCATCTGTCGTTATCATCTTTCTCCTTGTGTTCACACCCAGACTCACGCCTGACTGGTACCAGTCGGCGGCTTTCCAGTGCGTCAGGGCTTTTATACAGCCGTGGTTCGCTCTGATTAAAAGGTGGCCCGAACGCCACGCGTGAGTAGGGACGCGGCTCTTGAGCCAGCGTTGGAGAGGGCGCATATGCAACAATCCTAGCTGGAGTACGGCCGATGCTGAGGCCATGAGACCGAGCATCCTCTGAAACCGCTTGACGGGGGCGAGCGCGCCCGCCCTGAATGATGTTGCAAGGCGCCGGATGGTGAGCGCGCGCTCTGATGAGAGACGCGCTGTCATTTGCATCGAGTCTAGAACTATTCCCAGGAAAGAAATCCTCTGGCTGGGAGATAGTATGCTTTTTGCAAAATTGATTCTTAGACCCAGGCATTCTAAATGGCTGATAATCCAAGATCTGTGTGTTATTAACTGACTCTCTGATTGTGCTAGAATCAGCCAATCGTCGAGATAATTCAGTATTCGCACTCCCCTTCGCCTTAGGGGGGAAAGTGCTGCATCCATACATTTCGTGAATGTACGGGGAGCCAGGGACAGGCCGAACGGAAGTACTGTGTACTGGTACGACTGTCCCTCGAAAGCGAATCTCAGAAACGGCCTGTGATGAGGCGCTATTGGAATGTGAAAGTAAGCATCTTTCAGATCCACTGAGAGAAACCAATCTCCTGGGCGTACTTGCGCGAGGATATGCTTGGTTGTTAACATTCTGAACGAGCGAATCATTAGTGCTTTGTTCAGGTGTCTGAGATCTAGGATGGGGCGGAGACCGCCATCCTTTTTCGGGACGAGAAAATAGCGGCTGTAAAAACCTGCCTCGCTCAGAGAGGGGGGAACAGTTTCCACAGCACCCTTTTCTATTAGTTTGCGCACCTCGGTGCGTAGAACATGTGAGCACTCTTTTCTCACTTTCGTCTCGACCACAGTCGTAAAACGTGGTGGTCTGCGAGCGAACTGGAGCGAGTATCCGTGCTTTACTATATTCAATACCCATTTCGGCATATCTGGAATATTCTCCCATGCCGCTGCGTGTACAGATATGGGCTGAATACAGGCTAGGGGCGGGCCGCTGTGACGCAGGGACCCGGCCAGCGAATCGCCTGAGCTCATAGCTCTCAGAGGCGCGGGCGCGCGCTGAGCAGCTGAGTGAATGGGCGCGTGTGTGATTACAGCAGCGCGCGCTGTGTCTGTAAAACTCGCAGCCTGGGCTGGGGTTGTGTTTGACACTGTAAGGACAGTGTTTATAAGTGGGGGTGCATAAACAGTGGTAGGCACACGCGTCACTTTTATAATGTTTCCCGCTTTTACTGGGGATGAATTTATAACTGTGTGAACAGTGCTTGTGTGTAGTGGTGCGTACATGACCGTAGGCACGTGATCTACATTCATGGGGTGCGCAGCTTGAGCTGGGAATGAATTTGGCACTGTTTTGACAGTATCTGGGAATGCACACCTTGTGGACATGTGAACCCTTAGTGACACAGGCAGAAAAAGACTCTTTTTGTGTTTTCTGTGCGTCGCCGTAAAAACGGCGTTTGTTTGCAGGTGAGCGAGCTCTGTGACTGGCCCATTGACTGCTGTATGAACATATCCAGCCGCCTGTAAGGGGACTGGGTAATGCTTGAGCTTTTGCAGAGAGAGTGGTCCGGCTTTTGCGAGACACGCACTCTCTCTTTTCATTCTTGTGGCTAGGACGGCTTTCGAGGCTCGGGGTTCAGCACAATCTTGGGCCGAGGACCCCGTCGCTCAGAAGGCGGCTTGCGGTTGTGAGAGCGCGAGCGGCGTCGAGCGTCAGCCTGAGGCGCGGGCTGAGAGGCGGTGGGGGCTGTTCTAGCCCGCTGCGGCTGCGGCGGCCTCTGTCTGCTCTGCGATGAGCTGGAGCGCTTGGGCAGGAAATGCCGCATAGCTTGTGAAGCATTCTGGGCCTCAGTGAAGCGTTCGGCGAAACCCTTAACCGCCGGTCCAAACAGCCCGCTGGTGGAGATAGGCGCGTCGAGAAATGGCGCCTTATCCGCGTCCTTCATCTCAGTCAGAGTCAACCACAGATGGCGCTCGAGAACAGTCAAATTAGCCATGGCACGGCCGATAGACTGGGCGGTGGCCTTCGTGGCTCGCAGGGCTATGTCAGTCGCGCTGCGTAGGTCCTTAAAGGCTTCGGGTTCGGGGCCAGACTCGTCCATAGAGCGGAGAAGCTTGGCTTGGAACACTTGAAGTACCGCCATAGAGTGAAGCGCTGATGCAGCTTGGCCGGCGGCGGCGTAGGCGCGACCGGCGAGAGCTGAAGTAGTGCGGCAGGGCTTCGAGGGGTGGGAAGCTTTGGCTTTCCATCCGGTGGTGGAGGGCGGGCAGAGATGATTGGCCACGGCCTCCTCGAGGGGCGGTGTTCCCTCGTAGCCTCTTTCCTTCGCGCCGTCCACAGAGGAGAGCGAGGAAGAAAAAGAAGGCTTTAGGCGCGCAGAGTGGGGGGCTTTCCACGACTTGGTGAGTTTGTCGTGAACTTCCGGGAAGAAGGGAGAAGGCCTTTGCCGAGGGGCCTGCTGGCGCCCCTGCAGAAACCACTCATCCAGTCGGCTCCGGGTTGGTTCTTCGGGAGAAGACCAATCGAGCCCGAGGTCTTCCACGGCCTTAGAGAGAACGCGGATAATCTCGCTATCCATGGTGGAGCCCCCGCTCGCGCTAGCTAGCGTCGACGGGGCGGGGTCGAGAGTGGAGCCCGGCCAGTCGTCCGATGCAGCGTCGATTGACAAGCTGTCATCCATTCCCCCGTCGTCCTCGGACGCGCCGAAAGTCACAAGGCCCACCGCTCTGCTAGAGGGGTGTGGGTCCGGCTGGGTGAACTGAACCGGCGGTGGGGAAGGCAAGAGCGGCGGTGAAGCACGCGGAGACTGGCTCGGCGTGACGTCACTGAGCTCAGGTTCAGGAAGCCTCTGTGAGCGGCGCTTTTTCTTAGTGCGCGGCTCGAACAGAGGGATGGCGGCGATGGGCTCGCTCACGGCGAAAGCGGCGAGGCGAGCCCGCAGTGCGGAGAGACCCAGGTCGTCACATTCGGGGCATCCGCCCTTGGTCAAAGCAGCTTCTGCGTGGTCCCGGCCCAGGCAGCGAGCGCAGATGATGTGACGATCCCCGTCCGGGAGAAGGTCTCTGCACGACGCGCAGGAAGGCATTTGAAACAACGCCTTGGAAAATTTGCTCTTTTACAAGTGTCGCAGAGCGAACAGATGTAAATACTTGCGTGAGCAGTACGCCGGATGGCTCAGTAGGATCGCGTTAGAAGGCGGCTGAAGGTGCCGACGTCCTCGTAGCAAATCCCGCTGGTATGCTTTTCGACGGCGAAGCTTCAATAATCCGGAGGATCCAGCGAAGAAGGTGTTCGCTGAAGGAGATTAAATCTAAAGAACTCTCATGACGGGGCGCCCAATATATAGCTCTTGGCCACGCCCATCTTGGCGGGCTCTGACGCGCGCGGGCGCGAAGCGCGCTCATTGGTCGCGCATTCAGAGTCGCCCCGTCATTGGTTCGAGCAAGTTGCCGCAGCACAGCCAATGACCGAGCTGCCTTCGTTCATTGCTGTCAGCTGTGCAGCTGCAATGCGTTTTACATAAAGACTTCAATATTCTCGAGAAAAGGAGTTTTCCCATAGCGTAAGCTACTTACGCAATAGGAGAGACCTCTCGAAAGGGAACAGCACATAGACTTAAAGTAAAACGTGCAAAAGTGATTTCGGCACGGATAAAATACACCATGTTATTTAGGATGCCATCTCAACACAGTTTAAGACAAAGTTTTTCTATGTTAGCTCGTGTATAAAACAATCTGTTCCACTCAAACACTTCACTTGTCTTGATGACATCTGTGTAATTGCTGTTTTCTATCCATTTCCCAAGTACTTTCCCACTTCCAGACAATTAAACAGTCCTATTTAGATAATGCCAAGTTGCACTAAATGCAAGTGTCACTTTTAGCCACCTCTGACGTGTGTTATCAGACAATAGGAGTAGGTGCTGAATGACCAATATGTCAAACTAGAGTCAGTTGAGATAAAGAGCCGGTCTATTTATGTCAGGCAACAGCCATACAATTACTAACTTATTGCAATCCTCTAACCATGAATTATTCCATGCATTAACAAAAAAACCAAAAAACAGATAAATTATAAATTATAAGTTTCAGATAAATGTAAATATCAAATTATACTCCTAATTGTGCAAAAAAACTAAACAAAAAAAACTTTTGAAAGTTTAAAATGTAAAGAAATCACTCAATACAATAAAAAAGCAAATATGCAACTTTACCGACAAATATTAACACCCAGTCAATAAACTTATATTCAGAGTAATAATTCAGCATACAGACTAAAATGACAAAGAAATATTCTCAAGTAGAAAAAGGTTATGCATTGAGTAGATCTCCTTAATGAAGGGCACAGCTCATGATGCTTGTGTAATGAAATGAAATGTAATGAACCAGAAAATGAAAATGTTCAACATGTACATTGGCACAGTACAACAAAGCACATGAATAACAAAACGGACATCTAAAACAAATAAGATGCACTAAACTTCAAAGAGAAAAACCTCACTAAAAAATACAGGAAAGGTTTAATGTGAGTTGACCTACTCTTTGCCGTCTTTCAAGGCATGGTACTTTTGAGAACAGAGTTCACAATATACATGTACTGTAGGCGATGTTCGGTTGTAAAGACCAGGAAGTAAAAGAGAACCTAACAAAAGGCCTGCATCGAATAGGTTATACGAAAAGGGATATATGTAGTCCATGTGAAATCAGTGGGTTAGTTAGAATGTTTTGAAGCATCGGAAATACATTTTGGTCTTTTTGCCCAGCCATATTTATTTGAACCCGAATACACGGACGCACCAGATACACGTCAGCAGCGTCTTACGTCATCAGCGTCACTGCGGACTCGTGAACGCGGATCCCCAACAGAACCGGAAGACAATACAATGCTGAATAAAGTCGGAGTTTTTGTTATTTTTGGACCAAAATGTATTTCCGATGCTTCAAAACATTCTAACTAACCCACTGATGTCACATGGACTACTTTGATGATGTCTTTATTTCCTTTCTGGACAAGGACAGTATACCGTTCATACATTTTCAATGGAGGGACAGAAAACTCTCGGACTAAATCTAAAATATCTTAAACTGTGTTCTGAAGATGAACGGAGGTCTTACGGGCTTGGAGCGACATGAGGGTGAGTCATTAATGACATCATTTTCATTTTTGGGTAAACTAACCCTTTAACAGATGTTACTGTTTTTGTTAATGAACATAAATTTAACATAGTAGTATTAACTTGAGAACTCACTGTCAAATATGGGTTTCGAGGCAAAATATGTAATATTAATATTGCAGCCTGCACTACAAACTGTGCTGAAGATACGTGCCATCAAAGTCAGGCAAATGTTCACCTGTTTGGCAAGTGTTTGTCATGATATGTTCTGACAATAAAGAGGAGTTTAAAACCACAATTGACCCTTCGCTAAGCCACGCCCGAAAACCGCTACTGGCCAATCGTGTCTTAGCAACCGTAACTAGGCACGGGAGGTCTGGCAAGCCTTTGAGCAAGGGAAACATGCCGAAGCGTTGTGCAAATGGATTGTGCAAATCTGATTCCCGGTATCCTAAAAGTTTGGATGGGGGAGTGGAATTTTTTTCCTTCCTGAAAATCTAAAAGCCGAGGGGAGAAATGGTGATGTGCGTGGATCAGCAGTGTGGGAGACCCCATTCACATCTAAATGTCGACAGGAATAATATAAACACCTAACTTTATTGCTTTGAAGTTGGAAATAATGATGGTTCTTTGTTCATAATGCATATATTTTAACGTAAAATAAGACGATTAAAGACAAGACGGAGGCTCACTGACATACTTTAAAATATATTTCAGCATTTTGTTAATCGAAAGCCTACTACCCCTGACTGAGTAACTTTAACCCAATCCGATCGCGGCTCTCCCGGTGTTAGTGTTATTCCACAAGATTTATGGATAAGCTGTTTGATTTATAATTATTAGATTTTCACATTTCACTTACCCTGCTGTGCACGAACATAGCTGTTCCTCAATTTGTGTGTTTCCCATGTGAATGGTCGGCGTATGAGGCGCTGCTGCTGCGCTGGGACTATTGGCTTCAGCTTCAATTTTTATGAAATTATTCTCTAATCGGTTGCATATTATGTCGTGGATATATCCCTTGAATGCACTGCAGTTTAGTCTTGCTCTCTCAGATATTGGCAGAGTTCGCCAAAAATTACTAATTATCTCATTGGGAATGTCTGACACCGGTGCATACACACTGTAATAGACATGCCAGGCGCGAAAGCTTGACAGGCGTAGCAACAGTAACTAGGGAGGGCGGGGCTTGGCGAAGAGTCAATTTACGCTCTGGTTTCTACAACTTTCGCTTAGGAGCAAAAATCTGCTTTTAAACTTGAAAGAAATAAAGATTTGACATTTATCGTGATAATTATCGATATCGACTGATATAAAAAAATTATCGTGATAATTTTTTTGGCCATGTCGCCCAGCCCTACTCATGGACAAAAGACTTAATCACTGACCTACTGAAGAGCTATGACTATTTTAAAGAAATGCACTGTGGGTTTGGACACTAATTCCACACCTCATTCTTGATCACGGTAATCAGAAACCCTCCAATGACAACAGCAAGTTTTCAGATTCTCAACACTTCAAATTTTGTCAACTTTAGTTTATTGCGCTACATACTGTTACTGCCTAAGAACTGACCTTCCTCAAAGCCTGGCACCTTGTTTATTTCATTACATTTGAATTGCTCTTTACAACCTGTAAAGGTGATGATACACAGGGCAACTTTTTGGGCAATGTCGCTCGGCAATGTTGCCGTCAACGGGCAACCAGGTGAGACACAGGGCCCACGACCAGTCTAAATTATCCAGATAGACATTTATTGCCCATTTTCAATGGGAAAGTGCCCAAGCAACAATCGCTCGGCAAGATTGCCCAGCAACATTGCTCAAAAAGTTGCCCTGTGTATCATCACCTTAAGAAAACCGTAAAATTGCGGGATTTATCACATAATATGCCAATGGAAACAATAAGAGCTTTCATGGTGACATACATGACCTAGAGGAGAATAAGGGCTCGTGTTTATATATAAAAAATAAAATAAAAAATAAAAATATTTTAAAACAGACCTGTATTTCCTCATAGGCCTCGTCGACGGTGGTGACTTGGTGCTGTTCGTGTAAGGCGGGCTCATCACAGAAGAAGCACACCAAGCTCTTGTCACTCAAGCAGAAGAGCTTGACCTTTTCATGGTCCTTGCATGGGTACGAGTTCCTCTGGGCGTTGAGGATGGCGTCCAGAGGGAAAGCGGCGTACCTCTCCACGATGTTGGAGAGCTTGAGGCTCGGGGACAAAAGGGGATCCGTGAAGGTCCTCCTGCACTCCGGGCAGTCTCGTGTGCTGTGACGCTCCTGTCTGCTCCAGTGCTCAGTGATGCACTTACGACAGAAGTAGTGCTCGCAGCCGAAACTGACTGGGTCTTGATAAATGCTCAGACAAATGGAACACAAGAGCTCGTCTTTCAGACAGCAAGCCATTTGAATCTATGAAGGGGTCGGTCATGCACTGTGCAGGTAGCAGGACGCACAAACCCTGAGTTTATAAACCAGACGGGCTTCCTAAATGAGTCTTGAAAATGTTCCTCTACTGAATTAGATTAAATGTTCTAGAAAGGAAAAGCAGAAACGGAGAGAATAAGCAAGACATTTAAAAAAGATTTTGCAACAGGTACACTAAGTTTAACATTAGACTCTCGTGTGTCTCGTGTGCTTGTTCAGACATGGACTTTGCCCTAAATTATCATGCATTGATGAGCGAATGCAGATAAATCTTCTACTGACTGAAACCAGACAAGAAAAAGTTGATATTCCTTAATTAAAAGAGACTCGCCTGAAAATCTGATTATTTACTGCCCTCATTCTGGAGGATTCAATAGGACCTTATCAAGCCCATTAAAAATATAATTACATTTTCACTTAAGAATCGGAAACGATATTCCCACCCAGGCTAATTAAAGACATTCATTTCTAAAAGTTTTCTTTCTTTTTTTTCTTTTTTTGCAGACTGTCACTCAGTCACCATTCACTTTACCAGGATACAAAGGAATATTGAATGGAGGCCCAAACGTGCAGAAATTAAAAATTAAATAAATAAATAAAAGAACAAACTGAATAAAAGGAAAATAAAGCAATAAATGACTTGATTTAGTCCTGTATTTTTTTCCCTTTTTCCTTTACTATTTTCTGTATTTATTTTACTTTATTTATATACTACATATATTTAATTTAACTTTACTTTTATTCTTTTTATTTATTTTCCTATTATTACATGACATTACATTCATTATTTTTGCAGATTTGGGATTCCATAACTTGTCAAGTCCATTTAAAGAACAAATCAAATTATTAAAAATATTGCATTTAAAATTAAAAAAAGATTCAAAATGATATTGCTCGCTACTGGCTAATTAAAGACATTGAATTATAAAACAGATTAATTTATACAAGCTGTCACTCAGTCACCAAATACTTTTCAATAAGACCTTTTCAAATAAATTTAATGAATGAAATAAATAAACAATAGAAATAATCAAAATAAATCCACAAACGGTAATGATACAACTCGAATCATACACATAATGTCACACACACACAGATTGCCACAAGACTTCAACTAAAGATAATTGGGATGTTATCAAGTCTATTTAAATCAGCGGTATATAAATCAGAAAGCTCCTGTACTGTACATCATGCAAATTTCACAAAAGTTATGAGTATCACAGTTTTGTTTTAAAAAACAGCTTTTAAACAATTTCTCCTCCCTGTTTCCATTTTTTCTTCTTGTTGTTTATCAAAGCCGGCTGCTAAATAATTAGCCAGTTAGCAGGATGTGTAAACAGGTTTTCCATGTATTCAATCCTCTGAAAAAAACTGACATTATCAGTTCATTCACTTACCCCAAACGGTCCTGACGCGTTATACACTAGAAAAAAACAACTGTCACATAATTATAAGAACGGCTCGTTGTTTTAATAACAAATTTTCATCACGTCAGATCCTTCAAAGCTGAAGCGACCGACCGCACGCGCAGCTCTTCACAATCCCAAAGCTCTGAACTCGCTCCAGAGGCGCACAGCAACGGAACGAACCAACTCCACAAAGGGGGGGGGAGACACAAATAGACAACAAGCTAATATATCTCTCTTTGGACTTTTATTCGTGCTGTAAGGACATTAAGAAAATTAAATACTTTCAGTTTGTGTTTATCATCTGTCCTGGATTCGTGAAGTATATAGAACGTTTTTACACGGATGAAGGGTGAATCCCTCCCGCTGCTGTGATGGTACAGCTCCGGCTTCCTCATCACAGGCATATGATAATATCAGGGTGATTGCTCGCACTCTGCTGGCGTATATTTGTAGGTCGACACAAAACACAAATGTGTTTTTATACAATGAGTTCAACATAGTATTCATTTATTTAAATTAAAGAAAGTTTGAAGTCAATCCAAAAATCCAGATTTCAAAGCAAATAATTCAGTTTATTGTTTTTTTTAATATGCAATTGTACATATGGTCATAGTAAATAAATTGTCATAGACCTCAGTGCAACTTGGCAAAAGTGCATTACGATTTTACATAATGACAATAATCTCATGAAGCCTGTTCCAGGGTCATAATAATAAAAAGATTCATCAAGAAGATAGAAGAAGATTGAGCAATTAATGCAAAAGTATTTATACATCATGGAAGAATTTGTCCTGCTTTTCTTATTAATTTTCCCATAGAAAATACATTTTTAAATACATTTATATTGAACATAGATATAGAAAAAAGTCTTTTAAGGCCCGTTCACACTAAATACGATAACTAGGCTAATACGATAACAATAAAGATGTAGATCTAAAAATTATCCTAAATATAAAATAATAGCTGAGTTCACGAACAAACTATCATGATAACGGCAAAGAGAAACTATATCGTTGGAATCACTTCTAGAACGATTTTTCCAGCGGATGACCGATATAAACAATGACAGCCAATCAGAATCAGTTCCGCTTTGAAGAGCTCGAGCATTTACAGGCATTGTTCTGTCATCATTTACTCACCCTCAAGTTGTTCCAAACCTGTACAAGTTTCTTTCTTTTGCTCTGTGTGTGTGTGTGTGTGTGTGTGTGTGTGTGTGTGTGTGTGTGTGTGTGTGTGTGTGTGTGTGTGTGTGTGTGTGTGTGTGTGTGTGTGTGTGTGTGTGTGTGTGTGTGTGTGTGTGTGTTTATATTACATTGTGGGGACCAAATGTCCCCACAAGTATAGTAAAACCTGAAATCACCTACATTGTGGAAAACAGCGTATAAATCATACTAAGTAATGTTTTTTGAAAATGTAAAAATGCAGAAAGTTGTGTGTGATGGGTAGGTTTAGGGATAGGGGCAGTGTTAGGGGACAGAATATACAGTTTGTACAGTATAAAAACCATTACGCCTACGGAGAGTCCCCACAAAGATGTGTGCGCCTGTTTGTGTGTGTGTGTGTGTGTGTGTGTGTGTGTGTGTGTGTGTGTGTGTGTGTGTGTGTGTGTGTGTGTGTGTGTGTGTGTGTGTGTGTGTGTGTGTGTGAGTCATTGTAGGCCATAAGGCCGCAGATTAGCAGAACAAGTGTTGTGCAAAACAACAGGTCAACTGCCTGACTAAATTACTGTCCTTATTATTGTCAAAGCTCTTTCCAAAGAATGCCAATGTAATTGTGTTTTCACCTTTACTTGCGCACCCACATTTCCCGACACTGGCCTCACACATCTCACTTCAGAAGCTGGCCTTTGACCCCCAACCCTCTCGCTGAGCTATTCTGATGCTCGTGGTTTGACTTCTGCCAAGACACATTTAACATCACTGACAACTGTATCATTAAAAGAAATAAGGATGCCTTCCTCACCTGTCCCCACTTTACAGGAAGAATGAGAATTTATGAATCAGCAGTTTATGAGGTTGACAGATATCAATGCAATCCTTGTTTATCTCTCTAGTTTCGGTTTGAAAATCTGAGGTCCTGTGGTTTACATTCATTACTTGCATCTCAGTTGCAGCGCAGTCAGTATCTTCAGTGCAACACACTGTGTGTTCATTCTGAAAGCTTGCAACAAAGACCTATCAGAATTCATTCATAGCTTGCATTGCATTTGAGAAACGGCGTGCTGTTAATGGGTAGGTCGTCGGTTTGCTTCCCTGCCTCAAATTGATGTCAGGATTTCCTGTCATAGAGTACAGCGCAAACAAGCCATTTCCCACAAACAACTCTATCTCTGTTGTCTGCTTACTCATAATCATAATGCTGTGGTTTCACAACAGGGATGGATTATGGAGAACACAGCATACTGAAATGACTCACCTATAGCACCTATAAGCTTTCTGCAAACTGTGAACTTTTAGAAAACAAACTTTCGCACTATTTAATTTGCTCAACAGTGGCCATTCATGCATCACAGTCTTTTTTTTCTTTCTGAATCCATACACAATCTCATTTCCAATATCACATTAGAATTTATCCTTTATTCTGTGATGGAACGATGCACTAGGATGTAATCTGTGTAAAAATGGATTTACACAAAATAAATTTAGATTAATGCAAAACGTATCGAAAGTGTGACATACATTGCTTTACAGCTGTAGATATAAACAGATTTTATCATGCTTTATCTGGGAATTGAACCCATAAACTTGTAGTTGTCAGTAGAATGCTCTACTTCTTGGATTTTCATATTGCAAAAATGAAAGTCGAAATTGAAATGAAATGAAATTAAATTGAACCCATAAACTTGCAGTTGTCAGTAGAATGCTCTACTTCTTGCATTTTCATATTGCAAAAATGGAAGTCGGGGTCTGTGACGAGGGTAAAACAAGATGCATAAAAAAGACATTGAAAATAAAGCAGAAATAAACAAAAAATAAAATAATTTTTAAATTTATATCATAAAAAGTTTTTCTTTCTATTTAGCGACAGGTATCACAGAAGATACTGAAATCGTTCATATAGATGACCATGCTTTTTATTTTACTTTAATAAAATACTTTAATACTTAAATAAATGGAAAAAAATAATTTTTATATATATATATATATACATATATATATATATATATACACACACACACACAGAGTTGTGCTCAGAATTAATGGCACCCTTGTTAAATATGATCAAAACTGGCTGTAAAAATTAAATCTGCATCATTTTTAACTTGTTTTGGAGACAAACGTTTATTTCATAATGTTATTCCCCACCCCACTTTCAATTCTTTTACTTCAATGAAAGGTTAGATTTTTGGCAATTTTTTGAATGAAAGATCAAAAGGATAAACGATGCAGATTTATTTTTTTACAGTTTTGATCATATTTACCAGGGGTGCCATTAATTCTATATATATATATATATATATATATATATATATATATATATATATATATATATATATTAAAAAACTGTAAGTTAATTTAATAACAACAAAATTCCAATTTATTTTAATAAAAATCATAAGTGTTTACACCCCAATATTCCCCCAATGGTGTTACTGTGTCCAAGGGGGACTTGTACATTATAATACTTACATCATCTGTTCCCATTCTGAAAAAATCAAGTGATTACTCAATGAGCTACAAATGAAAACCAGATTTCCTGAACCAGTCCCACAACAAACAGAATGTGGCTTAGTGAAGACTTTGTTCCACGCTCAGAAAAAGCAAGCAGCTCGCTCTACAGTGCAGTATCGACGTGGGAGTACAGCAACCATCAAAAACAGCATGATCAATATTAAATCAGCTCCTAAAGAGAAACTTCTCTGATTCTTTAAGTCTGTTAACAGCTGTATTGATCCACCGCTGGAGGCTGTCCTCCAGCCTCAAAGAGACTTTCATCTTAAACTGTTTTTTGTGCTGGTGGTATACCAACAGCGTCTATATAATGAATGTTCTGGCAAGGATAACAGTTTGGTCTTGACTACACTGTAGTTTCCACAGTTAGTCAGTCAATGGGGAAATACATAAATTAAAGCAATATATGCTGAATAAAATATGTCCGGGCTTTAGATTTGTAGTAGATTCCTGTGCAAAACTCTCTGGCATAATATCAAGGCATTGCTAGGTCCCTCAAATGATTTTTTTAGCCTACATTATTGTCCACCATTGTCCACCAGGTGAGAAATCTCAAGTTAGAGGTTTCATCCATGTCTGTGGCACAAACGACTCTGGATGAGTTACACAAATTATACTTGTGTAAGTAATAGCAATAGATTGCCTAATAGAAAAAAAAATAACATAGACAAACAATTATGAATAAAATTGGGTTTTATACATGTATATATACACATTTTTACAATGAAAATGTATTTACAACTTTAAAAACATAAAAAATAACTATATACATATCTATCATCTTTGGCAAAATACTTGGAAGTGCAATACAGTATATACAGTATGTTGACTCTCTAATCCAACAAATTTTTAGACAACCTGTGCTGCAACAGAAGGCTCTATTGCTCATTCATCTCATGTAATCCCTCTATTCACTGAGTCTTTATATCATAATGGGGAAAAAACAGGACAGTAAAAAACGGGGAGGTAGAGAAAATAACCACTGGGTGGCGCTAACTTCATCTATCTAAACAGATTTATGTATTATTCATTAAAAGGGATAGTTCACCCAGAAATCTGTCATCATTTACTCAAGTTGCTCTGTTGAACACAAAAGAAGATATTTTGAAGAATGTGAGTATTTAAACAACTGCTGGTTAAAAAAATACTATGAAAGTCACAGGGGACCAGAAACTGTTTGGTTACCAACATTCTTCAGAATATCTTTTAAATTCCCCAGAACAAAGAAACTTTTAGAACAAATTGAGGTTGAGTATATGATGACATCTGGTGAACTATCGCTTTAAGTCTTATTGGGTCAAAGACAATTACTAAATAAGTAATCCTAAAGCTTTATAACTATGAAACATCACTGATGTAAATAATTCACACTAGATGTTTGGTATTTTAAATAATCAGCATTGTCGACTTTGCCTGTTTGGTTAATTAGTATTGCAGGATAGAGCTTTGGTGGGCTGAAGTCAGATGCAAATTTTTCTAGTTGGGCCAGAAATTGTAATTGTGTATGAGTAAGTTCCTATCATCAAATGATGTGAAATTAAATCAGCCATCAGCCACCCTGCTCTTTATATATCAGCATCGTATGGTGAAAAACACTAATTAGTGCTAAAGTAGTAATGTGAGCTTATATATCAACCACTGTGTTTTACAAATCAGCCTTGTATAATAACATTTTTTTTTTAAAAATGTTATTTTTAAATCCCTGAATAACATTACATTGCATTCGAGCATTTGGAAAATACACTTCTCGAAACGTATACATTTTTTCAGCTGGCCTGATCGGTAACATTGGATCAGAAGGTACACGGGCCGCTCTCCTGCACTGACTGCAGAGCTTCTTTGCCGTCCTCTTGCTGGCAGGACACACAGACCTCCTCTTGGGAAAGCGGCACCGGAGCTTCATCGCGGGGTGTCGGTGCAGATGTGTTCATCGGGATGGAACAGGACGCTGTCGCTGGGTTCAGCTGGCAGTTGAAGGTGGCCGTGATGCTGAGATTGACTAACGGGCTGGAGACGGACGGCAGCTCGTGTAGCGACTCCTCCTGACTGGTGCGTTCCAGCCAGTCTCCGCTGATGTGACTCTGGCTGGAGTCCGGCTGACTCTGGCTGTCCGATGAAGACATGGAGGGCTCCTTCTGGCACTTGTCGGGAGTTAATAGAAGCTGACAATCAGGTATGTCGCTCTTCGAGGGATCCTGCTCTGGCTGAAGAGAACAAGAGAAAAAATTAAATGAGGATGTGTAGAATACTTGTATCCCACAATGCAATGTGCTCGATTAGGAATTTCGTTGGTTGCATCCAAAATCACATACTTCCCTATTACATAGTAGGCGAAAACACTATGTGACAAAGGTAGTATGTCCGAATTCACAGTACTCAAAAAAGAGTAGGAAAAAAGTACCCGGATGACCTACGACTTCTGGTGAGATTCTGAAGTGCGTGTACGATGGAAACTTTACAATCCCATGAGGCCATGGGAGAGGATTTATGAATGGAAGTGAAGCTGGTAGGTCACATGATAATGACAACATTGCAAATGTAGTACGTCTAGATTCATACTATATAGAACACACATTTTTAGCGGCTGTGAAGTAATTGTTCAAAATAAGTACCTACTTAGGAGAGTATGTGATTTACGCAGTCGTAATTTGATTGGATAAATGAAAAACCGCACAATATTTCTATTTATTTCTAATATATTAAATGTATGACACTGAATTAAATATGCAATGTGGAAATGAGGTCATGTGACAAATTAGTTTAGTGTACTAAGAATTTCTTGTTGTACAACCCCATTTCCAGAAAAGTTGGGACATTTTGTAAAGTGCAATAAAATAAAGAATCTGTGATTTGTTCATTTTCTTAAACCTTTATTTAACTGACAAAAGTACAAAGGAAAGATTTCCAATGGTTTCACTGACCAAATGAATTGTATTCTGTAAAGATAAACTAATTTTTAATTTGGATGGCTGCAACACACTCCAAAAAAGTTGAAACAGCGGAAAAATAAAAGTTAAAAGATTATAGAATATAATATTAAACTGTTTAGAAAAAGCCCACAATAAGCAGGTGAATTGGCAAAGGTGAGGGTATCTTTATTGGGTATAAAATGAGCATCTCAGTCTTTGCTTGCAAAGATGGGTCATGGCTCACCACTCTGTGCCAAGTTTCATTAGAGAATTGTAAAACAATTTTAAAAAAATGCAAGATTTAGCAAATTGCAAAACAGTGAAAATGTGTGCTGTGGTCAGATGAGTCCATGTTTCAGCTTGTTTTTGGGAAAAACACAATGAGTTATCAGTCCCAAGGACAAAAGGGAGCATCCAGACTTTCCTTAGCGACAGGTGCGAAAGCAAACATCTGTCATAGTGCGAAGGTGCATCAGTGCAAATGGCAGGGGTGACTTGCATGTGTGTGAAGGTATTATTGACATGGAGACATATTGACATCTGACATATTCAGATACTAACATATTCAGATTGAAGAGAGATATGTAATGGTATTAAGATCACATCTTTCCTGGGTGGCAAGACAATATCAGGCCTCATTCAGCAAGTGCCACATCGGAGTGGTTTATAGACACTACACCATAGAGTGGATGTGCTTGACTGACTGCCTGCAGTCCAGATCTGTCTCTTATGGAAAATGTATGACCCATCGTGAAAAGGAGAATCAGACAATGACGACCACAGACTGTTAAGCAGCTGTCTTCTATCAAGCCAGATTGGGTAGTATCCTCAGTTCCCGAACAATTAAAAAGTGTAATTAAAAGGAAAGAGGATGGGACACAGTGGTAAACATGCCTCTGTCCCAACTTATTTGGAGTGTGTTGCAGCCATCAAAATCCAAGCATATTTATCTTTACAAAATACAATTAAGTTGATCAGTGAAAACATTGGAAATCTTTTCTTAGTGCTTTTGTCAGTTACATAAAGGTTGGTTTGTACACTCGTTATTGCGGTGCATTTTGGGATTGAATGAGTGCACTTAACATCCAAGATAGTTTCGGACACCACTACAAATAGTGCCCTATTTAAGGGTATAAGGCCGATTTCAGAAACAGCCTTATTATATCTCTACTTTCCAGAAATAGTAATAGTAGTATGCTAGTATGCTTATCCTTTATATGTAACAAAACAAGATATATAGACTTACTGTATCTTTATATGGCAGAAATAGTATTAGTACAATAGTATTATGATGGTATGCTATTTAGAATTTAGGCTTGTTGATTGGAGAACCTAAATTTAACATTAAAATTCTGCTGGTAGTTTACATTTTTTACTAGTGGTTTACCTTGTTTGATAATAAAGCTACACCAAAAAAATTGCTTTAAACATACCATTTTCTTTTTAAAAAAATCTTTAAAAAATAATATGCAGTACATAGAAAAGAAAAACGTACCTTTGTGCCCCCTGTGATTGGAACCTTGTTGTGTGCACCTGCAGGAGAAAGTTAGAGAAAGACGTCACAGAAAGCATAAAAAAAGTGATCATGATAAAAAAATTAAAAAGTACCGAATCTGAATCTAAAGAGCAGATAACATTTAACTGATCTACCAAAATTACTTCTTTGATCTCTTCATTATTTAAATGAAAATACCCACACTACCTTTTCTCTTATGTAACACGCATGTAATCCCCATCACTGCCAACGTCAGCAAAACCAGAACACCACAAACAATGACTGAAGAGAACAGAAACAGAGATAAAGACAGACCACAGAAGAAACAATAAAAGGTTACAAGTGACAAAGTGAGGAAGGAAATGCATGACAGAGAATAAAACATTCAAACATTGTCACAAGCAAGGCATCAAAAAGTGACTCAGTGACAGATACAGTCTTTTTGTCTGATTAAAAAAAAAAATCTTCAAATCAAAGCTTGTAATGTTATGATTCACCTGTAGCTGATTGTTTTGGTTCATGGCTTATAACTCTTTGACAAAAACTCATAAATCCTATAGAAATACTAAGAAGTTAAAATAAAAATAGGTTGGTGGGACTTTTGCACTCTATTAAGTTGCGTTCTGGAATACTTGATTCTGATTGGTCGATCAGAGCATTCTGCAGTAAAATATTTGTGTTTAAATTATGTTTGCACCAGGCAACCGATTTCCTGCATAGTATTCCGATACTATTTAACAACATGGTACTTTTATGAGGATTGCAACCTAAATTTGAATGAAATGGCCTCATATTTACCAGCGCAGTAGATTAGAATGGAGGTATTTGGGTTAGGGCCTATTGTGGTTTGATTCTCTGGTGTGCTTGGCGTCATGCTGCTCGATGGAAGCAGAGATGGTGTGGTGATCGTGTTCATGCGCTGCACTTTAACCGTTGGACTTTGGAAATGAATTCCTTTTGGGCGAGTATGCTTTGAGGAAATCTGAAGAGAAACCTCTGTTGTTGTTGATGGGAGTGGTGTCATATCACACACCGTGTCAGTGACAGAGTTGCCAGGGCTTAAAACTGAACCGCCATTGCATCTAACCCAGAAAAAAAAGACAAATAAGCCGTATTCATTGGTGTATATTTGTAAGTAATGATTCTTTCTTTCCATTCATATCTTACTGTGTGTGTGGTTGGCAGTGCTCAGCATTACTGCGGTTTGAAAACGTTCCAGGCGGACACACTTCACACTTGACATCAGCTTTAGGTGATCCTGCATTCACAAACACAAGGATGATGCCACATGTAACTGGTCTACTGAAACAAATATTCACATACATCATCAAATGACTTTACGGAAAATTAATGCATTTCCCATTGAAACAAACAGCTTTTTATAAAGCAAGTAACCAGCAACCATTTGCTACATGTTGTTTTAGTGATTATAGATATTAAGGGGAGAAGCATTCGTAAGCTAGAACGCATTTTATTTGACAAAAGTTGAATGAGTCATCCATATTTTTACAATTTTCCCAAAAGAGACTGTAAATGTTAGATGTGTGCTAAAAAATAATTTCATCAACATACATAAATGCTACAAATCTCCAATTCTGGCTTCCCATGCTCTTATAGTGTTAACGTACAGTAGCTAGATTATGTTTGCCTCTTACCTTTTCTGATGATGCGTTCACCAGGTTTGCAGGATCTATATTTTCTACATTGATCACATTCATTAACAGTGTCCATGCAGGTCATTCCAGGCTTGCAAACGCAAACAGTTTGGGTATCAGCGGAGCATTTCTTATGATAAGCCAGTCCTTTCTCTATCAAGAAGAATTGAACACAGTTGGGGGAAAAAATTAAATAAATATTTTTATACAAGTAAATTCAGTGTTCGAACACACAAAACACTAAAATACCCGTGACAAAGTTGGTTATGTCTTAAGTGAAAGTAAACAGTTGAGAGAGAAATCTGATGTGTATCATTATATTGGATCCGCTCATTAAATCTTAAAATTACAGCAGCCTATAAAAATCTGCTGCTGTCCATATCATTAATATTAATCAAACAAAACACATCTTGAGATAGATGAACATGTTTAATTTATACAGTGAACACTTTTTTTCTGTGGTATCGAAGGGCTTTAAGTAATAAATGAAAAGCAAAGTTACATTAACCCCCACCCCCCAATTTATTTATTTATTTAGTTGATCAGAGAAAAAAATTCGATCCGTGACTCAAAAAACGTAATATGATCCGAACCGTGAGTTTAGTGATTCGTTGCACCACTAGCCTGTGCCCTCTAAAGTTTTATGACTGAACTATATATTTAACTATATTAGTTCAAATTAACTAACAATGAGCATTTATTAATCTTAATTTCAATGTTTACTAACACATTATTTAAATCAAAAGATGTATCTGTTAATATTTTTAATGGACCCTAGGTAACATGAACTAACAATGAACAGATGTATTTTATAAACAAAAGTTAACAAAGATGAATAAATACTGTTAATAAATGTATAAATGCAAAGTGTTACTGTAAATGCTCACATGAGCAATTTTGTGGAAATCAGCATGTAGTTTGTTTAATCCGTACATTTTATATTTTAATTTGAAACTTTCTAAAATTTAAAGGAATAGTTCATAAAAAAATGCAAATTCTCTTATCATTTACACAAATTATACGGTAGTTTTGTGTGAAGAATATTAACCTTCACCTCTGCTTTTTGTCATTTTTGTTGCTTGACAGCCTCTGTCACTCACTAATGGTCACTATTCACTTTCATTGTACAAAAAAATTGAAGTGTGAATATTGCGCTAAATATCTCCATTTGTTGTTTATTAAAGAAAGAAAATCTTCAATGGTTTGTAGGGGTGTAACGATATTCGAACCGAACCGAAGAACCGCGATACAGAACCCACGATTCGAATCGCGATACTCTCATGGCGTACCGAACACGCCCCGCCCCCTGCTACCCCGGCCCCACCCCGCCCGCTTCTACCCCGGCCCCGCCCAGCCCGGCTCATTGGACCTGGAATGTGTACACAACGAATTCCGTTTTGTAGCCTAACCACCATTAAAACCAAATAGCAAGCTCCGTGTTTTGTTACTTTCGATAATAAGCAAGGTGTAATCTTCAAATTCTGACTATTTGATCACAAAATCAAACAATAAATGCCGTTTTGGCGCTCTTTGATGTGGCGTGACAGATCGCTGTACTCAGGGCTCTCAAGTTTTATCAAAAGTTTAGAGTGACATTTAGGGGAGGAGCCACCCAAATATTTGCAGCAGCGGTCCCTCGACCCAACCAAATTCGCTTCAATTTTTGCTAGCAGTTCAATTTTGCCTATTGTTCATAATTGACCAGCACAAATGGAAATTATAACAATTGTTAAATCTGATAAAAAGACAAATTCATCCAAATAAAATAAATAGTTATATTTAAAAAATACAAATTTATTGAAAAATAACAATTAATTTGACCCCAAACAAGCCAACTGAACATCAGTGCTCAATGTACATAACATTGTGTCATAACAACTTGCCCTGAGCATGTATGTCAAGACCCAAACCGGTCACCTTTACAGGGGTCATCGGATCATAGCTGTCAACATTGAACATTGAAAATAAGGGAGATTTCCCGGAATCCATCCCCAAAATAAGGGATTTTTTTACACGATTCTTACCCACAAACTTTAAAAAAAAAAAGCACTAATCATTAACAATCTAAAGAGTTTATAACTACATATAGGCCTACATATGTGTGAGAGAGAAAGAGACAGTGTGTGTGTGTGTGTGTATGAGAGAGAGAAAGAGACAGTGGGTGTGTGTGTGAGAGAGAGAGAGAGAGAGAGAGAGAGAGAGAGAGAGAGAGAGAGAGAGAGGTAGTGAGAGACAGTGTGTGTGTGTGTGTGTGTGTGTTAGGGGTGTGACCGTAACCGTGAGACCGACGGTTATAGTTGAACACCGTCATTAGAACTCTATAACCGCCAAAATCGTGTTATTAAAATATTTGTTACATTTTTTATCATAGAGAATGTTTAAATACTAATATCAGCTTACGAGGGAAACGGAGGCGGAGTTAGTGGTGCTTCGGAAGTTCGGAGGCTGCTGCAGGAGATGATTTGGTAGAGGTCTGTGCCCCTTTACAGATCAGAGCGCACGCTGACACGGAGTTAGGGTTAAGCTTTGTTTATACCATGGTTTATACTCGACGCGTCCGCATGAGCGCGAAGGTGCGCGCGGCAAAAATGACCAGTTGGGTGCGCAAGACCACATTTCGCTTTGCTGTGTGCACGGCTTTTTTTGTAACAGCGATTGCGGCGCCGCATCCGAGGATGAACAACTTCAAGCCGAATCTGCCCAAGTACGTCTCACACAATCAGAGCGTAAAAATACGGGATATTTTACGGGAAAATACTAAAACGGGAAGACAGCGGGAAAAGAGCTAAAATACGTGAGAAACCCGGAAAAAACGGGAGGGTTGACACCTATGCATCGGATGCCCATTTTCCACAAGTTGGTATGATTCTTTTGGGTCTTCATGTAAAGTTTTTAACATACTTTGGTTAAAATTTCTCAATGGTTGTGTAAAACAACACCCTTTTTACCTCTTCAAAAACAGCTCTGTTCACAGTGACCCGTTTCGGTGCATGTCTCTTTAAATGATAATGAGCAACAACTTTTTGGCTTTTTGAGGATTAAAAAAAAAGTGAATGGATTTTTTTCATTGCATGGTGATTGTGTCCACACACTGCAAAGACACATTTATTTGCAAATACCATATAAAAGTGTATTTTGCATCCGATGACCCCTTTGAAAGCAGTTGGAGAGTTTTTGAATGCATCAAAAATAATTTAGCACGAATTTGGCTATACTCCTCAACATCAGCTCTCACTGTCTTTGATCACAGGCAAGAGATATCGTCCAGGAATCGTAAAATCAAAATGCTAAAAAAAATAAATGAAGATGTCCGCAAACCGCATTCATCAGATCGTGCTCTTTCAACTTCCACTCCGTGTGTGCGCGTGTTGTCTAGTAACGAACGAGCTTGCAGCGGGAACACATAATTTACCCGGAAACAACTAATTCTAATTGGCTGGTAGCTAGCATTTAACTCTGTATAACTCGAGACAGATGCTATGAACTCGGCAGAGAACTTCCCTCCGTTTGCCTGCGCCTCGTTCATTAATTGTATAGCGGGACAAGTTCCCTTACTCCTCAGCGTGAGAAATACAAGGTGTGGCGTGTGAACGGGTTGAAATGCGTGTGTCTAGACTTGAGAGCCCTGCTGTACTAGCTCCTCATTTCAAGTGGCAGCGCGGAGCTCGAGTAAACGCGATCATCTCTTCCTCAGTTACAGAATAAACATGAATGGACACCTGAAGGTATGTTGAAAAATACAGTATACTTACTGAAAGGCATCATAACTCGTGTAATCGCTCAATCAGTGTTTCAGCAGCGTAAAGACGTCAATAAAACGGCATAGCTTGTCACTAGCATTATATTTACCTCAACAGGCAAGTGATTCAGTGTCCACAACTTGTTGGTTCCTAGAGAAATGAACTCTTGCACTAAATAAATGCACTATATTATCCTATATATTATATTTTACTTAACCTGTTAATTATATCTTGATTATTTAATGTACGTTTAAAATATCTTTCATAAAAATGACAGCAACTGTGTAAATTATTATATTTCAATAACAAATTAGAGTAAAGTTAATGCAAAAACTGTCTTATGTTCAGTTTACATGTTTTCATACAATGTGTTGGGTGTTGATTATTAAATCTAAAAAATAAATAGCATCTGAATTTAGGCTCTGTTGTTAACCTTTAATGTTATAGTAATGTGCGGCTTCCTATATAGTTTACAGCATTAGCAGATTTTTAATCCTTACAAAACGTTTAATTGTAATTGAATTAATTTAAAGACAAAGACACCATTTTTTCATTAAACCACTGTTTAATTTTTTTTTTAGCTTTCTAAACCGAACCGAGACGTCAAAACCGTGGGAAAACCGAACCGTCAGTTATGTGTATCGTTAAACCCCTAATGGTTTGGAAGGACAAGAGGGAGAGTAAATGATGACGGAATTATTTTTTTATAATGAACTATCCCTCAAAGATATATTCCAAAGAATATTAAAAACAAGCCTTTTTGATTCTGGGGTGATTGTATTAAAATAGTTGACTCACCATCTTTACAACGCGGACAGGAGAAACAATTGGGAAAGTGGTTAAATTGATCCGAGTACTGTCCATCTTGACAGGGCGCACATTTGGTGTCTGAATGCGCAGTGCACTCTTTATCCAGACGTGTTCCTACAATAAATATAAATATGTCAGAACCTGCAGTCATTTCTAAACAAAACTAATAAAGTTATGAATACAAATGGTTACACTGTCCTATCGTGGTAAAAACAGAAACATTTGTAATCTTGTCAACCTACCTGGTTTGCATTTACTGCAGCATATTTTCAGACTTTTGAGGTAATATTCAGTGGTTGTGTTGTCACATACTCCATTTGAGCTATATGGAAGTGGTGCCTATGAACATAAAGGACAAAGCCAAAAATATCAGACAGTGACATTTTCCTTGACTTATCAGGAACCGATACTTGGACATGTCATGTGGCTTGTGAACAAAACAGTGTGCATCATTTCCTCCTATAAGTCTTTTCCCAAGGACGCCAAGTGTGGGACAGATAAAACATTTAGTGTGGGACAGATAAGTCTTTTCCCAAGGATGCCAAGTGTGGGACAGATAAAACATTTAGTGTGGGACAGATAAAACTTTTATACAAGGTTCACTGACATGATGAAAAATGTGAAAAACAGAGTAACTTCAAATGGATGGATGTTGAAAAAGCTGGTGTGATAGTCTTAAATCTGCACTCGTCAGCTACAAAGCTAGTCAAAACCTACAACAAAGTCTCAGTAACTAGTGGTAGACTGATATATCAGCCAGGCCAATTAAAGCTCCAGTAGGTCACTTTTGTAAACAAATATTTATTAAAACTGTCATTATGTCCTGACAGTAGAATATGAGACAGATAATCTGTGGAAAAAATCAAGCTCCTCTGGCTCCTCCCTGTGGTCCTATTGCCATTTGCAGAAATACACCGCTCCCGGTCAGAAACAACCAATCAGAGCCAGGAGGAATGTCTTAGCAGTGTCAATCACACTCGTGTACGCGCTGATCACCCCTCTCTTGCACAGCGCGAGCGCGTACCGTCGTTTGTGACTCTCCTGTTCGAACTCGTTCATCCAAATGAACGAATCTTTTTTCGAGTCATTTCGTTCATTCAACGAACGAAATGACTCGAAAAAAGATTTGTTCATTTTGAACGAGTCTTTTTCGGAGTCATTTCGTTCATTCAACGAACGAAATGACTCGAAAAAAGATTTGTTCATTTGGATGAACGAGTTCGAACAGGATCACGAACGTGCATCACAGAACAGAGCAAGGCGAGCATTTGTGCTTATAAAACTTAAAGTTTTGTATTTATTTTTGAAATGACCGATCGTTTCGCTAGATAAGACCCTTATTCATCGTCTGGTATCGTTTAAAGCCCTGTGAAGCTGCGCTGAAACTGTCATTTGGTCCTTGAAACGTTTGTGTCCTATTGAAGTCCATTATATGGAGAAAAGGCCTGGAATGTTTTCATCAAAAACCTTCATTTCTTTTCGAATGAAGAAAGAAAGACATGGACATCTTGGATGACATGGGGGTGAGTAAATTATCAGCAAAAGTATTTTTTAAAGTGAACTAATCCTTTAACGTTATCTTACTAGCTATTTATAACTTATAGAAAGAGTGCAACGTTATAAAGTTACATGTATTGCAAAATACATAATGATTTGAGGACCAAGTTTGTAGTCAAAGTATGGGCAGGCCATAGTCAATGTAAAGCATATTGTTGATGTTTCGTCCCTATTAGTGAATGTTCCATAACTGTTTATAATCCGCCGTCATCGGTGGTCCTGCTTACTAGCCTGCGCGTTCACGGCAGGCTCCGCTGTGGGGGAGGAGCTGTGGAGGGAGGAGCTGTGGGGGAGGAGCTGTGGAGGGAGGAGCTGTGGGGGAGGAGCTGTGGAGGGAGGAGGTGGGGGGGAGGAGCTGTGGAGGGAGGAACTGTGGGGGAGGAGCTGTGGGGGAGGAGCTGTGGGGGAGGAGCTGTGGAGGGAGGAACTGTGGAGGGAGGAGCTGTGGGGGAGGAGCTGTGGAGGGAGGAGCTGTGGAGGGAGGAGCTGTGGAGGGAGGAGCTGTGGAGGGAGGAACTGTGGAGGGAGGAGCTGTGGAGGGAGGAGCTGTGGAGGGAGGAGCTGTGGAGGGAGGAGCCGTGGGGGAGGAGCCGTGGAGGGAGGAACTGTGGAGGGAGGAACTGTGGAGGGAGGAACTGTGGAGGGAGGAGCCGTGGGGGAGGAGCCGTGGAGGGAGGAGCCGTGGAGGGAGGAGCCGTGGAGGGAGGAGCCGTGGAGGGAGGAGCTGTGGAGGGAGGAGCTGTGGAGGGAGGAACCGTGGAGGGAGGAGCCGTGGAGGGAGGAGCCGTGGAGGGAGGAGCCGTGGAGGGAGGAGCCGTGGAGGGAGGAGCTGTGGAGGGAGGAACTGTGGAGGGAGGAGCTGTGGAGGGAGGAGCTGTGGAGGGAGGAGCTGTGGAGGGAGGAGCTGTGGAGGGAGGAGCTGTGGAGGGAGGAACTGTGGAGGGAGGAGCCGTGGGGGAGGAGCCGTGGAGGGAGGAGCCGTGGAGGGAGGAGCCGTGGAGGGAGGAGCTGTGGGGGAGGAGCTGTGGAGGGAGGAGCTGTGGAGGGAGGAACTGTGGAGGGAGGAGCTGTGGAGGGAGGAACTGTGGAGGGAGGAGCTGTGGAGGAAGGAGCTGTGAAGGGAGGAACTGTGGGGGAGGAGCTGTGGAGGGAGGAGCCGTGGGGGAGGAGCCGTGGGAGAGGAGCTGTGGAGGGAGGAGCTGTGGAGGGAGGAGCTGTGGAGGGAGGAACTGTGGAGGGAGGAGCTGTGGGGGAGGAGCTGTGGAGGGAGGAGCTGTGGGGGAGGAGCTGTGGAGGGAGGAGCTGTGGGGGAGGAGCTGTGGGGGAGGAGCTGTGGAGGGAGGAGCTGTGGGGGAGGAGCTGTGGGGGAGGAGCTGTGGAGGGAGGAACTGTGGAGGGAGGAGCTGTAGCGTAGCAGAGAGCAAGGGGGTTGGACCTGTAAGTTGTGCTTGTTCAAATTTTCAGGCTTAGTCAACATTTTCTCAAAACTCCCTACTGCAACTTTAAAAACTGTAGCTCATATTTATTTTATTTAGTCTGACACTGTTAATCAGTTAATTAGTTAACACTGACGAATCCATTGGATATGAAAAACAGTTTTATTACAGCAAAAATATTAGTGTTCATTTAATTTCTGAAATGTTGGCATTTAAGAATCACAATCAAACACTGAAAAACTCAGATGGTCAACCACTAATTTGGCACACACAAACCCAACTATCTAGATGTTTTGAAAGATGTGGGTATTTCAACGTGGTTGCTGATATGTAAATATAGATAATATAGTTACAATTTATTGAAAGGAAAAGGAATATATATATACAGTATATACATACATGTATATATACATGTATATACTCGCACGCACGCACGCACGCACGCACGCACGCACGCACGCACGCACGCACGCACGCGCGCGCGCGCGCGCGCACACACACACACACACACACACACACACACACACACACACCCCTTAACTTTCACAGTGAAGAGCTTAACCACACGCACAGTGGAAACTGATATAAATGGCCAAATTGGGCCAAAGGTATTGATGGAGAGTGGCAAAGATCAATGCTTGTTGTTTTTCTGTCCTATAATAATCTTCTGACCAATAGATTGATATCCTGAGAGCTTATACAGAATCTCCAGCAGTTTGCTTTCTGAGTGCAGACGGTGTCCAATGTACAACTTCCAAATGATAAACACTGACAGAGGGGATGGAAGGTGGAGCAAAGGAGGACAAAAGCAGAAGTGAAATCAGAGGGAAATCACTGTTAACTAACTGTATAAATAATAATATACAAAATAGCGAGGGAGAAACAACAATGACCGGGAAACTCAGATCGGGAAATCAGACAAACATTTTAGAGGAAAAGCAAGGGACTTTTGCAAATCATTGGGAACTTCTTGACAACTTTAATACGCAATTTTTTTTTTTGTGTGTGTTTTTAAAACCAGCCACACATAAAATATACCAAGAGGTGATTTATAATATCTAACGATATGTAGAATCTTGCTAGAATTGTTTGATATCCACATGAATGAATATAACAGAGCATATTATCGAGATCACATCTAACCCCGAATCAAATGTAAAAAATGTACTATTTTATGCCTAAAGAAAGTTACGTACCAGTCAAGAGTATATGTTTGCATTGAGCGCCTATAGCAGGGGTTTCCAATCCTGCTCCTGAAGGGTCACTGCACTCAGAGTTTACACGTGTTGGACTTTAAGTGGCTTTAAGCTCCTAATTAAACACATCTGAACCAGCTAATCAAGTGCTGCCTCCCAATTCGCAAACTATCTGTCCTAAATAGTATTCGAAATTAGAATGAATGTGTCCCAAATCGTAGCATGTTGAAATAAGTATTCCAAAGTATAAGATCCTACTTTTTTCGGTTTTTCCGGCTTTCCAAAGTGCAGATCCATGCACACTCTACGGCTAATATTGCCCACAACCCATTGCGTGTTGGACGAGGATTCGATTAGAACTATAAACATGAGTAAAATGTGTTGAAAAAACACTACATACATGGCAGATTGGCAAGACGGTTAAGTAGAGAGGTTTAGATAAAGGGGTTTGAGTGATTAATTATCAGTATCCAACCTGACAAAAATATATTTATTCAATGCTATCAACATTATATTTCAACTGCATTGTGAACTTTTATAAAGATACGTTTGGTCATTAACTTTTAAATGCATCATAATGCAAATTACAAACACATGAGGAAGTCTCTGCATGAAAAACCTACGACTTGCAGATCAACGTGCAGCTACATTTCTGATACGGAAGGGAATTAAATTAAACTGAATGTGGAGGATTTTAACGGTGACAAGATTATTGACAGGATGCACATAACTAAGCGACAGAGCTGTCCGTTAAAGTCGCAATTATGACAAAGTAGTTTGTCCAAAGCTGTTTACTCTTCTGCTACACACTCAAAAGTATGTACTTTTTCTTCACAAAAACAGGACACATTTTTAGGGCATAGTATAAGAATGTGAATTGGGATGCAGCAAAGATCTTTCTAGGCATACTAGAAACTTCCAGGCAGGTGTGTTGAGGAAAGTTGGAGCTAAAGTTTGCAGGACATTGGCCCAACAGGAGCAGGTTTAGACTTTGGACATCCCTGCCCTATAGATGAAATCATTACAAAACACATTTCACATTCAAAGATCTAGGTATTTCCCAGTGTGAACAATCAAACAGTTAAATGGATTTATCATAATCCCTCATAGATCTGAAAATACAACCCTGAGTACATTTGTACAGCATTTATCGGCACTGTTACTGATCCGTGCTCCTAAAAAGGAAGTTGCTGGAGGATTGTACTTTCTGCCTCAGACCAAAATGCACAGAATGATCTAAGAGTTGTTGCAATCAAGTGTCACACTCAATTCATGTGGCAGGTTTATAAATGACTCATTATACTGAGAAAAAAAAAGAGCTGGCCCAAGAAACTATCTGAGATTAAAAGTCTAACTTCCAGATGAAAAATCAAGCTTTTCAGCGGGAAATGCACATTCTGAGATAATAATGCAGATTAGACGTTACGAAAAATGACTGCATCATCTCTAAAACCACTGACGTTCTCTCAGACAAACGCTCAAGATCTAGAGAGGAAATTGCTGAGGTGTGTTACTGGGAAACGACCCACATATACAGGCCAGCAGACTTCCTCCATGCAACAGTGAGCTTTACTGTAGAACAGACCTGAGCGATTATCTTTACACTATCAGTGTCCTTGTAAGTCAGCCAAACAAGTAAAAAACGATCTCAACAGTGGCAACACATTTACACGTTGACGTTGCATGTAAAATGCATGCACGTATTTCTTGTTAAAAAGACTAAAACATTGTATAACCAACCAAAATCATTCATTAATCTTTAATATACATGAATCATATCTGTTTATTATTTAAGCATTCTCTTTTCTCAGGGCTCCAGCACATTTCTCAGTCAAAGCAGTTTATTCTCCCATGGCCTACAGATCAAGAACAGCAAGTGGAACCTGCAATGTAACTTTTTAAAAGGTTACGTTGATAGGTAAAATCAAGGCTGATTAACAAGACTTAGCATGCTCACTTGACTGTCTTGTTGCATGGTAAAGTACGTGGTTGTGTTCTAGTTATACTGCGACATACGTGAACTCCCCACCCTCACAATCTAGACCGCAAGAGCTAGAACTCAGTAAGCATCTTATGGTCCTATGATACCAAAAATGCTGCACACATCGTTTTGAGATACTTGATGGTTAAAACTGCTGTCCATGTAGACCAGCACACTTTTTTTCTTTTCCCCTCATTTATCATGTTCAAAAATACTGTCTAGAAAGGTAGCTTTAGGCCTATAGTTTTTGCCTATGCCCATGATGCCCAACATGTTTTAAGATACCTATGATTCTCAAGAATGTAGTAGTTCACTAGTTTTCCCCATGTTATGCCCCCAAAATAAAACTAGTTGTAAGATACTTATGATACTCAGCACGGTTTTTTAGGCAAAGTCGCCATAAAGTGCTGTCTATGTAGGCAGTAATTTATGTTTTATTGTGCTCAAATATAATAAGTAGGCAGGTCACTGGGGTTTTCCCATGTGCATCATTCCAAAAACCACGTCAAGCTTAGCAGCTAGCTGAGTTTTTCATATGGTGACCAAAAATCTAGACTATAGAGTGGTGCTTACACCCAAGATGCCTAAAATTCTGTCTATATAGGCAGCAAACTGTGTTTTGAGATAGCCTACCTATGATGCTAAAAAAAAAATGGCATTACGGTAGGCAGTAGCTACATCATGCCAAAATGTGCAAAAATGTGTATGATGCCAAAATGTGCTATCTGACTGGGGGTAAGGCACTAGACACAGGTCATTAGTTTTTCTTTTATCATGTCCATCTTTCTCTCTCACACTCTCACACACACACACACACACACACACACACTAGAGTGGTGCCCAAGATTCCCAAAATATTGTCTAAGTAACGTTAAGCAGCACACTATGCCTATAATTTAAAAATAAGTCACGGCATGTAGCATATTAGGTCACTATGACACCCACAATGTTGTATACGTAGGCAGCACACTAGGTTTTGCATATGTCAAAACATGCAGCCTAGGTAGACAGCTACTGTATGTTGCCTCTGCACGTGATAGCCTACCCCAAACAGTAGGCAGCTCACTATTTGAGACGTACCCAAAACAAGCAACCTAGGCTGGTTCCAACAGCAAAATAACAAAACATAACTGAAAATAACAATGTTCTTCATTTACGACACACATTTAAAATCCCAGAATAACTTTTGTTTCCGTTTAGTGTTTTTCAGAAGTATATTTTCATGTCTATCAAAACACACTTGTGAAAGTCATTAGTATAAGAATGAATCATTACATTGTGTCTGTCAGCAACACACATATAAACCTGCTCGTTACCTTCCCCTCCGCCACGCGCCACACCGCCGTCATAAACAATAACCGTGAGATGAGAATCAACATCATCCTTCAGCGACCCGGACGCGCGACTGAATGAGAACTGACCATCACTCACGCGCTGCGCGTCCCGGAAATGTTGCAAGACAATCCCCCTGCATGTAACCAGGAAGCGACTGCGCGCGCGTGTGTGTGTGTCACACAAACACAAGACTCAGACCCCGCATGTTAACAAACTCTTAATGAACTCAAAAACCCATTTAAACCTGGCAATTAGGAGTTAGTAAAATAAAAATACTACGTAAATGAGGAAGAAATAAACAATAGCCTTTTCAGAACTATGTCTAGATCACCAAGCTACTTTTGAGAAATGTTTCAGTTCAATCACTCAAATGTTATATATTAAATTATAACAATGCTAAATAAAAGCATTGCACTGGCTTTATACTTATACATTTATGTAGCGTACAAATACATCAGCTGTAGGCCTACTGTTTTACTAGACCGGTAAACTGGGTGTGTGATGGATAAATAGATAGATAGATAGCATTGTTTTTATGTCTTATTATGTTTTTATGTTTTATTATGCTCAAATATGTCGTCTAGGTAGGCAGGTCACTAGGTTTTTCCCATGTCGATCATTCCCAAAAATACCGTCTAGCAGCTTGATGAGTTTTGAATAGGCCTACACATGAAAAAAAATTCCAGTCTATAGAGTAAATAAAGACATAGACTTTATTTTCTTTGTAAAGCATCAGAACACATTAAATTACAAAACCTCCATGCACACTGCCAAAAACAAACATAACAAATAGCAAAACAAATCAAAATAAATAAAGCTGACACACAAGCAAAAGTAAATGAAGGATGTGAGGTGTATGAAGCGTCTTCTGAAGGCACTCTATTGCAGTTTTTAAAGTTGTCATTTAAAGGTTGCAGGTTAAACGCAGTCTGCCCTGACCTCCTACAGACACCTTCTTTCCAGAGGTGAGGTCGGGTTTTTTTAGACATGCATATTAAACACCTACGTGGTAGAACAAAACCCTGTTTAGAAACAGACAGATGAAGTCTCTTGGTTCTCGACCACTCACTTAAACAACAAAACAATTCATGCACATGCATGCACATCATCTCCTTTTTTAGTTTTATTGCAGTCTTGTAGGATATACGTTGTGAAAACTCAAAACACTTTCGTGGGCGTTTTTCTCACCCTGTCTGTACCTCCTGTGCTCACATTCGTCATACAGTGTCTCTAAGAGGAAAAGTACATAAAAAATAAATAAAAAAAATAACAGAAATTTTTGAATTTTTTTCAATTCAGATGTGCATTTCGAAAAAAATTGACACGTAAATTAGGCGTAAAGGCCCATTCACACCAACAACGATAACTATACAGATAATATTAGCATCCACATCATCGGTTAATGCTTGTCTGTCACTTTAAATGCTCAAGCTCATTACAGCAGGATGGATTCTGATTGGCTGCCAATGTTTTTATCGTTCATTAGCTGGATAAAATCGTTCTGAAAGTGATTCCAACAATATCGTTTCTCTGCTGTTATCGTTATTGCTTTGGTGTGAACTCTGCTATACTGTTATTTTGAGAACGATTTTTAGAACTATATCTTTATCGTTATCTTTCTAGTTATAGTCCTTGGTGTGAACGGCCTTTAAAGAGATACTTCAGGATTTAGCATTAAGCTTTGTATCAGTAGAAAACCAATAGTATTTTCGAATTACCGTGCTTTTTGATGACGCAAAATCATCATTTTGCGTCATCGGAGGATTTTTGGGCCAGAGGCTTAAAACTACAGCCAGTACTAGTAGCTAGTTCCGCATGTTTTTACCACGCTCATATGGGGCGGGATCTCACTCACAGAAAGTAAAGATATGCTGCGTCCCGATTCGCATACTATCCGTCCTAAATAGTATTCGAAATTAGAATTAGTACGTCCCAAATCGTAGTATGTTGAAATGAGTGTTCCAAAGATACCCGGATGGTCTACTTTTTCCGGTCAGAATCCGAAGTGCAGATCGATGCGCACTCTAACTGCTGATATTGCCCACAACCCATCGCGCGTTGGACGAGGATTCGATTACAACAACAAACACGAGTGAAAGGTGTTAAAAAACTACAGACATGGAGGACGCGCGAGTCCGGTGGTTATGTAGAAAGGTTTAGATAAAAGGGTTTGAGTGGGTAATTATCAGTATCTAACATGACGAAAAATTATTTATTCAATGTTGTCTACATTATTTTGCATCTGCAGCAGCATTGTGAACTTTTGTAAAGATACGTTTAGCCATTAACTTTTAAATGGATCATTACATTCAAATTGCAAACACATGAGGAGAGTCACCGCATTAATGACCCACGGCTGCAGACCAAGGTGCCACAACATTTCTCTCCGAAAAGGTAGGAAATTAAATTAGATTGAATGGAGGATTTTAACTTTGACAAGATGATTGACAGGGCAGTTTACAGTTGCTGGACGCACGCGACAGAGCTGTCTGTTAAAGATGACGAAGTAGTATGTCCCAAAGCTTGCCTAATCTTTTGCTACACACTCAAAAGTATGTACTTTTTCTTCACAAAAAGAGTACATACTTTTAGGTCGTAGTATAAGTAGGCGAATTGGGACGCAGCCATAGTGTCAGCCATCTTTCTGTAGAAGCTAAGCTAACAGGCTCTTGCTCTGTGTAGAAAGTTTGTAGAAACTTTCTGTGTAGAAAGATTATAGTAGTCTAATCACGATGGCGGAAGGTAGTTTTGAAGTTGAAATGGCAGAAGGGGATTTCGAAGATCTGTTGCGCGAATCTGATGCTCGCGGCTAGCTGTACGAGCCACAATACAGCGACGAACAGTTGCGGGAGATGGAGGAACAAAAGGCGGCCGGAGCAGCTGCTGCAGCAGGGGAGCAAGACCTGACTCGAGCCCGGCCAGACTCGAGCTGGGGCGGACTGGTGGTGTCAGTCCTCTCGCCTATGGAAACAGATAGAGAGTCCTATTGTGCTTAACGTTACTGTTTTGTAGACAATATCGCCGACACCTAGCAGCCTACCGTCACTTTATGGAATGGGTCCTGCAAGGCGAGAGACATAGTAAAGGCTATCGTCTCGTTTTGCCCACCTGTGTTGTCCAGGATATCAGACGGAGATATCCAGCTCCTGAAGGGCAATAACTCACATTGGTTGTGGTTCTTTGTATAAACCTTTACTGTTACTAGAGTATTTATTGTATTAGCCTAGAGAATGTGCGGAGAAATTTTTCGGATACTGCCGCCTGTAACTGGTAGGCGTGTTTAGGGAGTGGCCTGGCCTCGTAAGGGCAGCAAAGTAAGTGCATTCTGGGAGTTGTTGTCTTTCAGCCACATGAGTAAAAAATACATTTTCTGCCTTTTATCAGTCTAGAATGCTTCAATTTCAAAAAATAATTTCACATTTCTACTATATAAATGACCACTATTAAATACACATTCATCTTCCCAGAGCAGAAGTATCCCTTTAATCTTCTTGATGTGCAAAAAGGCAAAACTCGTAACTTGGCGCTCTACATCTGGAACTTTCGCGCATTCTGTATTCGACTGTCAGTTCATTCAGGGTAGCCTAACCAATACATTATGTCAGCATGCGTGTTTCTCGGGAAGCGAAACGTATCGGTTACTAACGTTACCTCGGTTAACTGAGAATAGGGAACGAGTGTTGCGTCTAGTTAGACGCTATGGGAAAACTCCTTTTCTCGAGAAAATTGAAGCCTTTATTTAGAGCAGAGCGTCTAGCTTGCCATTGGCTGTGCTGCAGCAACTGCACATCCTATGGCGAGGCGGCTGAGATGCGCGAACAAATCAGGGCGCTTCGCGCCACAGCGTGTTAGAGGCCGCCAGAAGTGGCGTGGCTTATTACTATATTAGCCTGGCCAGGTCACCATGGAGTCAGGTTAAATCGACTGAAGCAAACACTCGACGGATGTGGTAGCATGGCAGGGTAGGCAACACTCGTTCCCTATTCTCAGGGAACCAAGGTTACGTTAGTAACCGATACGTTCCCCATTCGAGAACGGTCACGTTGTGTTACGTCTGGCTAGACGCTATGGGAACCCATTGCAAAACGCCATGCTATCACCATTATTTCACCCTATATTATTGCTCTGAACATATGCACAAGAGGCACTAGGATAGAAGCTAGGAACTCCCCTGAGCCAGGGAACCCCGGGCCCTTATAATGGAGTATACTTATCGTAAGCTAAGCATTCTGTTAGGGCGCCAGTGTCTGTTATCAGTGGCATATGCTTTGTAACGGGCCAGGTGACTGATGTTTGAACATTTCGGGCCGCCTGAACTGTACAATTATGAAAACACTCTTTATTCTCTCTGAACGAGCTGCCGTTGCTACGACGTTCGCCTGTAGTGGAGCACGCTTTACAGCAGGCCCACGGGGCGATCTTAAGGGTGGGATAAACAGAATGGGGGGATAGCACTTTTTGTGCTTTTTTTGGTTCACTGTAAAAAAGGCGTTTGTTTGCAGGGGTGCATTCTTGATGATGGGCCCATTTACTGCAGTAAGAGCATCTACAGTCACCTGAAGCCAAGTGGGAACTGTGAGATGTGCACGAGCTCTCTTTGAGGGGGATCCGGCTGCAGCGGGACTCAAATCCTCTCTTTTACCCCCCGCTAGGAGGGAGCCCAAGGCACAGGGTCCAACACAATCTTGGGTCGGGGGCCCTGAAAATGGTGCTCTAACACAATAATAGCCATCCCCCTCCCGATAGCCCGGTGGGTTGACTTAGTGGCTCGAAGGATTAAATCCGTAGCGCTGCGCAGATCCCTAAATGCCTCTGGAACTGGTCCAGTCTCATCCATAGCATGGAGGAGTCTGGCCTGATATACCTTTAGAACGGCCATGGTGTTCAGGGGCGATACAGCTTGGCCAGCGGCGGCATAGGCGCGACCAGCGAGAGCTTTAGTGGTGCAGCACGGCTTGGATGAGTGGACAGCTTTAGTTTTCCATCCGTTAGAGGTGGGCGGGCATAGATGCACGGCCATGGCCTCTTTTAGGAGTGGCATTCTGTCATACATCTTCTACTCAGCGCCGTCGATGATCGAGAGCGTGGCAGAGGTAGAAGATTTCATGCGCACTGAATACGGGGCGCGCCATGATTTTGTTAGTTCTTTATGACCCTCTGGTGGGGGGCCTGCTGGCACCCTTGCATGAAGCACCCATTGAGCCGGCTCACACCAGGCTCCTCAGGCAGGGACTAGTCGATGCCGAGGTCGCTGATGGCCTTTGTGAGGACGCAGATTAGTTCGCCGTCGACACTCACTCTGGCTCCGTCACAGCTGGCCTGGGACTGAAGAGCAAGGTCTGGTGTCGAGCTTGGCCATTCCCTCCCTCAGGCGCAGCGGGCGAAAGGCTGTCGTCGCCTTCTTCCTGAGGCCCCGAACGAGATGATATCATTTGCTTGAGATGAGGGGCAGAGATCCATTTGCGAGAACAACACAGGGGAGTGATGGGAAGGCTGTCACAGTGTAGGTACCCGCTGTGGTTGAGTGCAGCTCTTGCGTGGGCGAGGTCCAGGCAGATTACGCACTCGCTGTGACGGTCTCCGTCGAGCAGAGAGTCATGTGGTACAGTCGATGAGAGGCATTTGCATTTGCAACAACGCTCTCAGAAATTGCTCTTTTAGATCAGGTGTCGCGACGGCGAGCAAGCTGAAAGCTTTTATATAAAGGATATGGCTTCTCTCGCCGGATAGGTGCAGGTTAACGGCAAATTCAGGGAGGCGGTGCCGGTCCTCAGACTCTGCTTAGCTGGCAGTTCGCTCGTTCCGCTGCAAGGTGCACTTCGACGACAAGATCTATGGAGAAGTCAATGATGTGAAGTTTCGTTGAAGGAGATTAAATCTGACTCCATGGCGAGCTGGCCAGGCTTATATAGTCATAAGCCCGGCCCCTTCTGGCGGGCTCTGACGCACTCTGGCGTGAAGCACCCTGATTGGTTTGCGTGTCTCCGTGGACTCGCCATAGAATGTGCAGTTGCTGCAGCACAGCCAATGGCAAGCTAGACGCTCTGCTCTATTCTCGCTGTGCAGCTGCACTGCGTTTTAAAATAAAGGCTTCAATATTCTCGAGAAAAGGAGTTTTCCCATAGCGTCTAGCTAAATGCAACACGAAGTGACCGTTCTCGAAAGGGAACCATGACCTTAGCATTTAATATTGTGCCACGATCTACCAGGAATATTACACCTGGCCACTTGTGATTTTCAGCCTTGTGATTCAACTTGGAACCTTGTTGAAGCCTATTCAGTAGTTCATGCAAGAAACCACATGTTCAAGTTCTCACTTTCCAGTTGCTGGCACAGGAAAACTCAAAATCGGTTCCTCCTCGGCCTTCTCCTGTGCACTCATTGTTATTCTGACCTCCTGTGAGTCTGGATTTGACTCTTGCTGTGGTGCGCTGATAAGGGGAGTGACTTCTTCGCAAACTCCTGCCTCTTCCTTTTTATCGCCTGAGTTGGTGCCTAAAATCACTGTTCCAGGAGAGTAGATGTAGATGGACCCTAAAATAGACAAATGATGATGAAGTCAACAACTTTTATACTAAAAATCAAAACAGGTCTTATTTATACCCTCTCGATGCAAAAAATGCATCAAACTTATACTGCCCATACCTTTTTGTAGCCAAAATAATAAATACGTATGTATGTATGCATGTATGGCTATGAGAAACACACCAGACTGACAGACTGGGAAGAGTGATGCTGCAACAATATTAAATATTTGACTAAATAGGGTGTTTTTTGAACATTCAAGCAGCAGATCCTGAAAACTAAATCAAGATTTTGTAAAAGGACATGTTATGGTCTCTGTCTAGGTAGACAGAGAGGAACCAAACTGTTTTATATCACCTCCAACAGGAGCAGGAAAAAGCTAAAAGGAAATCCAAAACAAACAAAAAAGTTGTAAAAGAAAAAAGCCCCAACATAACAGGAAGTGAAAATGGAATTTAGACAATAGTGGACTAAAGTGCAAGGAAACTGCAAGTGTTTCTGCCCTAAAGGTTAAATGACAGGTTAATTACACATTTCCATCACATAGCCAGTCTAAAACATTTAAGCTCCAACAGGCTTAAGTGACACGCCGGTTCTAAATAAAAAAAATAAAAAAATACTCAATGGAAATTATTGCAACAGTTTCTGGCTTGTAAGAACTTCCTCAAAAATGAGTTGTCATCATTTCCTCATCATGATGATCCCTGTATCATCATTTGAGAATCACAAAAGAAGATGCTCTTTTGCCTACATATATATATGATATGTGTGTGTGTGTGTGTGTGTGTGTGTGTGTGTGTGTGTGTGTGTGTGTGTGTGTGTGTGTGTGTGTGTGTGTGTGTGTGTGTGTGTGTGTATGTGTGTATTATATATATATATATATATATATATATATATAACAGTGCACAGTTATATATATATATATATATATATATATATATATATATATATATATATATATATAATGTACACACATATCTTATTTAAACAAACGTTTATGTTAGATGTGATTAATCAATTTGACAAATCTAATACAAATACAATCACTTAATTTTTATACATTTATCAGAAAACAAAACTCAATAAAAGACTTAATTCATCTCATTTACATTTACGCATTTAGAAGATGCTTTTATCCAAAGCGAATTACAAGAGAGGAACAAAGCAATTTGTCAAGGAGCCAACAATAAATTTCAGGTTTGTAGAGAAGATGTTTTGTTTTGTTTCGTTTTTTGCAGTGTCCACATGACATATGCACTACATTCCAGATCTAAATGAGCAAGAGACTGAACATTTTTAGAGCTTCTTCCTATGATCTACTTCTTTGTTTAATCATGACAGTATTCCTTTAAATGATTTACAAAGATGCTGTACAATAAGTTCAAATGCAATGCGAAGGCAAATTCAACAAAGTTCAGAAATGGCTCAAAGCTCAGGGAAGGCTTCCAGGACTCACCTACAGTATTGCTGACGTTCTCAGCCTTCCCATTGTGCTTCACTGTGACACTAGATTGGGGTGCCATCCCCATACTCTGAACTTTGACCTTTCTGACATCACTGCCAAGCGGTATCTCAGCCTCCGTGTTGTGATCTGTTGAGGTGCAGGATTGGGAATTGGACAAAATTTGGTGGTCACCTGGTTTCTGTTTCCAGTGCTGCTGTTCTTCCTACAGTGACCATAAAACAAAATTATAGGGTAATTTTCACCTTTATGAGAAGAGCTACAACACTATCAAATATGGGAAAAAGTTATGTGTTTTTTGAACATTCAAGCATAAACTATTCTAGTAGAGCCCAAAACTTTGTAAAAGTGCATAATAGGTCCTCTTTAACACTTTAGTTATATGAAGAAAATCAAGTTAATTTAATTTATTGTGATATGCGATCTCAAAAAGTACTTACATGCTTTCCATTTATTAAACCTAAAATGAAAACAAGAAATAAGTAAATACGCTGTGTGTGTCAGACAGAGCTCGTGTAGGTGCGCGGTGTGTATGTTTCGTGCATACAGGCGTTCTGTGGTTTCTCAGGTTGCCACGGATGTGTTGAATGCATGTCATTCTGAAACACTATGAATATATATGTTGAGTGTGACCTTATGGGAATTAAAGCACGTGAGACACAGTGCAATTGGCTTTACTGTAAAAAGTTATCTGGGTGCATTCCAGGCCTCTTATAGACGCTACACAGCACTTCAGACATGACAATAGAATGCTGTGGTTCAAAAGGAGTTTCTTGTGTTTCGATTTAATTTTTTAATTTTTTTAAAATTACAAATTACAAAAACAATTACTGCTGACGAACACCGTATCATTGCAGGGTTGTGTTATTTGTATTGTTTTGTAGCCTGTTGCTTGCTTGTAGCCTGTTGCTTGCTTAAGTATTCATAAGATCCAATGCATTATAGTCTTTATATCATACCGAAGCATTTTGAAAGGGTTTTCAGCGCCTTGCCTTTCATCAGCATACAAAAACCAGCCATGAACAAGAGCATCAACACGAAGATTAACAGCAGCAGCCAACTGGACTGGCTTTCTTTGCTGTCTATTAGTAGTAGATTGCCCCCTGCTGATGACAAAGAGTAACACAATGTTATTTCACTCAACAATCCTATGTACCTGTATTATATTCAACAATATTAATGATTTGATTGCACTAACACTATTGGATGAGAACTGAACTGAACATTTTTTTTTTTTTTTGCAGAACAGCTTTATAGATAAAATGAACTAATTTAATAACTGATCTTTAAAACGGAACTGAGTCAACACTGAACTGACTTTAGTCATCCTAAACGGAAGAAACAAAATTATTATTTTTTTATTTATTTTGATCAGGGTTAAGCACACTTTGCCCACAAATTGTCATTACAATAAAGATTTTTTATTTTCGAGTCCATGATTATGGTGATTATCATTACTGTGATACAATGATTTTATTTATTAATTAAATGAGCACAAAAATACTACCATATTATTAAAAAAAAAAAAACTTTAATTTGGAGGGGGTTTCTGCATTAGGGTAATACATTCATACATTTCGTGAAAATAATGCTACAAAAAACTTGGTCCTAAAGTAGGCTTCATTTTCTTTATGCAAAATTGATTCATTTTAAATTTTAGGTGATATGACTCTGCTATATTCTTTACAGAATCTGGTTATTAGCTTGTTTCCGCCACACAAAAAAATAAACTTGTACTTGTCTAGCAATTGTGACTTTTTTCCTCAGAATTGCAAGTTTATATCTCGCAATTCTGACTTTCATTGGTTAAAAAAAAATATTCACATTAAGATTCAAATATTTTACACATTACATTCCAAAAAGACATCACTGTATATACAATCAACACATCCCAAAAGTACCTCTCCTTGGGGTGGGAGTTGTACTGGAAGAGAAGGTGGTAATGATAATGGAGGAGGTAGGTGATGCTGCCATCTTTGTTGTGGCATTCACACCCTCTCTGCCCTGTCTTGATGTGCCATCTGTGCCCAAGCTCCTGAGGGTTACTATTTTTTCCACAGTAAGATTAAATATTTTATACATTCCATTACACAAAGATATGATTGTATAAACAACACATCCCAACAGTACCTTTCCTTGGCGTGGAAGTTGTTTCAGAAGAGATGGTAGAAATGATAAAGGAGGAGGTAGGTGATGCTGCCATCTTTGTTGTGGCATTCACGCCCTCTCTGCCCTGTCTTGATGTGCCATCTGTGCCCAAGCTCCTGAGGGTTACTATTTTTTTTCACAGTAAGATTAAATAGGCTATTTTATACAATCCATTCCATAAAGATATGATTGTATAAACAACACATCCCAACAGTACCTTTCCTTGGCTTGGGAGTTCTTTCAGAAGAGATGGTAGTAATGATAATGGAGGATGTAGGTGATGCTGCCATCTTTGTTGTGGCATACGCACACTCTCTGTCCTGTGTCGCTGTGCCCTCTTTGAGCGTTATCATTCCCAACTGAGCACAACTGTAGAAAAGGGCACCGAGAGAATGCTTGAGACAATAGCAGCTCTGCCTTTTCATGTTGATTTAATATTGTGTTTAAAAGACAGCACTGGTTTAACATTCCTCAGATATCTAGTAGATAACATGCAAATAACTCAATATTATGTGTGCTTTTGATAACCTTAACCTTCCCAGATAGAATGTTCAGAATTCTAAATGTAACCATCAGAGCTTATATCGCTGTAATTTGCATTCTGAATTGTGATTGGTCTTATCGTCCTTGCATATATTTAACCATTTACAGCTGTCTGTACACTTCACAGGGACAGTGTGTTGATTCTCATACACAGATCTGTGATGAGAATGGTATAAAGTCTCTGATGTGGTACTTTACAGTTACAATAAACCATATACTGTAGTATAACAGACCGAATGCTGAAGTTGCATTGTAAAAATAAGTGGCAAACAGAAGCCAAGATATAAAATGTGTGAGAGATAGAGAAAGTGAGTGAGAAAAAAAACAGAGATAGAGGTAGATAGAAAAATGAAAGAGAGTGAAACTAGCTGACTCTTTATCTTACTGTTAGAATGAATTTATGCTGTTTTCATTCTCTTTCAATTTTGAATGCTGAATTGTTATATGAAGGACTAGCTGATTATTGCCAATAAAATTGTGTAAATCACACATTTACAAAAAGCATGCCTATTAAACAGTTTGAGTATTTCAGTCCCATAAAATACTGTTGCTAGTTTAATGAAGGCCAAAACAGCCCATCACCAAGTTATCCCCTATTTGGATTGACTACAAGCCTGAGGGACTTGCATGCATTAATGATAATTTATAAATAGTTTTTAAAGGTATTGTGGCAACCTAAAAAAAACAGTATCAGACCCATAGTGGGCCATGAATGTTCTAATATGTATGAATGTAACTCACTCTTTATGAGGCTTGCAGGCTGGGTCCAGAGAGGGTTCGCTGGAGAATGTGCCCGTCTTACAGGGAACACATGGTTTATGGCAGTATGTGACATAATTGTTGCCTTCCTTACAGTAAAACCCTGGTTTGCAGAAGCACTCCCGATTGCTTTCCTGAGTGCATGGAGTAACTTCCATCTGATTTTTATCCTCTGTTTCCATCCAAAATGTACAAAAGACATACAGAGCCGTCAATGACCATAATTGTACTAAAACATAAAGAGATCTTATATATTTTTTTTCTTTCTACTTTTCACATTAAGCTTAAACCCAGGTTTGGGACAATTCACACAGATTTGCATTCTACTGAGCTGGTTTTCTGTTGTTTTTCTATGTAAACATGCATCATAGACGGACGACTTTGGTCGACTTTGGTCGCAATTATCCATTAGCAGTGAAATGGATAAAAACGCTATCTCGAGATGTGTTGTTGAACTTATTTTAACTCAAGCACGGCATTATTAAGGCTTGTTACGTGCAAAAGACGTCTGTTCATTTTGTGGCAAAAAACGCGTTCTGTGTGAATGGACACTAAGGTTAAAGTCAACATTTACTTTTTTATTTCACATTCCCAGTCCTGTGCATGATTCATCAATGTTTACAACAAGTGTTAATTCAACACTTTCCTGAGAAGGGTTAGGAAACAAGAAAAAATAGAATGTAACTTGATTTTATCCAGTGGAATTGAATTGAATGGCGAAACTATTCCCCTCTCGAAAACTTCCTTAACAACCTTGACATCATCCATAATAAAATGTTGTTTCAGAGGCAGAGGAAGTTATTACACATTGCTGAAAGGTAAATAGGCTACATTGAACTTTTTCTATGTAATAATGAGCACTGATGAGTCAGGTCCAGGAATGAGGATGAAGCAAGTAAATAAAGGATGACATAATCCAGAGTTTTATTTACCCTTTCATTTAAATGCTGGGAAATGTCATGAACAATCACTAACCAGAACACTTTTGAGTGCAGAATTGACATGTCAGGATTCCCTGTCTGGATTTCCGGTAACAATTACTGTTGCACTCACAGTCGGGTTTGTTAAAACCTACATGAGAAACAGAACACAGAGATCAAGAGTAATCTCCATGTGACACCGCTCTGCTGGATGTGCAGGAGTAAAAGCAATTATGCAGCATGATTACAAGAGTTTTGAAGTGACTGGCAGCAAGTTTCAAAGCACACTCTCATAAACAAATTACAGATACAGACATTCTGAAACTTGAGGGAAGAGCATTCAGTTAAAGGCTGAGTAAACTCCCTATAGTCAATTCACATAAGTCAAGGCTTTATTGTGACAGAGGGTGCAAGCTTTTGGTCAATCTAAAAACACAGAAGATGATCTGTTGATGTCTTCTAATGGCAGTTAGGGACAGACTGACTGTTTTGAACCACCCATCTGTTACATTTACATGTTGACTGGCAGCATGACACTAGATTTTTCAATTTCACAAGGAAACACGTTTTGCAAAACCTTATGACTGTTCCAGTTGGTTTCAACGTGATTTCTAAGGTGTTTCGGAATAGTTGCTAGGTGTTTTTTTTTTACTGCCCAAGATGAGAGAGTCCATCTTCAAGAGTTAGTTTTCAGATAACTCTGGTACATACAGTAGGAAAGTGCATGTACCGGCAGGCAAAAAAGTGTGGCCGCTTGAAGTAAGAGATCTCTTCTCCTCAACCTGAACCACTAATAGCATGAAACTTGTGCAGTACAAAATTAGATGAAGCTAAATGGAATTGATGAGCAAGTAACCACTGTTTTTACTATAAAAGGAGATTGGGACATGCTTATGCTTATAAGGATGTTAAATGCCTGTGTCATTATCTTCAGACATTACACATAATAGGTAATGGTTACAGAGGTTTGTGGTACTTATTTTGAGGTTAGTTATTTTTCCATAGCGTAATTGTAAAAAGGTTATTCAGATTATTTTTCTTTTAAGAACTGTTCTCTGAAAGGTTCTTTTGGGCAAACCCAAAATGGTTCTTCCATTGCATTGAGAAACCTCTATTTTTAAGAGTGTGTAAGCTGTTTTAAGATTAAAACATTGTTTCTGATAAAAACACAAGATATGTCTGTTTAAATGCAATTTACGTCAGTATCAGCGTTCAAAAGACCTGTTTCCCACGCTCTTTATTTGTTTGTTTTTTCTATCAGTTATTTCAAGATAATAATCTAAAGATATCTCATAAGTGAGTAATGGACTGAGATCATATTGTATTGTATGGTTACACAGAATACTGTAGGCACACTCTAAAAAATGCAGGGTTGTTTTAACCCAAATTTGGGTCAAATATGGACGAACACAACTGTTGGGTTAAAAAAAGAAAAGAAAAAATTACCTAACGGCTGGGTTTGTCCATATTTGACTCAAATTAGGGTTGAAACAACCCAGCATTTTTTTTAGAGTGTGGACTGTACTTCAGAAATTTGATCTAATTCACCTCAGGCCAGTATGTTTGAGACATGACAGACGTAAAGATGAAGTGGTATAAACTTACCATTGGGACATGTAGTTGGACAGCTGGCATGCATACATGGAAAAAGCTGTTAAAGAAAAACAAATAAAACTGATTTGCACATGAATATGTTAATCATAAATATTGTCTACTTATATCAGGTTAAATCTTCTACTTTCTGCATTTTTCTTTGGCCTTTAATGTTTTTCTGTATTCTGTTGATCATTAAACCAGATGTAGTAAACTAGGCTTACAACAGTGTTTAAACTTGAGTGTAAATGTGCAGTCGTACTCAAGGTGATGACAGCAAACAAGCCTCCGATCGCATCAGGCAAAAAAAACAACACGTGTGCCCTGCAGATATGGTGAATGATAAGAAGCTTGACTTAACCTTAATGTATTTTAGAAAGGAAGTAAAGGTTCAAAAACACCTTCAAACATTTGTTATAACCAACGGAAGTTATTTTTTATTTTTATTTTTTTTGACTGAGTAGTTTTAGGATTGCATAATCAGTTAGAAAACAGGTAGGTAACATCACGTAAAGTTTGACCCCAAATTAACTCTAAGGAGCGTGTGACACATTAAATAGAGGATGCAGAGAAAAGTGCATGAACTTATTAAATTTACTAGGAAGGGTGTGCAGTTTTGAAGAGTCATTTGATGACAAGAACTGATTGTTTTGTAGGTTTCCCAACCTGCTTGACAGCCTTTACTGTTTTAATTGCAGATGCTTTAAATAAGAGTGTTTTACAGTATTGTGTCACCCTACCGCAGAGTGAAAACAGGTACAGTCCAGGGAAATTCTAGGAATAATGCCACTAGTTCTAGGGAAAATGCCATTGAAGGACAATCGATGGGATTGTGGATCTGGTTGTTTTCATGGCACTCAGAGGACTGACAAATTCACATATGCATGTAATCGTTTTTTGTTTTTTTGTCAAACTGCCTGAGATAAGGGGCAGATAAGAGATAGTTCACAAAATGGAAATTTCTCAACCCAAAAAAACACCCACTGAAAAATTCTTATCAGGTTTGCTTTCATGACCTGGTCACTACAGAAAACCACACAAAATGTACAGGGAAACAAGTTACTAAAAGCAAGCCATATGACACGGTTTCATTCATGCTGTGAGTGGGTGGGTTGGTTTTGCATCGGGAATCCAGAACAATTTGAATGTCCACTATAGGGTTCACCTCAATGATCTGCTTTGAAAGATCATATCCTCTTAGAGATTGGTTATTTTCTCTTAGTCATATGGTGGTAGAACTATTACAATTCAAAGCTCTCCCTCTGTATCTGGGGCAGAAATGAGTAGGTACAGATGAAGATTACCCGTAATTTAAATGCTTTGTTGTCCTCTTACTAAGATGACTGGAAATTCTTTTAAGACTAAATTCTGAAGTGCACTTGTTTAAAAGGCCTCTCAAAGGGTCAGTGTGCTGGAACTGAGAAAATGCGTTTTGCATTCAGTGCCTCTTGGTTGAAACTCTTTCAATATATCTCAGCCTAGTGTGAATATTCAATAACAGTCAACTGATACAGGCTGCATGCAGAACTTTTAACTAATTATTAAATGTCATTAAAGACCAATTGTCAGTGTCACAAAACCTAGTGAGATGCCTGGCATTTTATTTTAAACAATCGGTTCTTTGTAACAATCCCTCATCTTAGCAGGAACTATTTAGACTGTATATGGTTGCTTTGAAGTTTTAATTTGTTTTGTGGAGAAATAGAGAATTAAAAACGCGGTTTAAATTGAATAACAACATCAAATTGTAACATTGTGGCGCTAATTGGAACCCTTATTTTGAAGCTCACTTAGTCTTGAGACACATCCTACAGAGTTATGATTTATTCTAAACCGACAATAATAAAAGTTCCTTTGAAAAAAAAAACATACGTAATAAATTAATATTATTGAAAAACCTCTAGTCGAAACTAGAAAAAGCCAAACTCACCAGATAAAACAGCAGAATAAAAGTGCTACTTGTAGAGGTAGATGGTGTCATGATCAACAGCAGATGCAGATTCTGAGCGCTGTAGTAAATGTCATTCAGTGTAATGCCTTTATATGAGCGCGTCGGAAGATCCAGACCAATGAGTGAGGAGGAGACATGTGTTGTCTACATAGAAAGACCGCATACACATTATTAGTATCATTTTATTTGCAAGCTTTTTATTATGTGCATACCTTATCTGTACACATGCATTAAGATTAATTCAATAACGGCTGAACTTTATTTTACAGTCCTGTTTCCCATATACATACTATAGCTACTTATTATAGTAATTGCAATAACTAGGAAATATAACCCTGCACCTAACCTTAAGTAGTTACCTTATAGTACACATTAGTGCATGAACTGTCAAATAAAGTGCAACCTCAATAACCGTACAGTAAATGTTTATACAATTGATGCTAAAACACATAAGTTAAATACAAATTTACCTTTGCCAAATGTGCAGTTTATTTAGTGAATATAAACTGAATTAATGTAACTCAGTAATGTGGATTTAAAATATGTGCATAACTGACCACATTTGAGTATTTAAAACCTGTGCATAGCCTACAAGATCACATTAAGCACTTGCATTCAAGTTCTACGGTTCAGTGAACATTAAAAAACTCACCAGATGATGCTATGAAAGCAGAAATTACTGTTACACTTGATTTTCCATTTCATTTCTTTATTTGAAATTTAGAACAAAACCAGTGAACATCACCATGGTAGAAGTGCTTTACACAAATGATTCATGGTTTTTCATTATTACACATACAAAAAAGCAACTTGTTCACAAGCACTCTTTTCAGTAAATCCAGGAAATCCACTGGACGCAGACACATTCATGCGTTGCTCCTTTTTGAATGCAACTTCTTCAGAGACGTCAGTAAAGTACGTAAGAGCGGCTGTGGGCTTCTGGCCTTTTTGGGTCTAAATGCTGAAAGGCATATCGTGGCAGACGAGACACGTTTTGAAGCTGGTCAGAATGCTGGTGTCTTGATGGATTGGGCAGGGATGAATCCTAAAAATATGATTATAAGTGATTGAAAGTTAACAAAAATACTGAGCTGACAGAAATCATCCAAGATACACTAGATATTCTATATCTAGAAATAACTTGCTTCCAGGCTGAGTTTATTGTAAACTAACATGTATATGCAGATGTGACGATTGAAAGGAACAAACATTACAGATTCGACACAAAATTTCCAATGCAACTGCAAGACGAACGTGACCATGTTTCTGCACAAACATTTCAGTCGTTGGCATTTCAAAGGAATGTGTCAGATTTGTAAAGAAGATTAGATGTTTTTTTTCTTTCAGGATTTTCCAAGAAACTACATTTTGTTTGATCTCTCTTTACTGACTGTAAAGTAAACCTGAAATAGATTATCTGATTTGCATGACGCATTAAACATGAAATCACCCTGACACCAAAAGAATATAAAACGGTTGAAGCCATTAAAGCAGGTGCATTATGAAACAGATATTAACATTAATTGGTGATAGTTGAGGAGATTCCCCCTTCCATGAGAAGCGCTTTGAGTACCCAGAAAAGCCATATATATATATATAAATATATATATATGTATCGAATTATTATTATTATTAGCAGTAAGATAACATGCATATTATCGACACTACTGTTTTCATATGAAGTGATATTGAAATGCCATTAATAATTAACAAATTGACAACAAAAAATATGTAGTATTGCAATGGTCGCTTAACACCAGGACACCCCTATAATGTCTCACCAGTTTACTGTCAAGCCAGGATGAGGATGAGCCTCTCATGGCCGCATGTTTTGCCATTGAGCCCCGCAGATCCAGACTGCTCATCTGAGAGCCAGAGTTCAGGGTGGGATTGGACCACCCAGACAAACAGTGCTGTAAAATTCATATTTGCATAAGAATAAATAGTTAGCAGATGTTCATAATCACACTGAAAAATGTGAATTATCCGTTTATAAAGCTGACAGGCACATTAATAGCCAATGGCGATGATCTCAAAAGCCGAATATCAACCATATAATAGCTTTGGTTGATATACGGTACCTGTCAAACGGTTTGAAACTTTTTTTTGTCAAGTCTTTTATGCTCACCAAGGCTGCATTCATTTAAACGAAAACACAGTAGAAAACATTAATATTTCGAAATATTACTATTAATTAAGAGAATTGTTTTCTAATTTAATAGATTTATAAATCTAATTTACTCCTGTGATCAAAGATATTCAGAGTCATTACTCCAGTCACACGATCCTTCAGAAATCATTCAATATGATGATTTGCTTCTCAAGAAACATTTCTTATTGTTGTCAATATTGAAAAAGGTTTTTGCTGCTTCACATTTTTGTGGAAACAATAATACTATTCAAACATTTGTGGTAAGATTTAAAAAATATATATGCATACTTTTATTCATCAAGGATTCATTTATAACTGATCAAAAGTGACAGTAAAGACATTCTAATGTTACAAAAATTTCTATTTAAGATATGCTTTAATAAATGCTAAATCTATAAATAAAATAAACTTTCTATTCATCAAAGAATCCTGAAAAAAAGTATGACCATTTCCACAAAGATGTTAAGCAGCGCAATGTTAAGCACATTGATAATAATCTTAACCTCGTACAATACAACTTTAATTTAGAAGGATGTCCTGTTACTTTATCCACTACAGTAAAAGACCTGGGTGTTATACTAGACCGCAACTTGTCTTTCGAAAATCATATTTCATATGTTACAAGAACAGACTTTTTCCACCTTAGAAACATTGCTAAGCTACGTAACATGCTATCTGTTTCTGATGCAGAAAAGTTAGTTCATGCATTCATGACATCGAGACTAGATTACTGTAATGCTTTATTAGCTGGTTGTCCTGCATCCTCAATAAACAAGCTACAGTTAGTGCAAAATGCAGCCGATAGAGTTCTTACTAAATCAAGAAAATATGATCATATAACACCTATTTTATCATCTCTACACTGGTTACCTATTAAGTTCCATATCATTTACAAAGTACTAGTACTGACCTATAAAGCCCTAAATGGTTTAGCTCCTGTGTATTTAATGGACCTTCTATCGCCCTACAATCCATCGCGCTCTTTAAGATCACTAAATTCGAGGCTTCTGGTCATTCCTAGGATATCTAAGTCCACTAAAGGAGGGAGGGCGTTCTCGCATTTAGCTCCTAAACTCTGGAATAGCCTTCCTGATATTGTTCGAGACTCAGACTCGCTGTCCCAGTTTAAAACTAGATTAAAGACGCATCTCTTTAACCAAGCATTCACTTAATGCTTAACCTTTGATACTACTGTTGAATCAGATCGAATGCATTAATATTATGAACATCAGCTATGCTAATTATTTCCCATCTGCTTTTCTGCTGTAATCTCAGGACGCTAGTCCCGAGGTAAATAGCGTTCGTCAGCTCCAGTTTGTATCCAGCCTCTCACGGAGACTTTAGATGCCCCAACGCCTGTGAAGAGACGACTCGACGCCTGTGAAGAGACGACTCAAAGCCGGCGATATGTTATGCCCTAAGTTAATACATGATTAACTAACTGTATTTTTCTATGTACATTTCTGAAATGCACTTTCTGTAAAGCTGCTTTGAAACAATGTGTATTGTGAAAAGCGCTATACAAATAAATTTGAATTGAAAATTGAATTAAATAATCAGAAATGTTTCTTGAGCATTTTCTTTGTAAAGTTTCTACATTTTTGACCGTTACCGTACATATGTTTATCAGTTAATGCTGATTTCCCAAAATGAAACTCACCGAGGGCAAACTCAGACTGTCAGAGGAATCAAAACTGCAGCGGCGATGGGATTTGTATTGGTGAGCTGGCAGCAGAGTTGAGCGAGGAATACTGACCCTGAAACAAACGCAGAGAGACAGTCAGACACTGATACTCAAACAGTCACTCATTCACGGAGTAATACGAATCAAGTCTTGGAAACGGCAATTTTATGAGCTGTATTGTCTATACCCAACTGCACATTCATTTCACATTCTTAACAATTTATTCAAAAAAGAAAAAAAAACATTACAATTTTAATCACTAAAGAAAACATTTTGTTTGAAACGGTATAAACAACATTATTTCCAAACATATTTCTAAAGAAAATGGCATGCATTTTTCTCTTTCATAATTTTCCGACATCTTAATTTGTCATTGACCATTTAAAACAATTTAACTAAACCACTATTGACTATTCTAAACCATTTTAGATTTTTGTATGAAACACTACAGTTTTAAAAGTTTGAGGAAGGAAGGATTTCTTTATGTTTTTAAAAGTCTCTTCTGCTCACCAAGGCTGCATTTATTTGATCCAAAATACAGTAAAAACAGTAATAATGTGAAATAGAAATATTATTACCAATTAAAATAACTATTTTTTTATTTAAATAACTTTTCAAATTTAAGTTTTTCCTGTGATCAAAGCTGAATTTTCAGCATCATTACTCCAGTCTTCAGTGTCACATGATCCTTCAGAAATCATCCTTGGTGCTCAAAAAACATTTCCAATTATTATCAAAATTGATATTTAATTATTTTGTGACATTATAAATGTCTGTAGTCACTTTTGATCAGTTTAATGCATCCTTGTTGAATTAAGTATCAGCTTTAAAAAAAAAACTGACCCCAAACTTTTTAACGGCACCGTATGAATAAGTTTAAAAAGAAACTGCATAAACACTTTGCTGTGTTCACCTGATTAAAGCAGGCTCTGTTTCAGTATGAGGGTGTTCAGATTTGGGCATCTTGCACACCGGACAGGCGGCCTGTGCATCCAGCGGAACCGCAAACAGTCGACTGTTTATTCTGTAGCAGAACGTGCCTGTGGACCGAAGGCCAAATGAAAACGAAGACTTCAATTTTCTAGTGAACTTCATGACGTGCAAAAGCGATGTTATAAAAACACAAATCAGCAGATCTCTTACACTGATGCGTGTCTTCAGGCGCCTGCGGCTCTTCGTCATCAAGTGTGGAAGACACAAGATCAGCAACAGATGGAAGCCTGTGAAAAAAAACTGCATTTGCATAATCAAAACAATTTTTGACATGGATGACTTGAGATGTCTCAGGATTATGCAACAAAAGCCTGTGTGTTACAGTGCATGGTTAGGTGGTTTTAGACATCTAACCTTCATTGGATTATACAATAAATCATTATTTATCAGGGTTTCATTGTCTAATGACACAATCTGCAGGACCGACCCTGATAACAAGTTGTGGACACACTCGTCCCGGTTGACCTGACGGAAGCTGCGGAGCTCGCTGAAGAACTGCTGAGAGCGATCGGCAAGAGAGCTCTCGGCGTCCAGGAGGCCTACAAACAAATCAAACCAAACGGTTTCCTTTACTGGTTTCCAAACAGCACCTGCACGGAAAACTGTTGAGTTGAAAATAATTATTTTAAACGTTATTCAAATAACTTACCTGCTATCCAATCATAGCCCAGTAAAGGCTGTATATGTCTCTCTGAAACAGTATCCAGTCCAGCAGTCGTTGCGCTGTCAGTCTCTCTCTGCAGTCCCAAGAAAAGGAAAGGAAAAACACACAGTACACATCTGGTACTCTTGAAATGAAAACACTATGTAGCAGATGGGGATTTCTTCCTTTGTAGGTGCTTTTTTCACTTCTTTAGAAATCATTGTATAAACCATCAGATCTCCATTAGATTGAGTAACCTCTTTTTCCTCTCTACTGTGCACTGGTTACATGGCGCCATCTAGCATGACCTGGTTTTTATCAGCTGACCATGCTTGTCAGCTTTGTGTGTGTCTGCTTTTTAAAAAGTCTTGATGTTGAAGTACACATACCTGGTGACTCTCCGCTGTGAGAGGTGCAGATTTGGGCAGCATCAGTCTCACAGATCGGCTCTGTCCCATCCAGCGTCTGTTGCCTGTGTCCTGCAGTAGTGTGCTGTACGTGGACACCTCTGAACTTTGCTTCTGTTTGGGTTTATGTTGGTCCAGTGTGGGGTATTCAAAATGTTCAGAAAGTTGTTCATCTGAAGATACAAGACATTGTATAAGCAATGATAACACACACACACACACACACACACACACATATATATATATATATATATATATATATAACCTGTGATACTTTTTCAGGATTCTTTGATGAATAGAAAGTTTTAAAAAAGAGCAGCATTTATTCAAAAAAGAAATCTTTACTATGATTTCTTTATAATAAAAAAAATAGACATGAACATGACGTCTATAGAGACTAATGGTAAATAGCAAATATTACCAAATTAACGTTACTTAAATATAACGTTACTATTTACAGATAACATTACCCATGCACACTTTAAACGGAGCCCACAAGTTATAAACAACACCTCACACATCTTAAGAGACACCATCGTTGATCAATCGGGATAAGAAGTTTAATGTTCTGACCGGATATTATGACGGTTTTCACTGTTGTTGGTGAAGAAGGTGAAGCTCGCGCCGCACGCGCTCCGTTTCTCTCCGTTAAAGGCGCTCGACGCGGGACAATCCCGACGGTAAACGCTTCGTACACAGAGCGGTGACTTTGTTCTTCCTCGTCCGGCCATGAGAGAGTCAGCTGGTGGAGTTTTTCGGATTGTTTCGTCAGTTTCTTCAGTAAATCTTTGTTCTGCTTTCGTAAAGCGTCTATCTGCTCGAGCGCGGCCATTCCGTCGCCATAGCAACGAGTTAAAAAGAAAATCCAGCAGGCGAATCAGACGTGGAACAGATTAAACACACAACATCGGGTACATTAATCCTCCTTGGAAGCTAAATTCTAGTTTAATAAACCATGTTGTGTGACTGTGAAATATGCTAAAATAAAAAATAATGGGTTCTAAACTTCCGCCACAAGCGTAAACGGTCAAACTCAAACAGTGCACGGAGAACAGTGATTGGCTTGGCTCAGGACATTTCCCACAATGCATTTGTGTGACCACTGGGCTTATTTAAAGGGACAAGCACATCTATCTATCTATCTATCTATCTATCTATCTATCTATCTATCTATCTATCTATCTATCTATCTGTCTGTCTGTCTGTCTGGATCTATCTATCTGGATCTATCTATCTATCTATCTATCTATCTATCTATCTATCTATCTATCTATCTATCTATCTATCTATCTATCTATCTATCTGTCTGTCTGTCTGGCTCTATCTATCTATCTATCTATCTATCTATCTATCTATCTATCTATCTATCTATCTATCTGTCTGTCTGTCTGTCTGGCTCTATCTATCTATCTATCTATCTATCTGTCTGTCTCTATCTATCTGTCTGTCTCTATCTATCTATCTATCTATCTATCTATCTATCTATCTATCTATCTATCTATCTATCTATCTGTCTGTCTCTATCTATCTGTCTGTCTCTATCTATCTATCTATCTATCTATCTATCTATCTATCTATCTATCTATCTATCTGTCTGTCTGTCTGGCTCTATCTATCTATCTATCTATCTATCTATCTATCTATCTATCTATCTATCTATCTATCTATCTATCTATCTATCTATCTGTCTGTCTGTCTGTCTGGCTCTATCTATCTATCTATCTATCTATCTGTCTGTCTCTATCTATCTGTCTGTCTCTATCTATCTATCTATCTATCTATCTATGTCTAAAAATGTTATTTGATTGTTTATAATTGTTTAATGTTTTTTATAATTTATTACTGGTTTATCATGCACATGCACAACAATAAAATGTGTAACATTAATTGCTGGTTATTTCATTTTGTAGGAGCCACAGAAAGAAAAACAGAGAAGAAAAAATGTCAGCATCTGACAGTAGGCCTACATGATTTTATGAGATTCATTTAAATAAATCCTCTTTCTTACACCACAATCAAAAGAAAATTAGAGGCTACACACCTACAGCATTGGCAAAACTACACACATTTATGCATATCTCATATATTACTTCATATTTATTTGTGCATTAGTTCACTGGTCTTGTGTTTTGATTCTTAAGTGTTAGTGCTGTCCAGACATAATGTCAGTAATCAAAGCACAGCATGTGACAGCTAGTGAGGACAGTAATGATATGGACGCAGTGCAGACTAGTGTAGGCGCAGTAGCTCTCCATATTCAGAGCACGTATCTAATGTGTCCAGGCAAGTGCAATGTCATTAGACTGACCACTGCACTGTTGTGTTGCATCCCATTAACTTTAAACAGTGCTGGTCGTGGAGTCAGGTCACCTCTAACCGTCCCTATAATTTCTCGCTTCACAGTTTGTTCTGGGGACAATTAATGCATGCTGCTTGAATACTTCATAGCTCATTAATTAGAGATCATTTATCAGGGCTACAGGGAGAAAAACAAACATGATGTGGACAAGATGTAAATAGTGGAATAATTCAAAATAGGTTGCAGTATAACAAACAGAGCATTTTGGGCATAAGAAAACATATCAGTTAAACTAATTAGATTCACGACTTAATGTGATTGTAAAATAAAGTCTGTTATTTGCATGTGTATTTGACATATTCCAACAGAGGGCAGTATTTGGCAAATTAGACAACATGTTATGGTGAATTGCCTGGATTTCTGAGGGCCTCTGTTGTGTATAAATGACAGGCTGAAATTTTAACTGGTGTAGAATGCATGCTCAAATATTAAATATGAATTTCAAGGCATACAATTTTAACAGAATAGGAAGATTTAGCATGAAAATGTGAACTTGTCAGAGATAAGATCAGCTGGGGCGTTTGCTGTACAGAACAGGTATCCTGATATTGAACAGGCTGTGAATGCACTGATAAAAGAGCACTTTTGGGTCGATTGTTTCTGTAATGTGCCAGATAGAGGCTGGATGTTATTAAGATAAGACGGATTAGTCGGGTAGAGAAAAAGACTCCAGCCGAGTGCTGTTGAATCTTGCAAGAACACACTGGATAACGAGCACATGCAGGGCAACAAGGTCTAACGGTTATCAAAATCCCTTCACTGCAGTATAAAACAACAGTAAAGTGGCTGTAATGATGCTAAAGAAAAATCCACAACATGCATTTTCCGGAGAGGGGTCAACATCTACACAAGGGAATTCATGCAGTTCCTCGCATTGCCTTGGAAACATGGGCAGTAATAACAGGTTAGCGGACGCCTAAAGTACAGCATACTTATTTTGTTGTGCATGTGATTAAAAGTGCTACTGCAAGCAGGCACTTTTGGGAAGTGCAGCTTAGCGGTTAAAGATCCTGGCTAATAACCCGAGTGTTGCGGGTTGAGACCCTGAGACCTTGAGCAAAGCACTTTGTTGTACTAGGAGAATTGGAGTCACTTTGGATCAGAAAGAGTCTGCTAAATGGCAAAACCCTTCTGAGAGAATTTTTCTGTGGTCACTTTTAGAATTAAGGTTCTATATAAAACGCTATGGTTTTTGATTTAGAACCATTTGTGCCCAAAAGGTTCTAGGCATATTAGGAAAAATGTCTGAAATTAGCATAATACATGTTTAACAGGCTATAAAATATGCTGTATGATTAATTTATAAAATTTAAATGAATTAAAAGTAAATGAATTGAGTAAAAATAATTAATTAATAATTGTATTTTGATTTATACAACAGATGGTTGAAGGGGCTGAAAAATATAAGGGTTTGAAAGATTTTTCAGTGAGTGCACCAATAAAAAATGTTCACAATCTGACCAATAGTATGAATTAAGAAAGCATTCTTGTTCATTCGATTCTTGTTCTTCACTTTGATCGCTTAGCTTACAGAGTAAAGCCAATAGGATTACATTTAAAACCAAGGCTAGTTTAATTCTAGATTATTCACAAACTAATTGGCCGAACAAAAAGATATGTTCTGATTACAGGGTGTACTTTGACTGATGGCCTCTCGCCGCCTGACCGTCTCCTTGTTTTGCACCTGGTCTGATGAGTTAAATTCAAGCAGTAAATCTCCTGAAGGGAACATAGCAGTCAATCAGGATAGGAATGAGTGTGTGATGGAGGGCAGATCACCACACCATGACCAAAGCTCATGAATCTGCCAAGAGCTGCTTGCACAAAAGATGGACGTCTTCAGCATTCGTGTCGCTCACCTCCAGAAAGCAATTCCTTATCCTTAACTCAAGCCAGTCGCATTGATTTGTTATGTAAATTTGGTAATTTTGTGCATATATTCAGCTAATATGGAAATGCATTTGGTTATGTGAAACAATCTAGCTCATTCGAACATAAATTTGGCGGAATGTAGTGTGCTGTAGTAATACGTTATAAGTGCAAATAGTAAAAATAACACCATGTGCAAAATTTTCTGTATTGATCAATACATAATTGAATCCAGTTACTGAAACAGCCAAAAAAATGTTATACAAATGTATACACACACACACACACACACACACACACACACACACACACACACACACACACACACACACACACACACACACACACACACACACACACAAACAAGGTTTGTTAAAATAGCACAATGTGCAAAATTACAGGCAAGAGGTTTGATATAACATTCATTTAGTCAAGTTATGTTATGTTATGTTTGTTCAAATCACTAACCCTACTAATAAACTTCATTGCATAACTCGTCCTGCATCATTTGTGCTACATGAATGATATCTCAAATCATGACAAGAGCGGTACATTTACTTTTCGAAGCAATGGCGGATGATAAAATGCATGAAAACTCCTTGAAGTTAAAATGAAACATCACCTAGAAACCATCCACAACACCCTAGCAACCACATAGTAATCCCCTGGCAACCACCCATAAAATCCTAGATGCTCATGAGTTTTACAAGCACGCACCACTCACATTTTCTCTGGAAAATGTCAAAATACAGTTTGATTGTCACCATTTAAACAGCATTTGCCCGAGTGTTGAAATTAATATCCTGCTGCACAGCACTGGTTTCCTGGAACCAAGATGCATGCTTATTAAACGTACACTTCCGAGAATTTCCAAGCGGTGTTGTTCGCCTTTGCACTTTAATCTTATGTAGCACACTAAACTCTTAATAAAATAAAACCTCTCCTGCATAGGCTTTAATGTGAAGTTCTAGCTGAATCGTGAACCTGCGGCCTCTAATGTGACACGAAGCAAAGATGAATGCTCTTGGTCTCAGATGTCTGCTTGCACTTATTACTTGCTTCATGGCTTGTCATTTGAATGCTCAGGCACCTGCAGGCAGACTGAGGACTCGGCTCTTCTTGGCAAAACGTGTCTAATTGTGTACCAGTGCAGGGAGAACAAATTCAGTCATTAGAGATTTATTTGCCATGCTGTGTAAGACCGGGGATTGAGTTCGCTCAGGTAAATACTTCACTGTCTCAATGATTAGGAACATAGAAAAAACAAGCTTTAAAAGCTTTTTAATTAAGCTCTTAAGGCGGAACTCGTATCTTAAAAGAGCAGCTTAGCCGATATTTGTTAAAAGTCCATTATTTAAATGAGGTTTCTGCTGATGAACTAATATTTATTGCAATGATATTTGGTTTTCTGAGAAATGCTTGTTCTTTTATGAGTCTGGTTGTTAAATAATACAATAATGCATATAAAATAAATTTTTACTATGACATGTTGATTTGAATTGGTCAAATATTAATAATTTGATGCTTATTGCTTTTTATTAATATTATATATTTTTTTATTATGTGTTCAGATTTGCACAATTCGGGTGTGTAATTTCCACTTTACACAATCCAATCCAAGTCCCGTCCCACATTTTTTTTCCAATTGGATGTGTTGTGTCATTTAGAAATGTTGTGAATGGTAATTCACGTTGATTTTGAAGGTGAAGTGTGTAAATTCTGCACCATATTTCTGTCCCAAATGTAAATGATTAGTGCACAGGCAAGCATAATTATTTTATGGGTTTGTTCAGATCAGTAAAGGAATAGTTCACTGTCATCATTTACTCACCCTCAAGTTGTTTCAAACCTGTATGAGTTTCTTTCCTCTGCTGAACACAAAAGAAGATATTTTGAAGAATGTCGGTAACCAGACAGTTGATGGACCCCATTGACTTCCATAGTAATTTTTTTTTCCTACTATTGAAGTCAATGGGGTCCATCAACTGTCTAGTTACCGACATTCTTCAAAATATCTTCTTTTGTGTTCAGCAGAAGAAAGTAACTTGAGGGTGAGTAAATGATGACAGAATTTTAATTTTGAAGTGAACTGTCCTTTAAGTAAAATGCTTACTTTAGCAGGCAGCACTAAAATGAATACATTTGGAAATAATATTTTTTTTTCTTTTGGAGAGCTGAGCATAGACACACTAATCTTGTTTCTATATCCATCTAAACCTGACTAGAGATCACCCTGCAGAAGTTCGTCGTCTTTAATGGACGACCGTAATTAGCAGCCATTCACCCATGTTCCCTATTGTGAGCTAAAGGTTGTTCTCATTCTATTCTGGTCTCTAGCATTTATCCCTCGACTTGTGTTATGATGGGCTAACTGATATGGACAGCTGGGCAGTTCTGCACCAGTGCTGATCGCCGCCACCGGTGGCTCTCGCTTTCTCTAATATCAGCTAATTACAGTGGTTAATCAGGCTGGTAATGAGTATGGGCACCATGCCATTTCAATCTGACACCGGTGGGAGTGAAGCTCACTTCCCTGCCAAGCTGATGTCAGTTCCTGCCAGCTCCCCGACTGCGCTGCGGTCTTCAGTCCACCTGGCCTGTGAATAATGAGAGGCCAGCGGACATTAACCTGAGCTGCTCTTCCAGATTTGGACAACCTCTGTTTAACAGGTGTTGTGGGGTGAAATAAAGACGGCTAATTTAAAAAAAACATTTTTTTTATTCTGCTTCACTGTAATACTATTAAAAACATTGGCTCATCATAACTCATGCAGAGCTACAACACACACACACACACACACACACACACACACACACACACACACACACACACACACACACACACACACACGTTGTATTTTTGTGTATTATGGGGACTTTTCAACGTTATTTTTATGCTGTACAATATATATCTTCTGTCCCCTTACACTAACTCTACCCCTAAACCTACCCATCACACAAAACTTTCTGCATTTTTACATTTTCAAAAAACACTTAGTATGATTTATTAGCTGTTTTCCTCATGAGGACGCAAAATGGTCCCCACAAGGACAAGGATTTTGGATATTGCAATGTAGGGTTTACCAGGCCACACACACACACACACACACACACACACACACACACACACACACACACACACACACACGAGCACACACACACACACGTTGTATTTTTGTGCATTATGGGGACTTTTCAACGTTATTTTTATGCTGTACAATATATATCTTCTGTCCCCTTACACTAACTCTACCCCTAAACCTACCCATCACACAAAACTTTCTGCATTTTTACATTTTCAAAAAACACTTCGTATGATTTATTAGCTGTTTTCCTCATGAGGACGCAAAATTGTCCCCACAAGGACAAGGATTTTGGATATTGCAATGTAGGGTTTACCAGGCCACACACACACACACACACACACACACACACACACACACACACACACACACACACACACACACACACACACACACACACACACACACACACACACACACACACACACACACACACATACATATATATTACTGATACCGTCTAATTGACCGAAAGCCCCTCTTGATTTCTGCTAAAAACACAAATCATCAGGCACAAGCGTCTCTCGATCGCCCCTCCTCCTTTACATCCCTCCTTCTCTCTCTCTTCCTCTGCATTTTCCTCACTCACTCACACACACACTCACACACACACACTCAGTCAGTCAGTCAGAGGAACATCAGAACAGACAGCTTCCCCGACACCCAGCTGTCGGACGCTGCTTCATTTCACCACACACCAGCTCTGGGTGCAAACTCAGAAGGGGTGTTTGTGAAATTGAAAGGCGTCCTAACAGGGCAAACAAGGACTCCATCATCAGAGAGGTACGGACGCTTCACATTCTACAGCATGAGGGTGTTTAGTGTTGGAACTGAAGGGAATACTTTTTCTGTAGTTTACAGGTGGAGTTGTGTGCTGAGATGATGGATGCAAACAGGTGTTTGTAAAAGGACTTAAATTAATAATTCACTGATCTTGCACATCAATCATTGAGTTATTGTTTAGAGTAACGCAGTTTCTTTTCTGCGCTGCTTTCTGGTTTTTCTTGACTAGATTGTTTGATCAAAGGCTTTGCTGCGGGGGACTCTACATAAAGCCATCATTTACTCTCACAGCTCATTTTCTTAATGCACACATGCAGACGAGCTGTACTTACAAGTGCTTCCCATGATAAATACAAATTGCACGCATGACAGTTAAAATGAAATGAGTGTGACATGCTGTACTTCATTTAAAAGTCTTTTAATGTATAATGTACCGTTTTTATGATGTCTAATTGCAATTGACAGATAACCTGCTGAAAAGCTAAACTTATATGTGGGCATTTTATTGATATGGGGAGATGTTTAGGACTGTATACACAATGTGTAATACTATATAAATATATGGTAACACTTTACAATATGGTTCATTAGTTAATGTATTAACTAACATGAACTAACAATGAGGAATATATTTGTTACAGTATTGAGTAATCTTTGTTATTGTTAATAAAAATCCAGCTTTTCATTGTTTGTTCATGTAAGTTCACAATGCATTAAATAATATTAACCAATACAACCTTTGATTTTAATAATGTATTAGTAAATGTTGAAATTAATATTTACTAAGATTAATACATGCTGTAGATGTATTGTTCATTCTTAGTTCATTTTAACTAATCAACCTTATTGTAAAGTGTTACCAAATATATTCAAAATGCAAATGTGATTCTACTGATTTTCCCCATATAATAGTTTAATGCCACTAGTCTCTTCAATTATATAGTGCGTACACATACACACTGTCAGGAGGCATGTATTGGTGTGTTTTTATCAATGTGGATTATTACAATCAAAAAGCACACAGATCATTTTTGCCTTGTGCATAGCTGAGAGCTTTAAAAGAAACGTGACTAAAAATGCAATAGAAAAGCAACTAATGTCTATGAGATTGTTTTCTATGATTATTGTTTTGCCGTCAGACATCAAATGAGTCCGGAAATTAAACATTTTGCAGGAAATTAAACATTTTGCAGGAAATTTATCTTTAACTTTCCAGCTTCCAAGACAGAAAAAGTGCTGATGCTGACATGAAGCAAAACTCTTTTCTAAAACCACAGATTACATACATTTCACGATGTGGTTGAAGACACCCCGAGAAGGTTTGGATCTAGCCATCATTAAAAATGAAACACAACAAAGCTGTTGCTTTTTCTGAATGCATTATTACAATAACATAACCATCAATAATTCAACTACATTAACTTTTATCAGCTACATTAACTGCCTCATGATTTGCTTGCCTAATGTCTTTAAGTCAATTTACTTTCTTAATATGCATTATTGGTCCTTTGTTAACGATTCACCATTGCAGGTTATTCAAAACAAACAAAAAAACAAAAAAAAAGCTCCACTCTTTCAGCTGAGTGTGACCAGTGAAAAACCTAATATTGTTGTATCAAACGCGCATTCTGTTGTGTAATGCCCTCTTTTCACAATCCAATCCAATCAATCGATGCATTAACTGACCCGCCTCACATTTTTGTACTGAATGTGTCGTTTCATTTAGGAATGATATCAAATTATCAAAGTAAATGCATAGCCTACTATATCATAGCCTAGTGTAATCGTCATACAATTATTTATATTGGCTATATTTAAAAGTCGAAGACTGGAAAAAGTCATTGAAATTCGTGGGTCGTATTTCTAGTCATGTGTAGGCTATATCACGTGTAGTCCTAATACTCAGTGAAATGAAATCTCTTAACGAGTCTCTTATTCAGTAGCAGCTGCCGCATTAAAACCCGTTGTTTCTCTGGAGGTAAACGTGTAGTAGGCTAAAGCAGGATCCACTGATGCTCCACATGTGGCTCTCAGTGCTCACACACACTCGGGCCTCTCCACAAACACTTCAATACTCTATTCCACAGCTCCAAGAATGGGAAAATCAGAGAGCCAAATGGATATCATGGAGAAAAGCACTAAACCGAGGAAGCATCGCTGGACTGTGGTGGAGATCGGACTGTCTGTCATTGTTCTTCTGATGAGCTGTGCTCTGGCTGGACTCATAGTGCTCTACACTTCAGCTCTGAGAGGTGGGAACGCGTCACAATCATATTCAACACACTCAAACGAGACAACAAACATGCTCACGATCTTTGTGAGAAATATCCCGCGTTTATTTATGTATAGCCCACGTGGAGCAGCTTGGTGAAACCTTTCTTTGGAAGAACTTTCTAGAAAACCAGAATGAAAAAAAGTTTTAATTATTAATGAATTATATACAAATTATATGATTGTTTTTGTATATTTATTTTTATAATATTATTTTATTTAAAATATGTATTAAATCAATTATTATATATATATATATATATATATATATATGTATATATATATATATGAAGAGTTCAGATGCAAAAGCCTCTAAGTGCCATCTGAAATTTTCTTCTAGAATGATAATTTTTATCAAGCTCGTATATTTAAGTTCAGCAATTTCACTTAAATGGCAATGCAAATTACCTATTATCATATAGGTAAATTGTCTAGTAAATTGTCATTTAAGTGAAATGACTGAATTTAAATATACAAGCTTGATAAAAATTATCATTCTAGAAGAAAATTTCAGATGGCTCTTAGAGACATTTGCATCTGAACTCTTCATATATATATATATATATATATATATATATATATATATATATATATATAAAGTTCTGTATGTCGTATATATATATATATATATATATATATATATATATATATATATAGCGCAACTTAAGTGTATAGAGTTATCATATAATGATATCTCATACATTTTCACATAAATATAAAATGTAGAATTAGCCAAAAGCATCTCACATCAATTATATTCTTTAAGATCTTGCATTTTCTTTTTATATTTCAGAGCGTTTTAACATAAATAAATCTTCAAAAGGTAAAGTATGCTGTTAAGTTGACCATAAATATTTGTATCTGATTTTTATCCACACCGTTCATTTAAATCTACTGTTTTTTATTTTACTTTGAGTTTTGCCCTGCCATAAATTCTGCATAATCACTCCATATACTGTACAATATATTTGCACATAGTATAAATATACTACACATATGCACTACTATTAACAATTGAAACCAACCACAGTCACAGGTTTACAAAATGTATTTCTCATGGCTAGCTTTTGGTAAGTGAGCGAACAACTGAAGCTTTATTTGAATAAATTGCATTATATTACATGCTAGCCTGCAGGGTTAAGCTGAAGCAATAAGCTCTGACTATAGAGCTGGACTTTTGAGTGGATTATGTCACATGATCTCAGTAAGACATTAACCTCAATTGTGTTGTTTCTCTCACCACATCACAATAGGGCTGAAATATCCATCAAAAGCTGACAGCAATGTCTGTACAACCCCACAGTGTGTCACTGCCGGTAATGTCTGAAAGCTATCCTTTTATATACCGTGTCCAAACTTATATTCTAGATCTGAAACCATTTCTTGATTCATGTCAATGCCACAGCGGCCCGACTGCTCCAGAACATGGACCCCAGCGTGGAGCCGTGCCAGAACTTCTATCAGTACGCATGTGGAGGCTGGATCGAGCGGCACGTCATTCCCGAAACCAGCTCACTCCACAGCGTGTTCAATATCCTGAGAGACGAGCTGGAGATTGTGCTCAAGGGTGGGTTACGTCAGCTTCACACAAACACCATGAGTGTTATTTCTTTTAAACAGTTTCGTCTTGTTGGTGCTGATTCATTATCTCACAGGAGTTCTTGAGATGGACAGTAAGGATGACAGAGAGGCCTTCAAGAAAGCCAAAACGCTCTACAGCTCATGCATGAACGAGAGTGAGTACACAACACTGTGATCGACGTGTACTCTGTTATATTGTTTCTGTTATGATTTAAAACTACGCGTAAAAAAATGGGATTTACTTCTAAAGTCAGAAATGATTTCACATATAATTACGGAGAATTGTAACACATTGAGTTAAAACGTTATTTTTGACTAGAAAGACTGAAATAGTATTTTCTTGTAAAACATGCTACAATCGTTATATTTACAAGTTCGAAAACTAATTATTTTACACGTATAGTGTGCAATTCCATAAATCATTGCAGGTGACATGATGGAGTTTCATGACATTCTCATTTGTATGTGTTTGTGATAAACTTAATGAACACATTGTATTTTATACTGTAAATCAATGTGTTCTATATTGCAATGCCATTTTTCAATGAATCTCAAAGCTGGTTAGTTTCAGTGTTATTATAGTTGACTAAAACCAAAGAGTATAGAAGAACAAGAGGCGAAACTCTGATGCTTTTTGGGTAACAGCCACTAGGTGGCGCTTCGGTAGCACGGCCGCCATTTTGGGGTGAAAATTCCAACTGGAGTTACTGGACAACAGCACAGATAACAGTTAATCCAATCATTAAATACACACTTCGGGTAATTTTTTCTTGCTTTATTGAGTATTTCCATTTTATGCAACTTTACACATTTACTACTATTATTAGTTACCAACTCCACCAGGCCTGAAATATATTTTGTACGTTTTAATCCCCAGGATCATGCTACAAACATGATGATCTTATAGAACGTGATGGACAGTGGCTGTGTTTTTTTGTTTACATTGTCTTGCTTTAACGGTCATTAATATAACATAGTAGCCTACTGCAACAAACAAAAACAGTTGACTGTAAAGCTATTCTATTGCTGTTATATATATTTATTGTCCAACATTCCCAATTAGATCTGAAATAGCATGCCCTTTACTTAATTTTAGGTGTTGGTATTAATTCAGTGTTTGTAATGCTAATACTAAAGGTTTTGTGGGAAAAAAGTAGAAAACTTGTCTAAGTCTGTGAAATAAACTGTTAAAAGGGATTTGATGATGACTAGTATAAGTTAGTGATTGTACGTTATTCTGTGTTGTCATCATTCAGTTTGGATTTGATCTTTAATGTACTTTAAAAAAAAAAAATTACAAAGGAGCAGATATTGCCATAGCGACAGCAAAAAGCTAGTGGATAGTGATGGGAAGTCCGGCTCTTTTCAAAGAATCGGCTTTTAGAGCGGCTCGTTCGCGAATGACACATCAACACTATTGGACTGCCGAGTCGGTTTCACCCCAAAATGGCGGAAGCGTAGCGCTGCTGCTGGGCGCTGGTGTTGCAATGGAACGTTCTATTGAGTTTCACCTCTTGTTCTTCTATACTCTTTGCTAAAACTATGACTATTAATTAAAAAGATTTGAACCAACTCTGCTTCCCCCTGCAGTTCTGATTGAGCAGCGCGACTCGCAGCCTCTTCTGGGGCTCATTGACAGTATTGGCGACTGGCCCGTGGCCTCTGAGGTCTGGAACGGCACATCAGGTACTGGAGATAGCGCTGGCCTTCTCTAATTCACTCGCGCAGAGAATGGCAGAATCTTGAGCTTATCTAAATGGGATAAATGCACCCGCTCCAGCCGTGCTGTCGCTGGGTGTAGATAAGGCGCTGAACTGATGGGAAAGTCCAGTGGTTTCACAGAGCAGTGGCCGTCCTGCTCATCTGTCACGTGTAGAGGGAGATAGAGCCCCGTCGAGGAGGGTGAGAGGACTGTGATTATTGGCACTGTGCCTCATTATAGACCTCGAGAGAGGGCAGAATAATTAAATGTAATAGTAGAAGATGGCTGGAATAGAATCCACATATGCAGACATCAACCCAAACACACACTCTGGCCTTTGCTGACAGATTTATTATGTGTCATTAAAGCAATGGACAGGTAATTAATGCTGGTTTTAATGCCACTGGAGACGTTTAACCAAAACTGGCCTTTGGAAAACCAGCCTGTAATTATGTTTTACTGCATCTACTAGTATCCATCTGATTGTGCAAACAAAGGGCAATTTGGTACACTGGGTTTTATAGGTAATTTTTGAAATAGGTTCTTAACCCAGAATTTTGAATAAACGAGAAATTGACCATTGATGATGTGCAATGCAGTCATTTGCCATCATTTGTGGTTATTAAAGTCATTGAAACAGTGTTTGCAACTTATTTTTACTTCCAGAATGTGATGCATTTCTATGTGAAACAAGAAAAATGTAGGACCTGATTGTGTCCATTGGGAATTAACTGGATTGTGAAATGGAGAATGGAGCAACAAATAAGAAAGCTGGCTGAAAAGTAAAGTCAGTTCAGAGTAAAATATATTTGTTTTCATTGGAAAACCTGCACTGATGAATCACATGCAAGAAAAGTGTATTTTTATTATTTAATGTTGCAAGATCCCTTAAAATGCTTTAACAAATGCATTTTTCTTTCCTGTTTTGATTTATTTCCTAATGAAAAAGAAAGTTGAGGCAGGACAAATTGAGAGGATTGTTCTTTTTAGTGAAATATGAGACAAAAAAATGCATTTGATCTTAGCATTTACTTTCCTTGTCAAAGTATTAAACTGACAATTGATTTCATTGCATTATCAAAAGACTAATGGTGCTATAAAATGAATATAAAACAACGCAGCACGGAAAAGAACGGGGTTTCCTAAACTATTAAAAAGCAGTGCAGTTGTACGCAAAATGCATTCTGTGTGAACCAGCCCTATATACTTTATTGAAGTAACGATGCATTGACATGGAACTTGCAGTTCAGTAAGTGAATCCTTTCTTGATTCAGTTGCCATACTGACAGATTCATTCAGTGAAGGATTCCTCAGGCTGATTCAAACTGGCAACAACTCTTTTTTTAAATTATTCATAAGAATCGACTCATTTGTTCACGAATCGAACTAAACGGATCGCGCTGTATGTTTGCCAGTATTTTTCCGTATTTCTGAAATGTCACGATTCCGAACACAGCACCATTCTCATAGTTTGAAAACTGCTGATAATAGACTAAGAACATAATAAACGCATATCTGCGCAAAAAATTATTTTGGGAGCATGCTTATGTAGTTGTAAAGCATATAGATTGCCTCAAAGCAAACAGACATGGACTAAAAGCCACAAAACTTTGATGTTACAGAGCAAGCGTGGAGCCTGGAGGACACACTGGCTGTTCTGAACGCTCGTTACAATAAGAAGGCCATGCTTGAGATGTTTGTGTGGCCAGATGATCGCGACTCCAGTCGCTATATTATCCATGTAAGTTGTTGATCATCCTGTATAATTTACATTTATGTATGACTAGCAAAAAACTCATAGCTACCATGTTTTTGGACATGTATGATGGTACTTCCATGTTTTCTATGCCACACATCTAAAGCGTGCGTCCAGAAAGCCGCGTCTCAGTCAAAGTGCGAATGCTAAACTGAGCTCTCTTTCACGTCTTCTTGCACTTGAGTGGAAAAATTCTGACAAAATCCTGTAAAAAAAATAGCGAGTATTCTAGTAAACATAGTCGGTTATGTCTTAATTGAACGTAAACAATTCAGAAAGTAAACGAGGGTGATCAGTATCAGTATATTAGATCCGTGCATTCACTCTTAAAGTGACAGCAGCCTAATTCTGCTCCTGTCTGTGTTTCTAATGTTAATCAAACAACAAAGGATGAAGAAAAAGTCACTCACTGCTCTAGACTGAATAACTTTTTTAACTTTAATAAGGATGTTTAATTTATAATAATGAAGTCTATGCAGTGTTATTTTACATTTGCTTACTTAAAGTAAATTAAGTAAAAAAAATTTTTAAAGTAAAAACTTACTTTAAAAAGTTAGTTTTAGGCCCTGTGTATATGGTAATTCCATTTTTATTGTACTGTATATCCAATAGAAATACCATGTTTATCATGGTATTACCATAGTCTTTTGGACGTGCACGATGGTGCTACTATGGTTTTCTGGAAGTGTACCTATATGCAATACCATGATTTTGGGCATACATTTAAAGAGTAGTATATAAATATGGTAACCATTCAGCATCATGGTGTATATCAAAGTATCATGGTATTGCTTTATGATGCCCTGGTAATCACATCAGTACTTGTCGGTTTGATAGATTGGTTGCTTTAGTGGCACATCACCTCTGAAAACACACAGTGGCTAATTGCAATTTATTTCACATAATACTCCGTGATTAAAATGCCATTTGGAGCATGAGTTAATGAAACCGGGTGTGATTTTTATGTTGGTTTAATTATGAACAGAGCACTATTGGATGATCTCAAGCACGCCGCAGCCAAAAGCCATGCAGATAACGAATAGAAGATTGTTTGTCATAACAAATGATTTGATCAGTTAACTACGTCTTTCTGATTGCATAGGTTGACCAGCCAGCACTAGGAATGCCTTCAAGAGATTATTACCTCAGCGATGGGAATTATAAGAAGGTAAGTTGTGTCATTTTGTGAGAGCCATTCTCCCCCTCAATGCTTTGGTTATAATTACATGAATCAGCAGATCCTCCGTCGTGTTTGTGGGCAGGTGCGCAAGTCCTACCTGGAGTTCATGGTTTCCATGGCGAGGATCGCACGAGAAGACAGGAACTTGACCCAAGATGAAGAGCGCGTGTGGGAGGACATGACTCAAGTGTTGGAGCTGGAGACAGACATTGCTAACGTGAGTTTAACTGAAAATGGTAAAACACAACAGCCAAAAAGTAACACGCTGGAAGTAGGCCAGAGTGTGTGAAATGCGTTCTGGTGCTGTAAATGTCATACGTTTGCATCTGATTTCTGCCTTGTGCTTTAACAGGCTACCTCACCTGCCGAAGAGCGCAATGACATCACCGTGCTTTACAACAAAATGACACTGAGAGAAGTGCAGCAAGCTTTCAACCTCAATGTAAGTGCAGAAAACATGGGTTTTTAATGGAAGGGGATTTTTTTACTTTTACACTTGGTCCTCCTCAATCTTTAGTGTAGTCAATGAAAACTGCACCAGTAAAAGCTGTTATATATACTGTTCAAAAGTTTGAGATTTCTGTAAGATTTTTCTCTTCTGCTCACAGAGGCTGCATTTATTTGATCAAAAATACAGTAATAACAGTAATATTGTGAAATAATATTATTATTTTTTTAAATATTTCTATGAGAATATAAATAAAATACCACTTATTCCTGTGATCAAAGCTGAATTTTCAACATCATTACTCCAGTCTTCAGTGTCACATGATTCTTCAGAAATCATTCTAATATGTTGATTTGATGTTCAAACTTTTGAAATTTCTGATTAATTTAATGCTGAATAAAAAAAAAACTTTTAAACAGTCTAAACCTTAAGAGAAATTATGGTTGTTAATACAACAAAATAATTGTGATGAAAGGGATAGTTCACCCAAAAATAAAAATTCTGTCATTAATTACTCGTCCTCATGTCATTCCAAACCCACAAGACGGTTCATCTGCAGAAAACAAATGAAGATATTTTTGAAGAAATCTGAGAGCTCTCTGTCCTTCCATTGACAGCTACGCAACTACCACTTTGGCGCTTCAAAACGTTCTCAAAGATATCGTAAAACTAATCCATATGATTTGAGCGGTTTAGTCCAAATTTTCTGAAGGGACTAGATCAGGTTATATGATGAACATAATTATTTTAGGCTTTTATTCAGATTTAAACATTGATCATTGATTTCTGTGGCTCTGCTTCGTGGTGCTCTCATGAACGGGTTTGGAACGACTAACTAATGAAAGAATTTACATTTTTGGTTGAATTATCACTTTAATGTCTCTCCCACCAGTCTTTAGAAGCCAGAATATAAATGTAATAATGCCAAATTTGGTCAATTTTATATATTATAGTTACCGTTTTTTATTATTATTGTTAATTGTTTTTGCACTTTCCCAGAAACCCCTGTTGATCCAGGAACACATCCCACTTCTCCAAATGATCGTTGTTTTCTCATTAGAGCACATATGCTTATTGTTTTGTCTTTATGAAATGTCAGGGCTTTAATTGGACGCGCTACATCCAGGGAATCATGTCCAGCGTGTCAGTTACGGTGCGACCAGAAGAGCCCATGGTTGTGTACTGTTCACCTTACCTGGAGAAGCTCCGCAACGTTCTGGCCAAGCACAGTCACAGGTGATGTTCTTAGGTGACGCTGTTTGACACATGAAAAATGTGAGTTCATTCTTCATTGTCAAGTTAATTATGGTCATCCAGAAGAAATACATATTGGTTTCAGAGATGAGACAACTTAAAAGGTGAATGTCCCACTGAAGTATCAACTTTGTCACCTGTGCTTATCCTAAACTTGAGAACTAAAAGGAGAAATAAAACGAGACGATAACTGACACACAATGAGAGTAAATGAATGCGGATAGCATAGAATTTGAGTTCATATTAAGATCTCTGACTTTGACACACTTCTGAACACAGATTAAGACATCGTTAAGATCTCTTCTAATTCTCCTCTTTTCTAATTTGCGCTCCATTTAATCGTATTGATATCTAGGAGAAACAACTTAATTGTTAAGGAGATCTTCTCTACACTATTAATATGCATTTACATTTATGATGCTTTTATCCAAAGCGCTATACATTGCATTCAAGTTATTATAGTATTTCTTCAAATTTTAAATTAGTTTTCATTTTTAAATTTAGTTCTAGTAATTTTGTTGTATTTATTCTTTCAGGTTTTATTTCAGGTTTAGCTTTAGTAATTTTAATTCTTAAACTTATTTTTTTTTTAATGAAAATGTTTTTAGTATTTGGTTAGAAATAACAACACTGCTTCAATAATCCACAAAAATCACATTAGTTGAATTTAAGAAATGTAAATGTTAAAATGCACGTTGCATAGTTTTGTGCTGTATATGGCATTAAATGATCTGCACATTTGTGATCTCGGCAGGACTCTGCAGAACTATCTGGCATGGATGCTCATCATGGAGAGGGTCAACAGTATGAGCCGTCGCTTCAAAGACGTGAGAGCGCACTACAGAAAGGTCAGTCGCACTCGAAACAAACACAAACAGAGGAGAGCTCTCATGGCATTTCACTTCGCCTGCTTTAAAACTCACTTTTGGTGATCCACTACTGTTTCAATCCAATAGGTTCTATTTATTTTTATTAAACAGTTCTAATCAATCGCAACATTCCAAGTTGTGTGATTCCCTGATATTACACAGCTCTCTGGAATACTTGATTCTGATTGGTCAATCGCAACATTCCAAGTTGTGTGATTCCCTGATATTACACAGCTCTCAGGAATACTTGATTCTGATTGGTCAATCGCAACATTCCAAGTTGTGTGATTCCCTGATATTACACGGCTCTCTGGAATACTTGATTCTGATTGGTCAATCGTGCCATCCAGCGGTATGTTATTCCCCAATAACAACCGGTAAAACCTGTTAACACAGGCTTATCCGGGCAACTGACGTCAGCGCTATACGCTTGCTAAGAAAATTTCTTCTTTGTGGAAGTTTTGCTTTGTTGAGTTAATAAAATATTAAAACTCATTCAAATCAATATTTTGTGTACATTTATTTAATTATGTCATCCAGTATCGTGGACTCGCTCTTTTTTTGTTTCATACGAATGCAGCTGCTGCCATTTTACGACAATTGTTTTGTACACTGTTGAGTTAGATACAAGATAAGATAACAAACAGGTACGATTTTAAAACAGTTTAATCTGAAATCCATATCAATATATCCATAATTATTTACGTGGCGAAATGTGTAATAAGTGTTATGACTGTACCGTATCCGTTAAATGTCTGTCTTGTTTGAACTTGCCGCGCTGCAACTGCTCTCTCCGCTGAAGCTTTATGTTTAAGATCTAATAATTCGACAATATTTCATGTCTTTATTTACTTATCTGCCAAGTAGCCGTGTAATAAGCAGGATAATGTACATCCATACATCCATTGTTATCTCAGAATAAACCCCTTCAGGCTAAATCAAGACTGTCCCGATCACCCTGTCAGGGTTTATTCTGCGATAACAACCGGCTGGATGTACATTATCCCTTACTTAACATAATGTTCTCAACCTTATTTTGGTCCCATTTTTCTTCATTGCATTGTGTGTGTGTGTTCACTCAGGCTTTGCATGGCACTACAGTAGAGGAGGCGAGGTGGAGAGACTGTGTCCGTTACGTCCAGGGCAACATGGAGAACGCCGTCGGAGCTCTGTACGTCCGGGAAACCTTCTCTGGAAACAGCAAACGCATGGTGAGACTAAAACACCAACTCTGCCCTAAAAACACACAGCTAGACATAACAGGAACATCCTCTTTCAATGCTTTACACAATCAGAACAATCACACAAATGGATTGTTTAGACTGTTCCAATGATGGGTTCAGTGATTTGACTGTCAGTCATCTCAGTTTTTTTACGTTTATTTTTAATCTGGGATGATTTTATGTAACTCTGTATTGAATATCAAGATGTATGTGGCTTCATATAGTATTTCTAGGACAGTCAAATAGTTTTATTCATTTTAAAGTCAGCATGAAGTCAAAATTAATCTTAATGACTTCATCATCTTTCATCAAAATTTTGGAAAACGACTTTTCCTTTTTGGCGGACATGACATAGGTCTTCAAAAAAAATGAAAAAAAATTAAATAAATATATATATATATATATATATATATATATATATATATATATAATACCCTTAAACAATTAGTGTTATTAATCCGTTAAAATTTTAAGCTGATTGTTAATTTATTTTAATTTATTTATTATATAATATTTATTTAAACATTTTAATAATAATATTTTTAATATAATTTTTATTTAATGTATTTATCAAATAATTTATTTTGAAATTATACATTTAATTACATTAATTGAATGATTTGCCAACTATAATAGCTATTTCTGCTATTTGAAAAAGGGCCATTTCATGTTTACTTGAAGCGTGTCTCTCCGCTGTTGTTCAGGTGGGTGAACTGATCAAAAAGATTCAGGAAGCTTATGTGGAAACATTGGAAGAATTGAGCTGGATGGATGAAAAATCCAAGGAGAAGGCCAGAGAGAAGGTAAGATGGTTTTAATGGCCACAACTAAATAAAATGTTTTTATTTCTGGTGTTCATTCCTTAATCCCAGGGATTCCCAAACTTTTTTGTCAGCTGAACCCCTTGAAACTAAAATATTTACACATTTGCATGTTTATGGTTCTCTAATGTCGGTTAATGGTCACATGACATGCAGGTAAACAAATGAAATAAAATAAAAAAAATTTTTAGTGTTTTAATTTGATAGTTTTTATTTATTTTTGTATTATTTATTTAAATGTTAAATGTAATTTTTATAATTAAATTAACTATTAGCTTTTAATCAACTTAAAAAACGTTGCCGTTCCCCCACAAATCCCAGTTTGGAAAACCCCACTTTATCCTATACACAATTAGCTTTGTTAATAAAGTAAGCAAATTAATTATATAATATTCCAACTAATTTTTAAGCACAATTTCAATAACGGTTGTATATCAACATTTTTTTTATTTTTTACTTCCATTTTTGCTATGCATTTTATGTATATAGCTTTTATCTTGTTATTATCTTTGTTAAGTGGGTTTGATCTTTAATCTTACATAATATTAATTATGGTATTTTTATTTGCTTTTGGTGTTTTTTACTATAATGCTTTTTTATTGTAAAAATGTTGAGCTGCATTTATTGTATGAAATGTGCTGCAAATAAGGTTTATTATTAATATTATTATATTTGCTCTTACTATCCTACAGTCTGAGCTATTCTCGCTTTTCCAACCTCCTGTTTTGCAGGCCATGGCAATATCGGAACAGATCGGTTATCCCGACCACATCCTTGAGGAGGAAAATAAGAAACTAGACGAGGAATACACACATGTATGGAAACTCAGAGAACCTTGAGCTCAAAATTTGTATCTTGTATCTCATTACATAAATACAAGAATGATACATCTATGATATGTGTTTTTATGTTTCTGTCCACAGCTTAATTTCAGTGAGAACTACTTTGAAAACATTCTGGAAAACCTGGCAGCATCAGCCCAGAAAGGTCACAAAAAGCTGAGGGAGCCCGTGGATCCTGACTTGTACGAAATACATAAATATATGCTTGAAAAGACATTTTCCTTTCTTGCCCTTTCACTGAGTCATTGCTTTTTCTCTTTGTCTCTATGAATGTTTTAGGTGGATTATTGGTGCAGCTGTGGTCAATGCATTCTACTCACACAACAGAAACCAGATTGGTAAGTTCATATAGTTAGAAATATAATATATTTCTAATATATTTTAATATAATATAGCATTATTTAATGCATTAGCTAACATGAATTAACAATGCCTATGTTTGGATATTATCCAAACATAGGCATTGTTAATTCATGTTTGCTAATGCATTAAATAATGCTAACAAATGAGACCTCATTGTAATATGTTACCAACAAACAAAATAAAACAACAAAATGGCTGAATGGACTTTACAACCCTTCCAGTCTATTTAAAGCAAAAAGTCCACCAGCTAGATCAGCACAAACCAGTCTAGTCCAGATTCACGGTGTCTAAACAGGGTTGTGTTTCCCCAAAGCATCATTAGTCAACTATGGTCGCAAGTTATCGTCGTTATCAGCGTAGTTCAACGAGTCAGTGTTTCCCAGACCATAGTTCCAATGAAGATTTGCAAACAGCATTGCAAAGTTGTGTGTTTGGAGCGACAGCTCTCGACCTGTGGCTAGAAGCAGAGTTTCATGTTTTCATGACATGTGGACTCAATAAATCCTTATCTTAAGCAAAATAAGTAAGCTGACATTCAGGGCAATCTATATCTTTTATTTCTAATACATACAAATGTCATGTACGTCTTTTAGTTTGTCAAGAGATTTAAAGTATGTTTTTGAAGAGTGTGCATGTGCGTACGTGCTCCATGAGAACAAGCCTATGATTGAATAGCAAAACATCTAGCATTAATTCTATCACGTAAGTAAGTTAAATGTATTTATATAGCACATTTTACAGATAAGAATCACAAAGTGCTTCACAACCAAAAGGGAATACACAACATTAATAAATACATTACAATACATGATCCAATTTAAATAACTTAAGCAACAACAGAAATACACATCAGACCGGCCTAACCACTCTACAGTCTAGCTAAAAGCCTCTTTAAATAGAAGAGTTTCCAACTGTGTTTTAAAATTTTCCACTGAATCCAAGCAGCGTATGGAAGGAGTATGGAAGGAGGCAATGCGTCCTTCATTGAGGCAAAAGGATTCATTAAAATAAGTTATTACTCAAGCACCTGCGTGACATCGTTAGCCAACGTGGCAAATTTGCGACAATACGGTTTGGGGAAACAGTCATGACTAGCTAGTTGATTTCTTCAGTGATGCATTGTATATGGTAGTGAAGCAGCGAGTTACATCATTGTTCGGGAAACGACCCCTGATCTTTCCACAACCGCAAGCTAAAAAAAGCAGCATTGTCCAAACACGGGTCTTTTGTGAAGTATTTGTTCTGGTCAGATTTCTCCTAAGCTTTTGAGGGCTCTCAATACAAACGCTTTCTCAGCCCGTTGTCATAATGGCTCTAATGCCTGTAGTGCTTTTTTCTTGTAGATTAAACAAAGCTAGTTTCAGGCTCCAGTGCCCACAAAGCTTGTGCTTCCAGAGATGGGCTGCGGACGCCAAGCGCTGGCTAATACACAGATTACAAAAAGCCAAGTGATTATGCAGATTTTCAGCGGGAGAAATTTCCACATAATTACTCCTAGATTGCACATTTTAATGTTCCTGGACAATCTGGGAAACACTTCAAGCTGAATTGCCATTTTAGAGACGAGCGGCAGCTGTAACTGCGGCACGACGGCATTTCAGATCTTTCTGTCCTTCCAATATCACTTCTGCTATCCAGTGTTTACCATTACCATCACACTCTTTCAACTGAGTCTCTTAAAAAGCACTTTCCACACTCTCATTTATCTAATTTGTCCACTAACACGATGTCCATCAACTTTTGACATTTCTTCTAAACTAACAAATGTCATCCACCACATCTCAAATCTTCATGCATGCTGTGATGGAAATGACATTTTAAACATTTGTGGAATAATGGACTCCTTCAAACATTACATGACTCATATTTCAATGACGGTTTTATCATGGGTAAATATGAACGCTTACATTTTGAAAAAAACATTATTTGGGAAAATTGTTGATTGATGTCACAAATAAGCACTGTGGTGTAAGACTGGAAGCTTAAGCTGCTATTTTGAACCAGTAACCGGAACAAAAGTTGAAGGATAATATTTATTCAAAATATCCAATATAATTAATCTGACTCCATTTAAGTTGTTGTTATTCTTTAACCTCTTATTCTTTAAAGGTAAAGGTTTTTCTTAGAACTGTTTGGAAAACGTAGGATTTAACCTGAACATTTAGATAACGAAAGTTATAATCACTTTAGCTTTCAATATCATCAGTGATAAAAGGAAAGAGTTCATCAAAAAGCCAAAGTTATTTAATAAGTTACATGTTTAAATATACAGACAGAAGAATGGAACGACATACTGTATAGAAAACTTAGTTGTAACAAATAATGCACTGTTGTGCAGAAGAGGCCGTAAAAGCCTTTCTCCTAGTATGAGGTTACGCATTGGATTGGGGGAGTGGCAGGGTTAAAGCCTTTCTCCAAGATCAACAGTTACCTTTCCTTCTTATACCCTGAGCAAAGCATTGTTAAACATGAGTGGAATACCAACACCGAAACTGACCGACAGGAAACCAAAAGATGAGGCAAATGGGTAGTGATCAAGAGGGGGAGAAATACATTAACATATTCTCCTCAATGGATGTTTAACCAATAGTACCTAGATTGTATATTAGGATACTTTAATATCTCTAGTAAGTTCACCACCATTCATTTCAGTTTATAAGCTGTCAGATGAGACCAAACATGACATAGTTACATATTAAAGGATTAGTTCACTTTTTAAAAACCTTTTGCTGATAATTTACTCACCCCCATGTCATCCAAGATGTCCATGTCTTTCTTTCTTCAGTCGAAAAGAAATTAAGGTTTTTGATGAAAGCATTCTAGGATTTTTCTCCATATAATGGACTTCACTGGGTACCAAACGGTCCAAGGTCCAAATGACAGTTTCAGTGCAGCTTCAAATGGCTATAAAAAACGACACCAGACGATGCATAAGGGTCTTAAATACACTACAAATACATACACTAGTAAATAAAGAGTATGTAGTTGAAAGCATATATCCTGTGAAGCAAATGGTACAGACGTGTCATTGAGTTGCAAATAACTCCGTCCTGTGCCTGGAGTGTCCCAACAGTTCTCAATCAGCATATTGATGACATCCTTCGCACTAGATAGGCATTAGCATACTGTGGTGATGAAGGCCATTGTGTCACGTTTAATTCACATGTATGCCTTTAAAAGGATTTCTGAAGTACTAAGACAGTAAAGAGTTCTGCCCATATTTGCTCAGCCCTACAGTGGCATCATATAAATAATTTATACACAATAAATATTTAAGTGTATATGCAAAAATATAAATAAGTTAATATAAAATAATATAATAATAATATAATATATTATATTAAATGATCATACTTCAGAAGATGTTTTTACTTTAAAACACTATATTTCATGCGTTTCTCTGAAAATAAGTCTTCTTTTAAGACATTTAAATATTTTTACTGACTTTTCGAATTTACTCAAACTGTTCTCAAATATCATATTTTAAATATAATAAATAAAATAAATATATCATGCTAAATTCTCATTCTTTAGAACATGAAATGTATATATATTTTTTAAAGATCAAATATAATATTTTGAAAGTCTATTTTGAAATATTTTGTTCATTTGACCTTAAAAAGGGGGTTTTAGAAAAAAGCTGAAACCTCTTAGTTTTAATAAAAAAACAAATTAACCTCTGGGACATAAAAGTTTCCAAAGTTAACACTCTACTATTAAAATGAGTTTTGTTTTGTCATGTGACTCAATTAGTATCTCAAAAACGCATTTCCTGGTCAATTATCCATGCATTTTGTTGAATTCTATCTCTTTCTATGCATTCATCTTTCTTTCCTTCAGTGTTTCCTGCTGGCATCCTCCAGCCTCCGTTCTTCAGTGAAAAACAGCTGCAAGCTCTAAACTTCGGTGGAATCGGGATGGTTATAGGACATGAAATCACTCATGGATTTGACGATCACGGTAATATGGGTCTCATCTGATGGATTGTACTAATTATCAGTTAGCTGTGGATGAATAAACTGAGGATTTGTTGATTATCAAACTCTGTGCTGAATGACGGGTTTTAAATATCACGGATAAATTCTCCATCGGACCAAACCAGCATGCCACAATGCTTGTCTTTTTTTAAAATATGTCTTTGTTCCACAAAATGAAATATTTATTTTCATAGGCCGGAATTTCGACAAGGATGGGAACATGAACAACTGGTGGAGCAACTACTCTGCCGAGCAGTTTGAGGATCAATCTAAATGCATGGTGGAACAGTACGCCAAATTCAGCTGGAAACTTGCAGGAGGCCAAAATGTAAGTCGAACTTCGGTTCAGTACAATGGAAATAATATGAACTTCAGAAAACAAACAATTCAAACTCATATTAAGTCTTTACTCACAGTACTTGAGTAGAATGTGCTTGCTTTGCTTTTCCACTGGCCTAAAAAGCAATGAAATTAAATGCAGTGTTATGTCTACGGATGGTTAGTGGTATAAGGAAGACGTACGTAATAAAATTTAAACAGTTTCCTACAGTGCTAAACAAACAAAATAACAAAACAAAAACACTTAATTACTAATACCCACTCTCTAAACTCAAATTAAAACTTTTGCTGACATAAAAATATCAAAACACTTAAAAATAGAAAAAAATCTGCCGGTTGGGCAAGCGAGAATAACTTAAAACTCAAATAAATATCTAGCCACTAAAATTGAATGGATTTCTAGACAGAAATAGATTAATAAGTTAAACTTTTTACAAACATTTAAAATGTTTAGTGAAGATTTAGTGTACTCAAGTTACAGTCCCATTGGCATTTTTTACAATATTTATTTGTGTTTTGTATTTAATTTTTTTTTTTACAGTAAATATGATACTGTATTCAGTGCATTCTCTGAAAACTTATTATGGACATTTTACTTGTTTTAAGACTTCTTTTAAACATGGTTACTGACTTTCAGAAGAGACCAGCAAATAGAGCTGCACAATTCTAGATAAATTGAGAATTTTTTGGGAATCATGATTCTCCCACGATTCTGAACAGACAACTAAACAAAATAGCATAATTTAATAGGGATTCTGACAAAATGTTAATTGCTGCCGTCTATTTAAAAATATGTTCTTTTTTATTTCACTTTAATTTATGTAATTTAATTTAATTATTATAAATAAAACAATTTTGTTAAAAAATTCAACAACTCACTCATAAAGACTAAACTTGTTTCATTACTGGATGGATCAGCATTTTTTAAACAAATCTCTGGAATGAATGATTCAATGACAAATAAAAAATTTTTAACAGTCACTTGTTGCCAACTACTGGTATAACGATATAAATGATTCAACCGTTATTAGAAGCGTCAAGCTACTTACAAAAGGTGATTTACTGTGATTGTGATCGCTACCATAGAAATCAGTGTTTATATCTGAACTGTAAACTTCTATCTCAATACTTCTGTGATAATATGAATGATTGTAAGACAGATATAATTATATTTTTTGTCAAATGTTTAATAGACATTTAGGAATAATATCGTGTGGTTGTTTGAACCGAGAACGCAGTCTTTTAACGATTAATCGTGCAACTCAAACTGTCCTCAGATTTGTCACGACATTAAAGTCTGTAATTAAAAGATTTTAATATAAACTCAAACAATCCAAACTTGATACTTGAGTTAAACTTTGGATGTGATTTATATATGTTACACAGTGTTGTTACTGTAAGCTAAAACTTAAAATTATGCTATTAAAATCGATTTTTATTAATCGAAATGAAGCTGAAATAAAAGAAAATTTAAATACTGGATGAAATACTTAAACTTAAAAAAGATAGTAATGTTGTCAAATTACTATTTATATAAAATAAGCTGAAGTACTAAAATTAAAAGCTACATTTAAATATAAACATGAAAAAAGAACATAAAATTAAAATGAACAATGAAAATGTAAAAGCTAATTCAAAATATGAATAATTACTATAATAGAACATGTAGTAATTTAATAACACTAAAAAATGTTACATTCATGTTGTTGCACTTGCAGGTCAGTGGCATCACAACATTAGGAGAGAATATTGCTGATAACGGTGGAGTTCGCCAAGCATATAAGGTTTGTATGATTAATTCCCTTTAAACAACCAATTCGTAACCTGATAAAAACTACTCAACACCTCAGCAACCACATAGGTGTGTTGCTAATTTGTAAGTGGCTTTGGATAAAAGCGTCTGCTAAATGACTAAACGTAAACACCCTATAGCATCATGGCAAGCACTTTTCACATTTTCATGTAAAAATCTGTATATGTGAATTAGTTTTGTGTGTGTGATATTAGGCATATGTAAAGTGGGTGGAGAGGGAGGGCGAGGAGCCCCATCTTCCCGGACTGGATATGGATCATAAACAGCTCTTCTTTCTGAACTTTGCCCAGGTATGTCATCATGAATTACATACACTTTAAAACCTTGATGCCCATGCGAGGTCAGTCTCGCATAGACTGCATCAAATTAAACTGACATTACTTAAAAGACACAGGTGCTGCTTAAATGACTACCGGCTGTCTAATATAAAGGAATAGTTCACCCAAAAATTAAAACTATCCCATCATTTACTCTACTTTTTAGGTGAACTATTGCTTTAAGGCATGAAATCCGTAGCTGAATCGTGTCATCCACTGGGATGAGGACTGCTTTAAAGGACTGGGATTTTAACAGTCATTATTTCGACAGCCACATGTCAAAATATGTGTTAAAATACACAACTGATCTGTTTTGCAGAATCCTACAAATGTCATTCAAGCATAAAGTGCATATTAGGTCAAAAAATTATGTTTAAAATCCATGTGTTCATCTGTCCAGCTGACTTTAATATGACTGGGTTAATTGTATTGAATCTGATGTGTTCTTTAGGTCTGGTGTGGAGCCTGTCGCCCTGAGTACGCCATTCAGTCCATCAAAACTGACCCACACAGCCCTCTGGAATACAGGCAAGATCTCTCTGCAAGATTTGTGAATTATAAATGAAAAAACGGGTCCAAGTCACACTTACAAATGTCGTTCGATTAGGTTACAGATAGCACAAATAAGCAAAAATTAGTTAGCAAGAATTCTTTAAACTAACATAAATTTCTGCATAAGTTTCTAAAGTTTGGAGTCGGTAAGATGTCTTTGAAAGAAGTTTCTCATGCTTTATTTTAAAAAGTAATATTGAGAAATACTATTACAATTTAAAATAACTGTTTTCTATTTGAACATGTATGTAAAATGTAATTTATTCCTGTGATCAAAGCTGAATTTTCTGCATCATTACTCCAGACTTCAGTGTCACATGATCCTTCAGAAATCATTCTGATTTGCTGATTTTCTGCTCAAGAAACATTTTTTTTATTATCAATGTTGAAAACGTCTCAGGTTATGACTCTCCGCCCTCTTGGGGGCTGCCCAGTCAAGGAGGCCTGCTGAAGTCTACTACTCAATGGCGCAGCCTTCGTTGGTAGATAAGCTGTTCACGCAGCGCCTACCGCATCCAGGTGCCTAACCACATCGCCCATGGCAGTATACTCTGCAAGAAAGCTAGCACCCTTAAAACAAGGGGAGTACAACATACGCCACTCTGCATCAAGGAGGCCCCAGTTAGTCAGGGGCCTACCATCTATGCATGGGCGTCAGCTCAGGGCAATACTCTGGCTCCAGGGGAGCGTACTTCGACCAAAGAAGAAGTGAAGGCTTACTTCATACTCGACCTGTATAGTGGTGCGAGGTAGGAAAATACAGAACTGGGAGTGAAGTGCTCAGACCTACCCTGTATCACAGGGGAATACTCACACCTCACCCTGAGGTTACCAGGGTGCGGGCCTGCCAGCGGCTCTAGGGGTGACAGAAATGTATCTGTGCCCAACCTAGGGGAGTGGGGCTTGACTTGAAAGCCACCACCTACAACCCAGCGCTCGAGCAGTAGCTCAGCGAGGTAACTAAAGCCTATACTGGCGGCCTAATCCGTATGCCAGTTCTGCACGGCAGGGTCGGGCAGGCAAACCCAGTCTTCTCCGTGAAGCGAAAGACGGCCTAACCCTGCTCAATAAAGATATAAATACCGCGGAGGCCTGTTTGAGGCCTACCACGTCCTTATAAACCAACCTCTGCACCAAGCTGCATTATTCTAGTCGCCCCAGAATGCAGAGAAGGGGGCGGGTCATGGCCTAACGACTGGCTGTTATACAGGGATGCAGAAACATACATTCACAAAGTGAAGAGTCAGCGGAAGAAATGCTAAACTAAGCAGAGCGCCTCAATATCCCAGGTACAGCCTAGGCCAGCTACAGAGGCGGCCCTGGTGAGGCCAGCCTGCAAGCATAGATCTATCTGAGGGCTCGGAGGAGCCACAGCCACTAAAGAATATAGTCTGTATTATTCCATACAAAAGGGCTGCAAAAACGCTCAGCCTACTGAAAACCCAAACAGAGGTCAAGGGGCGAAACACTCAGAGAAGTCAAAACGGCCCCGTGGGACGGACATAAGATCTAACTGAAGCACTAGCGTCTGTCAACATTAAGTAAAAACTTCTAAAAGAGAGAGACCAACTACTCTACCCTAAGGTGGCCTAGCAGCCCGAAGGCTAACACAGTTACCGTTCTGGCCACCTAACAGGGAACCTCAGGGCCCTAATAATGCAATAAAGTTATCTTACCTTAGTACTTTGACATGACCCCATAACTCTATACAGGGAACGCGGTCTGTAAAGAGAAACATTTTATTTTTTAATTACAAAAAATACTCTTCAAAAGACTGGTCAGCTCACCTGCGGTGCGAAGTAAAGACCCGCCAGATAGTTATTTTTAGAACCTGGGATCCGCCACTTCACAAGCCTGAAAGGGGCGTTTCCACAAACCAAGCCTAGGTGGGCCGTCAGAACATAGTTCTCATCATAGGCCCATCCCCAGGCCTGATGTAATGAACGCCTGGGGGTCAGGAGAGAGGAGGGGGCAGATGTCATGATCCTCCGGGGAGGTTATCCATCACCGACGCTGTGTGCGTTTGCGCTGGATAACCTCCCTCAGATCTCTCCTGTTGCGGGAGTCACGCCTTCTCTGCGACCTGCTCCTTGCGAGAGGGGACGGACGAGAGGCGACACTGGCTCGTTGGCCCTGCCTACGGTCCTCAGACCGTGAAGGGCCAGGCCCTCCCGCTTGCCGGGGTACGGACGCGGATCTCAGCGGTTTTAAATGCTGCTGAGCGCGCCTTCGCCTCCCTGAACTTCCCCACCACCGCCTTTACGGAGGTGCCGAAGAGTTCGGAAGGCGAAACCGGCGAATCGAGGAGAAAGGCTTTTTCTTTCTCCCCGATGTCGGCTAGATTTAACCACAGATGCCGCTCCGTGGCCACCATCGCCGACATCGACCGTCCGATCGCGGCAGCGGTTTGCTTGGTAGCCCGGAGAGCCAGATCCGTGGTGCGGCGCAGCTCAGCGACCGCCTCAGGGGACATCCCTGCCCCCTGGTCGAGAATTCCCCAGCAGGTCGGCCTGGTACGCCTGTAACACTGCCATGGTGTGCAGTGCAGCACCGGCCTGACCTGCTGCCGTGTATGCTCTGCCATTCAAACGAGCCGTTGTTTTCAGCAGTTTGGATGGCAGGGTTGGAGCTTTCAGTGTCGCTGCCCGCCCAGACACGAGATAGTTCACGAACGTCTCGTCAATGGGCGGCATTGATACGTACCCATGCTCTCCGATCCCCTCCACATCAGCGAAACTGGCCCGCTGATGTCGGTGAATACGGGCAGAGTATGGGCTCTTCCATGCCCTCTCGATCTCCGTGTGAAGATCAGGAAGGAATGGAAGGCTCACCTGAGCTGGTGGTGTATGGCCAGGGAGAAACTGATCGTCGAGCCTACCGCGAGCGATCTCGCCTCTAGCGCGCTGCCAAGGTAGCCTGTTGGCAGCGTGCTCCATCACATACACCAGCTCTGCATACACGGGGCAGGATGGCTGAGGAGATTCAGGATCTACCTGATCATAAACCTCCTCAGCCATCTCCTGCGCGTCCTGAAGAGCATCAACTGCAGGTACAGTCGGTGAGTAATCTTCCCCATCGACCTGCAGTTCGCCCTCGTCAGCCGTCGATTCATCTGAGAGGTTAACAGCCCTCTCGAGGCGATCGACGAGCTCCATCTGGGAGCCCCATGATGTAAGTTGCCGCTCGGCCTCTGCACGAGCGGGACCCGCACCATGAGGTCCAGACGCTGAACCCCCTTCACTCGAGAAGAGGGCCAGACGAGAGCGGAGCGTTTTAAGAGAAAAACGCTCGCAGTTCGCACAGAGGGTTCCCTCGAGAACCTCCCGTGCGTGCTCTTCACCCAAGCAAAAAACGCACAGCTCGTGTGTGTCGGCCGGTGTCAGAAACCTCGGACACGGGTCGGCACACTTACGAAAACAATCCGTAAACTTGAATAGCGTTTCAAACAAACAGTCCCTGAAGACGATGATATGATTTGTCATGTTGCAAGGCGCCCTTATATACTTCCAGGTCGCACGTTAATCATCACTCTAATGATTCACGGGCTGTCGCCGGTCAATGCGATTGACGTGATTTCAGACACCTGTCACGCCTAAGGCGTTCCCCCATAGCGTCGATGACATATTTTTGAGTTCCCTTCGAAAGGGAACAGTTTATTTTTGTGGAAACAATGATACATTTTTTTCAGGATTCTTTGATTATTAGAAAATTCGTAACCACAGCATTTCTTTGAAATAGAAATCTTTTGCAACACTATAAATGTCCAATTCTTCTTATAAATTTAATGCGTCCATGTTGAATAAAAGTTTTATAAAAATCTTACTGACTGTTCTTACTGAACTTTATGTTTCCTTACCCCAGTTTGCTATATTTTTAATCGATATGTAAATGATATAACGTGTGGTAAAACCTGAGCGAACTGACTTCATACATCCACTAAAAACCTCAAAACATCAGGTGATTCAAAGACACTAAGCAAAAATGAAGAAAAGTCACAGTCACCTCTGAAAAGAAATCACTCTAAATTTGAATGTAGACACATGTGAAGCTGCTTTGAAACAATATGTATCGTGAAAAGTGCTATACAAAAAATGTGAATTGAATTGAAGAAAAGTGCCAAGATCCTGCAGTGATTTTGTTGTTTAATGCAACGACATTCAGACATTTTTAAGTGTGATAAAAACACTGTTTATAGGGATTTTTATAAAGGATTGAGTGCCATGTTGTTTTGTTTGTTAACAGGGTTCTCGGTTCCCTTCAGAACTTTGAGGCTTTTTCCGAAGCGTTTCATTGTGAACGAGGAACTCCCATGAACCCCGAGGAGAAGTGTCGAGTGTGGTAACCTGCTGTCGGAGGTCCTGGAGTCAGTGTATATTTTAGGAGGAAAGGCAGCGGTTAGGAGAGCGTGTTGTGCTGTTATTGCTGCCTGTCTGTTAATCTGACGTGACAGACACGACCCCGGTGTAGACACCTATATGTGTGACTGCATAGATGTCTACTGTGAACTTTCAAAAGCGCACATATAACCAACAAGTGCAGGCGTCGTGAACGTGCGCAGTGAGGGTGTTGTTTTTCTGAAAAAGAGGCATGCTTTATCATCGTCTGTTCAGAGACTTTTAAGCAAGATTTCGTCCTGTTCGCTTGTTTCTTTTGACACATTATTAGTTTTGGCATTGGAAAATACATGTAAACGAAATAGTTTCATTGTGCCGAGAGGGAGGGTTTATTGACATCAGATTATGTAAACGGATAAATCCCTCAGTTGGCTTTGGATTCTGTCGGCTCTCCAAGAAAATATCCGTTGTCTTTGAGCGATCCTAAAATCAGCCAACAACTGGAGGCTTGGAAACCGAACGAGATTGTGGTTTGAATAGAACCCAGTCAAGGCATCATGTTTCGTTTCATAATAAGCAGCCTTGAAATATTTTGATTATGGTATAAGACATTATTTTCTAAAGCACGCATTGGTAAGAGGCAAAAGCCAGAGTCCTATTGAGCGCTGTTTTCCCCCAAAAATCCTAATGTAATGTACGTTTCACAGAAGAATCAATATTTCTTTGAAAGCGAGGGCTTAGCGTTACGTAAACGGGCCTTGTGTCGACAATTACCTGACAACCTTAAGACTGTTAAAACCATATCGCTTAAAGCTTCATGTGTTTTTGTCCATAAATAGATCCTATTCATGGCCTTGCCTTGTAATTTAACTTGTTAAAGCCAGCAGATAATGGCAGGAAGCCGCTTGCAATACAGGAACAAAATAGTTACAAGAACTCAGACTGTACATACATACAAGCTGTGTTCTGCCAGGGAGCGCTTCTGTACGTTGCTATTTTTAACACTTACCTATGGATGTTTTAGCATGTTTAGGGAGAAGAATCAGATCTGTATTGAAACTGAGGGTCTTCAACGCTTCAGTCCTCCTGTTTAATTCGGTTCTCTTAGTAAAAACATCATCACAGCATTGACTTCTGCAAATAAACAGAGAAATAGTGTTTTTTGGAAGATCAAGTTTACTTTCTTAAGCAGCATATTTTGTAACCAATAGTTTGGTCATAAATTAGTTTAGTTTTAATAATTTATAAGCATTTGATCATTGGTGGAAATGTTCATGTCACATAACTGCTGGGGAAAAAAACAATAAATTAAAGTGGTCAAGTTGGAAATTCCTAGTAAATTTCACAATTTATTCCTGTGATCAAAGCTGAATTTTCAGCATCATTACTCCATTGTTCATGTCACATGATCCTTCAGAAATCACTCTAATGTCCTGAGTTACTGCTCAAGATTATCAAGGAACGTTTCAAGAAACAGCAAGTAACATTAAATTAAACATGAAAGACTGAAATAGTATTTTCTTGTAAAGCATATACTCTAATAATCTTTGTTTTATTTGCAACATGGAAAATTAATTTAAATTGCTGGTTGATCAACTCTAACCAGCTTGGTCTATCAGGCGGCGGTTGCCTAAAGACTAGTCATCAAATGTTTTCCTTTAAGTCTGTTTAAAACTTTTTTAAGTCAGTTACATAAAAACATAGATTGATCTAATTTGATACCAAAAAGTAAGATTTAATGGCTATGTCTATGCAACTGGCCCCAGGTAAAATTCTAGCCGATGAACCATCTAAACTAGCCTGGACCAACTATAAAATCTCATAAACCTTGATTTCCCAGCAGGGAATATGTCATTGTATTCATAAAAGGTGACATGTAACACCAAACCATTAACGGACAGGAGGAATCGTTAAGCAAAGGTCTCACTCAAGGATCTGTAAGCCAGTGGGTTTGTGATTTTAAGGAAGTAGGCGAAGTTGATTTCATACATTGATCTGAGACGGAGGCTAATGGGACAGCAGGGGTTCATGTGTTATCTGGAGCCAAGCGGCAGTTGTCTCTCAAATGGACGCTTTCGGGAGGCGGCCCCCTCATTAGAGATCCGGGCAAGGCCGGGGACTGTTATTTTCCATCTTCAATAAGCCGTAATGACAGCAGAACTAAAGAGCCGAACAGGACGCAGGAAAAATAATAGAATGGAAAAGATCAAACAGACGTCTGACAGAGAAATTGTCGAGTTCTTGGAAAGCTTAGCAGAGTCGATATTGGGTTGCCTTGGGTTATTGATTATGACTGTTATCTCTCACGACAGAGACTTTGATCATTTGAATGTTCATATCTGCCTTCATTGCTAGCCAATCTAAACCTCGACACCACTCTAATGCCACGTACTGATTGATGCACGAGAGATGAGCGATATATTGAATGCAAGCAACTTTAGAACAAATTAAATATTATAACTTCGGATTCTGTTCGCGGCGGAAAGGGTTTTACAGTGATGAAATGCCAAATGAAACATAATCCCTGAATTATTAGTGCATATATTTTTTCCAATGCAAAACTTGGCAGAAAAGAAGTGCAGCTCTCTGCCTTTCAATAAAACATAGAAATTGGATATCTAATGATTTGAGCTTTAAAAGTGCTGGATAGAATCCGATGGTTTAGAAACAATAGTGGACCCAGTAATGCACATACTCTATCTAAATGTGCAGTATTGTAATGTTTTAATATGGTCAGGGAAGAGAATGTGCATATTGGTTTTATGTACAGTATTTAACAATGTTTGGGTTGATTTACTTGCCAATCACATCACTGCTAAGTCAGGAGCATTATGGCAAAATATGTTACATATGCATGTACACAACATTATCAATTCCCTGATAGCACACATTCATCAGCCAGACGCCTATTTGTGCAGTTCGTTTTTTTTTTGCCTTAAGGCTTTTAATATTATGACTATTGAGAACAAATCAAATCAGGTGTGATGTGAACTACCTGTTCTTTATACCGCATTAAAGAGCAACATCTCTGTGCCAAGGATTGCTTTTGAGAAAATCACATTTTAAAATAGCTATTTTGTATCTGTGAAATACTAAATCACCCTCAGTGATTGTTGTTTATACGACTGCTTTGAAGAAATCTGAACTGAAGGAAGAATAACTGCATATAATCTATCAAATACTTTGCCAAGTGTGAATTGTAAAATATAATGTGTGCATTTTAGTGTCTTCAGTGTCGTTGGTTCCGAAGGTGTTTAATTAGAAATAAGCTTATGATGATTAAATATGAAGTCTCTTTTTCAATGCATTATACATAGGGACAATGCCAAGAACTTGTCAGACTCAAGAATGATTCACAAATCCTTTTTACAGATTCTGTTATTTTTGTTTTTCAGTTCAAGGATGAATCTCATGAAAACATGTCCAAGTTGCATTTCATTGAAAAATCAAAATTAAAGACTAGGGGTAGTTGGCATATATATACTGCTATAAAACTGCTGGGTTGTTTCAACCCATGTTTAGGTCAACCATTGGTTTAAATTATTTAATTAAATTGTAAGTCCATATTTGACCCAAGCATTGGTTGAAATAACCCATCATTATATATATATTTTTTTCCAGGTTTTGTGAGATTCACCCTTATGTTAAGATATGCCACATGACCACAGATGCTGCTATATGAATATATATGTCTGGGGCTGGTCTTGTTCTGTTCATAGACTAGTTGACTGTTTAAATATCTCAGTTAATACGTACTGACATAAATGCTCTTGATATTATATGGGGTCCACGTTTGATTGAGACCATATATGTTTTAATGACTTTCCAAGTGAATGCTTTGTAATTATATTGTTCTGCCTATATTGATTGTTCAAGCAAACATATATGGCTTAAAAATGTTATTTAGCTACCTTAAACTTACTGAGATATTGTATGATATATAAGAGTGAAATATGTAAGCATCAAAAATAAACTTATATAAAGTAACAAATATTTTATGCATGTGTTTTTTCCCCCCCCCACATTCACACATAAAAAAAACACAAATATACTTTGGTTAGAGCTTTATTAAGTACATCTTAGAAAATGTCATTCACATTTTTAAATTAACAAGTCACATTTGGTCAGAAGTATTTAGAAAAAAAATCTATAAATTCAGGTTTATAAAATAATCTCATTAAATGGAGTATCTTATGACAAAACACAAACTTTAAGGATTTGAGGATCAAACAAAAATGTTAGGATCAAAGCAGCATTAGTGTTTATTCACACAACTACTGTGAGAGCTTAATTACTCATCAACAAAAGAAACATAATGCATAAAAAATGCTCATTGTAACTGTATGATCAGTGAATTATATTTTAGCATCTAAATCAAAGTATCACATACATGTAAAAGATGATTTGAATCAGATTAGGGGGAATATAACACTAGATAACCAGGAATCACAGTCCATTCATCCCTGAAGAACATTGAATCCTCTATCTTGTGCAAACATCTTCACTGCACTGTAAAAGACACAGAAATATTAAAATCATTTGGTTGATAACTTGGGTATCCTTGAGTATAACATTGGACCTCATTTTACTCCATGGAAAAGAGAAAACAACACTGATACATTTTTAAAATATCTTTTGAGTTTGATAGCATTTCGGAACAACATGACGAATTGATGGTAACACTTTATTTTACAGTGTCCTTGTTTCCCATGTTACATGTAGTTACTAGTTACTGTAGTAATAACTAAAAATTATAGTTACATGCAACTAACCCTCAAATCAAACCCCAATCCAATCCCTATAGTAAGCATATGTAGTTAATTAATATTACTTGGTACTTCAATATATCATTACTCTGAAACAATGACACCTTAAAAAAAGTGTAACCGAATTAAACATTTTTTAGGATGAACTATCCCTTTAATTAAGGAAAGTCGATCTTTCAAGCCACAATCAAAGGAGAACTCAGACGCACAGGTCAGTCTGTCAAAGCATTTACAGTCGTGTGAAAGTAACCAATCACACCCCACAATCCCACAGAGGAAATGGCATCGGTGGCTGAAAAATGACAACAGACACCGGTAGTCTTTAATGGGTAAACAAGACCTGCGACACGTCCTGTTATTGAACTTCAAAGCAACGTTGTCTAATCCAAAAGTAACGGTTTAATATAGAGCAGCTGTGGTGCTTCGTCATATTAATAGAAATATATCAGTCACCATTATGCATGCAGATCGAGCTCATGCATGTCTGCCAAACAAATATTAATGTTCATTCAGAGCATCATCTAATGGTTGAAGGCAAAAACAAAAAAAATCAAATGTGAGGAAGTTATCAGCAGGTTATGAAAGTCTTGTGTGAGACTTCTCAAAACCATAATGCCCTTGACAGATCTATTATTGAATGCGTACAATTTAATGGTCGAATCGATTTCCCTTGAGACTCTCCCATGTCATCCAGTGACGACACTGGGTTTGGGCTCTTGACGGCGTCTGTTGGGCCCTTCCTTCCTGAGAAGACCTTTGGGGCCGATCTGCTGTGAGATATGCTGCTGACTGACACATGTTTATTCTTCAGATGGACTAAAGGTCTTTTGCTAGATCTAAGGGTGTGGTACGACACAATGGATTATTCTCGAGTAGCCAGACTTTTGACTTCGGCATGAAGTAAAACAAATGAGTCCACAATAATAGCTCAGAATAAAACGTTCTAAAAATATGGAGTGCGACTTCACAAAATTTGCTCAGAGAAAACTGATGAAATGAATGTCCCTTGCAATCAGAATGGCTGATTAAGTAGCAAAAACAGTTTTCAACATTAATAATAACAACCATTATTGAGCACAGTTGATGGAATGATTTCTGAAGGATCATGTGCTGGAGTAATGATGCTGAGAAAATCATTTTTGATCAAAGGAATAATTTACTATTTAAAATATATTAAAATAGCGTCCCCCTTCAGCTTGTGGTTCACCTGTATTTTTGCTGTGAAATTTTTACAATTTTTTAGTAAATTTAAGAATAACTTTTGTATTGTTATTAATGTTCAGGATGAACATTAAAAGGATAGTTCACCCAAAAATGAAAATTCTGTCAGTAATTACTCTCCCTCATGTTGTTCCAACCTCATAAGACCTTCGTTCATCTTCTGAACACAAATTAATATATTTTTGATTAAATCTGAGAGCTGGATCACTCCTCCATAGGCTTCTAAGGGATTGAAACTGGTCAGCCCCGAAAAGTTATTAAAGACATCGTTAAAATAGTCCGAGTGACTACAGTGGCTCAATCAAAATCAACACAAACAAAAATAACGACTTTATTTCAACTATTCATGTCCTTCTCTGTGGACCTCGAGTGAGTTCACTAGTGTAACAGCGCAGCGCTTCTGTGTTGTACGTCACACGCATCACACACGACCAGCGTCCGCCAATAGTGAGCCTACGTGTGACGTAGCTCTACGCAATCACACTACGTTAACTGACTCAAGGCCCACAGAGAAGGAAATGAATAGTTGAAATAAAGTCATTATTTTTGGTTTTTTTGCGCACAAAAAGTATTCTCGTCGCTTGATAAACTTAAAGGGGACTTATTATGCAAAATCACATTTGCATGGTGTTTGGACATAAATGTGTGATGGCAGTGTGTGTACACAACCACCCAGCAGTGATAAAAATCCACCCACTCCTTTTTTTAAATCCCCATAAATCATAAGCAGAGTCTCCCAACGACCTGTTTTCAGAATGTGGCTTAAGTGACGTCACTAAAGCCAAGGCCCCGCCCACGAGTGTTGACAGCCACAGGCCCCGCCCACGAGTGTTGACAGCCACAGGCCCCGCCCACGAGTGTTGACAGCCACAGGCCCCGCCCACGAGTGTTGACAGCCACAGGCCCCGCCCACGAGTGTTGACAGCCACAGGCCCCGCCCACGAGTGTTGACAGACACTGCCGTTCTAACATAGAACCGCCCTGATCGATTTCACAGCGAGTTGAGAGTTGTATACATCCGCCATTGCTGCACTGACGAGAATGTCTCCCAAGCGTTGTCGGTGTTGTGTAGCTGGATCTATTAATCCACATAGCTCTGTTTATTTACTGGAGCGATAGGCCTAACATTATTGATCATGGCAGTAACGAAAGTGAGAGCGCGCACTTTATTACAGTTCATAGGAGTTGTTTTACGGATATACAGTTTACCAGTTTATTAAGCACCCCCTGAAAAGGTGTGTATAATATTTGTTTACTGTTAGTTGTAACGAGTGTTTTTTGTACTTCGCTGTGCATGTTGATAATAATGAAAGGGAGAGGGAGAGAGTTTATGGATAAAACTTTAATGCGGACTTCTTATAACGTTACAGTGTTTATTCAGCTCTTACAGTGATTTTCTAGAGTGAAATTGACGCTTCATCTTTTGTGTGATGTACAATAAACTTCATTGAACTCATCAGTATATGTTTACAAAATTCGGACGCGGTCCGCTACAACAGGCTTGTACTAATAGTGGATAAAAGAAAGATGGAAAAACAAGTTATAACCGTAATTAAACTAGACTATACCTGTTCAGTCTCCTTACAGCATATATTATCTGGCTCTCTGGGCATTATTGTCCGACTCCGGGTCGAAATGAACACGGCTACTGAGAGTTTATGTTTTGATATTATCATTCCGTGAGATGAGAGATTGTCCTCCTGACACACGTCCTGCGAGCTCGTGAGGCTCCGCCCTCTGGGCCGGCAGCAGCTGCTCATTTGCATTTAAAGGGATACACACTAAAACGGTGCGTTTTTCTGAGCCTCAAAAAGTGACAATTTAAACATGCAGTAGAAAATTATCTGTTGGGTATTTTGAGCTAAAACTTCACATACACACTCTGGGGACATCATAGACTTGTTTTACATCTTGTGAAAAGGGGCATAATAGGTCCCCTTTAAGATTGAACCACTGTAGTCACTTGGACTATTTTAACGATGTCTTTAATAACTTTTCGGGGCTGGCAGGTTCAATCCCTCAAGAAGCCTATGGAGGAGTGATCCAGCTCTCAGATTTCATCAAAAATATCTTAATTCGTGTTCCGAAGATGAACGAAGGTCTTACGGCCGGGGTTGGAACAACGTGAGGGTGAGTAAATACTGACCGAATTTTCGTTTTGTATAAATCTTATTGTAACAAGGAAATGGACAATTTAGTTTATGTGATTTGTATTCATAAAAAAAAAAGAAAATGTTTAAGTTTAAGATTTTTACAAAATGCTTTATTAAGCTTTTTTATTTGCTCATTTAAAATTGTCTAAAGGTTTAATTACCTTTCAAAAAACGTAAAAAAAATTTATTTCAAGTATATTCTAACAATCAGTTGCTCTATTTCTTCGGTTTCTCTGGGGATTCTCTATAGAGAAACTTTTTGCTTCCTCGACTGGACAGACAAAGAACCAGATGAACTGCGTCCACCATTTGAACATGGTAATTTTGTCTACTTCACCTCATCTTGAGCTTGACAAGGAAAAGAAAGGTCAAAAGTGCCATTTCCTGCGGGATACCACGGTAAAGTCCTTAATTCAGACCATGTGTGACTTTAGGAGTTGCACGTCTATGTAAAAACCCCCAGAAATAACCAATAATGCTGGTTTTAGTGAGTTTTGTTGATAGAGGAGCTCCACTGTAATCACACGCCCAGGTGCATCATGGGGCCTCGGGGTGGTTAAGATCACACTAAACCAAGAGAAGAGCCTCACAACAAGACTCTGTTCTACCCCACAATCACTTCACTTGTTCAAACATCCACTTACATAAGCCAAAGCATCTGTGCTCTAACATCAGAGAGATTCATGCCTTTCTTTATAGAACTGCTATTGGTGAAGTTGCTCGTAGACATGAATTAGGTCACGCTGCGGCAGAACACGGATTCTTTAGCATGTCTTGTGGAGGCCTTTAAGGGTTTCATTGTGCTTTTCCTCATATTCTGGACTATTTAAGCCACTGAGGTAAAATTGGGTGAAATTGAGCAAAACAATGTAAGGATGTCTCTGGAGTCCTGGTTTCACCATGGATGCAATTAAACGGTCTTGTGTGGTTGCATGGAACAATGCAACTTAAAATCTTACACTCTATAAACTCTTTACTGCAGTAAAATCCACAGTGAAATTGTCCTTGTAAAGTAACCCAACACAATACACAAAAAGAGTACTTAGAATGGCCTTAAAATACATTAATTTAATATTGTGGTCACATATTTTTGAGTCAATTAAAGTAGAATGGCCTTAAAAATACATTAATTTAATAGTGTGGTCCCATATTTTTGAGTCAATTAAAGTAGAAACATATACAAGTGGGTAATGTTGGACAATTTGTGGAGAAGAATCACTTGTTCATAAGTAATGCAATATCAAGCATCAACATGAGTACAATACTGAAACAACTTGTTTGAAAGAATATAGTCATTTTATAGACCAAAACTTCAATCTGAGCCATATTAATCACTTCAGATAGTTATTAGAGGTGGGCAGTATGTCTAAAATCCTATGTATATGACTAATGAGTAATTTGATATTTTAAATACTGCTTTCATATATATGTTATATAAAATTAATCGTGTTTTATTTGGGACATGAACAAGGGACATGTCTGGGACAATTCTGACATCAGTGCAAAAACAGCTTCACATCATGTAAAACCTGAGTAAAAAAAATCTAGAAACAGTAACACTAATATTATAAAATGGAAAGTTCAGACTTTTTTCTGTACGTTTTCTTTAGTTGCATTGAAAGTCATTTTAAGATTAAATATGCACATGCACACATTAGAGCGGAATGTTTTTTAATAAATTAAGAATCACAATTCTTAATTGTTTTGTTTAAAATAGAGATCGCAAATCTCCCACGATTCTGAATAGACAACTAAACCAAATGGCATGTAATACGATTCTGATAAAATGTTAATTGCTGTAGTCTTTTAAAATAAATATTTGATCAATTTGAATTGCTTTATTTTTTAAAATAATTTTGAAAGACTGATTCAATGACTTGTTTCATTACTGGATTAATCAGTGTTTTTACTTACTATTTTCTAGTAGACAAAATATTTTAGAGCATGGCATAAGTAAAACATTTTTGGCTGTTTTAACTGATTTAATGCTTGTTTTGTGTGGTTTTAAATAGTTTTAAGTCACTTTGGAAGTTTACTGAGGCCCCTAGTGAAGAACCACTGATGCTTTTCTATCAAGTCCTAATGGATTTCCTTTAATCCGAAGTTATGACGTCACTTTGTAGGACAACTCGGAAGTTAGCGGCGCATGGGTTCCCTCGATCGGAAAGCTATGCATTTTCCCCATAGACTTTTGGAAAATCGCAAAAAATAAGATCTGTGTTCAACAAAGAGTTGTGACCCTTACACGTTTTGTCTATAAAGATAATCTTCACAAGTTAATCCAAAATGTATACATTTTGAAGCCTATATAAAGTTTAAAAAACCTACAAGTAGACACAATAAAGTTTAAAAAACCACAAGCAGGTTATAACTGGTGTGTTTTATGTCATAGATCAAAACATGAAAATATTTAGAGGCTTTGTTAACCACAGACCTTATTTCAGGCGATTTAGCAAAAACCCATTCAAAAAACCCATAGACTTTAGAGCGAGGGAACCGGAAGTGCTAAAATGCTAACTCACTTCCGCGTTTTGGCCTACAAAGTGATGTTATAACTTCGGCACTCCATTTATTGCAATGTTGTTCCATAGAATATCCAGAAACAATTTAGAGGAAGAACTCCTTACTGGTTTACACAATGACAATCACAACCACTAACTTAACATGCGACATCTGACTATACACCAGACTGAAAGGCTCTGTTTACACCTGGTGTTAAGATGCATTTTGATGCATTTTTGAGGCATTTTAGCCGATTGGATCACAAGTGGACGACACTAAATACAGGTGTAAACGGGGTCTAAAACGTTTTGAGCTTCTCCACTTTCAACCACTTACAAAGGTAAAACGTATTAGACCGGATTGCTCTCATAGTGTAAACGCTCATGTGTTCAAATGCATTTGAACAGCCACAAAAGACGCCTACTCTCGGCCTACTGACCTAAAGCATAAACATTAGAAGAAGCCCATTCATTTGCCCAGCCATAGACCCTCCCCTGGAAGAAATCAGGACAGAAGTGGGCGAACGTGGACATAAGAGATGGATTAAAAAAAAACAACAGGTGTAAACGGGAATGTGTCTGCCTCGTCTACTTGTGATGCGATCAACCAAAATGCATCTCAATACCAGGTGTAAACCGGGCTGAAGAGGTCTGACCTTACAAATGCTTCCTGATTTACCTGTGGCTTTTCACCAGCCTGGACGTTCGCCGAGATCCCGAGAGCCTTGGTGATGTCCTCCAGAGATGCGTTGTCTGCAGGCGTTTTCTGGACAAAATGCAGCAAAACCTTTTCTCCACCTGAACAGAGTGACACATTTTGCATTGTGATATTGTTTCCATCACAGTTAAGCACATTTAACATGTTTCATGAAACGTTGTGGTGGTACTGTTTAAACATTAAATGAATCTATTTTAATTAGATAAACAATTGCGTCTGGACAAATATTCTCATCACTCTGTTACAGTAATGAGAATCATCATGAGATTAATGAGTATTACAAACGAACTTCAACATCCAGTTGCATTCAAGTAATGAGAGTTAACGAGAGTTCAAGTAATAGGAAAACATGTTTAGTTGTATTGCTGAATTAGCGCTAGCCATACGGTTGGCACCCTGATACCCAGACACAGTTCAGAGACTCATCAAAAGACTCATATCAAAAGACAACTGAAAACTCATCTCTTCCGTGAGCACTTAACATGATGACTCGCTTTAGTCCTCAGTTGTAAGTCGCTTTGGATAAAAGCGTCTGCTAAATGACTAAACGTAAATGTATCAAATCCAGAAATATCAAGGTATTATTCTAAAATGTTAATCTCTGCTACAGGCAGATTTCTTCACATCTTTCTCATGGTTGAGCACAGAACAGATTTGCATGTGCTACATTTTTTAACTGAAGTCATGCTGCCCTCTAGTGGCAATAATGCAGACTGCTTAGACTACAAGTTTCGGTTCTCTTCTATGACACATTTATCAGTACACAGAGGAAGAAAAAGATAATCACTATAAAAAAACTACAAGACCGGACCAGTACATCTTCCTAGTGAAAATTATGAAAATATGACAAATCTTACTCAGAAACTATTTTACCTTTTGCGACGATGAGCATGCCTCCACTCTGCAGAAGATCTCCACTAAAGTTTCCTTGAATTCCTTCTGCACTTGCCTTGAAGACAGGGTGAAAAAACATGAATCAAAAGTTTTTAGCACATTTTGAAATAAGCTATTATTTATTTAACACCTTAAATTTGGTCATTATTAAAACTGTTTACAAATAAGACATCTCATTTAGTCACTTAATCACTAATTATCATTAGGCCAGTATTATAATTTGCATTAAAAAATGACGTTATAAATACCTTTGAGGCAATTTCTCGTACTTTCTTTCCCATGGCAGCTGGAACTACATTCATGGCATTGTACCTGAGATTGGAAACCGGAGGATTATTGTTCATTTTTGTGGTCCTACATCCACATTCGTTCACCCAAAAATAAAAATACTGTCATCATTTACTCACTTTCTAAACCTGTATGAATTTTTCCTCTGCTGAACACAAAGGAAGATTTTATGAATAATGTCAGTAACCAGACAGTTAATCGACCCCACTGACTTTTATAAAAAAAATAAAATTCATACTATGGAAGTCAATGGGGTCCATCAACTTTCTGGTTACCAACATACTTCAAAATATCTTCTTTTGTGTTCAATACAACATGATTATAACAATTTGAGGGCGAGTATATTTTGAGAGAGAATTTTTTATTCTTGGGTGAACTATTCCTTAAAGATTTTTTAAATTAAGAATGTAATACCACAATTAAAAATACTCATGAATATGCTCAAGTTATGAATATGCTCAAGTTGAACCTCATACCTTTTAAAGCCTAAATCTTTGTAACACTGTTTCTTCTCGTCAATGTAGATATCTAAAACAAAGAAAAAGTTAAATATTCACAGGATCGGGAAAACGCCTATGACACCTTTTATCAGTGGCAAACCCAAGGTAAACACAGGCATGGCAAGCATAGTAACAGGTAAGAATAACAGCAAAAAACACGTTCTATCACTAATAAATTCAAAACCCACACAATGAGCTTAACCTGAGGTTATCACTTATTTCAGAAGAAAAAATGCATTTTTGAAATCATTCTTTAACTCAATGGGGTCCAAGAGCACACTTGTTAAAACTGCATTTTGCATTTGATAATTTGTTATGTCCTGCTTTGGAGACGCTTGAAGAAAACCTGAATCCAGCACAAGGTGAATTTGAGCATCTTGTGCTTCAATTGAAGCAAGAAAATGATCAATGTCACTCAGTTACATGCATTTGATCAATGCATAACATGCATGACATGTTATGACATGCATTATTTTACAGTTTCTTTCATTTCCAGGTTTAAATTTTTAAATCTCTTTTTTAAATATTTGTAAAATAAAATATGCTTTTCATAGTCTTGACAAAGTTTGGTTCCCATACTAAAAACTACGTATTTTTAAAGACATTTTTATGCATCTCTTCTGGGTCAAAACGGACCCAACATTACGAGTTAAGGCCTGTTCACACCAAGAAAGATAACTATAAAGATAACGAGCGCAAACCCTCTTTTGGTGTTGAAAAACTACTGTCAGGATTTACTAAAGACACACAGTAAAAAATAATCGCTGAATAGGCGTGGGCAGGGTTATTTTTGCGGCTGACCTTATTGCATATGCATTTGGAGTTTCCCTTTTAGACACAAAACTTCTGGGAAGAGAGTATTTAAATAAATCATGCAAGTTAATTCACTAAGGTTTGCGTAAGTCAATTTACTGATATTTGTTTCATTATTACTGCCCAAAAAAAGCATGTCTTAAGCCAGATGCTAATTTGCGGTGCTCTTGGTAGATTGTGTTGGTTATTATGGAAATGATCCGGCTGCGTTTGTTCATTAATTCGCATGTCGTCAGTAGATCTAAAAGTGATTCCAATGATATCGCTTCTCTGTGTCATTATCGTTATATGGCATTTGTGTTGTGCACTCTGCTATTCATTCATATTTAGAATGATTTTTAGAACTCTTATCTTTATTGCTATAGACATTGTCTTTGGTCAGAACAGGCCTTACTAGATCTTTCACTGTGGTCTCAAGACTTTAATAACCCATTGCATATTTGAGCAACATTAGTGTAAAACTAAGAAATTAGGAACAATATTAAACAATATAAAGCAAAGTGCAAAATCCTCACCACCCTTGAAGAATCCCCCATCCATGAACTCCTTCACTCCCGTCTCTTCAGGTCCGATGCCAATCAGAGCAATATCATTTGCTTTCAGGTCTTTCTCCAGTTTACTGACCTCCGCTGCCATCCACCGGCACACCTGACAACCAAACCTCCGCAAGAAGAAGAGAATGACCGTCTGCTCCCGCCACAGAGAACCAACCTCCACCATCTAATAAACAAGACAAGAGACTTGTTCAACAGAACAACTTTATTTACATTTTTGGGTGGTTGACATTACATATGAAGCCATGACATGCTATAGTTCATTTAAAATTCAATTTCTAATTCATTTAAAAAAATTATTACACATGACATTTTTATGAGCTCATAATTAAGAGACTACATATTTAAAATGTTAATGTGTCACAAAAACCTGAATTCCTGATTCTGAAAAGAATTAATGCTCATGGACGTCATTTGTTCATGGTTATTTATCATGTGACTTACTGAGTGAGAATGATTTATTTGAATAAACTTTAACTTTCAAGTATTTAGGTATTCAAGTAATTTCACTTTTAAGTATTTAAAATAAATTGAGTCACATGCATGTTTTAAATGGTTTGAAAAATATGCCTTCAAAGACATAGCCTAAAACTAAAAAAAAAAAAAACTTGTTTTAAATATAAAAATATTTTAAATATAACTTCGAAGGCAAATAACATATATTATTTTAAATATCAATACACCCAACTAGAACAAGGAAATCTCAAAAGAATCTCATAACTGCATAGATTTAAAGTATATAGTTTTGTTGCAATAGATTATAAAGAATCATAATGTGTTCATTGCATTTGACACCTGCAAGCAGTGAATGAGTAATTTATCACAATGTTGTCACAATCAATGTGAAAAATCAGAACAGGAAGTGTTTTTCATGACACCACTTTGAAATTGTAATTTAAATGATTTTAATATAAAGTAGTAACGTTACTGTATTTATTGTTCTCAATAACCAGGTTTCTTTAGCACTCATTTAAGTTTTGGAAATGATTCAGTAGCTGCTACATCACTGTAGTCTGCTAGTTGTATGCTAACTTCTAGGAACATTGTAATGTTAGTTGAATTATTACCTCTCCAGACGTGGGGTTTTTTAGGTGGTTGGCTCCTAGGCTGGTCAAATTCACAGTCGACATTTTCTTAGTGTTTATATTTGGTCTTTAGGAGTGAAAATTGCCCTTGTTCCTTAAGCGGTTCTTTACGCTTGTCTTTACACAAACACACAAACTCGCCGCTGTTATATACACACGCCCACTTGTGTAAGACAATAACGTGAGTGACACTCGTATAGGCCAATCACAGCTTCGGGAATGCAAACCATGCGCTCGAGGGGCGGGGCATATTACATAAATATGACAATGGCAACTATTATTTGTTAGTTATTTAATCACTTCCCGAAATATTTGTTCCCGTACAAACTCAGTAGCTACATTAAATATAAATGGATGCTACATGAAACACTCTACTCTAGAATATATATTTTTGAGCCCATCAAGGCTAACATATTCTATAAGACAATTAGGGTGTTGTTTAGTACATCAAAGGTCAGTAACTTCAGTCTGTCTTCCTCAATTAGAACGTTGTAATGATTTACATTAAATAATCAATACAGACCAAGAGAAAAAAAAACTATTTTACTCAATATCAGTGTATAGTAAATTATTAACTTCAGAAAGGTGTTGGTTTGCCACTCCTTCATTTTTTTATTATTTTTTTTTTATTGCAGATAGAACAAATACAATCATAGCATACAATATTACAAATCAAGAAGAAACATTAACTGGATACAGGGGAACCAAAAATGGAATCAAAATATTTTACACATGTTAATGACTTTTTTTTCTTAACATTTTCAGAGAAGATATGAAGATATCAAATTCTAATTTAAACACTTTAAATATTGGGGATGAATTAAAATTTTTGCTTATGGAAATAAAATTTAGCCAGGAGTATAAGAAATTAACAATGTATTCTAGACCTTTGTTAACATTGTTTTCATAATACATCATAATATCCTTTAAAGTAAAGTAGTATTTAATTTTTACTAAATTGAAGATAAATTCTGCCAAATCCTTCCAAAAATGTAGGGTAATATTACATTCAAAAAACAAATGCGTGTAGGATTACAAATTTTATTTTAAATGTATAATTGAGCTTCCAATACAATAGCATAGAAACTGAGAAAGTTTATTAGTGTGAATTTTGTATCTAAGGTAAATGATGTCACAAACCTGCCTGTTCCTGTCTGTCCAGCTCTCTATTGTAAGTTAAATTGGTCAGAGCACTGAGACTATCACCTTTTGTCTTTATGCACTGCCTGGCCATTAAGATAATGTGAAGGTATCGGTGAAGAGTCTGGCTGATTGGATTAGGATATTTACATTACACTGTTATGCTGATTGGATTAGGATTGGTAACACTCTCAGTCTAGGGCACATCCTTAACCCAGATGCCTCATTTGCATGCTTTTGTTTCCACCTTTATGTAACTCCTCCTCTTGAAATGTATATAAACTACAATGTAAAGTTCCCTTAGTTAGACTTGATTGAGATGACTACAGCGACGAAATAAAGAACTTATACCTCAACAATCTCCTGGTCTGCAACTCTATCTTTTCTACACTTGAGAAGAAGAAGTTCACAACAGATGGTGCCCTGTGACCGGGATGGAGAAACTGAAACTCAACAAAGAATGAACTTTTGAAACTTCAAAGCTCAAAGATCTCAACAAAGATCTTACTTTCCAGTTCCAGACTGAATCTTTTGAATCCAGAAAGATCTCAACAAAGCTGCCTGAGTTCGCGAACTGAATCTCAACAAAGATCTCAACAAAGCTGACTGTGTTCCAGAACTGAATCTCAACAAAGATCTCAACAAAGCTAACTGAGTTCCAGAACCAAGCTCAACAAAGATCTCTGACTGAGTTTCCAGACGGAATTTTTTCCATACAACAATAATTTGGTCAGTTTCACTCCATTCAAAGAACCGTTGAAAAACCAGTAAAAATTATCCTCTGTGCCGTCAGAGAAAGAGTTATCAGACAGCTGTAGTGTTTGATTACCCAAAGTTATCCTTTAAAAGTTGTCTTTTAAAGATGAAAATATATCCTCTGTTCAGGCAGGGACGTTTTTAACATCACATGTTAAAAAGATATCCTCTGTGTCAGGCAGGGAAGATTAGTATTATTTTGCTAATTATTTGTTTTGTTGTTTGTTACCTTGTGGTGTTACCCTCTAAAAAAAAAATTATTTTAGAGAAGAGAGTTTGATCCTCTGAATTGTCAGGGAAGTTGTTGGTATCCTCTGTGCAGACAGGGAAGATTTTAGCATTCAAGTTAAAATATTGTTAGCCTCTGTGCAAGCAGAGAAGAGGTAGTCTTACAGGCTATTTATTTTGGCTACCCTTTTAAAAGTTTTTCTTTTAGAGAGGAAAGTTTGATCCTCTGTTTCAGGCAGGGAAGAGTTAGCAATACATGCTAGTAATTTTGTTTTATCCTCTAAAAAGTTAGGAAGGTGAAAGATCCTTTCCGTTTCTTTCAGGGAAGATTAGCGTAACGTGCTAATATTTTGTGTTTCATCCTCTGTTTCTGGCAGGGAAGTTAAATGTGATGTGTTGGTAACAAGGAAGGTTTATCAACAGTTTGATCTGTGACATAAGTGTAGACTCTTTTGATCAGAGAAGTTTTAGTGTTTTTGATTGTGTGATAAAGAAATCCACAAAATGGTTAGAACGAATGCTAGGCTGGTTCCAACAACTGAAAAATTTGGTCTTGCGACTCCTTTGTGGTCAGATAGTGAATTTAAAACACTGTTAGGAGAACAAATGAACCTAATAGTCACTGAGAAAGTTAGAAAAGAACTAACGCAGAAATATGAGATTCATCCAGACAAAACTTGGTCGGTAGATGAGTGTAAAAAAGTACTAGGAGCAAGTATTCGCAAGAACAATGTGAAAGGCATAATATGTTGCCATAGAGAATTTGGTTTAGCACTAGCTACAGAACAGTCTAAACGCAACTCAGAGCTAGAGAAACAGATTAATGAGCTCCGGGCTAAAGTTTCCTCTTTAACCAAGAAATTGAACCGCAACAAAGATGCAGAAAAAACTGATGGGGAAGAAGTAAGTCAGCCTGATAACATTTACCCTGATTTACGAACGTTCTTTGAAACAGATGTAGCCGTCCAATCAGTCACTGATAAGCCTGTTAATTCAGTTTATGTGTGTGGAGCTAGAAAAAGATCACAGGGAATTGAGGAAAATGAAAGTGTTTCTACCCACCCTTCTGTAGTCCGAATACAAACTGTCGCAAAAGCCCTTGGACCTAAGGATATAGAACGACTCTCTGAGAGTTTACCCTCACCACGTAAACAGTTTTCTGAATTTAGAAGGGCATTGATCAGCAAAATTCGTCTATATGACATGTCGTTAACAGAAGTCACACAGTTAATGTCACAAATTTTAACTGATTCTGAATTCAACAGTTTTGAATCTGCAGTGACTTCTGAACTACAACATGCCAGTAGAGGCGATATGAGAGAAGGTGTTTTGAAAATCCTAAAGACTATCTTAGGACCCAAAATAGACTGGTCTAGAGTTACTAGCTGTGTACAAAAGAAAGAAGAAACGGTAAATGAATATACTGAACGGTTTTGTCAGTCAGCCATAACTTACAGTGGAATAGTGGATGATTCCGAAAGTGTGCTCGATGACAAAGGACCACTAATTCGTATCTGGTCAGATGGCCTTGTAGCCGAATACAGAAGAGCTTTGCCATTCCTAGATCTAACTTGGTCTAACAGAACTCTCAGAAGTAACGTTGACAGGTTAGCTGCATGGGAAAGAGATGCTGATGTTAAAACCAAAGTGAGAGTAGCAGCAGCAGCTACATTTAGCACAGCAAAACAAGAAAACAGGTGGTCTAAAAAAGAAGGGAGCTGCCACTATTGTGGAAGATTAGGACATTGGGAGAAAGAGTGTAGGAAGAAATTGCAAGATACAAAAAGAAATGCTATGCATAATTCTGCTCCTTCTCAGCCTGCTTACAACCCGGAAGCAGTTCCACAAGTGTCCACTGAAACTTTAGGACAGCTTGTTCAGGCTCTTTTAAGAGCACAAAAAGACCAGGAAAAAAACTAATTGTTGGGGCTGTGAGTAGCTACCTTACCCCTGTAATACATCATAATGACACAAGAATTTTTGTGAAAGGTAGCATACAAGAGAAAGAAATTTATTTTTTGCTTGATACAGGTGCAGAAATTACCATAATTCCTACAAAATTGGCTAAAGGTTTAGACATTCCGTACAAGAAAACCAAATTTTCTTTAACTGGCGTAATAGGTGAAGATTCTGATTTGTATGAAACCCCGCCCATAGATGTACAATTTGGCCCAAAAACTCTGACTACAAAATTGTTATGTGCTCCATTAAATACAGGTGCAATTTTAGGCATGGATCTCCTGAGACAAATACATCTAACTTTAGACGTGTCCTCAGAATCTGCTAGCATTCAAATTTCCTCAGCACAAGTTTCTACCAATAATGTAATCCCTCCAGAGTATGCTTTCTTACAGAATCATCCAATTTGGGCTAAAGACAAGGATGATTGTGGTTTGTTGACAGGTGTAGAACCAATAAAATTGACGGGGACTCCACCTCCGGTCACCAAACAATATCCGATCAATAAGGAAGCTATACAGGGGATCAAACCTATTGTAGAAAAGTTGCTGACGCAAGGAGTGCTAGTTAAAACCAACAGTCCCTGTAACTCACCCATTTGGCCCATCAAGAAATCCAATGGGACATGGAGACTTACAATAGACTACAGAGTAGCCAATAAAAATATTGATAAAATCACCCCTCTAGTGGCAGATCCTTCCACAATTTGTAATGGCATACCATTAGAGAGTAAGATTTTTTCAGTAATTGATATGTCTAATGGATTCTTTTCTGTACCGTTGCACTCTGACAGCCAGCCATGGTTAGCTTTCACAGTTGACTATGAGCAATACCAGTGGACACGTTTGCCACAGGGATTTCAAAACTCCCCAACCATATACCATCAGGCTGTCAGACGTGATTTGTGTGACCCAGAATGTCCGGTAAAACAGTCCACTATGATCCAATATGTCGATGATATTTTGATTTCCTCAACAGATCACGAGGTACATCAAACTGAATTGGCATCATTGTTGGACTATTTGCATAAGAAAGGACACAAATGCAGCTTTCACAAAGCTCAAATTGCTAAAAAGCAAGTCACATTTCTGGGTCAAACAATTGGTGCAGGAAATAGATCCATTACACAGGATCGAGCGGCTTCAGTCAAAGCCATACCCCCGCCTACTACCATTAAAACACTCCGATCATTTTTAGGAACAGCAGGTTACTGTAGACCTTGGATTGAAGACTATGCCTCAATTGCACAGCCGCTCTATGACTTGTTGAAAGGCCATGGTAAAGATTCTGATACTGTTTGTATGGAAGAATGTCACCTCAAAGCGTTCAATGATTTGAAGAGAGCACTATGTCAAGCACCAGCATTAGGAATTGCCCAAACTGATAGACCATTTGTGCTTTATGTCCATGAACATTTAAGCTTCATGACTGCATGTCTAATGCAAGATCATGGGGGCAGTTTACGCCCAATTCATTACTATTCTGGTAAACTTGACATAGTAGCTCAAGGTATGGGCCCATGCCTCAGAGCAGTACAGGCAGTGCATCTAGCGCTTCAGGCTTCATCAGGAATGGTGTTAGGACAGTCTGTAAACGTAAGATGTCCGCACGCAGTGTCCGCATTAATGAATCAAGCAAAAGTCACTTCTGTCACTTCCTCTCGCTGGGGAAATTGGTTAGCAACTCTCACAGCCCCGAATATTGTCTTACAGCGTGCACCTGTCACGAATCCGTCCTCATGTATGATGTCTGCTATGACTGAAGTTTTGTTAGAGGATGAAGGAGAAATGACACACGATTGTGTTACGCTTACATATACACCTATGAGTGAAATAAAAGAAACTCCCACAGAGAATTCAGAATTTGAGTTGTTTGTTGACGGTTCAGCTCAAGTAATTGAAGGTAACAGACGAGCAGGTTATGCAGTAACGTCCACCACGGAAGTGTTAGCTTCAGGACGTCTTCCAGATCATTTTTCAGCTCAAGCTGCAGAACTAGTAGCCCTAACAAGAGCATGCACGCTAGCTTCAGGATCAGTTGCTAATATCTACACAGATTCCAGATATGCTTTTGGGGTAATTCATGATTTTGGTGTCATTTGGCAAACCAGACAGTTTCTAACTTCTGCTGGATCCCCCATTAAGCATGCTGAATTAGTGAAAGATCTAATGTTTTCCATGAAACTTCCAAAGAAATTAGCAGTGATCAAAGTGAAAGCACATCTCACAACTAATACTACGGAAGCTAAAGGTAATGCTCTTGCTGATATGGCAGCTAAACAGGCTTGTTTCTATGCAACTGTACAAGTGTGTTCAGGTAGTGCAGCACAGAAGACAATTATGCCTCCTGAATCAATAATTGATCTGTACAAAGACGTTCCTCTGTATGAAGCATGGACATGGTTAGACAAAGGAGCCACAGTGGATTCATCTGGTTGCTGGACCAAAGGGGGAAAGTATGTCGCTCCCGAATCACTGCTGCCATATTTGGCTCAACAAATACACAGTTTAGGTCACAGTGGTCCAGCAACGATGAATCACAGGTTCTCAAATCAGTGGTGGAATCCAAAATTCAGAAATGTAGCCACAGAAACAGCCAAGAGGTGTGTTACATGTCAGAAAAATAATGATATACCAGCAGCCACTACACCAGCAGCACATACCCCAGCTCCACCAGGACCATTTCGTCACCTGCAAGTTGATTACATATCATTGCCTCGTTGTAAGGGAAAAACTGATGTTTTGGTAGTAATAGACAAGTTCTCAAGATGGGTAGAAGCTTATCCAACAGGGCGTGCTACAGCTGCACATACTGCTAAATGTCTTGTCACTGATTTCATTCCCAGATGGGGATTACCAGATTGGATTGACTCAGATCAAGGTACACACTTCACAGGACAGATAGTCAAGGAAGTGTCTAGAATGTTGCAGATTAAGTGGAACCGTCACTGCCCCTATAGGCCACAAGCATCAGGACAGGTTGAACGTGCAAACAGAACAATCAAAATCAGGCTAAGCAAAATGCATCAGGAAGGAGTACCATGGGTTGAAGCGTTGCCAGCAGTACTGTGTAGTATGAGAGCATCACCTAACAGAACAGTAGGACTGAGCCCTCATGAGATTATTACTGGACGCCCCATGCAGATGCCAGGTGTGATTGATCTTAGAAATGCTGATGTACACATTACCTCAGATGCCCTGATTGCTTACTGTGAAAACCTAACAAAGGCGGTACAGAGTGCCAGAGGGAGAGTTGAGTCATGTTGGCAGACTTCACCAGAAGGGGGACACACAATCATCCCAGGTCAATGGGTCATGATAAAGTCATTCAGAAATAAGCCATTAGAACCAAAGTGGCATGGGCCACATCAAGTGATGTTGATTACAGCCGCTGCAGTATTGTGTCAGGGAAGGAAAACCTGGACTCATTGTACACACTGTAAGGTTGTTCCCCCACCAACAGGGATAGGTTAGGACACAGAACCAGTGAGGAGCCCCGGGAAGAACCGAATGCAATAGGCTTCGGGGGTTAACCCTGGGGTGAAGACTTCCCTCATAGGCCCTATCCTAGTCCATCCTTACCTCACTGTTCTTTAGGTGTCAAAGGGATTAAGAAATAGGGAGAGATGGAACGACAATAGCAGACCCAGAAAAAGTTTACAACCCTAGTGTTTGAACAAATACTGCTCTACTGCTTAGCAGACTCGGAAGTTTACAACCCTAGTGTTTGAACAAATACTGCTCTCCTGTCTTTTGTTTTCTTTCTTACTCTGTGCAGATACCACTGATGACTTCCCGAGACCCATACGCACTGACCTCGTCATCTGCGTATGAAGCCACAAGAAAACCTCAAGAAACAACTTGACCCTCTTCCGAGCCAACTATCACAAAAGGATAAAGAAAAGAAAAAGAAAAAAATACACAACGCAGAGACTCACATACGAAACCTTCAGTCATCCATCAACATGATCAAGATTGTCGTACCAGTAACATCACAGACACTCTCGCTTCGCACAAGATAATGATCTTACAGAACAGAGTGGCCTTAGATTACATTCTAGCAACGGAAGGAGCCTGCACCATCATCGGACCTGAGTGCTGCACCGGGTTTTAATGGATCCAACAGAGAACTTGAACAAAATCCAACAAGACATTCTTGATCTTTCAGCAAAATTACACCAGATGACTGAAGTAAATTTTTCATGGTTCGGAAACTTGATTGGGAAACCCTGGCTGTGGATAAAGGAAATAGCAATTCTGCTGTTATTTCTTCTAATAGCGTACTATCTATGCGTCCACAGTATCAAGTGTTTCATTCAACAAATGACTCACGCCCCTCACAAAGAAATGACAGTTCCAAACAGAAAAGACTATTACCCTTAAGAACTTCACGGACCCTAAATTTGCATGTTTGTTTCTGTGTCAGCATGCAATTGCAGCAAAGCAAACATAGAACACGCATTATGTGCCTGTAACGATCACAAGTTACAAGAATGAACTTTTAAGTCTTTAAATTTGTATTTTGTGAGAGTTATTTAGAACTCTCAAAGGGGGAACTGTAGGATTACAAATTTTATTTTAAATGTATAATTGAGCTTCCAATACAATAGCATAGAAACTGAGAAAGTTTATTAGTGTGAATTTTGTATCTAAGGTAAATGATGTCACAAACCTGCCTGTTCCTGTCTGTCCAGCTCTCTATTGTAAGTTAAATTGGTCAGAGCACTGAGACTATCACCTTTTGTCTTTATGCACTGCCTGGCCATTAAGATAATGTGAAGGTATCGGTGAAGAGTCTGGCTGATTGGATTAGGATATTTACATTACACTGTTATGCTGATTGGATTAGGATTGGTAACACTCTCAGTCTAGGGCACATCCTTAACCCAGATGCCTCATTTGCATGCTTTTGTTTCCACCTTTATGTAACTCCTCCTCTTGAAATGTATATAAACTACAATGTAAAGTTCCCTTAGTTAGACTTGATTGAGATGACTACAGCGACGAAATAAAGAACTTATACCTCAACAATCTCCTGGTCTGCAACTCTATCTTTTCTACACTTGAGAAGAAGAAGTTCACAACATGCGTCAACACCTCTTTCCCATTTTTACAAAAGGGACATAAATCTTCAATATCAGAGTACCTTGGAATTATAGAATTAACAGGGTAAATGGTATGCAAAATTTTAAAATGTATTTCTTTAGTTTTATTATTAATGCAATATTTAAAGGGGTTTAACCAAGCTGTCTGCCACTCCTTAATGGACCCCTTTCAAAAACTGTGATGACGCGTTTTGGCAGTCATCATCAACATCCTGCAAAGTTTTTTATATTTTTTAATTTTTTATGTATGTCGGCTACATTTATAACACTATACTTTGTATTACCTTTGAAACAAGAAACTAGTTAACGCTGCTGTGAGGGTGTTTCTAATGCTACAGCTGACGGTAAAGTTGACTTCAGTCAAGTTAATCTTTCTCTCTTCTGACTGCCTTTATCAATCTCTAAAGTTGTGAAAACACATAATTGTGGAGTTTTTCTTTTGCTAGTTGAGCAAATGGGAACACAAAAAATATATTTAATGTTGTCTCTCATTCACCGCTATAGAAGTTTACCCAACTATGATGTCAACCTTGACATCTTGAAGGTCCATATGCTTTTAACCTCTTAAAGGCCCATCCACACCAAAAACGATAACTATAAAGATAAATAAAGACAAATATAACGATAACTATATTAGCATCAACACCAGCCGACCATATCATTTTGTTTATTCTAATCGTGCTTGTCTATCACTTTAAATGCTCGAGCTCATTACAGGAAGATGGATTCTGATTGGCTGTAAATGTTTTTATGGTTCATCAGCTGGATAAAATCATTCTTAAAGTGATTCCAATGATATAGTTTCTCTGTGCCGTTATCGTTATAGCTGTGGTATGAACTCTGCTATTCTTTAATATTGAGAAATATTTTTAGAACTATATCTTTATTGTTATATTTATAGATCGTCCTCGGTGTGAGCGGGCCTTAACTGTCACCCCTCTTTTTGAGAATAGTTGTTAAAAAATGCTCTATCCAAACTTAAATGGGTGAAATTTAAGAATAATTTGGAATATTACTGTTTTAGTTTAAATTTACTCTAAATCAAATGTAGCTACTGAGCTAAAAATGTTTTACAAAATTTTTGCTCTAAAATTACGAGAAAATCAAAGCCATATGTCTAACCAAGTTGATTTCACAAAAACTGAAGTTCCTATGGATTTTGTTTAGGCACTGTATCAGAAATAGCCACGTGTCACGTCACCCACATTCCAATGAATGTGTTAATGCATTCTCCTGTAACAAATCAATACATTTTTGTCCAAATATCACTATACAAAATATGGAACCTTGAGACTCAGACCTTTCGGATGACATGTGTTTTGTCAAGATTAGAAAAGGTTTTGATTATAAAGTAGTTAAAATAAATTTAGTAATAGGCTATGTAACCTGACACTGTGGATGAGTCCACTAAAAGAAATTAGAGTATAGTTTCCATTGTAACATAACGGCCAATTTCAAAACGCCTTTCACAGGGTGAATTTTGAGTTCGTAAGCTTTCGAATGATACCTAATTTATGATGATTATTTTCAATATATATTTGATATGAACCCATTGAATTCCATAGTATAGAAAAAAATAGGTCTACAATGGAAGTCAATGAGTGCTGACAGACATTCTTTAAAATAGGCCTATCTTCTTTTGTGCTCAGCAGAGGACAGAAATTCAAACAGATTTGAAACAACTTGAGGGTGAGTAAATGATGGCAGAATTTTCATTTTTGGGTGAACTGTCCCTTTATGAGTTTGAAGCGTTAAGAAAGGTGTCAGTTTTCAGTTGATGCTGATGCTGCAGATTGGCGCGGGAGGGGCGGTGCCGTGACGTCACGAGGGAGAACCGAGCCTCAGCCGAGGAGAGATGAGAGAACAGGGGAAGACCGGAGGAGCACGATAAAAGCAGGGAAATGACTGCGCCAGAAAGGACGAAGGAGGAAGAAACGTTAAACAGCAGCGTCAACATGATTTGCCGTTCCGTCTGCAGTTTGCAAACCAGTAATGCATGAAGAGCATCCCGGATAAAGGTAATATTTTCATGTGCACGCCTCTCACAAAGAACAAACGAGTGGAGGAGTCGATTGTATAATCTTTGCCTTGAAATCAAATGATTGGGGTGATTAGTGCACCACTTAAGTGCAGCAGCTTTGCTCTCTAAGCATCCTCTTTGTCATCCATTAGCCAATTACACATATCTTTTAATCGAAGATCACGTGCTCTTTTTATTCACGCCTGGTGCGTTTCTCAGAAGGCTGCCGTTATGCGTTTTGCTTCCTCAGCTACGAAGAGACCACATGTGCACTGCGCATCTGCACACTCTGCGCATTGGTTGCAGTGAGTCGTGTGCACGAGGAAAGTGTCATATCTATATCACTGGCCACCTTGAAGCAATGGCGCTTCATTCATCACGATACGTTTCTGCTGATTTGAGGCACAAACCCCCTGTTGTGATGGCTTTATGTAATTATGCTGTTTATCTTGTCCTATCTCAATGTCACCATGACCTAAGAGCGCTCTCTGAGAGCGGTGATAGATTGCTTTTCCATGTCTTTTGAAATTTGCATCAACACTTCTTTTTTTTTCCCCTTGCAGTGTGAGCAGAATGTCATCTCCAGGAATGGGCACCTCGAGCGACCCCCTGTTGTCCAGTCCTGTGGGGGGGAAGTTCGGGACTGCCCAGGATGGCACATGGAGACCCACTCTGTCCAAGACGTCCAGCTTCCCAGCGTCCACCACACGGCACCTCAGTCACAGAGCCAATAACTTCCAGAGGCACCCGAAGCGTCGGAAACTGATCAGACCGTCTCCTCCTCCGCCACCGAACACCCCGTGTCTCCTGGAGCAGCTCGACCTCAGCGAACTGCCTCCGAGACGCACTTTCCCCGAGCTTCTCTTCAATGGATCCATCTTGTTTGGTATCGAGTTCAGCTACGCGATGGAAACGGCGTATGTTACTCCTGTGTTACTTCAGATGGGGCTGCCCGACCAGTTCTACAGTCTTGTGTGGTTCATCAGTCCAATCTTAGGTAAGTAGATATTAAAGGCCCCCTGAAATCATCAAAATGTAAGTTTTTTAGCTTTTAGTGTGAATATGTTAGCCTTAATGTTATGGATTTGCTGGTTTGTTCCAAAGCATTGATAAAATTCGCATTTAGGAGATATAAGCATTCAAAACTTAGTCTCTCACTAAAATGGATCACGGATTTTAATGACATCATCGCGAACTTCAGCTTCTGTCCAATCAAATGCTTTCCAGAATCTAAAGCTCCGCCCCCTATTCTATAAATACCACCTGACCAAAGCGACCGTTCGGTTGCTCAAACGCTCGAGTTTTATTCGGTTTTCCAACTGTACGTTGGTTAAGAATGAAATGGCTAGAATTTATTCAAACCTCTACTATTGAATCCAACGTATCATCAGTGCTCAGATTCATTTCAATGGTGCTGTCAAGTACGACTTGCAGTCTGTGAGGTTAACTAAACGCTATTGGCTGTTTGAAGAGGGGGAGGAGCCATTCAATATGTCCCGCCTTAGCTTCCTGTTTCAAGCTGCGTGTTCCAAGGCACTTCAGTGAGCCTTTAAATGATTAATTCAAACAAATGATTCTGCTGCGGAATATAAAAGGAGACATTTTTGAATGTCCCCGCAGACTTTTGATTGTAAAGCTTAAAAAATAAGGCAAATGATGAATGTTCCTGTGGATTAAACAGTAGATCATGGTGTGTAGGTCATGGGTTCCATTCTCACAAATTTATAAATTATTCACTGGTTAAAAAAGCATCTGCTAAATGCATAAATGTACATAAAAGTAGTATATGAAATTTAAATATTCATATTCAAAGGCCTCTGAAGCCATGTGATATCTCTGTATAAAAAACAGACAGAAATTGAAGTTGCCTGTTAACTGACGTAACCAGAGTCCAGTTGCAGAAACAGCCACTGTGTTTAAAACTGGTCGAGGGGTAATCAGTCTCGGATTCAAATTAGACCGATCTACTTTTATTTATGTGCAATCTTAAATAAAAAATGATACGACTAACTTCTAACTTCAGATCTATGCTTATGCAAACAGTCACAGATCATTGAGGGTCTTTCAAATACTGTATCAGTCAGATTTGTGAATGAATATTCTACTACTTCGTTCACAAATCAGACTCAAAAATCCATACTTTTCTCCTGAAAAAGCTTTTTCTCGAAGCTAGAGCAGATGCCAAGCTTTTGGGGCTGTTCCTCGCACAAAGCTATTATATGCCTTTAGAAGAACACATGGATTACTTTGTAAAAGCATTCTCTTTCATTATATTGAAAAGAATGAGCTGGATATCCTGAAAAGGAAAATATATATTTAACATGCAACATTTAGTATTATCTATATATAGTATTTATTAATAGTTTAAATTGTCCTTTATTTTTATAAGTGTAGTTTTTTCTTATGTGCTTTTGTCATTTTTATTAATTTTTAAAAATAATTATATTAACTTTAATTTATTTTTATTTTAGTTTTTTTAGTACTTAAACTTAAAAAAATTATTTCAGCTTCAGTAAATATGTATTTCAGTTAGTATGCCAAGGCAAAATTTCTAGTATTTAAAAAAAAAATTATGTTTAAGTTTTTAATTTATTATTTATATTGCAGCACATATATATTTAACATGCAACATATTTTTTATTTAATTTTTTGCCATTTCTATGTTGCAATTGCAGCCAACATGTAGTATTATTGATCTAATATTATAGTATTTATATTATTATTATAAATATTTTTATATTTTCAGGTTTTCATTTTAATCAAATTTTCCTAATTTTATTATGAGCTTTTGACTTTAAAAAAAATGCATTTAGCTTTAATTTAAATCTTTGTAATTTTAATATTTCAACTTATATTTTAATTTCAGCTTCAGTAATTATTTATTTCAGTTCGTTTGCCAAGGCAACATTTCTTTTCCGTTTTTCATATAATATTTATATTACAACATAAATATTTAACATGTAATTTTTTTTTTACATAAAACATGGAAATTTCTACTTGCACCACTATTCGAACGAGCGTTTCCAGCATGGGATGCGGGTGCGCTGCCAAGGACGTCAAAGCCTCTAGCGTCAGTCGCTAGTGCACTTCTTGAGGTCAGGGGAGTGAGGTTTCCCTGCACAGCTCATCGTTACACTCACCCCTCTGAACCTAGTTTAGGTCGTGGCCTAATGCTTAGAGAGTTGGACTTGTAACCTGAAGGTCACGGGTTCGATTCTCAGTACCAAGAAACGACTGATGTGCCCTTGAGCAAGACACTTAACCTCCAGCTCTTATTAACTGGCCTCTGTTACATATAGCAATACCAGTTTAGAACCATTATTTAGCCAGTTATTTTTTGTTCTCCCTCTTCTTTTATGATTGTCAGGATTCCTACTGCAACCAATTCTTGGAGGATGGAGTGACCGATGTACGTCTCGCTTTGGCCGCAGGAGACCTTTTATTTTTGCCCTGGCGATAGGTGAGCAGTACTGAATTTAGCTATTGCAAACTTCACTAATTGCTCGAATTGCTCAGAATCTTTTTCTGTTTCGAACTCTTTGCATTTTAATATGTGGTATTGAAACTTCAGTTTTTCGAGAAGTTGGTGGTAATGTTGTTCTGTTGTTGTGTTTGTAGGGGCTCTGCTGGGTCTAACACTGGTGCTGAATGGAAGGGACATTGGATCAGCAGTGGCGGACACAGCCCTGGATCACAAGTGGGGCATCGTGCTGACGGTGTGTGGTGTGGTTCTGATGGACTTCAGCGCGGACTCAGCTGACAACCCCAGTCATGCGTACATGATGGATGTGTGTAGCCCAGAAGACCAAGACCGAGGCCTAAATATACACGCTCTTCTGGCAGGTTAGAGTAAAACTTTGTGATTAATTAAGGTTAACTATTCATTTAAAGCATTTTTTAATGAATATCTTTTTCTCAAACCAATATATTTAGTCATATTTATATACTACTATAGTATTTATTAATATTTTAAATTGGCTTTAATTTTTATATTTACATTTTTATTTAATTTTTCATATTTATATTTTAATTTTAGTTTAAGTCTTAGTAATTGTATTATGTGATTTTGTCATTTTTGTCAGTGTATATGCCCTGTGGCCTTTTTAATTTTATTTATTTTGGCTAATTTTTATGTTTTAAATGTTTTTAATTTAAATGTTTTCATTTACCTATAAAAGTATAGTTCTCCCAGGTTAATTTAACACATTGTCCCATAATTTAAATAATTTCCTTGAAAATCTGTACTATTTATATATTAATATAGTATTTATTAATATTGTGAATTAGCTTTTATGTTCAGTTCAATTGTAGTTTTATTTTTAGTATCTTTGATATATGTTTTTGTCATTTTTTAAGTTTTTAAGTACTTTAATTTATTTTATACCAATTTTATTTTGAGTAATTTTAGTACTTCAACCATAACTTATTTATTTCAGTTAGTTAATTTTACTATGTTTTCAGTTACTTATAAAAAAATATAGTTCTCTCAGACCCATTAACATTTTAATTGACTATATTTAAATCAATTCCCTGAAAAAAAGTGTTATTTTAGTATCATTTACAGTATACTATAGTATTTAATATTGTGAATTACCTTTTATGTTTATTTGTTTGTCCTTTTATGTTTATATACCTTTTGTCTGTCATTTTATGTGCTTTTGTCATTTTTACAAGTTTTATTTAGTTTTAGTTTATGTAGTTTAGTTTATTTAACACTTATTTCAGTTAGTTGTGAAGGCAACGTTTCTCATGTTTGTTTAAGTTTTTCATCTAACATTTATATATTTTTTGGTTACACTTTATTTTAAGGTGTCATTGTTACAGTGTAATAATGATATATTTAAGTACTGAGTAATATTAATTAACAACACATACTTACTATAGGGTTAAGGTAGGATTAGGATTTGGTTGAGTGTTAGTTGCATGTAATTATGCATAATTTACTGTTATTACTATGATAAGTACATGTAACATGTAACAAGGACACTGTAAAATAAAGTGTTACCTTTGATTTGATTTTAAACTTATTTACATTACACAAAATGATATGCACAGTTTTATTTTTATTTAACAATAACAACACTGAGCCACATTACTATTGCATCTTAGCCTGGTTAAAACCAGTCCCTTCTCAGTCGTAACTGAGTTAGGGTCTGGGGAAGGTTCATTCACAGCTCACTTCCAAAGGGGCGTCACCAACGGATGTCGCTCAAATGCCTCTGGGCGCAATTGGATAGACCTGAAACCAATCAGATCGATTGTCATCTTGTAAAGCCCGCCTCAACGTTTGTGATTGGTGCTTCGATTTGGAAAGATTGGAAATGAGCTTGAATGGGCTCTTCGCCAGACTAACTTGCAGAGCAAATCTAAATTTGCCGGAAGTTCGTCTGGGTTTTCCCAGGCTAATTGCATCTATCATTTCACTTCTATTCTTTCATTTAACTATTGCATCTTTCATTTACCTCAGGCCTTGGAGGCGGGTTTGGTTACATTGTGGGTGGGATTAACTGGGGCAATACTGAGTTCGGAAGGTCAATAGGTGGCCAGCTCCGGGTCATATACCTGTTCACCAGCATCATCCTCGCCGCCACCACGGCCATGACCCTCACGAGTATTCCTGAGCGAACTCTAGCTAAATCCCAGCCTCAAACCAGAAGCGGCCAAAACCTGAAGAGCCCCAACCTCCCTCTCCCGCCCTCCCCCCCGCCTCCTCCTGGAGCTGCCGTCGAGCAGGACGAAGAGGACGAAGAAGAAGCCCTATATAACAGCCAGTTCTCCAGTTACCGCTACCAGGATCCGCTGGGTCGCTCGAGCAGCGCTAACGCACGTCTCTACGCAGGCCTCACCAGCCCCATCTCCCCTCTCAGTCCTCTGACACCCAAATACGGCAGCTTCATCAGTCGGGACAACTCGCTCACGGGCATTAATGAGTTTGCATCCTCCTTAGGCACCTCCTACATAGACAGAGTATTGATTGAATGCTACACGGGACAGCAGACTCCTCAGCCATTAGAACCAGAGCCACCGGGAGAAACGCCCCCGCCTCGAGGGCAGAGTGAAACACCTGGTGCAAATGAAGTTTCACAGCAAAACACACACTCACAGCCTAACGGAGAGTTGCAGGCGAGTGAAGAGTTGCAAGCTGATGAGCAAAATCAAGCCATTGAACCCGCGGATCCTAGTGAGGCGTCGGGGTCACAGAGAGGCAGTTCCTCAGGGATACTGAAGCGTCCTCAGAGTCTGGCCTTAATAGAGGACCCGCTCATTACTCAAAGCGGCGGCTTGGACAACGGTCGTAGACGCACCGTCACTTTCAGTCAGCAGGTCAGTGTGCACTGTAGGTTTGACTATGCATATTACAATACAATACAATACAATTGTATTTGTATAGCACATTTAAAAACAACTGTCGTTGACCAAAGTGCTTAAAGGATAGACGTTCGCGTTTTACAAGTAAAGCCCTGTTTTAAGATCGTTTCTGATGAAATCGAACGGTTAAGATTAAAATTTGGACACATGCTGCTGTCCTGAGAATTTTAGGTTTTTGTGTTAGCACCCACCACCTATACAATGGTTTCATAGGTGCATTGGAAAAATCATTCATATAAACGCATTAAACTTTAGTTTACAAAGACGTGAAACTCACCGAGTGGTCTGGGGTGTTCACTGATGTGCTCACGCAAAAATCGCTACAAAAGATGCTTTCCAACAGGTGTTTTACCTTTCGTTGTAAAACTGTGGACCTATTTTTCCAACGCCTCACAACCGGACATTCTTCCAAAAACTACGATAAAACCTGTTGGAAAGCATCTTTTGCAGCGATTTTTGCGTGAGCATATCAGTGAACACCCCAGGCCACTCGGTGAGTTTCACGTCTTTGTAAACTAAAATTGAATGCATTTATATGAATGATTGTTCCAAGGCACCTATGAAACCATTGTATAGGTGGGGGGGGGGGGGGGGTGCTAACACAAAAACCTAAAATTCTCGGGACAGCAGCATGTGTCCAAATTTTAATCTTAACCGTTCGATTTCACCAGAAACGATCTTAAAACAGGGCTTTACTTGTAAAACGCCAAACTTACCCTTTAACAAAGCAATAAAAAGGTAGACAATACATGCACGAAACCAACAAATACACGTCAAAGAGAAAAGACGGACACATCAACGTACATTTAAAGCTAATGAAAAAAGGTGCGTTTTCAGAAAAGGTTTAAAAAGTGTCAGAGTTTGGACAGATCTGATATTTGAGGCGAGGCTATTCCATAGCTTGGGTCCATAAGCTGCGAAAGCACGGTCACCCCTATTTTTTAATCTGGTCCATGGGACAGAAAGTAGGTTCGAATCCCCCGATCTTAGGGATCTTGACTTAAATTCTGGGTGAAGCAGTTCAGATAGGTACTGGGGAGCTAGATTCTGTAGAGATTTAAAAACAAAAAGCAAAACTTTAAAATCTATTCGAAATTTAATATTGCATGTATGCAACTTGGCATTGAACTTTGCATGTTCTTTTTTATCTTTATCCTTTCCCAAGGTGGCAAATATATTGCTGAATGGAATGCGCTATGACAGTGACCTCAGTGGCAGCCATGAAGGAGCAGACTCTCAGATGTCAATCCTGCTGCTCTGTACCGCCATCTGCAGGATGCCTCCATGTTTACGAAGCCTGTGCACCAACCATTTCCTGGGTAAGATAGGTTTTGAATCTCATTAGCCATATACAAAATGTCTGAGGCTCATCATTTATATGCATTTTTTTATATATATATGTATATATATATATACATATATATAAAAAAATGTATATATAAATATATATAAAAAATATATATATAATTAGCACTGACATTAAGATTTTGATAATAGACTAAAGTGTTAGCACTGACCTACAGCTGATTCAATTTCTTAAATATGGAATTTATTTGCACTGATTTCGGAGGGAAATCTGCTGAATTTCGCTTTGTAGTTGTTAATTAAAAAATTTTGATACAATAAAAGTTAATTGAAATAAAGCTGAAATGAAATGTAAATATATGATGAAAAACCTTGCAATTAGATAAAAAAAAAATAGCAATATTTCCTTGGCAACTAAAGCCTGGCTCACACTACAGGAGTTTTAGGCCGATTTATGCCCGATTTCCCCCTCCCGAGAATCGGAGAAAATATCTTGTCGAGGACCTCGATCGGTTCTGATGTTCGGCGCAGATTATCTGGTAATGTGAGGCGTTCACGGATTGAATCTTGCACCACCCGATCTGCTCTCACACAAATCGGGCTCGTCCCGATCACATCAAACAAGTTTGATATTTATCGGGATGAGCACGTTTGTGATTACGTCAGTACTGATACAATAGCCAATAAGAGACAAGTAACGTTAGGGCTGTGGTGATGGAATATCCATTGAGGTAATTTTGAGTGACAACAGCGTGATATGCGGTATTATTTTCATTTATTTATTTATTTATTGCTAAATAAATAAGTGTTACGCTGTTGTCAGCAGGCACGAGGACTAGTAAAGTTAAATGTTGAGTAATGAAACCGAAACTAAAAAAAGTGGAGTAAAAAGAAGTAAGAAGTAAATAAGGGTCCACATAATATAATAACAGAACATAAACCTGACACTGAGCTTGTTAGATCATTGTTATATAACAGTTAGTTTCGATCCTCGAATCTCACTTTACAAGGGGCTCTCTGTGTGAAAATTTTTTTTGTGGGGTTATTATTATTTTTTTTGCTTTCACCATATTTCACCAGTATTGTCTCTCGTCTCTGCGTGATATAGACTGTCACTCAGTGTGCTGTTACACTGTTACGACACTAGGTGGCGGCAAGGCAAGTTTACTTATATAGCACATTTCATATACAATGGTAATTCAAAGTGCTTTACATGGAAGAAATTAAAATAATCAAAATAAATCAGAATAATTAAAACAGTTTAGAATAAAAGATAAAATACAGAAATAATCAAAATAAATCAGAATAATTAAAACAAAATAAAATACAGTACGAACAGTCGGACGAACAGTGGTACAGTGCTCATTGAGTAAATGCAGAGCTAAACGGATGTGTTTTGAGTCTGGATTTGAATGTGACTTCTGTAGGAGCACATCTGATCTCTTCTGGAAGCAGGTTCCAGCTACGGCTGGCATAGTAGCTAAAGGCGGTCTCAACATGCTTAGAGTGAACCCTTGGTATTTCAGAATCAGAATCAGAATCAGAAAGAGCTTTATTGCCAAGTGTGCTTGCACACACAAGGAATTTGTTTTGGTACTGAGGCTTCCAGTGGACATATACAAATACAACATGAAACATAATACTACAAATTATAAGAATAAAAAATAAAAATATAAATATATGAGAATAAAACTATCACAGTTGGGTTTAGTCAGAATAGACATTTTCAGATTTACAGATTATGAACCTATTTACAGTGTTTTGAATATTATAAATAAATAAATCTACATATAAGTATCACCTGGGTTGTGGGATATTGCACTAAACAGTGGGAGTATTGCACTTACAGGCATATGCCTTGGGAGGAGTGTTAACTGTTCAGGAGGGAAATGGCCTGTGGGAAGAAACTGTTCCTGTGCCGAGATGTTCTTGTGGCCAGTGATCTGAGTCTCCGTCTTGACGGTAACAGTTCAAACAGGTGGTGTCCAGGGTGAGTGGAGTCTGTGATGATTTTACCTGCTCTCTTCCTCACTCTGGAAGAGTACAGGTCCTGGAGGTTTGGCAGGGGGGCACCAATAATCCTCTCCGCAGTCCGGACTGTCCGTTGTAGTCTCCTGATGTCTGATTTGGTAGCTGAACCAAACCAGACAGTGATGGAAGCGCACAAGACAGACTCAATGACGGCTGAGTAGAACTGAATCAGCAGATCCTGTGGCAGGTTGAACTTCCTCAGCTGGCGAAGGAAGTACAGTCTCTGCTGGGCCTTTTTCACAGTGGAGTCAATGTGATTGTCCCACTTCAGGTCCTGAGAGATGATAGTGCCCAGGAACCTGAATGACTCCACTGCTTCCACAGTGCTGTTCATGATGGTGAGTGGGGGGAGTGCTGGGCTGTTCCTCCTGAAGTCCACGATCATCTCCACTGTTTTGAGCGTGTTCAGCTCAAGGTTGTTATAACTGCACCAGCCAGCCAGCTGTTCAACCTCCAGTCTGTAAGCAGACTCGTCACCGTTTCGGATGAGACCGATGACAGTGGTGTCGTCTGCAAATTTCAGGAGCTTGACAGAGGGGTCTTTAGAAGTGCAGTCATTAGTGTACAGGGAGAAGAGCAGTGGGGAGAGAACGCACCCTTGGGGAGCACCAGTGCTGATTGTGAGTGTCTTGGATGTGTGTTTCCCCAGTCTCACTCGCTGCTGCCGGTCCGTCAGGAAGCTGGTGATCCACTGACAGATCGAGGATGGTATGGAGAGCTGGGTCAGTTTGGCTGTGAGAAGACCAGGCATGATGGTATTGAAGGCCGAACTGAAGTCCACAAAGAGGATCCTTGCATAAGTCCCTGGTCTGTCGAGATGTTGCAGGATATAATGCAGTCCCATGTTGACTGCATCATCCACAGACCTGTTTGCTCTGTAAGCAAACTGAAAGGGATCCAGCAGGGGTCCAGTGATGTCCTTCAGGTGGGGCAGCACCAGTCTTTCAAACGACTTCATGACCACAGACGTGAGAGCGACAGGTCTGTAGTCATTAAGTCCAGTGATTTGGGGTTTTTTGGGGACAGGAATGATAGTGGAGCGTTTGAAGCAGCAGGGAACTTCACACTGCTCCAATGATCTGTTGAAGATCTGCGTGAAGACCGGGGCCAGTTGGTCAGCGCAGGCTTTTAAACAAGCAGATGAGATGCCGTCTGGGCCTGAAGCTTTCCTAGTCTTCTGTTTTTTGAAGACTCGGCTCACGTCCTCCACACAGACCTTAAGCTCAGGTTGGATGGCAGGAGGGGGGAGTGATAATTGGAGAACAGGAGGTGATGCTGAATGTGTGAAGTGCAGATCAGACCGGGTGTGTGGTGTGAATGAGGGCTTTTCAAACCGACAGTAAAATGAATTTAAATCGTCAGCCAGGTGTTGATTGTCCACAGATCGAGGGGATGGTGACTTGTAGTTGGTAATGTTCCTCAGGCCATTCCAGACTGATGATGGGTCGTTGGATGAAAACTGGTTTTTCAGTTTATCAGAGTAGTTCCTTTTAGCAACTCTGATCTCCTTTGTCAATCTGTTTCTGGCCTGGTTATACAAGATTTTATCCCCACTTCTGTAAGCATCCTCTTTGGCATGACGAAGGTGTTTGAGTTTCCCAGTAAACCATGGTTTATCATTAGTGAATGATAAGAATGTCCTGGTAGGAATGCATGTATCCTCACAGAAACTTATATATGATGTTACAGTATCTGTGAGCTCATCCAGATCATTGGTAGCAGCTTCAAAAACAGTCCAATCAGTGCAATCAAAGCAGGCCTGTAGATTCTGCTCTGCTTCATTAGTCCATCTTTTTACAGTCCTTATTCCAGGTTTAGCTGATTTCAGTTTCTGCCTGTAGGTCGGTATGAGATGAACCAAACAGTGATCAGAGAGCCCCAAAGCTGCCCGTGGGACGGAGTGATATGCATTTCTTATTGTGGTGTAACAGTGGTCCAGTATATTACTGTCTCTGGTGGGACATGTAACGTGCTGTCTGTATTTTGGTAGTTCACGGGAAAGATTTGCTTTGTTAAAATCCCCAAGAATGATTAAAAGAGAGTCTGGGTACCTTTGTTCCGTTTCAGATATTTGTTCAGCCAGCTGTTGTAGCGCCACGCTCACGCACGCGTCTGGAGGGATGTAAACATTCACGAGAATGAAAGAGGAAAATTCCCGAGGCGAGTAGAAGGGTTTACAGTTTATGAAATGTGCCTCTAAATTAGGAGAGCACATCTTCTTCAGTGTTGTTACATCTGAACACCAACTTTCGTTAATGTAGAAACACAATCCACCACCTCTCGTTTTCCCCGTTAGCTCCGCGATGCGATCCGCTCGGAACAGCTGGAAGCCCGGCAGATGTATTGCGTTGTCCGGTATGGCTTCACTCAGCCAGGTTTCAGTGAAGCACAAAGCAGCAGAGTTTAAAAAATCCTTGTTAGTGTGGGTGAGGAGAAGAAGTTCATCCGTTTTGTTAGGAAGGGATCGGAGATTCGCAAGATGAATGCTGGGGAGTGCAGTGCGCAGGCCGCGCTCGCGGAGTTTAACCAGCGCGCCGGCACGCTTCCCGCGTTTGCGTCTGAACGCGCGTTTGAACAACAACGCTGCCCCTCCGACGAGAATGTCCAGCAAAACGTCCGAATAATCAAAAACTGTAGAAAAGGTTTCTGGTGTGTGTTTCCTAATGTCCAGTAGTTCGTCTTTGGTGAAACTGATAGGAAAAGAATGACTAAACGCAGAACAAACTAACAAAAACAACACAATAGCTGGAGAGCTCCACACCGAGGCAGCCATCCGCGGCGCCATCTTGGATCAAAATTTCAAGCTGATGTGATCCTAATGATCTGAGTGATATGTTGGGTTTATATTCAGTGAGCATATCTGCAATGTATTGAGGTCCTAGGCCATTGAATGATTTATATACCAGTAATAATACTTCAAAAATCAATCATAAATGTAACTGGCAGCCAGTGTAAAGACCTGGGGCCTCATTTCTAAAACTGTGCGTAGGATACTTACTAAAAGTGTACGTGCGCCAGAAAGCTAAAAATGGCGTACTCAAAAAAATATTCAGACTTATAAAACCGTGCGTACGCCAGAACCTGCGCAGAATTCACTTTATAAATCCCAGTTAGCGGAAGACTGTGCTCATGCGTCTCCTCCCCGAAACAACCATATATGGAGCTTACAACGCCTAGTTTTACTATGCACATCCTCATCTGCATATCATTTGCATATGATTATTCATCCACGTGATAACATGTTTAACAGTACAAGACATTAGGAAAATATGAAATGCGGCTGTGCTGTCACATTAGTTACATTAATAAAAACTAGTAGCCTATCCTTGCCTTGTTTTTGAATAAATAAATCAAATAGTATAGAATACATTTCGGAGAAAGTTTTTCTTAATCTTTTCCACTGGCCAAAGAGTATTTTTAATAGATTTGTGTTTTTAATGGAAACAGATAGACCTTGCTGTGAATTATTTGCACGAAACCATTTTCTCAGACAATCATGATAAGCAATTATCTCTTTAGTTAAAACATTAAAACACAGCATGCAAGAGGAAAAGTGTTCGAAAGCATTGCATCCACAACAAATATTTCTATTTATTGAATATAAAAAATGTTGTAACTTCTCAGTAATGATTTCATGTAATTTAAGTGTTTAACTACATTAATCTAATACATATTTAATCTAAATCTTTACAACAGAAGTAAAACAAAGTTTAAATCATTGTTTTATTTAAACTGTTATTGTGAATATGAACTGTATTTATGATTAGGACTTATAATGAAGATTTACGGTATTAGATGCGTTATGCTATGCGTCAGTTTCACTAAACAGCCAAATGCGCTCGCTGGGGCGGACATTTAAGAAGGGATGGATGTTTGCTTCATGTGATAGGCTTGGTTTGTGAAATTAAATTTGTATTATCTTTCTGTATATGTATAATTTTCTTTAGATTTTCTGTCTAAAAGTGACCAAAAAGACATTTAACTCCAGCTCACCATCGGTGTCGCCAAACTGCTCCATCTCCAAAACGTTCGTACGCATGGGTCAGAGTTTGCGTGCAGGTGCGCAAATTTTCCCGTCAAGTTTGTTTTTATAAATCACAACTTGTGCGTCGTAAGTGGCGTACGCCTCTTTCAGGGCCTGTTTTGTGCGTACACAATGGTTATAAATGAGGCCCCTGAGGACTGGTGTGATATGTTCATATGTTCTGGTTCTGCTCAGCGTTCTGTATGAGCTGCAACTGTCTCATGGTCTTTTTGGGAAGGCTAGTGAGGAGTCCATTACAATAATCCACCCTTCTGGTGATGAAAGCATGCACAAGTTTCTCTAAGTCTTGACTGGAAACAAAGCATCTAATTCTTGCAATATTTTTCAGGTGATCGTATGCTGATATAGTTATTGCTTTGACATGACTACTGAAACTAAGGTCTGACTCTAGAGACACATCCAGATTCTTGACTGCCTTTGAGGGAGTCATTAAAACTGTTCATTGAACGAAATGTAAAAAAATTCGGATTTATTCTTAGATGTAATGAAACAAGCTGTTAATCATTTTAATATTTAATTTTTACTTTGAGCTCCACTTTAGGCTCAGCTGAGCCGCAATCCGGCGCATGGGTAACGCTGAAGCTGATGCATCACTAGATCAATGGCATTGATTCATTGACCAGAGCTGACGCCATTCATTAGAAATATCCTTAAAGTCCCTGTAAAGTCAAAATTAAGTATGTGTTCTGAGTTTGTCATATCACAGAAAAATGTGTTATTAGCCACCCAGCCAAATTTGAATGATAAAGAAAGCCGGCAAGTACATAAAATAAGCTATCAAAATCTTGAAAAAATGAGCAGTATTCTCTGCTCTCAAACGCTGGGGGCGTGTCCTCTGGCTGCGCTGAAACCACGCCCACTCTCGGTAAAGCTGCCGTTGCCACACTCAACTGTCACCCGCTACAGCCGGAATGGATGCTCCTAGCAGCTTATTATGTTAATTAACGTTATAACATAAGCACACAAACTTACACTCATTGGTGGCCACGCACTGCCGATGATGGCACCAGTTGTCGGCGCGACGGGAGGATAAAGGCCGAGGTGGGAGATAGTCGGTTCGGCCCCATTCACCAGTAACAGTGGATTATCAGTGAATCCCAGTTGAATCCCAGTGAATCTCCGACGAAAGTTTATAAAACTATCCTGTGTAAAATGATCACTACAGAGGTGGGTTTTGGCGGTGATCCTCAGCTCTCCATCAAGGTGGCTCTTCAAAAAATTAATCCACCTCTTCTTGATGTGATCGTTTTTAGGAAATTTAAATAAGGACATCGATCTGTTCTATACATGATCGCATCCAGGTAGTAAGATATGCATTTCCGTGACGAAGACATAACTAGCAAACTGTACGCTGTAGTAACTATAATAGTACTGACAGTAACTCGCGATTGAGCGCCAAACTGATGCGAATGTGCTCTATTTATATTGTAAGGGGAGCGGCCAGCCTCAGTTGCTCTAGTGCGTCATCAAGTAGGGGCGTGTCCAGGAGCTCAGGGGCTCCAGTGCGTCATCAAGTAGGGGCGTGTCCAGGAGCTCAGGGCTCCAGTTCGTCATCAAGTAGGGGCGTGTCCAGGAGCTCAGGGGCTCCAGTGCGTCATCAAGTAGGGGCGTGTCCAGGAGCTCAGGGGCTCCAGTGCGTCATCAAGTAGGGGCGTGTCCAGGAGCTCAGGGCTCCAGTGCGTCATCAAGTAGGGGCGTGTCCAGGAGCTCAGGGCTCCAGTGCGTCATCAAGTAGGGGCGTGTCCAGGAGCTCAGGGGCTCCAGTGCGTCATCAAGTAGGGGCGTGTCCAGGAGCTCAGGGGCTCCAGTGCGTCATCGAGACCTGTTTTAGCCTTGCCCAAAAAACCCGGAACACAGCAATGATGAAAAACTGTTTAACGGTCTAACTCCACAATTCAGTACTTCACAGTTCACAGTCTTTGTAATATGTTTTAGCAATACATTTCTAACATTTATAATGTGTTTAGAATTTTTTTCTAAATTGCCTTTACAGGGACTTTAAATGTTAAAAGGATGATTTTTCCTTGGTCACAGGCAATCTTTTCACGAATATGACTTGATATGAAGGACAGATATTTTGTCTACATCCACTTTTCTGCTTCCGATCTGTTGGATTCTGTTGGATTTTGATATGGTGGAATCATATCAAAGCGCTTCCTCTGGCACGATAATCTTAATAACATTGTGTAGTGTGTGATGCGCCACGATTTTCAAATCTTGTAGTGTGAGCATGTTTAAAGGGTCACTCCACCCATTTGCATTAAGATTTCCATTGTTAGAAATCCAGTCATACTATTGAATGGTCGTGCAACACTCTTTCATTTTCCCCTGAGACGAGAGTAATCCTCTATTTACCTTTTTCACTTCCTCCTACAATGACGCAAAAATCGTCATTTTACGTCATTGTAGGAGGAAGTGTAAAAGGGGGGGATTTCTGTGAAGACTACAAGCACTAGTTCCCGCCCTTTCAAACCATAGGGGGGTTGGACCTAATGCGCTAACAGACCTATCAGATCAGTGCCAGTGCGCTTGATTTCACCGGCAGAAACTTTTTGAAAATATGGACGAAGGTACTGAATACGCAGACGGATGCATTATGGAGGATCTGGATTTTGACGAAGTTATGGTAGAAACGAATGTTCATGGCTGCCTTTATGAGTATAGCGACGAGCAGCTGAGGGCTATGGAGGAACCGGAGGCGGCTGAAGCTGCTGCCACCACAGCCGATGCAGACGATCTGCCCGCCGCGGACGAGGAGCCCGCAATGGCTCGAGCTGGGGCAGATTGGTGGTGCCTGTGCTCTCACTGTGCGCCAATGGACCCAGAACAAGAGTCTGTCTGCTGCCGAGAATTCCAGCGGTGCTACGGAATCGGAGGATGACACGGACGTGTGTGTTGTTGCTCACCCGAGTTTCGCACCGCATATGGATAGCGGCGTCCTGGAGACCTACTTTACAATACCTAACGTCAACTGGCAACGTCAGCCAAAGCCAACAGGGTCAAATGGTCGTCTTTCTATAAAGTGAGATTATTTTCATTTTGTTAATACGCTAACGTGGCAGGTTCATTGCACAAATATCTTGCAGTTAAGCTAGCTACTGTAGTGGGAGTGGTCTGCGGAGCTGAGCATTGCAATGCACTATGGGGATTGTTGTCTACAATCCACAAGCACTAAAAAGTCATTTTCTGCCTTTTATCGGCCAAGAAGGTCCCAAATTAGAAATTTATGATACTATTCTACTACATATATGACCCACTTTCAATACATATTCATTTCTCCACCGGTGGAATGACCCTTTAAGATTTGAGGGAAGAAAATCTGCAAAGATTCTCCTTAAGTGTGTGCTGCAACCAGATTTCACAATCGGTTAGGAACTCCTGTAGTGTGAGCCAGGCATAACTGGGGAAAAAAACTAGTTTAAGTTAAAGTACTAAAACTGAAATAAAAATGAATTAAAGTTAAATAGAAATATTTAAACAAAATACTAATAAATAAAATACATGTTAATTTAATATATATATATATATATATATATATTTTTTTTTTTTTTATATAATATCTTTATTTAAAAAATTATATAATATAAAATTATCAATAAATACTATTATAGTGGATAAATAATGCTAAAATAACACTGATTTAAGGGAATGGATTTAAATATGGTAAGATGTATTAAATGGATCTGGGAGTGCTATACATTTATAGGTAATCATTTTAAAAACACAAAGGCCCCAGGATGTGCACAACGTTGTGAATGATGTGAAGTGTGTGGGTTTTTTGAACGTGATTCGAGTGTTTTTAAAAGTGGTTATGTGGAACTATTTCATCTTCCATCATCAATTTGGACTAAAACGTGATCCTCAGGTTGGTTATCGTTTGAGGGGATGCTGCTCTTCTACACTGACTTCATGGGGGAGGTTGTGTTTGGCGGAGACCCGAAGGCTCACCACGATTCAGAGGAGTACAAGCGCTACAATTCTGGCGTCACCATGGGCTGCTGGGGAATGTGCATCTATGCATTCAGTGCTGCTTTTTATTCAGGTTGGTGAGAGTGATTCTGTACATCTTGACCATGCACAAACACTAGTGTGTATTAGCATTCCTTTCTTTTGTCTTGTCCTCTTGCAGCCATTCTGGAGAAGCTGGAGGAGCGCTTCTCGTTGCGTTCGCTGTATTTTTTTGCCTATCTGGCCTTTGGTTTGGGCACAGGACTGGCCACTCTCTCCACAAACCTGTACGTGCTGCTGTCTCTCTGCGTCACCTACGGAGTGCTCTTCTCTTCTCTCTGTACGCTGCCTTACTCTCTGCTCTGTGAATATTACCAGAGCCCGCAGGTGAGAGGACGTTCAGAAACAGACTTTAATTAGATGTTTAAAAAAACCATGCAAAGGCCTGGGGCCAGTCGCATAAACATAGCCGTGGCTTAACAACTAGTCTGAACAACTAGAAATATGTTTGGGCTAATCAGTCTTTTCAGTTTCAAATTAGACCAATCTACCTTTTTATGTATCTGATTTAAAAAAAATTAGGTGACACTTTATTTTAAGGTGATGTAGTTATATTTAATATATTAATAACAGTAAATTATTCATAATTACAAGTAACTAACACTAAACCAAACCCTGACTCTAACAGTAACATTAAATACATGTAGTTAATTGATATTACTCAGTTCTTATTAGAGTAAGGACGGTGTAACTACGTCACCTTAAAATAAAGTGTAACCAAAAGTCGAAGAACCAGTCTTGAAGAAAAAAATATGAGTAACTTGTAAGACTAGTCTAAGAAGTTTATGCAACCGGCCCCTGGTTTCACAGACTGGTCTTAGATTGAGCCAGGATTAGGTTTTAGTTAAATTAGTCACTTTTATAAACGTGCCTTAAAAAAAAAAAACTGGTGTACATCATGTGACAAAACAATGGCAGTGACAGATTTTAAATATGCCAGTGCAAGTTGCCTTCAGTTAAAACAGCTCAAACATGCATTTAAGTCTGAGACTAGACTTAAGCCTGGTCTGTGAAACCAAAATTGTGTTTATGGGAATGCATTTGCAATTGAAGTCACGGTATCAGTTTCAAATTGATATACACGTTATTTTGAAAGTATAGCATCAAGTTGCAACATTATGCATGCTCATATGAGACTAGTGACAAAATTGCTGTCTGTGCAAAATTATATTGAATCTTCCTTTCACAACTTTTAGACAATACGCACAATGATACCAAATAGCGATATAATAGGGAAAATAGGGATATAACTCAACTATTTGCCATATTTTGGCGACATATAAAATTAAAAATGTTATACATCTTTACAGCTCAAACAGCACACATAAGAAATACCGTAAGTGCCTTATCAGTATAAACATTAACAGACACACTATTTCAAAAGTATAGCATCAAGATGACGCATTATTTGAGTTAACATGAGACTAGTGACCAAATTGCTTACTAACCTTGTTTGTGCAAAACGATATAGAATCGTTACATTTCTTTCACGACTATAGTGAACGTAACTTTTACGCACACGGATTCAAAATACTAGGGATATAACATAACTATTTGTAATGATATTTTTGCAACACATAAAACGGAGATTTTATACAACTTTACAGCTCATGGAAGAATTATTGTAAGTGCTTTAACACACATTTCTGCTTTTAAACCCTCAGTAATCTTTTGCCCCATAGACTCCATTGTAAGTATAATACAGAACATACATTTTTTTTTGTTTCCAATAATCGAGGGACCCACAGTTAATGTCAGTGGTGATCAACAGCATGCTGATGGAGTTTATTGATCTTCTCAGAGTTGCAGTGCTAAATGTTTGAGTGCAGACAGTGTGATTTCAGTTGTGATTGATCTCAGTCTGTTCTCGCAGTTCTGTGGCTCATCCGAGGACGGGACCAGGCGAGGTATGGGGGTGGACATCTCCCTGCTCAGCTGCCAGTACTTCCTGGCTCAAATCCTGGTTTCCGTGGCGATGGGCCCTCTGACATCACTGGTGGGCGGGGCCCAGGGCGTGATGTACTTTTCGAGTCTGATGTCATTTGTGGGGTGCCTGTACTCCTCACTGTGTGTGGTGTACCATCTGCCAGCACCCGAGGGTGAGCCTCCCCAGAGTGAGACGCAGCCACTACTGGTGCACATTTAGATCTGCTCTCTCACACCGGGTCCAAAATTAACACTCCATCAGCATCACACGAGTTACCAGCTTTCTTGATTTGCAACACAACGTAAATCATGATGTAAGAACGCTCTTTGATATCCAAGAATCAAAGCAAAGCAATTCCAGCAGTCCTCTAAATAAAAGATCAAGGACTGTTGTGCATCATCAAACGACTTTTTAACATCTCTTTATCAGATGTTTATATGAAGCCAAAGTTTTTTTTATAGACAGCGCACTATAGACAAACCTACAAATTTCACCAAAATGGTGTTTTTGTAACAAGTTTCATATATTTGACACAAATATGTAAGGGATAATCTTTTTTTTTTTTTTTTTCAAAAGTAAAAATATACATACATTAGGGTCCTTAAGTGTGAGACCACATTGAAGTTGTTGTTTTTTTTCACACATAAAAATAAAGAGAAAGTTTTAGGATTTATATATATAGTTAAAAATAAATAAATAATATGTAGAATAAGTATTATTGAATATTTTTAATTTCTAGGTGTAAATAAATGAGGTAATTGTATTACAGAAAATTATGCCATTTTCAAAACATTCTGAAAAACATCTGGTTTTGTTTCAAATCACATGGAGCCCATTACCGCCACATAAGAAAATAAAGTCATGCTCTGGTAAATCATAGTTATGCGATAAAAAATGTAAACGATGACATAAAAAAAAGAAAAAAAAATGATGACAAAATTTCGACATAAAACAGTCTAAATTATGTGATGAAAAGTCAAAATTATGACATACTAAGTCAAAATTATGACTTAAAAAGTCGAAATTATGACAAAAAGAGTAGAAAATGACATACCAAATCAAAATTATGACAAAGTTTTGTAAAAAAAATACAAAATTGACAGTCGTTATTATTACATTATGATTAAGTCGAAATTATGATTTAAAGTCGAAATTGTGACAAAAAGTTAAATTTATGACAAAAAGTCGAAAAACTGAGTCGAAATTATTACTTAAAAAATCTAAATTATTGCATGCCACAATTTTGAATTTTTAAGTCATAATTTTGATTTAGTATGTAAAAATTTTGACTTTTCATCTCATTATTATGATTTACCAACGCATGATTTTTTTTCTTAAGTGGCGTAAATGGGCTTCCATAACATAATCTAAAGCGCTGCTGTCATGCAAATAGACAAACTAAAGTTTACTACTGAGAAATATTTCAAATAAATATAACTCAAATTGAAGTAATTGTTTTAAATTAGAAAAGAATGTAAAAAAATAATGCAGATTTTTGGACCCACTATTGTATATACATTGTGCAAAAGTGGTCAACAGCCGTTGGCAAACATGGTAAAAAGTTAATTTTGGACCCCGTCGACACAAACGAACAGCTCAGACTCTGCGTTTGCTTCAGACACACCTTCCTCACTTTACGCAGTGCTGGAGATGTGAGAGAGGGAAAAAGAGCGATTTTGACTATGCATCTCACTCAGATCTCTTAACGCAAGCATGCTGCGACAGTGACTGCATGACGGCGAGCTTGAGTAGTGTGTGTATGAGAGAAAGTGTGTTTGTGAACATGTGATGCCTGACTACTTTCATCTGGCTTGTACATATGTCAAATGGTTTTTTTTTTACTGTCGATTCCTCATAAAGGAGGAAGCCAAAACTGTTTATAGCTCTCTTTATATTGTTTTTGGTCAGCTAATTGTTAAAGCTCATTGCTTTTAATAAAAGTAAACCCCTCTCACATGTCCAAAGCAAATGTATCCTGTCCACATGAACTTGAAACCTGTCGGTTTGTTTGCATGCAAAGCCGCATTGATGCCTTACTGTAGGCCTCTGTTTCAAACTGTACGACGGTAAAACAGAGAATGTGTGTGTGTCTATTGGTTCTTCGGTTTGCATATACTGTTTTAAAGTGATTAGGCTCATCATTTGAATACTAGCTACCTACTACACTCATCCTTACACAAGTGTCATGAGTAGCAATATTCCTTTCGCATGTTTGCCATACTGTCACATGGCTCGTAGCGTGACACTGGTGGACGCTCCTATTCCATATTTATAAGAAAAACATAAATGCCGTATTTATGGTTCCCCCTACTGAGCCATGTCATGGAACGCACGCTCCCATGCCTGCTTTCCTGTGGTCTGGCGTGATCGTTGTAATGACCGTCGTTCTTGTCATTATCAGGCAGAGCGGACGTTGAGGCTGAGGCGTGAGTGATCGGAAACAGGCCCTGTGTGGAAGAACAAGCCAAATGTATTGTTTGGTGACTACAACAAATCTGGACAACTAATCCGGACTCTCCACCAGAGCGCTCAGAAATGTGCGCCTGTATTGCGAAGCATCTTTTTATGTTTTGTCTGTTTTGCTTTGCAATACATGCGACACTTCATACTTTAAAAAAAAAACTCATGTTCACCAGGTAGCAAGCAAATCAAGAAGCGAAAAATAAAGAACTGAACGAGACGAAATTCATCACATTGTTTGCCTAATCCACACAAGCATGTACTTATTCCTTTAAGGAAATGATGTAAATAAGTGGCACTGTACAGGTAAATGCTCTGAGAATTAAACTGTCACAGGACGAAGGTTTTGTGCTGCAGATGTCGTTCTGATTGACTGGTGGTTTCTAGTAAAAACATGTTTTAGACTTTAACCAGCAGGGGGCGCAGTAGGATCAAACCAGCTCTAATCAAAGAAAATCCTAACCTAACTAGTCTTTCTTTGTGTGAGAGAAGCTACTTTCAGATTTTACCAAGAGTCACATATCAGCAGCAGTTAAGAGTAAATACTCTTTCAAATACTTGGTGCATGTTCAATCTCGTTTTAAGCGGCTCGTAAAATGTTTTGCAACCCCCAACGCAACGCCAAAAAAGACCCAAGAGGCACTCGTTTTAAAAAGACAAGACTGTTTGTTTTTTTTATTTATAATCCTGAACCAAACTATACAAAGCAGTGGTCAAAAAGCAACCAAAACACAATAAAAAAAAGGTTTCGCTTGAAGGACTGAAAGAACACCAGTACCAGCATACAGTTCTGTTATAGATTGTTTTCATTCTGCACTTCCCATATAAAACACAATGATAAAACAAAAACCCCCAAAACTGTACATAAGGATAGAAAGATATAATCCTTTTAAATGCATATGGAACAAAAGACCTTCAAGATTTAAAAAGGGGTTAATTAACATGTTAGAGGCCGTTCAGAAAAGGGGGCGGACGGGCGATGCGTTGACTAAGGAAACCCTCTCATTCATATGAGCCATCTGTTATGTTAACTGATCTGCTAAAGCGAGGGATTAACTTCTAGCAGCACAACCAGGTTAAACATTGTCTATTAGCCCCTGCTTAAAACTCATCTTTGGTCTTTGGTGGATCAGAAAAATGTCACCCATGAAAATGACAAGAACCTCAGGCTTTCAGTTGCTTGCGTGTACATCCGCTGGTCAAAAAAACAGAGTAGAATGTGTGCTTGTTAAACGTGTGCTAAAATAAAATGTCCATTGTTTCTTTTAATACAGGTTTCTAATGTTGGTCCTACACCAATAAATAAGGTCTAACAAAAGGGACAGGGTCATGATGATGTTATGGGCCTCAGTGCAATAATAAAAAAAAAAAAGATCTTGTAGCGGCAATGGAATGTCTGTGAAATATACAGAAAAGCACAAACTCTACTAGGTCGAACTGACCATACAGACAGAGCTACTGAAGGGCAGCGAGAACTTTAAGCTTTGACTTCAGCCTCTGTGGAGTCGCCGTTCTCCTCTGTCTTCTGTTTCTTTGTTTCCACTGCCTCCTGAAAAAGCAGAAAAGCAAAGATTAGACGTGCTGGAAACATGAGTGTTTGTGTCCATGTGTGGATTTAAACTCAAACCCACCTCCTCTTCTGCTGGACGTTTCACGGGATGTTCGTCTGCCTCTTTCTCAGCTTTGTTCTCCTCCTCCTCCTCTTCTGCCTCTCCTGCTGTTGACAACCAAAAAGTGTGTCATTAATCAGTTTTTGCACTAGTAAATTCAGTAAAAGTGAAAAAAAAAAACATGTGGAAATTCACAGTTTATGAGTCAAAGTCAAACTTACCCTCCTCATCATCCCCACCCTCTTCATCCTCATGGGTTTCCTCTTCTTTATGTGAAGCACCATTAGTAGTCTACAGAGAGAAAACACCGTGAGTGAAATCGATACCAAGTTTGTTATGTCACCAGAAGACTTGGGGATTTATGAACAAAGTCAACGATTAAGTATCATTACGATCATTTTCAAAGTTTGTGGGAAGGTCAGTTAAGTAAATAACCAGCCTCAAAGCTGTTTTCTCATAAGATGCATCTGTGTCAGTTCTCCAACCCTAAACAAAGAGCAGCGTGATGAACGAGGGGGAGGGGGCCCTTCAACACCTGCGCGGCGAGCGGGTACTAGGGGACAAAAGCCACAAGGCCTGCTGGGAAATACTCAACGCTTACTGTTCCATTTCCATTGGCAGGTGCGTCTTCGCTGCCGTTTTCCTTCACAGCCTCCGCCGCCTCTTCAACCACCTCTTTCTTTTCTTTCAGGTCCTGAAATAAAGCAGAAGTTTATCGGTTAATAAATAAATCCCCTCAGACTACATAAACAATGCAGCCTGTGCTTATTTCACATTGATAGCATGCGTTTTTCATGGTAGTAAAGTGGAAAGTTTGTTTCTGTAAGTTACTTCCCCACCCACACACACAGATGAGGCACAGACCACACACACCAGCTGGCTGACTGCCTGTTTAAATACATAAAATGGTAAACCAACACCAGGGTCATGAAAACCACCTCAGGTTTTTGGCTTTAAATACACTTTTAGAAACTATGCCATCATTTTATATGATTTACCTTTCATTTAACACATTTACCACATTGTCGTGACGGAAACGCAACGTGAATTACTGAAAATGGTAAAAAAAAAAATGTTTAACGTTGTCTGTGTTCTTTCTCTGAAAACGACACCACAATAGATCTTTTATATAAAGACAATCAGTTTTAAGTTCATTCCATCGTGAATTAAATCTATTGTTCGGACACTTATGTCGAGGTCACTTGAGGTTATTTCGCGCCGGTCTTGCCCCATTGCCCCCTTTATTCCCCGGTAGGGGTCGTGCACGCGCATGCGCGCACACGCGCCGAGCTGGAAACAAAAGGAGGTAGAGCGCGCGCCAAGACAACGTGCTCGAGAGACTGGGGGCGGGAGGCGCGAGCATTTTACAGCACGCGGCGGCGATATTCCCGCCTATTCGCGCGGCAGAGATCAAGAGCCTTGACTTTGCACACACACAAAAAATTTCAAAGAACGGAGAAAAAAACATTCTGGCAGATGGGTTCACCAATTCACCCCTCCCGCGAAGCCCCATACCTACCGTTAATTGGATATGATTACATATGGGAATATATGTCGAAATTTTCCCTCATAGAGGTTTGCCTTATTTCGTACGACTTAACGTTATTCTTGAATTCAACGTTCGTAGTGATTCTTCTTTTAACCGTTAATTTAAACACGACTCCGTGCGAAACACGAATAAACGGAATATATGATGCTGGTGTTCGATTTATACTAATTTAACATTTTTTCATTGAGAATAACATTTGCCGCTGATAATTTTTGCCTTTTTCTCGGTTTTGTTTGTCAGGCATACCCACTTCTCTCAAATTCATCGTTTTTAAGGTAACTTACTTTTGCGGTGACCTCGGTGGTGGTGGTAGTGGTGGTCGTGTCAACAGCGGTATCAGCCATGGTGGTTTATAGAGATGTTTTAAAGAAAAATGTCCGAAAAAAGCGTTAGAAGTGGTGGGATGAGGTAGGAGACGGTCGGACGTGAGGAGGAAGAGTGAATCTAAACTGCCAGAACCTGAGAACTGAAAGGCGCGTCGAGTGCAGCGGCAACATCACAGACATCTGATTGGACAGAAGCGTAGCAACCTAAATCCTTTCTTCGATTTGATTGGTGAAGCCACTGTCAATTGTTTCATAAAGTCCCGCCCCTTCGTTCGTACTACTTGTAATGCGCCCGTCTTGTCTTATTGGTGGAATATTTAATTTTAGCCTACTCTTTACCCGGTCTTTTAAAAATGTTTTTTTAAGTGTCGAAATTGACTTTTTATTATTATTATTATAATGTATCGAACAATAAACAGATAGGCAAGACAGAACAGATAGAACCTCTACTACAGGAATGAAATTAGCCTACATAATCCTCTTGTAAAGGTTCACAAATAAAATAAAATAAGAGAGAGAGAGAAAAGGTAACATTATAAACACATACAGAGGAAAACAACATGGCATTACCAAAAAAATTATCATAATATTTAAAGAATCTGTATCTTTTCCTGTTTTTTGATCAGCTTAGAGATATAAGAAATGCATCAATTTAAATTAAGAAATGTGGTAAAAAAAAAACTATAAATTGTAGTATAGGCTGCATTTGCATATAAATAAAAAAAAATTCCCCCCAAAAATAATAATGTAATTCATTGGAGTATAGTTATGTTTATAGTAACAGATTGTATATTTAAACTGAAATGATGAGTGCGAGGTCAGGATCAATTCAAGCTATTTTGGTGACGTCAATCTATATTTCTGGCACCATCGTTGTTTTGGTTCCTTATTTTAGGGGCTCATTCTCTATATAAATTTGAAGAGAGTGCAAATAGTTTATGCAGTTAGTAAACTTAAAAAAAGTGTATCAATAATATAGGCCTAATTAATTTGTAAGCTAATTAACCTTTTTCTTCAGTGTATTTTTATGTTATATTTTGTGTTGTTTTGTCATTATTTCCCATTCTCTTTGCAAACTGCACAAATCTTTTTCTATTTTCCTTGACCTTTCTTTTGACGTCATCTCTTGCTAGTTGTTTTGTGTGGTTGGAACCTGCCTTCAAGCTTGCATAGATGAATTCAAGCTTCTTTGGGGGCTTTGTTTACAGCCACAGTTTCATTAGCATGTTGTATTCAGAGGCCATTGTGTCCCAGATGGAGACGCACCAGGCAGCTGTTTCATTCATAATGAGAAGTCACACTAAGATGCTAACATGACTACTCCACATACACCATCAAACATCTCAGCACAGATAACCAGCTGATTTATTGCTAACAGATAAGCCACACAGTCATCTTGCTTCTCCGTTACAGGAAAAGTACCTGTTGCACAAGGAACAGATTTCGGTTGTGGTAAATAATGTTCCCCTTTCAATGGGTCAAACGAGTCTAACCCTGCCTCACATCTGTAATTCCTCAAAAGGAGTAAGTATACTGAACTAGAAATCATATTTTTCTCTTTCTTCAGACAGTTTAAGTTGAAAATGTCCATAGAGGCAGAAGTTTTATCAGGGTTTTCTTTTGAACACAGAGATAAAGAGCCCCTCCCCATTTGAATCTCATCAGATCTGCCGTACCGTGGTAACAAAGCACTTGGTGGTCACAGATGGTGTGGGCCTATGGTGGGCTGTGTGAGGGGTCAGCATGTAGTCTTTGTTTTATCAGATGGAGTATTATGCACTAGACCACTGATTTAAACCTCAGCTTTGGCTCCAATGTAAAAGAGAGGCTGAAAACAGTAATTTAATTGGAGACTATAGCTTCATTCAGACTAGTTTTCCAGAAATGAGGTGAGGTTTGGCAGTAAACTTTGTGATTTTACTATATCAGAACATGTATTTTTTTATTTTATACACCTTTGGCACAAAAAATAAATAAAGTATACTGCTTTTCTTCAATGAAAACTATAATATTTAGCTGATATAACATTTTCAAAATACATATTTTCATGTTGTGTGCAAATCTTCAGAGTCCGACTGCATTCATTTTGGCCTTTTTGCAAGCTATCACTCTAAAAGAACAGTCTGTAACTGTTATCACATCCAAAGTAAAATGAAAATGTAAAAATATCAATAATTTCATTTGATGCTCTACTCTCCCTGCCATTGGTCAGAAATAATGATAGTCCTGCCACACACTAATGCCATTGGTTGAGCAGATCTTGGTGCGAGCAAAGCAAAGTTTAGTAAGACATGCTCCTGGATCAACATACTTTGTTGAATCTGGAACAACATTCCTGTCCATAAATTTAGTCCAAACCCTATCCCTTCCCCTAAATCTAACCCCTACCTATAACTTATCTCTAAAATCAGAGAGAAATGATTGTGAATAACACTGATGTAGAAGCACGTAACCCTGGTTGTAAGCCTAAAATTGACATAAACTTGTCCCTCAAATCTGATTGGTTGATTGAAATGTTGTTCCAGGATCAACAATCATGTTGATCCATGTTGCACTCTGTGAATTTAACAAGTAGAAAAAAATAATATGAAATTAATGTACATCTGCATCCAAGCACTAATCCCAGATCATAATCCCATCTGCATGCATGAAATAATTTTTTTTACAATGACTGCAATGCCTCTCAGAACATTTATCCTGTCAAACCAGTACTTTACAACTATCAAAAGTCTTCACATTAAAAGGTAGATGTAATTAGCCCCAGTAATGAAAGTGTTACATGCATGTTTAATCTGAAGAGGTTTTATGGGCTTGTGTTTGGATTGATTTGGATTTTGGCAGTTTGTCAGAGTGGGTGGAGACTCTTAAGATGGACAGAAAATTAATTCAATCTCATAAAGGCCTCGTTTGCGCTTGGACGTAAACTCAGTGGAACACATGCACAGAGAGGCCCTTTCATTGGGGAAATGAAGACCATATGTAGCACACACCGAAACAGCCGTCTGCTGCTGGAAGGCCACGGTGTGTCTGCCGTACAAATCCAGACAAGTAACAGACGATTTTCCTTTTTTTTAAAGAAAACACTTCTTGTCCAAGCATTACTCATTCCCTAACTGGAAAATGGGAGCAATCGGAGAGGAGAGAGTCTTTGTTAGGTCATTTCCTGTAGTTTTTTCCCCTCCTTCTAGAATACCCACAGCCTGCCCACGAGCTAGATTTGTTTCCATGGATACTGGAACAATTCCAATGATTGCCTGCTGGTTTTAGTGCACACTTTGATGAAGGAAAGCTTCGGAATAACCAAAGATGGGAAGAAGAAGAAAAGAGCCAACATGTTCCTCTAATCCTCACATTTTCTTTCATGCAATGTGAATGGTTACTTTCTTTCTTTCTTTCTTTCTTTCTTTCTTTCTTTCTTTCTTTCTTTCTTTCTTTCTCGTTTTTTAGTCAAATCCATGTTGTAATCAAAATCCACCCTTTTTAGTATATTAAAGCATGTTTCTGATCTTATTGCACATTTAATCAGTGCCCTTCACTCCAAAAAAAAAAACAAAAAAAAAACGCTCCGCCTCTGAAACGACTTTCGTTTAGATGACGTCGCAAACCTCTCTTACGTCTCAACCGCTCTAACCTTCTGGCATTGCCCATTTTTCACATTACAATTGATTCCAGATGAATAAAATCAAGTCCTGCCAACATTTATTTATTTGAATATCCCTTTTCAATATTGGTTCCGAATGGCATTTTATTATCGGATGCACTACTATTCTCTAATATTCAAAGCTGCTCCTTAAAGGCACAGTAAACGAATACTGAGAAATGCCGTTGACAGCGGATCAGACCGAGCACCAAAACACTCTTAGCCAATCAGTATTAAAGGGCGTATACATCCATGAGGGGGGAGGGGCCTGTGTTGCATGGTGTGATTTTGGGGGTGAAGCTATCAAGATATGGGTGTGATCCTTTTGGGTAGGGCTGTGTTTGTTTTGGTGATTTTTAATATCAACAGCGTTTCTCAGAAATCGCTTACTGCACTTTTAAGCACATTTTACAGCGATTAGTTGTAAGCAAATTATCCGATTTTTTTTGGTCAGAAATTACAGTTGCACACGAATAAACTCCAGGTTCCACAATAACCTCAGAAAACCCCATTTGTCTGTGGTTCCTGTCTCTAAACGCTGAGTTCAGGACTTCCCCTTTAGGTCAGTGAGGGAAGTAATTTGCAGAAGCACCTGAAATTTCAAGACAAAAGGCTGAAACCTGACCCTTGGAATTTCAGGGCTTTGGGGATGTTTGAGGAGGGGTTTGTCAAAGATCAGGGGTCAGGATTAGGGAAGACAGGGTCACCATAATTGGAAGAATCGAAGGGAGGGCTTGGTGTTCTAACTGTGCGCTTTTGTCTTGAACAGTGGTAACCCTTAACACTCTGAAATGCTTTCTCATGCCTTTGCGTGTACCTGGTGAAAATCAGCAAACCGCAAAGGACCAAAAGAGCATTATGGTCAGTTTTGCATCTGCATGTGAATAATACAAAACAATGCATTTTTTTCAATATACATATATTTGAGCATTGACAAGTTTGTTGAAAACAATACGTTGCAAACTTTCAGCACACACTAGAAATGAGTCAAATAATCTGCATTAATCAATTACAATCAGACATGGTCACATTTAACCTGCACTTTTGTCCAGCATATTTTATTTGCGTCTCTCGTTCAGGCTCTGTGTGCACACAGTAAAACTCCAGGGTCAGTCCTTTGTGTCCTCTATCCAAGCCCAGGCTTTCACATAGGTCATGATGCTGTGGAATGTGGCCAATTTGCCCCCCGTCCTGAATAGTGACACTCAATGAGGCATGCTGGGTACTCCAGTAAGTGTGTCCAATGATCTGGCAGTTAACATAACAAAGACTCCAAGATGTAGATGAATGAATTACAGAGCAAGGGCAGTTAAGGTAATGTTTTTTTGTGTGCATGTGCACATTTTATTGCCTGTTAGGCCTAAATATAATAGCAATCCTTTCTACAAGAACATACATGGAATCATTTATGCAGTGCACAATATGAGTTACATGATAAATGCTGTTCAAATGACTAAATCGTTATAAGTTTGGATTAATAAAGATTTTTTGAATGTGTGTGAAATAAGTCTCTTCTGCACACCAAAGGCTGATTTTTTTTAAACATACAGTAGAAGTAATATTGTGAAATATTAGAATTTAATATAACTGTTTTCTATGTGAATCTATTTTAAAATGTAATTTATTCCTGTGATCAAAGCTGAATTTATCATTACACCAGTCTTCAGTGTCACATGATCCTTCAGAAATCAATGCTGATTTATTAAAACATTTATTAATATAATCAAAGTTGATGGTTTGTTTGCTTGATATTTTTGTGTAAACTGTGATAAACTACAATTTAGACCTGGGGTAAGAAAGAGATTTTTTAAAGATTATTATTGATTATTATTTGATAGATTATTTTTACAAGATTATTTTTACTTTTATTTAACAAGGATGCGTTTAATTGATCAAAAGTGACAATACAGATATTTATAATGTTTCAAAAAATTCTATTTCTAAAGATGCTGTTCTTTTAAACTTTCTATTCATCAAAGAATCCTGAAAAAACATGAAATAGCAAAACTGTTTTCAACATTGATTATAATAATCAGAAATATTTCTTGAGCAGCAAATCAGCATCAGAAGGATTTCTGAAGGATCAGGTGACACTGAAGACTGGAGTAATGATGCTGAAAATTAAGCTTTGATCACAGGAATAAATTACAGTTTAAAATATATTCAGACAGAAAAAAAATGAAATTAAAAAATATATATATCCCAATATTACTACTTTTACTGTATTTTCAATTAAATAAATTCATACTTGGTGCATGAGAAGAAGATACTTTTTCAAAAACATTAAAAAAAAATCCAAACTTTTGACCAATAGCGTAAGTAATTGATTTCAATCTGAATGAAAGATGCAGTTCTGCTGCATAATAACCTACGGTCAAGACTTGATTACTTGCTCTAGTGGAAATTTCCATTCATTCAGCACAGGGAGGGTCTTCTAAGCAGTTCCCTCCCTAATTCCTCCTTACCTGATGATCACTGATGAAGGCTGAGCTTCACCCATATTCAGGAGCATGATCTCATCAGCGAAGCCACTCCTCGGGAGACAGTTTCCAGCGGTCTGCAGGTCTTAGCAGGTCGTAGTCAAAATGAAGGCGGTCTGGAACCAAGTTGTCATGTTCCTACATGATGTAGATGCCTAATGTATGTTAAACGCTTAGTGTGGTTATCCAGTTTCTGCATCCTTCAAAGGCATTACAGTTCTAGAAGGAACCAGTGAGCAGATCTGTTTCTTTTGCAGCAGATGATCTTGCGCAAGGGAATTAAACAAATGGACAATAATCCAGATGGCAAATTAGCATTTCCTTCTTCAAGCTGCAGCTGACATTTTTCCCATTGGATTTGATTTGGGACGGATGCAAGTTCAAACATACAAAGAGATAACCATACTTTACCAATTAAACGATCTGCAAACTGCAGGATTTGCTCATTGAAACATGTAGTTTTCCAGAGAAACACTGGCAGATGCAGTGTTGAGCTAATCCTAAATGCAACCCACAAGAGCTGCCATATACACATTCGTTTTTTGAGGACAAAGAAGTCTTTATACACACAGTCAGAGCTGCTCAGAAGTTATTGCCCAGTGTGCAAACATCACATACTGTACATACAATATCAAATCATTTCATTACAGCACCCTTTGCTACAAAGGATAAACTAGATGTTTACATTTTGTGAAGAAATATGTGAATGGTGTTTGTTTGTCTGTGCTAACCTCACTAGTCAGTTATCCCTATTTTTTGCATGGTAAAATGTTCACATCAGATTCAGAAAATCTTCTTTTTTATCCAGACGGACATCATTGTTGTCAATGTTTTTTTTCTCTTTTTTTAGCTTCCAGCTATATCAACACTGTTTTTAACAAAGTGTATCAAGATATAAATAGCCCATCTTTAAAAAAAAACAAAGAAAAAAACAAAAAAACAATTAGAGTCTGTTCCATCTATCAATCTGAGTTTGACCGTAAGAAAAGTTTCAAGTCTTATATAAACAATATCTTTATAATATCAGTCAGTTTCAATATCTTATATATTACATAGTCTTTAAATGTGTGTGATTGGGGTCAGATGAACATGAAACTATTTATGATATATGAAATAATAGAAAAAATATTTTAAAAAGCTTGCATGAGTTTTTTGCTAACCATATTTTATGAATCAGGCTTTATTGCTCATATACTATGATAGGAGAATATGAAGCTGATACTTGAGGAGAAAACACTTCAGTTTCATTCTGAGGCTCAAACTGAGCAAAAATATGCAATTTGGTGCAGTTGCTATGATATTTACATGGCCAAAAGTAAGATGAAATTGAAAGCTTATAATGTAAATCTTTATAACAGTATTGTAGGCAAGATATTTATAAAATTCATATAAATATTATTATATATTAGTCTTAGTAAGATGATATTTAAATGCTTAGTTTTATAATCAAAGCTTTTTATTGGGAGGCAAAAATGCCTGATGATATTTGATACATTTTAACAGGTTTTATTTTTTTAAAGTAGAAAAACTTTATTACATGATTTTTCTAAGTAGCTTCAGTCCGGTAAGTGTTCATCTTGAAATATAACTAATAATATTCAATTCTTACTATTCTTACGTTTATTAAAAATCAATAAAGATTTCACAGCAGAAAGGCACGTGAACCACAAACTGCAGGTGGACGTTTTTACAATTATACCAAAAGGCCTTTATAAACGATCAATCAGACGACAGATTGTATACAACAGTTTTTATTCAGCAAAGTTTTTATCATGTTGATCCTTTTAGAGGCTTAAAGACTGATTATATAACAAGCCTTCAATGTCATTTTGAAAAGTAAAAGCACACATCTCCTTATATGTTTTGAGCACAAGTTTGCTTTAACCTTGAGTGATGCTCGCTTTAGCAAACATCAAAAGTATCAATGGCAAGCAGAGAGCCATGGAGCAGCTAAAGTTGATGTGATGGGGTTTATGCATGTGTTTTAGGCCACACTGACCTCCGCCCCTTTGTGAGGCTTCAACAAAGAACCATCTGCATGAGACAAGAGACAGAAACATGGCGGACTGACTGGGGGAGGGACAGCAGCACGAAAAAGATGTAGAAACAGGGACAGAGGAGAGAACAAAGACAGACGAGAAGGAACAGGATCTTCTGCAGGGATCCGTAAATATGCACTGAGATATTTCATGGTGATTGATAAACCAACTATGGTTTCTCAAATGAGGGCGCAGAACGAAACCCTTCACATGCACGGTCAAGAAGGGCTCCTGTAATCTTTCGCAAACACACTTCCTTGCAGGACTGGATGAAAGTAATTAGAGCTCTCGGGGGCTGGGTTCTGGTTAACCATTTCATGGCCAGTTTTAACAGCCTCTCCGATTAGACATGAAGGATCCTCCAAATCTGAACAAGCTTGTAAAACATTTAACAACTGCTGTTTTGAAGGTCTAATCATAAAGAAGTTTGTATTGATGGTGTTTTGAGAACAGAAAGAATTCAGAACTTGAGGCTGAATCTCAACTCAAGATAATTTATGCTTTATATAAAGCAAATGAAGCCGATTATTAGGACCATTAACATTTGAATGATATTTGCATGATAATTAATTTTCATTACTGTATGCATTGCATTCCCATTATTTTCAATGGTGATTCTTACCATTACTCCAACACATTTATTGTAAATCTGGATAAATTAATACTAAATAAATACTGTACAGTTAAACTGTATATAATTTGTAGAATATAATGAGAGAATGTTCTTAAATGTCACAAAAATACCACAATGCTAAAAATCCTAAAGATGAAAAAGATCATAAAATAACCTTATTTTTTAATAATTAACTTCATTATTAAATAAAAAAATAAAAAATAATTATTCACTCTAAAAAAATGTTGTTTCAATGTTTGGGTCAAATACAGATTAACCCAACCGTTGGTTTAAATTTTTTAATTAAAATTTTAAACCAACAGTTGAGTTTGTTCAAATTTTACCCAAACACGGGTTGAAACAACATAGCATTCTTTAGCGTGCTTTAATAGTTTTCTTAATTTTGAGGTGCAATTATGATCACACGTCCTTGTACTCGGGTTTACCTTATTCCTGATATATTTTCCAAACACGTAGCATACAAGAAAAGTCATGGATAATCTTTTAAAAAATATACTGCTGTACTATACGTCTATATTCAATGGTATAAACTAGCAAATAAGCTCTTTCTGTACAAATATTACTGAAGACGAAAAGCGGTCATTTACTAGATTAATGCATACAAACATTAGTGATGAACAGCCATGTAACATGACGAACAGGTGCAGATGGATCACCTAGCAACAGCAGCTTTCGTTCTCGCCACACTCTTCGCCCATGACTGTCATTATCACCATCTAGTGGCATGTGATTGATAGGAAACTGATGGCATATTCAAAACTAAACAAATGTACCCTGTTCCTTGAGAACTTATGTCCGTGTATGAGTGAGTGAGTGAATGGGTGAATGTGAGGCAAATATGTAAAGTGCTTTGGTGGCCATTGGGTCTGTGAAAGCGCTATATAAATGCAGTCCATTTACCATTTACTTATTACACCGGCATTCAATGCTTTTTCCTCCTCATAGGACCTTAAAACCATCATGATATCCCACATATGAATGATATGGGATCATGCAAATGAAGCTAACAAAAAGCTTTCATGTATGGTGACAGCTGGAACCCATTAAAATTAGGCTTTGTTCAAACAGGCAACAAAAATTAGATTTGTGTGACTTTGTCTGTTTCATGTTTTCAAACCTGTGCATGAATGTAACACGTCATCCATCATTAGCGCATGTGTACTTTGGTCAGAGTGGGAAAAATGTGATTACACCGTATCTTTGTGTGTAAAATGCACACTCCACTGTGATTATGTTTACTCTAATTATGAGCATAACCACATTAACATAATCACAGTAGTTCTGCCTTGTAAAAGGGCATTTAAGGTTTCATCACAGTCCTAAAGGTTCTAAAAATAGGTGCAAAAGCAAACGTTTTTTAGAACTAGAATAAAAAACACCCCTCACATTTAAAAACAAACAAAGCTCCTGATTGGTCAGGTCAGTGCAAGATCTCAGGTTGCCTAACAACACAATCAGAAGCGGGGGAGGGCCTCTGGGAATGCAATTTGTGGATGGAGAGAAGGAAGAAAATACTTGGAATTCTGCCAAGAAAAATAAACAGAGAGAGAGAGAGAGAAAGAGAGAGAGAGAGAGAGAAAGAGAGAGAGAGAGAGAAAGAGAGAGAGAGAGAGAGAGAGAGAGAGAGAGAGAGCGGGCAGACCTTATAAAGGTGTAAAGAGAGTAAAGTACAATATCAGTCATATAAGAAATGGCGGCAAAGAACGCAGCCTTCAGGAACATACCACAAGGAAGTAACCTATAATTGCACCCTCATAAAGTTTCTAACTTTAGTGTATTCAGTGAATATGGTTTTAGTTTTAAAACTCAATGGTCTAGAGTCTCATGGTGTTTTTAATGAATTATCAGTATTATTATTCATATCTAGGGGTAGATTTAAAATGTTAAAGTTTGTTTATACATCTTTTTGTATGTCCATAAAAATGAACATAGTTTTGGAAACTTGCAGATTGATTTTTTCCCCTCTTGGGCAAGTAAGTCACTTTGCCTCTGCAAAACAACGCCTTAGCAACCACTCCAAACCCCCTAGCAACAGTATAGCAATGCACTAAAAACCACTTAGAAGAGCTTAGCATTTGCATAGCAACATCTTAGCAACCCACTAGATTAGACCCAGACAGCCACATAGTGTCAGCCCAGTTCCGGCCCACATACGGTATGTGTGAAATCCATAGCCGCGTTTCCACTGTCGGGCCAAAAGCAGGCGTACTAGTGCGTGCCAGGGCCAGTCGCGTTTCCACTGTCACTTTCGGGGTTTGTTCGGGCCTCGTCAGGGCTTCCTCTGGGCCAACGGCCAGGGTTTTCTGTCCCGCCGAATACCTTGTTTCAAAGCGGGCCAACTCGGGCTTAAGGAGTGGCCAGAGGCGGGGTTTACCTGAGTCTGGAGATGGCAGGGCAGAGTGAATCATATACCAGCTAACATCAGCATTAAAGACTTTTAAAATAATTTTAGCTCAAAACTTACTTTCATGTTTGAATACCTTCTGTTTGTGATCCGATGTGGATTCTGATCACCGTACGGTACAAGGCAAAAATATATGCGATGCAAAGGACTGCGTGCTAACCATTAGTAGACATGGTAAATATGACCGCTTGAAGAAATCAGACAAATCATAAAGGCTATCACAATCATGTTTTTATTTTATCTGTCAGGACCTCTTGTCTCACCGTCTGGCCCGACGGTGGAAATGCAGCATGGTTTTAGGCTCAGTGCTGCAGCCACGAGGCTTTTAGCACTGCATGGCCCGTTTAAAGCCCTGGCTCGCACTGGCCCGACAGTGGAAACGCGGCTCATGTGTACCAGATGTGGGCCGGATCTGGGCTGACACGATGTTGCTGTCTGGGGAAACTTCAAGCAACGGCATAGTAATCCAATTAAAAACACTCAGAAGAGCTTAACATATGCATAGCAACACCTTAGTAATGGCAGAGTTACAAACTAAAAACACCCAGAAGAGATTAGCATCTGCATAGCAACAACCTAACAACCCAGAACTCCCTAGCAATGGCCTAACACTAAAAAACACTCAGAAGAACATAGATTCTGCTTAGCAATATACTAGTAAAACCCAATGGCGATGCAATAAAAACCACTTGGAATACATTAGCACCGCCTACACAGCAACCCCCTTGCAATGACATAGCAATGCACTAAAAACCACCCAGAAGAGCTTAACATCTGCATTGCAACACTCTAGAAACCACTTAGAACCCACTAGCAACAGAATAGCAACACACTAAAAACCACTCAGAAGAGCCTGGCATCTGTATAGCAACACCCTAGTAACGACATAGCAATGCATGAAAAGCCACTCAGAAGAGATTAGCATCTGCATAGAAACAGCCTAATAATGACATAGCAACACACAAACCCCCCCAGATGAGCTTAGTATCTGCATATATAGCAACACTCTAGAAACCACTTAGAACCCACTGGGAATGGAATAGCAACACACAAAAAGGTAAGCATCTGCATAGCAACACCCTAGCAACGGCACAGCAATGCAAAGCAACTAGTGACCACCATTTGAAAAAAGCAAAAGTCCAGTTTTTTGGTAGATGTCACTTCAGAATAACACATGTGATTTATCAAAAACCAGATGTAGCCAGACAAGAATGAAAAAGTGTGTGAATGACTAACAGGATGTGTTTACGAGGGCTGGAGAGTCAAGATAGACAGAGAAAAATTAACAGGATATGGGCCAGTTTGGGTGGTGAAGATAACGGTGAATGAACGCGTGTGATGTGTTTGACTGCAACTTTTTTGATAGTTTGAAAGCAATAAGACAATAAATACATTCACTGTTAGCAATAAATCACATATAAATAACAAACAAACAAACAACATGGTTTAAACTATGTTGCCCACTTCTAGTCTGATTACTTGTCTGTAAAACAAGCAGTACAGGACCAGTTATGTACCAAAGTTTAATTGCATTTGCAAACACTAAAAATACATGAATACTAAGATAGACAGGAAGGAACATACATCATGGGAAGAAAAAAGAGCAGAGGAAGGATGAGATAAGAAGTGATATAGTAAATGGCCAAGTTGTAGTGGTCGGGGTTGCCAGGTCTGCGTTAAAAAAATTGCCCAATAACCAAACCAACAGCTTTAAGAAGTGGCTCAATTTCGCGGGAAAATAGCGGACTTGGCAACCCTGGTAGTAGTCAGTGTTTCTCTTTGTGTCAGCGTGTTCTCTGATTGGCTGCTTGTTTTGCAGTGTGGGCGAGAGAGAGTCGTTGCTAGTATAAGGAAACGATAAGGGGGGGATAGGGGGGAGTGTCGCCATGGTAACCCGGTGGGCCGTGTGCACAAAACATTTTGCAGCAAATGGAGGGGGTTAAAAAGGGGTCGAATTTCAAACCACCTAAACTTCCATCTTGAGTTGCGTCTAAAGCATTATCTGTGCATGTTTGTTTTCACAGAATGAAGAAGAGAGCGTATTTAAAGCCATTCTGGCATCAAAAGAGACACAAATACGTCAAGGCTTAAGATCTATTTTTATCCCCAATCGAAATACAACAAGCTTCATTAAATACTAGCGCACAAAAATATGCATAAAATAGTATGTGTATGTGTGGTGGTGGCCGATGACATCTTCATACCCTCCAGTATTCCCTGCTTCTAAAATTAACGATTAAAATGTAAAGTAAGAATTAAAGAATTATATATATATATATTTTTAATTAAAGACTACAAATCAGATATTTCCAGTCTTTGATGATGATTGGTCAATAGCACTCCTTTCAAAGTACTTGAAACATATGTACTTATCGTTTATAGGGTTAAAAACTTCTGAATGATGTGTCCAAAAGCACCCTTTGAGTATATTCGCAACATGACCTCAAGCACCTTATTGCTGAAATAATGCCCAATATAATTACATAGTAATTGCGATAAATAGTCTCCAAAATAGATTTGCTAAAATGATCTGATGTCTGATAAAAGTTTAAAACACAATACATGGAAATTGATGTTTTGCCAAACTTTTATTGCCATCACTCTTAAATAGAGACATGGGAAACACAAAAGCATGTGACCACTTGATGCGTTATTTAACTAAACAAAGAATTGAGTACTGGGTGAAAAAACATTTTTTATATTCAAATATACTGTAAACATGACAGACATGAAGGCATTGTGGGAGTTCTAACCGAATTGTGATCTAACTGACTTTGGCTAAATTCTGCCCTCTTCTGTTTGTTATTAGGAACAGTTCATCAAATGACAATTCTGTGATTATTTACTCACCCTCATGTCATTCCAAACTTTTAACATTTATTCCATAGAACAGCATACGGGTTAGTGAGTAAATAATGACAGGATAAATGATCTAGGTATAATCTAGCTAGATAGCTATTAAGCATGTTTGAATGGAGCTGAAAGAGAATTATAGCCTATATATCATTTTCAACATTTTTATTAGACGCCCAGAGTGTGTCTTAAGGCTCCAGTGAACGCTGTCTGCTGCTAGACATGGTGCTGCTCTTAGGGGGTTTCACATCTTTGCCTCCTCCCGCACGCCGCAGAGACTCGTCTTTACGCATGACCTGCAACAGAAAACCCACAAACATCATGTTACTGTAATGCAAACTATAGTTAATGAATAAGACAGAATGGGAAAGAGCTATTCTGTGTGCCTTACACTGCTCATCATAACATGCTGATGGAGTTCTTTGTGGGTCAAAGGTCGATCCTCCTCATCAGTGAGAGAAGAGTCCTCGGGCTCATAATCATGCCTGAATCATGCACAAAAAGACCAGGAGCATATATTAACAAACTAAAGTCATTATTTCCACATATTATGTGTACTTTTGTTTTATCTCCATAGACTGTGGCTATAGCTCCAGCTTCCCTCACCTGGTAATGGGCGGCTGAACGATCTCTGCGTGTCTCAGCACATCTGGTTTCTGACCCAGCAGGAACTGCGCAACCTCTTTCAGGTCGTAACTCTTCTCCAGGTCCTATTTATTTACATTACAGTTACAATACTGGTCAGCAGTTCAGAATAAGTACGATTTAAAAAAAAAATGTTTTTGAAAGGAGTCTCTTATACTTATCAAGGATGCATTGATTTTATCAAAAATACAGTTAAAACAGTGAAATATTATTACAATTTAAAAGCACTGTTTTCTATTTTAATAAATATTTAAAATGTAATTTATTCCTGTGATCAAAGCTGAGTTTTCAGCATCATGATTCTTCAAAAAATCATTCTAATATGCCGATTTGCTGCTCAAGAAACATTTCTGATTGTTCTCAATGTTGAAAACAGTTTTTGTTGCTTCATATTTTGTAGAAACCGTGATACTACCATTCAAAAGTTTGGGCATAAGTAAGATTAAAAAAAGAAGAAATTAATACTTTTATTGAGCAAGGACACATTCATTACTTTTCTATTTAAAATGAATGCTGTTCATTGATCCTTCAAATCATCAAAGAATCCTGAAAACAATGCATCATGGTTTCTACAAAAATATTAATCATGAAAAACAATTATTAAGAACCAGTATTAATAATTAAGCACCAATAATAACTGATAATAATACTCTGACGTAAATATAAGTTAAGAGTACACAGGATGCAAAGAGTAAGAGTATTCTACACTGTTTTTACAAACTGAGGAACAAGTCGAAATTATTTTCAGTGGTAATCTAATTGTATTTTTGTCACATTCACCGCCTTCTTTGTCTCTGTCATCACTACACTTCCCTGGATCCCGCTTGTCTCCTCACCTGAACTCACTCCCTCATTATCCACCCGTTTCTCCTCATCAACATCTGTGTCACCTGTCTTCACCTCGTTAGTGTTCATTTGTACTTGTATTTAGTCTCCTTCTGTTCAGTTAGTCCTGGTTGGTTCTCATCTGTATGTTTAGAGCATGTCCCTTCTGCCAACCTGCCTGTGTCTGTTTATTCTTTTCATTAGTTTTTGAGTAAATATTGGAATTAGAGCTTTTGCCTCCGCCTGCCTTCTTCTACCCGCACAACACCCGTGACAGTTTTTTTTTTTTTTACCCATGGTAAAACCACTCTAACGCACGGCTTTGTATTTCTTTATTTTTATTTTTTTCTTTATTTTTTTCTTTAAAAGGGGACAGTGTACATTAATCAACATTAACACAATGTAAATGTACCCGAGTTAGCAAGACAGTGCTAATTTTCATCGGTAGTCCCCCAGCCAGGTGTAAAAAAGGCAGCCTTAAAAATAATCACAGGTATAAAATCATAAAATAAAATTACATGCAAAACATTATAGTTAAGAAATACAACTTAATTTTTTAAAATAATATTTAAATACACATAGGAAGCATTAGTGCCCACAAGTTTGGCTGTCTACAAGCCATTTTTTTGCATTCTTTTTGAATGTAAAGAATGACACAGAGTCTCTAATGGTTCCCGGCACTGTGTTCATTGCTGTGCTGCTCTAACGGAGAAGACAGCCTGACCAAAAGCTGTTTTTCTCCGGGGGATAATGCAATCTTCCCTCACTGCCCCTCTGGTTACCCTGACCTCACTGGATCTAAAATGTATAAAATCACATAATGGAGGAGGTGCTAAAACATGTCTGATTTTATATATTAAACAGATGTTTTTGAATTTAATAAGATTGTGCCAGGTAAGTAACTGATATTTCCTCAGAATACTACAGTGGTGGTAATGGTATGTTTTTTTATCCAGTATTTTTAATGCTTGTTTGTATAATGTTTTTAACGGTTTTATTGTTGTAGAGTGTATATTAGACCAGCTTAATAAACAATATGTTATTTGGGATAAAATCATGGAAAATAAATATAATTTTGGCAGCTTCAGTTGAAAGAAAATCTCTGATGAATCTGAAACCTGTATTGCTTGTTCATTGTTGTTAAAGCAGCAGAAAATTGCTTTAACACTATGGCTGTGTCCAAAATCGGCCCCAATACTCTCTTTCACTATTCCCTACATCACTCCACTAATATTGTCGAGTTGAAGGAGTGAATGAAAACGAGTGAGTGACTTCGGACTCTGAGTGCGCCGGAACGGCTGCCGTTTTGCATCGTTTGTGTTTGATGTTTAATAGTTATTTAAAACGTAGCAAACTGGCCGCTCTAGTAATAAAATGAAAATATTTATCTTGAACTCTGTCATGTATAAACCTTAATTAAACAATTTAATAATCATTTAAAAATGAATTTAAACCTGTATGATATTACTCTTTATCCACATAGGACCAGCAGTTTGGAAAATAGATAGATGGATGATTTAGCTGCTGCGCCATCTTCTGGTTAGAGGAATTCACAGTGCATCATGGGTATTCTATTCTCTAGCCATGAGCATACATCTGTTGTACACTCATTATCACGGTGCATTGTGGGATTGAATGAGTGCACTCCAAATGTCCACTCAAATAGTGCCCTATTTAAGGCTATAGGGGGTGAAATAGCCTGTTGGTATATTCTGGTCTTTTCTGTACCTTAGAATTAATGAAGGCTTGGATGGTGAGCAGTTCACTGGTTCTCTGCTCCACCAGGCTGAGGTAAGTCATGATGTTACTGTCTCTGATCCCAGAGGAAGAGCCCAGCATGTCTACCACAAGTGTTCGGTCGCAGTCAATCTTATTGAACACACTGTCTGTCCCTAGAATGACATCAACATAAGCTTTTGTGTATTAAAACGTAAGTATCAATATGCTTCAAAGACGATAACGTGACAGTGTTGTCCTCTTGATTCTTCTAGGGTTTATCCACGTTGTTATGTTAACGCATGTTTGGATGATTTTACTAGTACCTGTTTTGATCTGATGAAGGATCTTGCTGATGTCATCGGCCTGGGCTTCATACTGTTGAGCTTGTGTCTCACACTCTTGCTGTAGATCCATCAACTCTTTTAACGCCACCTGATTTTCCTGTTCCTTTTGGACACCTTTCATGTGCAACTGCTTAATCTCTTCTCCAATCTGGAACAGAATCAACAAAAACAATGTTGTGTCTGTATTCAAATGTGAATATGAATAACATTATGCATGTTGCATGTTCATTTGGCTTGGCACAGACTTTTACTTGGTCTTTAAGTGTTTTCAGTGCTGTTCTTATTAACTAAAACTATTAAAATTGTTTTCATTAAGTGAAATAAAGCTTAAGATTATTTCATTAAAATAAATATTAGACGAAAAACTAAAACTTAAACAACTTAAATTAGAAATGTTACTTTGACAATTAACTGAAAAAAGTTGAAGTGTTAAAATTACTATATCTAAAACTGAAAAAAACCTAAATATAATAAAATGACAAAATCAAATAAGAAACTTCACTAAAACATAGAATATTTTAGTATAAATACTATACTATATAATATAAATACTATAATAGTAAATAATAGTATAACTATTAAATAAAGTAAATAACTTGCCTTTGGCATGCACCACTAATAATACTAAAATAACAAAAGCTGCTTAGTGAAATAAACCTAATGAAACTTAAATCATTATCTCACAAAAAGTGGAGGGTACTAAACTGTCCTTCCTCATCATGTATTTATACTAAATGATCAGGTCATCTTGAGAACGATATGTATGTTTTGGGTCTTTATTTGACTAGTTCTGTGATTTACACACTGACCTGATGGATTTGTTCTCTCAGTGTCTCAGCTTCTATGTTCTGTTCATTCACAAAGTTGAAAAGAGCAAAGTTCTTGTCCTCAACTGTTAAAAAAACATAAAGAGTTTAACACATTGCAATCATTTGTTGGCACAAAACAGAAAACATAAAGCTCACCCTGAATGAAATTTGTAACCAACATCTTCAAATTATCTTCCCCAGTCAATCTCTTGATCCGCTGGAAAACCTCCTCCAGAGTGTCAAATGTCTCCTCTCCGGCGTCTGCCCTCCTCTGCTCCTTCATCTCTGCCATCAGCACACATCGTTTACTTTTCAGCCAAATAAATAGCTGGATTTAAAATCAATCAGTCTGTTTTAGAGTATAAAAAAATTTGCGTCCAGCAAGAATTTTTAAAAAGTAAATTATATTTTTAATCAGCATAGATGCATTAAATTAAAATATGTCAAGACAAATATTAGAGTGTTTGGCATGGAAATGGATATGGATATGACAATGTTGATATGTTTGGTCTTGGCAGAATAGATCTGCTACACTGCTGCTGCTGCTGCTGATGTTGCTGCAGAACAAGTACAGAACTTACTACTGCCAATACATACACAACACACTACTGTGAGCAAGACAGATATACTGCTGCTGCTGTACAACACAGTATACATCAATTACCCATAGATGATCTATACAGGTGGAGCTGGGGAAGGTGTAGGGTTTCTGAAAGCGCACTGCAACTGCGACAGCAAATGCTGACCAAGTATTTGAAGGCTGAGCAGCGAGCTCATTGGCTACTGATACAGCAGGAACCAATCAGCTGTGCCCAATAGATAATGATGTGATTGCGAACAGACTTAAGGACCTATCAGCCTGCGCCATCAAAAATTTCTTGACAAAATTTTGTATTTATTTTTGATCTTACTGATCCCAAACTTCTGAACGGTAGTGCACACAATTTAACCAACAATAATTCTTGGTTACAAATATTGCTCTCTGACCTTGTCTGCGTCTCATTTCCTGTCCATCATCCATGGCGGTTCTCTCATTACTCTTGGTGGTCATGAACTCTTTGAGTCTGTGTTCATGAGCGATGACTCTCTCCAGCTCCTTCATCTCAGCTGAGTACTGCGCAAAATCCTTTATCGCCTTCTCCTTCATCATGGTCATTTTGGTCTGTGCCTCCTCTCTTAAATACACACATATAAATAGAACCGGCTACAAATGTCCAAAAAACGCATTGAGAGTCGAGCAATGTGTAATACTGAAAACTCTTTATTAAAATTGAGGTGTGCATTTTTCAATGTAGATATAATAATAAGAATAATAATAACCAATAATATTTCATTTATGACTTATGTTTATATTGGAGGCAGGGTTATTATCATTGATTAAAAACTAAAACAAAAACGATTAAAACAAAATTTAAAAGCTGAAATAATTAGAAATGTTGCCTTATAAATTGAAATAGAAGCAAAAAACCTAAAACAGAATTTTTTATGAAGTTTTTCATGATTTTGGGAACTTTGTATATAAGCGAAGCAACTTAAAATCTCAAAGTTTCTCTCTTACCTCACATCATAAGCTGTGGTTGAAATGTCGATAACTTCACCAATATCCTTACGAACATCTTGCAATACCTGAAAAAAAGACAACAGCACTTGTTTGAACTGGGCTAAATCACTGGATCTCTCAAACTCATTAAACACCCAGAATGCCCAACCTTCTCCAGTCTGCGATGCAGCTGCTGGTATCGGACGCGTTCCATGCGGAGTGTCTCCAGCTCTTCTCTGAGCTGGCTGTTCTTCGTCAGCTGTTCGTTAAACCGAATAAGAGCCTGCAGGGACATCAAGGGAAACAAATTTAAGGAGAAGTTCATGCACACACTATGGGGCCAGATTTACCAGCAGCTTTCGCCAGCAAACCCTCTTTTGGCGTTAAAAAACTACTGTCAGGATTTACTAAAGACACACAGTGAAAAATTAGAGCTGAAAAGGCATAGACAAGGTTATTTTTCGGCTGACATTATTGCATATGCATTTGTAGGAGTTACCCTTTCAGACGCAGTATTTATGGAAGGAGAGTATTTAAATGAATCACGCAAGGTGATTTAATAAGGTTTGCGTGTTAATTTACTGATATTTGAGCCATTATTTACCACCCAAAAAAAGCATGTCTTAAACCAGACGCTAATTTGTGCTGCCTCATTTTCATCCGTGTTAAATTCAATATTGTGTCCAATTGACTAAGGTCTATGACTATTTTTATATATGTACCAGTAATGTGATTATTTCCAATCATTAGAGTAAGGACTTAATCGCAGTAAGATGTTTACATGACACAAGCAAACCTCTTCCCTTTTATTTACAATTTTCATTATTCTGATTATTTGCTAAGAATTGTGGTTATTTTTACCACCATTATTCACATACAGCAATGCACAGCACAAATGATGAACTCGCATATAGTAGGTGTATTTCTGGCCACTGTTTCAATCTACTTAAGTCAAATGTAAAACATATTAATATGGACGTATTACTAAGGATTTTTTTCCTAAAAAATTCTTAATTTCTATGTTTTTGTCCATCAATATTCTGCATTATATTCATGTTGTCACCATTATCTCAGCATCTTCAGCACCCCCAAAATTTGATCGGATTATTTCAGTTCTTTACCACCCCTTCCAATCAATCCAATTGAAATTTTAAATGGATCGCTTTTCAGTCCGATCGAGTCATCGATCCTGTTACTAAGGTATTATTTGGTTTAATAAAAACAGAGCTACTCAGCATTATCTAAGGAACAAATTAACAGTTTTGTATGGGCAAATTTTTTGCCACAGTCGGGTCCAGTCTGCACTTAAATCTACACTGATTTACATGTAAAGTGTCCACAGTTGTGTGGTCAGTAAAACTGCATGCTGTGAAATGTTTGATTCTCTGTTTACCCGGTCCAGTTTGTTCTCCAGGGTGCGTGTGGCCTTCTGAGTCTGGCGGGAATGAGACGTGTGACTCTGGGAAGCCGTGACCTCTCCTCTTTTCACTTCCACCAGCCTTTTCTCCATATTCATGATCTGTAAACAGAATGCATGCAAATAAACATCTGTAGCACCAACAGTATGTTATGTGACAAAGTTTAATAATTAGTGATATATGCACCTCCTGTTCCATCTGTGTTTGGGTCTGTCTCTCATTCTCTAGTTGATCCTCCAGTGTGTTTCGCTGCTCCAGCAGAGTTTGGATACTCTCAGTGTCCTGATTGTCATTCTTTCTATGTGATTGGCACTCAAGCACACGAAGTAACTCATCATGTTCCTCACGCAGCTTAGAAATCTCCTGGCTGTGGACAAACATGCACACACAACAAATTAAATATGCTTAAAAACTCACATTCCATACAAGACACAATGCAATAAATGTACATAGTGCAACATTGCTGGGTAAAACATCATTAGGACATTAGATTCTAATGACAAATCCTAACCCTACTACTAACCCTAAGAAAAAGAATGCATTTTTTTGCACAATTTTTAGAATAAATATAATATTTTTGTTAGGGTTAGGTTTCAAGTTTTCAGTTTCAGAGTTTTCAAAATAAGTTTTGTCATTGTCAGTTAACCCAATAGACGTCTGAAAGTGTTTTATGGCACTGACCGCTGTTTGCGAATTTTTTCCTGTGACTGGATGCTGTAGGCCTGCCGATCCCCCTCCGTTATGCGAAACTGTCTCTGCAGTTTTTCAATCTCTGTCTCAGCTGGACACAAAAAACAGCTGGTTGCATAAGAACATTCATCTGTTTATCTTAATTATTAATAACAATGTTTCATTTGCTTACCAATTCCATCAAATTCCAAGTCACTGCTGTCAGAGAGGGCACTGGTTGCTGATCTTCCACGAGGCATGATGTTGATGATGATGATGACTAGGCTATAGTCACAAAACACTGGTCTAACAACAGTGCAGAACAAGAATAAAGACAAAACTTAAGTAACAAAAAAACTCCAAGGTCACCAATTCCTTATATGATTTGTACAAAATTATTTATTTACTTTTTGCCAGCAACTTAACAACTAAACACTCCAAAACCCTTTAAAAAACTGGGTGTATATAACAAGTTTACATATAGAAAATGATATGTGTGTCATTATTTATTACACAGAAACTATAAAATAATATGGTGTATATATTACGTTAAAAGTACATGTAAAACATTTATCATTATGTTTGGAACATTAAAGATTTGATTCATTGACATTGTACAATTATTTAATTTGCCCAAAAACGTGATAACAAAGGTCATAACCCGGACATGCGCACAGCCTCTTTGGCGCGAGTAATGTTAGCAATTGATTCATCAAATACAAAAATCCAGAGGCATTTCAAGAAATTATATATGGAAATATATATTTAAAAAAAACGAATGAAGAGTTTATAGATGAATACTTGAACAAAGATGAAGAAGAGGACAACGAAAAAGACGAAAATTCAACGGTGAACGCGATGGAGACGTATGAATTTCCCTCAATACTTATGTGAGTGACTAACGTTAGCATCGTTTCTTAACACCACACAGCAGTATAAAAAATTATACACTTTTATACTGCTGTGTTGTTCACTAACTGAAATGACCAGTATCACCACGCTTTTGGGCTTGTACTTTGGTAATACCATGGTACTTTTTGGAGTATGGTAAAAACCATATCACCATATCTTTATGGTAAATACCATATCATACATTAATAGTAATCATTCAGTTCCAGAATGTAACGTTATACGTATTAATGTTATCTCAATAATTTACGTTCCCATAGTAACTTAAGTTAGTACCGGAGTAGCAGCTATTTGTTTACTAACGTTATATGTTTCTACACAGACAAGCATAAACTGCCCCCTTCCCCCCTTAACAACAACATTTTAACATTTATATTTATGAATTAATTAAAATTATATTAATGCTATGTAACGTTAATCAAGAAGAGAACGTAACGTTAGCCTACGACTAGTCAAGCTTTGATAAAAAAAAATCACATTTTTAAATAATGCTACTTAGGTTTGCCATACAGCTTTATTTTATTAGTGATCACTGCCTCTGATAACAATAAAATATATTGAGGTAAATAAAGGCTTATTTACCTTGTACTGTTATCACTCTTCAGGTGGTTTTATTTGAGATGTCTTCCTCCCCTTTGGACAAAGTTGTTAGCAACTGTCTCTAAGGAGAAACGGTCTACAGAGTGCGCTGTTTCTCACAAACACGAGACCAATGCAATGAAGAGATTTTCGTTTCGTCTTTATTTATTTTTTGTTTTTTATTCAAAAGAAGCATTTGGAAGGATCAGTAGTACAAGAAATAACAAATAATCTGAACTATTTGACAATAATTATTTTCCATTTATTTTATTAAAAGTCATTGTATTGCAAAATTGAATGCCCAGTATTCTATAAATATATATATATATATACACACATATATAAAATAAAACATAGGCAAATTATATTATTATAGCAGATGACTGCGTACTGCTTACCAGATAAATTAAAGGGATAGTTCTCCCAAAAATGAAAATTCTGTCAGTATTTACTCACCCTTATGTTGTTCCAACCCCGTAAGACCCTTCGTTCATCTTCGGAACAGGAATTAAGATATTTTTGATGAAGTCTGAGAGCTGGATCACACCTCCATACTAGTCCATAGGCTTCTTGAGGTATTGAACTTGCCGGCCTCGAAAAGTTATTAAAGACACTGTTAAAATAGTTCAAGTGACTACAGTGGCTCAATCTTAAGTTTATCACTTGGACTATTTTAACGATGTCTTTAATAACTTTTCGAGGCCGGCAAGTTCAATACCTCAAGAAGCCTATGGACTAGTATGGAGGTGTGATCCAGCTCTCAGATTTAATCAAAAATATGAACAAAGGTCTTACGGGGTTGGAACAACATGGGGGTGAGTAAATACTGACAGAATTTTCATTTTTGGGTGAACTATCCCTTTAAAATATTGATTGACGTCGAAATGTTTTAATTGAGAACTAAGAAAGAAAGGGATCATAAGGATCATTATACAAAAATATTTGACCACAAACTACAACGATTGACCAATCGTAATCAGGTATACTATAGAGCCCAATAATAATAATATTAATAATTTAGCAATTGTTTTTAGCTTTCTTCAGGTGGTGTTGGTGGGACCCCTTCTAAAAATGTACGAAAGTGATCCTCTGTGTTGAGTTCTGGGTGTTTGACCAACAGGTGGCATTTAGGGAAAAAATAGGCCGCTACCAGCCCCATGTTACTAAGTAAACTAACTCCTACTTGAGCAATAGACTTCTCTTTATCATTTAGACTTGTGTAGATGGGGATGAACATCACCCATATTACACAGTAAATCAAGGTGGAGATGGTGATATCTCTGGCCAGGTTATACTGTCCTGGCGGTTTTAGAGCCATGAAGGTAGACATAAATGACATCAGTGCCAGAAGAACATTGAAACCGAGCATCAAGCCAAAGTTTAACATGGGCTCCACTGGGCAACGCAGAAAAGTTTTCACATAGTTCACCTCCAAACTGGCCACGTATTGGGTCAAGGAGGGACCTTCTCGGGCGTACCAAACACACAGTCCCGCTTGGAGCCCGCAACATCCCAGAATCACAAACCAGCTTCCTCGTCCTCGTAGGTTCTCCAGGTGATCGGGAGACTTTTCAGGGAACTCTGTGACGCACACAATCTGGTAAGTAAAAGATGGCAGTAGATTGTTTTATTTTTTTGCATTTCTTGTTTTAATACAGTGGTTCTATTTGGTTTTATTTCAGGACTTACACTGAACCTCAAGTGATGACTTATCACACAATTGTGAAGTACAGATAAAGTACATTTAAATTGTATCAATATTGCATTTACATGTTATTACATAATTTTTTAATTATTTATTTAATTTTATTAAATGAAAATGTCTTTTAAATCTTTTTTAAAGATCACCTGAAGGGAAATGGTCAGAATGACCGAGAGGGCCACAGTGGGAAAAAAGGCGTTTAGTGGCTGCTGCAGACGGCACACGATGTCTCCCGGCTGACCCAGGAACAGCACCAGGCTTATACATTCTCCCGCTAGACTCAACAGAGCAAGTCCACTCAACGGTCCACCTGAAGTTTTCACCAGTGGAGTTCCTCTGTGCCTGAAAAATACAGCCCCTACCAATACATGTAATACTAGCACCAAAATTCCTCCCAGAATGAGTCCGATTGACTCATAGTTGCTCCAGGACAGGTAAGTATAGATGGGATAGACACAGCTTGTGCTTCGTAGGGTGGACCACTGGCCATCGGGACATGATCTACACTGGATGTCATCTTCAAATCAAAAGAGAAGGCAGATTAAGGTTAGTCAACATCAAATGGCAAAGAACTTATGCATTCATTTTATATTCGCTACAGGTATGTTAGGTAAAGCAAGTACAGTATGTTAAGAGCAAATATTAACAGCCCTATTAGGATTGTTTAGAATGACTTCAAAACAGGATCAGAAATGAATGGGCTGGGGCAAACATGTATTTAGGGAATTACTTTTAGTTCCTGTTTTTTAATTGTTTAATTTATGTAGGATATTTAAAATTGCACTAATCTCATAACATTATGGGATTATTCCACTTTAGAACAGGACAAAGCATCGTTAAACATTCTAAAAAATGTTCTTGGAAATAAATTCCTGTGGGCAAATATTGCCCCTTAATGGAAAAGTTAATTTCAGACCCTAGTAGTCGCGCACCTGTGCTGTTTAGGAACGTTCCCTCCTTGCAGTCAATGCAGTCGAAACAGCAGGAGTGGAAGCCTTTAACTCTGCGCACTTGTCCTATCCCACAGTCTGAGGAGCAAGTGGACATTGGCACCTGTTACAGAGACCATTTGTCAAGAGGTACAGGCTCTGTGATATACACTAGAACCAGTCACAAGTTTGGACAAACCTACTCATTCTGTATTATTACAATTTTACATATTTTAGAATAATGGTTAAAATAACAGTAAAATCTTTCAACAACATTTAAAAGAAATTCATATATAAGCATTATATATTATTAGTCTATAAAACTAATTGTAAATATTTAAGATCATGAGAAAGTGTGTAGAAACTATTGACTGGTAGTAAAACAAGTTATATGAATTTAAATTACAATACAAATATTTGTCCCATTCGTACCTTTCCGTTTTTCGTGTGCCATTTTATGTCTTCTTCATCAATTGTGAGGTTCACATAAAAGTATCCAATTCCATCAAAGTGCACAGTGGTGTCATTAAAGATCCATTGCATGACATCGTAGCCAAAGTTTGGATTACCTTCTTTATCAAACTTAAAATTGACTTCCTCTAGATCTACAGAAACTTTTTGTAGTTTCTTTAACAGCTGTAGGAAAGATCATATACTGTTCTATTAGTACACCCTTAATCTTGTATGCTAAAACAAGCAGATTTACAGAAAGAGATGCTTGTGTCTGATTACCTGCCATGGATAGACTTTGTCAGTCTTGGGATTTAGAGCACAGCGGGTGGCATTACATCCAAGCAAGTCATGCAGCGCGTGTGCAACACAGTAGATGGCAGTATACACACTGAAAGCAGACCGCTGCACAAGTTTTACCTCTACCATGCTCAGGTTGGCTTGGCTTAGGGAGCTGCAGCTTGGGCAAGGGTTGTCCAGAGGGGAGATTTCTGTATCAGGCTCCTGGAGGATTTGTGTCTCCTCCATTTTTTTGAAGAGCTCACGGATATAGGGAGTGAATAGGTCAATAGGTCTGGTGATGTCTGCAAACGCCAGCACTGTGCCTATTGAATTGATGCCGGGCAGGGTGGATACACCATCATTGAGAGACCATGCAGTGCTTCCCACCCAAACGGCTGTTATGTTTCGTTTGATTACCTGGTTAGGTAGTGATGACAAAAACATTTAAAATCACCCAAACTGGAATGCTTATTCAGAATATAAAGAAGTGAATAAAAAAGAATGTTAATATTTTTCCCTAAAGCCCACTTACAATATTTCCGGCACCTATATAGTTTCATAATTTTGTTTTGTGACCATTTTCTACTCTCTTTTTGAGCCTTAAATTTAAACAGGCTGTTTTTGCTTCTTAAGGGGATGTTCACAAAGAATGTATCTTTGCATTCCTCTGCACTGCTTTTCATGGTTTTAAACATGCCCTAGATGGATGTGACACAGCGTTCTAAAAACGGCAGTGGTCAAGTTAGTTAAAACATGCCTCAAGAAAGACATTGCATTTTTCCCCCATTCCACTGTCCTGCATCTTACATTCTTAAACAGAAAACATGTTGTTTGAACAACCCTTAAATGTTCATGTGAACGTCCTTTTAGCATGCGAAATGAGTAACAGCCCCGCACTTAATTTACATTGATTAATTTAGCAGATACTTTTATCCGAAAGGACTTACAAATGAGGTAGATCACAAGCAATATGTTATAAGAGTGAGCAAAATTTGTAGTGCACAATGCAAGTTTTAAAGTAAGTGCCCTTGTTTATGGTTGTGGTAAGCAGTGTTTTAGCTGTTTCTTGAAAGTTGTGATGTGAGGTTGGCACCCTTTTTCACCAAAGAGGAAGAACAACTGTGTTCTTTCTTTGTGAAGGGATACCAATAAAAAAGCCTCTATTAAATTGTAGCCAGCAGGTGTGCTTGGTGTCATGTTAATGTATTTGGGAATCCAACAATTTTGGAACGAGGCTCTTTTGCATCTTCAAATTGAATTGTCTTTTTTGGTTTGGCCAGAAAGTTTACAGTTCTGAATCTACAGTATAATTTTAATAGTATTGCAAACTCCTATACTTCAAAAGAAATTTTTTTTTTGGACAATATTGCCCTTTTAAAGTTGCAAACATTTTTTTTTTTTACCTCTATGAAGAAGTCTCTGGCTGGCTTGGGGAGAGAGAAAAGAACCACCACCCCCACTTTGGCATTCACAATACGATTGAGAATCTCTTTTATCATTGGCTCTGGATCACTGTATACAGGAATCAAACCCTGATATGCCACACAGATGGACTCCTCATTGGCCATGCTGGAAAACAGCTGCTGGCCCTTCTGTCCGTATTCATCGTCACTACCTATTACTGACACCCAGTTCCACCCAAACTTTTTCAGAAGCTGCACCATGGCTGCAACCTGCCAGCGATCACTGGGAACTGTGCGCATGAAGGATGGGAAGGTCTCTTTGTCACTGAACATGTCGCTGGTGGCACCGTAGCTAATCTAAGATTAGGCAATTAGAGATAAATTAAAACAGGAATTAAAATAAAGAAAAAAAGGATTGACTATGAAAATGTTAGTTAAGACTTTTGCTTACAAAAACAATTCCAACAATATACCAGGTAAAAGTACATGCATCATATTTGCTACAAATATATATTTTTTCCCAAAAAATTAATTATTTTTACCGTAACACTTTACAATAGCATTAGCTAACATAAACTAACAATGAGCAATATATTTTTAAAGCAGTTATTCATCTTTGTTAATGTTAGTAAAAATCTAATTGTTCATTGTTTCATGTTAGTTCACAGTGCATCAAAAAATTTTAACAAATACAACTTTGGATTTTAAAAATGTATTAGTAAATATTGCAATTACAATTTACTAAGAATGATAAATGTGGTAGAAGTATTGTTTATTGTTATTTCATGTTAACGAATATATTTAACTAATGTTAACAAATGAAACCTTTTTCTAAAGTGTTACTCTTTTTACAGTATTTTTGGTTTTTCATTGTATATGGTGAGGTCATTTTTTTCTGTAGCATTTTACTTTTTGTTCTATTAGAACTAAATTTTTTATGAAATTTTAAGTTTCATCCTCTAACACTTTTAATGGCAGCTCACCAATGGCATCAGAAAAAACCCAGTCAGCTTGCCAATGACCGGGACCAACTCGGAGTTGTTTGGGCCTATGATAGCTATAACACGAGTCTTGTAGTCAGTGTAGTTACAAGCGATGTCCAGTTCCTCTGTTGATTCCTTTGTGAGAAACTGAAGGACAGGCCTCATGACAACGGCTGGTTGCATGCATGTGTCGTAACTCTCAAATCCTAGTGTGATTCCAGGTAGGAGATCCTCTATAGAGTTGATCTCATCCACAGAGAACTTCATCACCAATGAGAGAGACAGACCAAATGTGCTTATTCTGCCAAAACAGGATGATTAAAGGTGATTTGAGGGAGTAAAGTTTTTTAAAATGTTGTATACTAAGTGGTCAATATGACTTCCTCAAAGATTTTACCTTTTGCACTCAAGATCTTCAGGCTTCACCCGTTGGCTCAGTTCACTTGTGAGTTCGTTAATAGGGAAAAGTCCTCCTATCAGAATATCTCCAGGCGATTTGAAAAGATTTGTTGAGATGTTCTCAAACCATGATGGGTTCTTGCTGAGTCCAGACCCCAGAATGCCACAGAGCACCAGAAGTGTCCACTCCTTAGCCATTCTGGAGGGTAAACAATCAAAGAAGCATGATGATATGTGTCATGGAAATTGATAAATGAAAGTGAAAAAACTGGACTGACCTTAGTAGAAGTATTGGTTAGGCTCTTCTTGTTTTTATGTGTTGTGATTCTCTCAGTGGCGTGAGATTATGATGGTTAGAAGGTCAACTGACAACACGTACGTGAGTATGTGAGTAATATGGACCACCCCCACACTTCTGTGATCAGCTTGCAGGTGCTTTGCCTGTACATTAAGGGTCAAACATCAAGTTTCATTCCGGCTTCACATGGAAATGATCTGGTCTCAATGTTCAAGTACATTTCAAATGACATTGGTAATTCGCAGAGTAAAGCTTTGAAGTATTAGTATTTAGACACTAATAATTTAAACTTTAAAAACTTGCTTTTTGCTTTCTTGTTTTGCTGTCTCGTTTCTTTTAACTGCAAAATAATTATTTTTTTTACTAAACTGTTTTGCAGGAAAGGTCAGAGGACTTTTTTATGCATTGAGTAGAAAGTTATTGTAGGTGTACTTCAATAAAATATACGAGTCAAAAGAAAAAAATATATTATCAAACAGGGTGTTGTTTCCCACTGTACTTGCATGTTCAGAAACACTTTGTGTAGTGCAGTGAGAGAGCACAAGCACAGAAAAGAGATCTGGTATAAAAAATGTGTGTTGAATAAACAATTGGATTCATACAGAAAATTCCATAGTATTTGTATGTGGATTTGATAGAAAGTGGTTCATGATGGATTGTAGGCCATGCATGAATAGCGAATGAAGCATTGAAAGACAGCAAGAACTAAGGAAGTATTTATATTAATTTTCAAATCATTTGATATATATCCAACCCATTTTAATAATGAATGATTTTTTAAAGATTTATTTTAAACATGCCTTGATAGAATTGATATTGTGACCTTAAACTCATTAGGATATTATTGAATATTACAATATGGATCTCAATTCCGTGTCTATTGTATTTGCAAGTTATGTAGTGTAGGGCTGAGCAAATATGGGCAGAACTCTTTACTGCCCTAGTACTTCAGAAATCCTTTTAAAGGCATACATGTGAATTAAACGTGGCACAATGGCCTTCATCATCACAGTATGCTAATGCCTATCTAGTGCGAAGGATGTCATCAATATGCTGATTGAGAACTGTTGGAACACTCCAGGCACAGGATGGTTCTGTCGGGAGAGACAGAAAAAACTCATTAGGATCTTATTGAATATTACAATATGGATCTCTATTCCGTGTCTATTGTATTTGCAAGTTATGTAGTGTAGGGCTGAGCAAATATGGCCAGTACTCTTTACTGTGTGCCTGGACTGTTGGGACACCCCAGGCACAGGATGATTCTGTTGGGAGAGACAGAGTTATTTGCACCTCAATGACACGCCTGTACCATTTGCTTCACAGGACATATGATTTCAACTACATACTCTTTATTTACTAGTGTATGTATTTGTAGTGTATTTAATATGTAACTATGTAATGCTTGGTCTCATCTGACAGCTTATAAATTGAAATGAATGGTGGTGAAATTAATAGAGATATTAAAGTATTCTAATATATAATCTAGGTACTGTTGGTTAAACATCCATTGAGGAGAATATGTTAATGTATTTCTCCCCCTCTTGATCACTACCCATTTGCCTCATCTTTTGGTTTCCTGTCGGTCAGTTTCGGTGTTGGTATTCCACTCATGTTTAACAATGCTTTGCTCAGGGTATAAGAAGGAAAGGTAACTGTTGATCTTGGAGAAAGGCTTTAACCCTGCCACTCCCCCAATCCAATGCGTAACCTCATACTAGGAGAAAGGCTTTTACGGCCTCTTCTGCACAACAGTGCATTATTTGTTACAACTAAGTTTTCTATACAGTATGTCGTTCCATTCTTCTGTCTGTATATTTAAACATGTAACTTATTAAAGTCCCTGTAACGGGAATTCTAAAGAAAAATTCTGAACACATTATAAATGTTAGAAATGTATTGCTAAACATATTACAAAGACTGTGAACTTTGAAGTACTGAATTGTGGAGTTAGACCGTTAAACAGTTTTTCATCATTGCTGTGTTCCGAATTTTTTGGGCGGGGCTAAAACGGGGTCTTGATGACGCACTGGAGTGTCTGAGCTCCTGGACACGCCCCTACTTGATGACGCACTGAAGCCCCTGAGGCTGGCCCCTCCCCTAACAATATTATAGAGCACATTCACATCAGTTTGGCGCTCAATCAATCGCGAGTTACTGTCAGTACTATTAGTTACTACAGCCTACAGTTTGCTAGCTAGCTATGCGTTCATAACGGAAATGCGTACTACCTGTATGCGGTCACGTACAAAACAGATCGGTGTCCTTATTTACATTTCCAAAAAACGATCACATCAAGAAAAGGTGAATTAATTTTGTGAAGCAAAAACCCGCCTCTGTAGTGGTGATTTTACACGGGATAGTTTTATAAACTTTCATCGGAGACAACTGGGATTCATTGATTATAAGTGACTGTTACTGTTGTTACATTACTGGTGAATGGGGCTGAACCGACTATCTCCCGGCTCGGCATTCAACCTCCTGTCGCACCGACAACTGGTGAGTGTTTACTTCCCGTGAGTGGGCGTGGTTTCAGCGCAGCCAGAGGACACTCCCCCAGCGTTTGAGAGCAGAGACTACTACTATTTTTTCCAGATTTTGATAGCTTATTTTTTGTACTTGCCGGCTTTTTTTTATCATTCAAATTTTGCTGGGTGGCTAATAACACATTTTCCTGGGGTGTGACAAACCTCAGAAAACATACTTAATTTTGACTTTACAGGGACTTTAACTAACTTTGCCTGCTTTACAGGCTTTGAGAATCTTTCCTTTTATCACTGATGATGTTGAAAGCTAAAGTGATTATAACTTTCGTTATCTAAACGTTCAGGTCAAAGGGATAGTTCACCCAAAAATGAAAATTCTGTCAGTAATTACTCTCCCTCATGTTGTTCCAACCCTGTAAGACCTTCGTTCATCTTCGGAACACAAATTAAGATATTTTTGATTAAATCTAAGAGCTGGTTCACATAGGCTTCTAAGGGATTGAAACTTGCTGGCCCCGAAAAGCTATTAAAGACATCGTTAAAATAGTCCAAGTGACTACAGTGGCTCAATCTTAAGTGTATCAAGCGACTAGAATACTTTTTGTGTGCAAAACCCCTCAAAAATAACGACTTTATTTCAACTATTAATTTCCTTCTCTGTGGGCCTCGAGTCAGTTGATGTAGTTTAACAGCGTAGTGCTTCTGTGTTGTACGTCACACGTTACACATGACCAGCGTCGGCCAATAGTGAGCCTACGTGTGACGTACAACACAGAAGCACTACGCTAAAATAGGCAAGTTTCAATCCCTTAGAAGCCTATGGAGGAGTGATCCAGCTCTCAGATTTAATCAAAAATATATTAATTTGTGTTCAGAAGATGAACGAAGGTCTTATGAGGTTGGAACAACATGAGGGTGAGTAATTACTGACAGAATTTTAATTTTTGGCTGAACTATCCTACGTTTTCCTATCAGTTCTAAGAAAGACCTTTACCTTTAAAGAATAAGAGGTTAAAGAAAAACAACAACTTTAATGGAGTCAAACTAATTATATTGGAGTCAGATAAATATTTGAATTATACACGTCATCCTTCAACTGCCTTTTGTTCCGATTATTGGTTCAAAATAGCAGCTTAAGCTTCCAGCCTTACAGTAGTCACGTACATACTCTACTTAATACTGTGGGTGCTAAATGGGTTTGCATAAGTGTAACATCAGGCGTATAATGTCAAAACTATCGGTCAGATATTTGCATTCAATTTTGACTGTTGTTAAGATGAACTTACATTGAATTCCCATCCTAGCCACATGTTTACAAGCGCTTTGCATACATTTGGAGTAGGGTGCGTAGCATTTCTCTCTTACTTTTCATTGGTGTTAGTTTTTTTTAATCTTATTTTGTAAATCTCACACAGGATTATTGTAGTTGAATGGATTGAATCCAGATGATGAATAGATACATTTTATATTTTTCCTAAATACATGAACAGGACTGTGTTAAATATAAAATGTTGTTATTCACATCCTCTGATCCAGCAGCGAGTGCTCTGCTGTATATAAAACAACCAGCCCAAGAGAGCAGGAGATGGCTGATGAGGGTGAAGAGGATATACAACCCGAACCCTCACAGCCCACTGCCCCGCGTATGTTAAGCTGTTGAGTGTTATGGATCGTGCTTCATCGAAGCTTCAGCTATTGAAGCACGTGAGGGAAGAGACCGCTCGTGGCAGACTTGACGAACGGTTTCTTTCCAGCCATAAAGCTCCAGCTCTCATGAGCCTTCCATTCCTGCCCGATCTACACAATGAGATTGAAAAGGCATGGACGAACCCATATACAGCGCGCATTCATCACCATCAGCGAACTATGCTGATGTTGAGGGGATGCTCGAACACAGGCATGTGTCGATGCACCATTTGACAAGATGTTTGCGAACTATCTCAAGACTGGAGAGGCATCGACACTAAGTGCTCCAGCCCTGCCTTTTAAGCCACTAAAATATGACAGCACGCTTAAATGGCAGGGCATACGCGGCGGTGGGTCTGGCTAGTGATGCCTTGCACACAAATGACGGTGCTGCAAGCATATCAGGCTGATCTGCTGACAGATTTGAAGCATTTAAATCTCTCACCCCAAGCATTTCTTATATCAGACCTGAGGCTGGACCTATTATGAGTTATTCCTTAAATTTGGAACCCTTCTGTAGGTCTGGCCTGGGGTTTGGTAGTAAGTGCGCTCTTTCGTGCTCTTATGGTGATAGGCCTCCATTTTGTGAATTTCGGTTAGGCCATTGCTCTATGGGCATCAGGTTGAGCTCTGTAGGTCCCCTCCCTTTACAAGAGATTTTAGTAAGGTTGAATAATAGACCACGGTTCCCTGTTAGAAAGTATTAAGGGGGTGTTAAATAATGTTTTCATAGGATGGTGAAATTAGGGCCCTGAAGTTCCCATATATAGGTAGGCTATGCATACCCTTCCCATAGGCCTCCTCTTATGTTATAGTCGTCAGGCTTATATAGCGGGCAATGCCAATCTGTAGTAATGAACAGGTTGGCTGTATGGAAAATTCTCTAGTGAGGCCACAGTTCATCCAAGCATCTATAGACATTTTTGTGTGAGATGGCTTCCTCCCTATCGGGAGTAATTCTACTGAGGCCACCACTCTGTCAAGCTCCAGATAGAACTACAAAGTCAAGCATTGGCCCTCTTCAGGCCACCTTGATAGCCACCTTATACTAGAGCAGCAGTTTTCTTCTCACTTTTAGATAGTCGTTTGAGATTATAGCTCTGAACTTAAGTCATTTAATATTCGTGTGTTGGCCCTCACGGGCCGCCTCAATATCTGGCTTAGGCTTATTAACTAGGAAATTGGTGGCGGTTTGCTAAGCATTCTCACCACAAGCATCTCAGTAACTGAGTGTAGCTTCCTTCGAGCTAGAACCCATCAGGATTATTTATTCTTGTTAATCTAGCTTTTCCAAGTACTGGCCTCCTCTTATTACAAGATTGTTTAGCCAAGGTCCACCTTTTTGCATTAGGTGTAAAAATGCTAGTGGTGTTAGAGGGTGGATAGCAGCATAGGTAGCAGGCTCTCTTCAAAAAAGCCTCCCATGCAGATATCTCAAGTGCGTTGTCAGGCCTTTCTCTAGAAAGTAAGAAGCAGTGTGCTCAGGCCTCAGCCATCTAGAGCTGAGTATTGTAGATAGTTTATCTAGCTAGGCCTTTTTCCGCTGAGCCCCCTGAATAAAATATTCAAGTCAAAAGGTTGAATGTCGTTGGCCACTTACTGAGGCCTCTATTCCCTTGGGTTTAGTAGAGAATATACAAGATATTAGGCCTCAACCTGATACATTCCTCAGGGTCATGCTGTACTTCCCTTGCTAGAGTCATTATTTAGAGTACTTTGCTACCCATAGCCCGTATGTTATCACCCTTCACCACCCAGGCTCAGGTAGAGACAGATTAGTTACTCCCCCCAATGTGGGATGGTTGAGTATGCTCCCTTAGAGCCAAAGCACTGCCTTGGATAATGCCCATGACATTCGAAGCTGGCCTTACAGTAGGCCTCCTCGATAGTCCAGTAGCGTAAGATTGTACTCCCCTTGCTTTAAAGTGTCGATAGCACTTCTGCCGAGTATGCTGCCTGTTGGCAATGTAAACCTTAGAGCTGGAGGTGCTCCCCTTATTAGGGTCCCTTTATGGCGTGATTTAGGCACGAATGGCACGAATTGAGCGTCTGGCACGTTACGCGCGAATGATTTTATTTAGTGCTTTTTGTGCATTCACGCTGCAGACACGAATTCGCGTCTGCCACCCGAGTAAATATTTTATCACATAAAAACTTGATTTTAATATATGAGACATTAATTTTGTATTGAATGCTATTTATTCCATATCTAATCTAGATTATATGAAACATTATTATTATTCTAATGTAAAGACAACCAACATACTTTAGTGCAAGAACATAGTTTGTGTCTGGACAGTGTTGTGTGAGAAGGAAATAGGGCGCGGGGCAGGCGGAAGTACCGCTGAAAGCGGCCGTCATCCAGACGCAGCTACTGGAGCAAATGGTGAAACTCGCCAAACTGGGTTCGCCTCCGAAGGGTCTGGTGGACCCAAATAAGGCGACGATGATCCCTACGCCGCTGTTCTGCTCTCCAGAGCAAATACAGAGCGATGACTATCTCGATGAATGTTCGATCAACATCAGCCATCTTGTAAAAACAAGGCCGCCAACGGATTTCGCTTCAAACTTTTGTTTTTGGATTCTTGGATTAATGGATTCAAATTGTTCAAATTGGATTCAAATTGTCTAAGCATATAACTAGACACGACAGGCGTGAATTTGACGCTCTATTCACGTCTGGTGTGAACGTACAGTTAGAATATGGCACTTATATGTACTCATGGTTTAAAGGGTTAAAAACTCCTATTGTTGTGTCCAAAAGCACCCTTTGACTATATTCATAATATAACATGACCTCAAGCACCTTATTGCTGAAATAATGCCCTATCTGCCATAATATTGTAATTGAGATAGTCTCCAAAATAGATTAGCTAAAATGATCTTATGTTTGATAAAAGTTTAAAACACAATACCTGGAAATTGTTGTTTTGCCAAACTTTTATTGCTGTCACTCTTAAATAGAAACATGGGAAACACAAAAGCATGTGACCACTTATTTAAAACAAAACAAAGAATTGAATACTGGGGGAAAAAATATTTTTATTTATTCAAATATACTGTAAACATGACAAACATGAGGGCATTGTGGGAGTTCTACGATCTGACTGACTCACTAACTTTGGCTAAATTCTGGCTAAATTCTGCCCTCTTCTGTTTGTTATTAGGAACTGTTCATCAAATGACAATTCTGTCATTATTTACTCACCCTCATGTGGTCAAACTTTTAACATTTATTCCATAGAACAGCATACAGGTTAATGAGTAAATAATGACAGAATACATGATCGACAGTGCTTAGCATAAGTGAACACACCCATGCTAAAGTTGACTAAAAAGAGCAATAAAAAAGAATTTATGCCTTAATGCCTTAAAAATCCAATCTTTAAGGACACCAATTTTCTTTGTGAATGAATAATGTATCGTAAAATAAATGTTCTTCCTTAAAATACAGGGTGCATAAGTCAGGAACCCCTATGTTAATTTCCTATAGAGGCAGGCAGATTTTTATTTTTAAAGGCAGGTATAAAGAGAGTTATTGGATCCAGGATGCATCCTGATAAAGGTCCCTTGGCCTTTGTAATTAAAATAGCCCCAAATCATCACATACCCTTCACCATAGCTAGAGATTGGCATGGGGTACTTTTCATAAGATCATCTCTCAATGCAAATCAAACCAGCTATTAGGCTAACTGAAATAAAACCATGCTAATCTCTAGGTATGGTGAAGGGTATGTAATGATGTGGGGCTATTTTAATTCCAAAGGCCAAAGGAACTTTATCAGGATGCATAGTATCCTGGATCCATGAAATAACTGGCCTTTAAAAACTAAAATCTGTCTGCCTTTTATTGTGGACACTAAGGCACACCTGTGCAATAATCATGCTGTCTAATCAGCATCTTGATATGCCACACCTGTGAGGTGGATGGATTATCTCGGCAAAGGAGAAGTTCTCACTGACACAGATTTAGACAGATTTGTGAACAATATTTGAGAGAAATAGGCCCTTTGTGTACATAGAAAAAGTCTTAGATCTTTGAGTTCAGCTCATGAAAAATGGGGGCAAAAACAAAAGTGTTGCGTTTATAATTTTGTTCAGTATATATATATATATTAGTACACACATATATAAAATAAAACATAATGCTATTATTATAGCAGATGACTGCGTACTGCTTACCAGATAAATTAAAACAGTGGTTCTCAACTCCAGTCCTCGGGACCCTCTGCTCTGCACATTTTGTATGTCTCTCTTATCTGACACACTCAGTTCAGATCATGGAGTCTCTCCTAACGAGCTGATAATCGGAATCAGGTGTGTTAAATAAGGAGACATACAAATGTGCAGAGCAGTGGGTCCCGAGGACTGGAGTTGAGAACCACTTAATTAAAATATTGATTGACGTCAAAATGTTTTAAGTGAGAACTGAGAAAGAAGGGGATCATAAGGATCATTAAACAAAAATATTTTACCACAAATGACTAATGAATTTACCACTAATGATTTAGCAATTATTTTTAGCTTTCTTCAGGTGGTGTTGGTAGGACCCCTTCTAAAAATGTACGAAAGTGATCATCTGTGTTGAGTTCTGGGTGTTTGACTAACAGGCGGCATTTAGGGAAAAAATAGGCCGCTACCAGCCCCATGTTACTTAGTAAACTTACTCCTACTTGAGCAGTCGACTTCTCTTTATCACTTAGACTTGTGTAGATGGGAATGAACATCACCCATATTACACAGTAAATCAAGGTGGAGATGATGATATCTCTGGCCAGGTTATACTGTCCTGGCGGCTTTAGAGCCATGAAGGTAGACATAAATGACATCAGTGCCAGAAGAACATTGAAACCGAGCATCAAGCCAAAGTTTAACATGGGCTCCACTGGGCAATGTAGAAAAGTTTTCACATAGTTCACCTCCAAACTGGCCACGTATTGGGTCAAGGAGGGACCTTTTCGGGCGTACCAACCACACAGTCCCGCTTGGAGCCCGCAACATCCCAGAATCACAAACCAGCTTCCTCGTCCTCATAGGTTCTCCAGGTGATCGGGAGACTTTTCAGGGAACTCTGTGACGCACACAATCTGGTAAGTAAAAGATGGCAGTAGAATTTTTTTTTTTTTTGCATTTCTTGTTTTAATACAGTGGTTCTATTTGGTTTTATTTCAGGACTTACACTTAACCTCAAGTGATGACTTATCACACAATTAAGTACGCACAATTAAGTTGTGAAGTACAGATGAATTACATTTAAATTGTATCAATATTGCAATTACATTTTATTACATAATTTTTTTATTATTTATTTCATTTTATTAAATTAAAATGGCTTTTAATTTATTTTCTTTTTTCTAAAGATCACCTGAAGGGAAATGGTCAGAATGACCGAGAGGGCCACAGTGGGAAAAAAGGCGTTTAGTGGCTGCTGCAGACGGCACACGATGTCTCCCGGCTGACCCAGGAACAGCACCAGGCTTGTACATTCTCCCGCTAGACTCAACAGAGCAAGGCCACTCAACGGTCCACCTGCAGTTTTCACCAGTGAATGAATGAATGAATGAGGCATTTATATAGCGCTTTCATATGTACTACTGTACACCCAAAGCGCTTTACAATCATATCAGGGGTTCTTTCCTCAACCAGCACCAGTGTGCAGCATCCACTTGGATGATGCGACGGTAGCCACAGTACAACGGCGCCAGTGCGCTCACCACACCCCAGCTATAGTTGGAGAGGAGAGAGAGTGATAGAGCCAATTCAGTGGATGGGGATTATTAGGAGGCCATGATTGGCAGGGGCCAATGGGTGGAATGTGGCCAGGACACCGGGGTTACATCCCTACTCTTTACGAGTAGTGCCATGGGATTTTTAATGACCACAGAGAGTCAGGACCTCGGTTTAACGTCTCATCTGAAGGACGGTGCTCTTTGACAGTATAGTGTCCCCGTCACTATACTGGGGCGTTAGGACCCACACAGACCACAGGGTGAGCGCCCCCTGCTGGCCTCACTAACACCTCTTCCAGCACCAACCTGGTTTTCTCAGGAGGTCTCCCATCCAGGTACTAACCAGGCTCAGCCATTCTTAGCTTCAGTGGGCAACCAGTCTTGGGCTACAGGGTGATATGGATGCTGGCCAGTGGAGTTCCTCTATGCCTGAAAAATACAGCCCCTACCAATACATGTAATGCTAGCAGCAAAATTCCTCCCAGAATGAGTCCGATTGACTCATTGTTGCTCCAGGCCAGGTAAGTATAGATGGGATAGACACAGCTTGTGCTTCGTAGGGTGGACCACTGGCCTTTGGGACATGATCTACACTGGATGTCATCTTCAAATCAACAGAGAAGGAAGATTAAGGTCAGTCAACATCAAATGGCAAGAAGCTCATGCATTCATTTTCTATTCGCTAGGCATGTTAGATAAAGCAAGTATGTTAAGAGCAAATTTTAACCGCCCTATTAGGATTGTTTAGAATGACTTGAAAACAGGGTCAGAAATGAATGGGCTGGGGCAACAATGCATTTAGGGAATTACTTTTAGTTCCTGTTTTTTAATTGTATAATTTATGTAGGATATTTAAAATTGCACTAATCTCATACCATTATGGGATTATTCCACCATAGAACAGAATAAAGCATCGTTAAACATTCTTAAAAATGTTCTTGGAAATAAATTCCTGTGGGCAAATATTGCCCCTTAATGGAAAAGTTAATTTCAGACCCTAGTAGTCGCGCACCTGTGCTGTTTAGGAACGTTCCCTCCTTGCAGTCAATGCAGTTGAAACAGCAGGAGTGGAAGCCTTTAACTCTGCGCACTTGTCCTATCCTACAGTCTGATGAGCACGTGGACATTGGCACCTGTTACAGAGACCATTTGTCAGGCTCTGTGATGTACACTAGAACCAGTCACAAGTTTGGACACACCTACTCATTACATATTTTAGAATAATGGTTAAAATAACAGTAAATTGTTTCAAAAACATTTGAAATAAATTGAGATTTAAGTCTTATATATTATTAGTCTACAAAACTAATTGTAAGCATTTCAGATAATGAATAAGTGTAGAAACTTGACTGGTAGTAAAACAATTTAAATTACAATACAAGCATTTGTCCTATTCATACCTTTCCATTTTTCGTGTGCCATTTTATGTCTTCTTCATCAATTGTGAGGTTCACATAAAAGTATCCAATTCCATCAAAGCGCACAGTGGTGTCATTAAAGATCCATTGCATAATATCATAGCCAACGTTTGGATTACTCTCTTTATCAAACTTAAAATTGACTCCCTCTAGATCTACAGAAACTTTTTGTAGTTTCTTTAACAGCTGTAGGAAAGATCAAAAACGGTTCTATTAGTACACCCTTAATCTTGTATGCTAAAACAAGCAGATTTACAGAAAGAGATGCTTGTGTGTGATTACCTGCCATGGATAGACTCTGTCAGTCTTGGGATTTAGAGCACAGCGGGTGGCATTACATCCAAGCAAGTCATCCAGCGCGTGTGCGACACAGTAGATGGCAGTATACACAGTGAAAGCAGACCGCTGCACAAGTTTTACCTCTACCATGCTCAGGTTGGCTTGGCTTAGGGAGCTGCAGCTTGGGCAAGGATTGTCCAGAGTGGAGATTTCTGTATTAGGCTCCTGGGGGATTTGTGTCTCCTCCATTTTTTTTGAAGAGCTCACGGATATAGGGAGTGAATAGGTCAATAGGTCTGGTGATGTCTGCAAACGCCAGCACTGTGCCTATTGAATTGATGCCGGGCAGGGTGGATACACCATCATTGAGAGACCATGCAGTGCTTCCCACCCAAACGGCTGTTATGTTTCGTTTGATTACCTGGTTAGGTAGTGATGACAAAAACATTTAAAATCACCAAAACCGGTATGCTTAGTCAGAATATAAAAAGTGAATAAAAAAAGAGAACAAGAATTACAAATTTATATTTTTCCCTAAAGCCCACTTATAATATTTCCGGCACCAATATAGTTTCATAATTTAGTTTTGTGACCATTTTCTACTCTCTTTTTGAGCCATAAATTTAAACAGACTGTTTTTGCTTCTTAACTCTTCGCGGTCGCAGATCACGCCGGCGTGATAGTCACACGACCAGTTTAAGACGTCAAAGCATAAAAACAAAAGTCTTGTTGAGCACTGCCATCCACTTCTGTCGAAAGTGCTAGCTTGAAATTCTATTTTACTTTTTGTTTTGTGTTTATAGACCAAGTAAAAACGGAGATATGACCATTTACGCGTCTATATAAAAAAATATTGACGCGTTCGTAAAAGAACGCAAGATGGGATGCGACAGGCGTTGCATTTATTCTAATAACTTCGTTGGTTATGTCATAAAAAAATAGAGAAAAATTTGTGAATCTGCTGACTCTGCTCTTCAGGCTGCACATTTTAGGGAATGGAGGAGGCGCCAACTGAGGAAAGAAGCGAAATTGAAAGGCAGGAGATTTACAGAGTAGACAAAGAGAGACATATATACATGATATATTTAGAGAGAGATATTATTGTTAGTTTTTGGAAGAGTTTGAGTAGATTTGGAGAGTACTTTAGGAGTAGATTTAAATCAACTGTTTTGAGGAGTGGCACAGATTTAAAAAAAACACACCTGATATTTGTTGTAAATAGTTGTATGTAAAGTTTGATTTTGTGTTCATTTTACCTTTTGTATGGTATATTTTAGGGCTGTGAATCTTTGGGTAGGCAGCAAATCGATTCGATTCACGATTCATAGGTTTTCGATTCGATTAAAGAACCATTTTTGCAAATTCAAAAAGATTCGATTCAATGCGATTCACATTAAAATTTGATGCGATTCGAATAATTCGATTCGATTCTTATTTTTTTATATGCATTCATAGGATTATTTAAATGCTTCCCCCAATGGGTCTTAGTCAGGGTGTGAATTATAAAGCTGCCTTCGGGGGTCAGAGTGAAAAAAAAAAAAAAAAGAATTAACGACATTTTATCTATTGTTAACGTTAGTTCATGTTAGTTTTAAATGAATCTATTATTATAAAAAATATTTCCAAAGCCTATAAATAAGCATTTGTAAAAATGTAAACCAAGATTTAAAGAGGCTTTAAAAGTATAGGTAGTTCATGCGAACTATTTTGTAGGAACACAACCTTAAAGTGTTCCTGGTACATTAAACATCCTTCCATTGTGAGACTAAAAATACCATGAACTTTCCCAACTAAACCTTAACTAACGTTTCCTCATGGAATAGCTACTCTTTGTTCTCTTTATCAGACTGAACATTTTCCTTGTGGTTCTGAAAGAAAACGCGCCGGATGTCTACTCGTGCTATAGTAACGATTACGAATGCAACTTTAATGCGCATCTGATTGATGGATAAACCACGCGCTCTTATTTCAGTGTAATTAATGTTGTAGTTATTTCATCAGTTCAGTTTAACGACATTAAGTTACATTTCATTCATCATTCATGATTAATCGGAAGAGTGTGCATTTTAGACACCTATTATATGTTTTCTCTTTCCATGTAATAAATACGCACCCTTGAATAAGTGGGGTTTTACTTTAACTGCTCAGGACGAGTATGACCCATTTCCGTAAAACTTCAGTATCTTATCTTAAAGAAATTAACGGTGACGTTTACACGCAACGAGCGCGTTGTTTCATAGCAGTGCCCGCGCAATGATATGGCAGGTTTATCAATGGCTTGCTTTCTCGATAGAGAGCTGTCATCTGCTAATGTGAACACCAATGGCTGTCCTGAGGAGAGCTCAAACATGGACTGCTCAAAAATCTGTAGATGAGAGCTATATGGGACCGAGCGCGAGCGAAATCCAGTGAAAGATGGTAAGAGTGCAGCAAGTATGTGAGAGCTGTGAGGACGCGAAATGACGCCGCACAACGCCTCAATTCGCGCATGTAGTCATTTAATGTTTATATGTTTTGAAGCACTGAATCGATATAGAATCGCAAATTTTGCAATTCTTAGCATTTTAAATCGAATATTGACCGAAATAAATGATCCACGATTCGAAATACATGTTTCAAGATCGATGCATATGCATCGTCAGGATTTGTAATCGATGCATCGAGAAAACGAATGAATCGTTACACCCCTAGTATATTTGCATTATTGAGGAACCCCTCTTACTCAAGAAATGAAAGCCCTGTAATGGAGCTATATGTGTAATTGTACATGAAGTGTTTTGTAGAGTTTCTAAGCAAAAAAGAAAAGGAAAAACGCCTATTGCCACACCTGCTTTTTGCTGTACATATAGTTTGATTTTATCTCAATTTTAGCTTTTTTATGTTGTATTTTCACTATTTGGGAACCCTCATTCTCTTTGATTGCAAGGCTTTAAATATAGCTCTCTATATAATTATGTGCACAACATTTTTTAAAAAGTGGCAAAGCTAAAAAGAAAAAAAAAGCCTATGGCTACACCCGCTATTTTTTGTAAATAATATTTTTTTGTATATAGCTTGATTATATCTGAATTATACCTGTATATGTTGACATTAACAACTTGTGTTTACATTTTAAACCTTTTAAAATGCTTCATTGAGCATTTTGTGTTTTTTGTGTGATTTTGGGTGCAGTATGTTGATACAGTACATCAAAGTGAAAAACTAATTGTCTGTTCATATATGTGATGGTGTGCTGAAAAAAATTATACCAAACATTGGTATGGTAAACATTTGTTTATGTCGCAAAATAAAAAATAAAAAAAGTACTCAAAAACGGCCAAAATAGCCCAAGACTCTAAAGGGTTAAGAGGATGTTCACACAGAATGCATCTTTGCATTCCTCTGCACTGCTTTTCATGGTTTTAAACATGCCTTAGATGGATATCTCGCGTCTCGTGACACAGCGTTCGAAAAACGGCAGTGCTCAATTTAGTTAAAACATGCCTCAAGACAGACCTTGCATTTTTTTCCCTTTCCACTGTCCTGCATCTTACATTCTTAAACAGAAAACATGTTGTTTGAACAACCCTTAAATGTTCATGTGAACGTCCACTTAGCATGTGAAATGAGTAACAGCCCCACACTTAATTTACATTTATTAATTTAGCAGATACTTTTATCCGAAAGGACTTACAAATGAGGTAGATCAGAAAGCAATTTGTTATAAGAGTGAGCAAAATTTGTAGTGCACAATGCGAGTTTTAAAGTAAGTGCTCTTGTTTATGGTTGTGGTAAGCAGTGTTTTAGCTGTTTCTTGAAAGTTGTGATGTGAGGTTGGCCTCTTGTTTCACCAAAGAGGAAGAACAACTTTGTGCTTCTTTGTGAAGGGATAGCAATAAAAAGAGCCTCTATTAAATTGTAGCCAGCAGGTGTGCTTGGTGTCATGTTAATGTATTTGGGAATCCAACAATTTTGGAACGAGGCTCTTTTGCATCTTCAAATTGAATTGTCTTTTTTGGTTTGGCCAGAAAGTTTACAGTTCTGAATCTACAGTATAATTTTATAGTATTGCAAACTCCTGTACTTCAAAAGATCAAATATTTTTTTTCACAATATGGCCCTTTTAAAGTTGCAAACATTTTTTTTTTTTACCTCTATGAAGAAGTCTCTGGCTGGTTCAGGGAGAGAGAAAACAACCACCACCCCCACTTTGGCATCCACAATACGATTGAGAATCTCTTTTATCATTGGCTCTGGATCAGTGTATACAGGAATCAAACCCTGATATGCCACACAGATGGACTCCTCATTGGCCATGCTGGAAAACAGCTGCTGGCCCTTCTGTCCGTATTCATCGTCACTACCTATTACTGACACCCAGTTCCACCCAAACTTTTTCAGAAGCTGGACCATGGCTGCAACCTGCCAGCGATCACTGGGAACTGTGCGCATGAAGGATGGGAAGGTCTCTTTGTCACTGAACATGTCGCTGGTGGCAGCATAGCTAATCTAAGATTAGGCAATTAGAGATAAATTGGAACAGGAATTAAAATTAAAAAAACAGGAAGAGCATCCCAGATTGAGTATGAAAATGCTAGTTAAGACTTTTGCTTACCAAAACAATTCCAACAATATACCAGGTTAAAGTACATGCATTATATTTGTTACAAATGTATATTCTTTTCCAAAAATGAATTATTTTTACTTTAACACTTTACAATAGCATTAGCTTACATAAACTAACAATGAGCAATATATTTTTTTAAGCAGTTGTTCATCATTGTTAATGTTAGTAAAAATCGAATTGTTCATAGTTTGTTCATGTTAGTTCACAGTGCATCAACAAATGTTAACAAATACGACTTTGAATTTTAAAAATGTATTAGTAAATATTGAAATTACAATTGACTAAGAATAATAAATGTGGTAGAAGTATTGCTTATTGTTATTTCATGTTAACGAATATATTTAACTAATGTTAACAATGTTAACCTTTTTGTAAAGTGTTACCCTTTTTACAGTATTTTTGTTTTTTCATTGTATATGGTAAGGTCATAAGGTCAGGTCTGTAGCATTTTCAGATTTGCTACAAATGAGATTTTATGTTTCATCCTCTAACACTTTTAATGGCAACTCACCAATGGCATCAGAAAAAATCCAATCAGCTTGCCAATGACCGGGACCAACTCGGAGTTGTTTGGGCCTATGATAGCTATAACACGGGTCTTGTAGTCAGTGTAGTTACAGGCGATGTCCAGTTCCTCTGTTGATTCCTTTGTGAGAAACTGAAGGACAGGCCTTATGACAACGGCTGGTTGCATGCATGTGTCGTAACTCTCAAATCCTAGTGTGATTCCAGGTAGGAGATCCTCTATAGAGTTGATCACATCCACAGAGAACTTCATCACCTATGAGAGAGACAGACCAAATGTGCTTATTCTGCCAAAACAGAAAGATTAAAGGTGATTTCAGGGAGTAAAGCTTTTTAAAATTTTGTAGACTACGTTGTCAATATGGCTTCCTCAAAGATTTTACCTGTTGCACTCAAGATCTTCAGGCTTCACCCGTTGGCTCAGTTCACTTGTCAAGTCAAGTCAAGTCATCCTCATTTATATAGCGATTTTAACAATGTAGATAGTTCCAAAGCAGCTTTACAGAGATAAACATATAATTTAAGGTAACAGAGATTGGTTTAGTTTTATAGTGGTTCTTGAAAAATGTTTTTTCCAGCTAAAGTAGTTTGTTATTAAATTAGGGGCCGCTAAGACGACACCGTTCTCTCTAAACAGACTTTAAACGCGAACCTGTGATAGACGCTGATTGCATCCACATGCGCATTAAGAATTGATTCTATAGTTATGTGCGTTTGAATATATGTGCGCAGGTTTGTAATTCCTTACAAACCATGCCTAAACAAACTACTTGTCTTGTCTATAAATTTTGATGCAGAATTTTATTTTATCTTAACACTTCGGGTAGGTACGCGAACCAAAAAAAATCCACAACGCTTTATCTGTAGAGTGGTATAGGGATCCTCCATAGGGAGAGGCTAGTTGGCACTTCAGCACTGCATTGTCATCGGGTCCAGGCGAAAGTCCTTCGTCAGATCTGGAAACGGTCTGGATCCGGCAGGCTGCGGGAAAACCTCGGGATAAACGAAGACACTAAAATTAGCGTAGATGCCATTCTTCTTATGATGTAACGAGTACATTGGGATTTAAGGTGAAGTGTTCTAAGCAGCCTAACATTGAATTATAGAAGTCTATAGAGTGTTATGTGAATGCTAGGTCAAAGAGATGTGTTTTTAGTCTAGCTTTGAACTGACAGACTGTGTCTGCTTCCCGGACAATGTTAGGAAGATTGTTCCAAAGTTTTGGTGCTAAATAGTAAAAGGATCTACCGCCAGCAGTCGATTTAGATATTCTAGGGATTACCTAGGTATTATGGCCAGAACTTTGAGATCGGAATAGACCTTAAGGACTATAATGCGTTAAGAGCTCACTCAAGTACTGGGGGGCTAAACCATTTAGTGCTTTGAAAGTAATCAGCAATATTTTAAAATTTATACAATGTTTAATAGGGAGCCAATGCAGTGTTGACACAACCAGGCTAATATGGTCGTACTTCCTGGTTCTGGTAAGAACTCTAGCGGCTGCGTTTTGAACTAGCTGTAGTTTGTTTATTAAGCATGCAGGGCAACCACCCAGTAGAGCAGCGGTCCGAGAACTGAGCCTTGTGATCGATAAGACATCTCTTCATGTACTGCTACAAACTGATAGCGGTCAGATAAATATGATTTAAACCATGCTAATGCAATTCCACTAATGCCAACATAGTTTTTTAGTCTATTTAAGAGAATGTTGTGGTCAATGGTGTCAAATGCAGCACTAAGATCAAGTAACACTAATAGAGAGATATCATTTCCTTTAAGAAAGGAACACAGTTGTGAGGATACTGCTTTTTCTAATATCTTTGATAGAAAAGGTAGATTTGAGATCGGCCTGTAATTGACTAATTCTGTAGGATCAAGTTGCGTTTTTTTAACAAGTGGTTTAATCATAGCCAGCTTAAAGTTTTTTGGTACGTATCCTAGAGACAAAGACGAATTAATGATGTTAAGAAGAGGATCTATGACTTCTGGAAGCATCTCTTTCAATAGTTTAGTCGGCATAGGATCTAACATACATGTTGTCGATTTAGATGAATTAACGAGTTTGCAAAATTCTTGCTCTCCTATGGCAATGAATGAATCAAATTTTACTTCAGGGAGACTATAATGCACTCCCTGATGCGATGCTGTAGTAGACGGTTGCATAGTTATCATTTTGTCCCTAATATTATCAATCTTATAAGTGAAGAAGTTCATAAAGTCATTACTGCTGTGTTTCTTGGATACTTCTGGGCTTGAAGCTTTCTTTTTCATTAGAGTAGCCACTTTTTCAAATAAATACCTAGGATTATGTTTATTTTCTTCTAATAGGGTTGAAAAATAAGCAGATCTAGCAGCTTTTAAAGCCTCTCTGTAAGCAACCGAGCTCTCCTTCCATGAAATCCGAAATACCTCTAGTTTTGTTTTCTTCCAGTTGCGCTCCATTTTTCTGGCTGCTCTCATAAGGGCCTGGGTGTGCTCGTTGTACCACAGCGTTGGACTATTTTCTTTAATCTTCTTTAAGCGCAACGGAGCAACTGTGTCTAAAGTGCTGGAAAGGAGAGAGTTAAAAGTTTCTGTTGCAATATCAAGTTCTTCTAAGCTATCTGGGATGCTGAGATGATGAAACTGATTAGGAAGATTATTGATAAAGCAATCTTTAGTGGCAGAAGTGATATGTCTAACATGTAACACGGAGTTGGCTTTGCAGCCTTGGCTAAATGTAATTTACATGGGACTAGATAATGATCTGAGATGTCGTCGCTCTGCTGCAGAATTTCAACAGCATCAACATTGATTCCATGTGATAATATTAGATATAGAGTATGATTACGACAATGAGTAGGTCCTGACACGTGTTGTCTAACTCCAATAGAGTTAAGAATGTCTTTAAATGCCAATCCCATTGCATCTTTTTCTTTATCTACATGTATATTAAAATCCCCAACAATTAGGACTTTATCTGCAGTCAATACTAATTCTGATAGAAAGTCAGCAAATTCTTTGATAAAATCTTTATGGTGCCCTGGTGGCCTGTATACAGTTGCCAGCAGAATTCTCAAACTTGATTTATCGTTTACATTATATATTTTTACATTAAGCACCAACACTTCAAAATAAGTATATTTAAAACTAGATTTTTTAGTGGTTTAGAAAATATTACTATAAATTACAGCAACACCTCCCCCTTTGCCTTTCAGGCGAGGTTCGTGTTTATAACAGTAATCATGGGGGGTGGACTCATTTAAAGTAATGTAATCGTTTGATTTTAGCCAGGTTTCTGTCATACACAGCACATCTAGGTTATAATCTGAAATCATATCATTAACTATGAGCGCTTTTGAAGTAAAGGATCGGATATTCAGCAACCCAAGCTTTATCGTTTGTTCATCTGTATTATATATATTTTTTATTTGTTGAAAATCAATTACATTTTTAACCTTAGATCGGTTTCGAAGTTTTTTGGATTTCCAAATTCGGGGAACAGACACAGTCTCTATATGATGATATCTAGGTGAAAGAGGCTCTATGTGATGGGATTTATCTGACCTTGGTGACGCGAGGCCGCTAGCAGATGGTCGGTTTAGCCAGTCTGTCTGCTTCCTGACCTGAGCCCCAGATTGTCATGTTTTGTCTCTAAGACTATGAGCCAAATTACTAGAGAGAAGAGCAGCACCATCCCAGGAGGGATGAATACCATCTCTTTTCAACAGGTCAGGTTTGCCCCAAAAACTTTTCCAATTGTCTATGAATTCTATATTATTTTGCTGACAGCACTTAGACAGCCAGCCATTGAGTGATGACAATCTGCTAACTATCTCACCACTCCTTCGAACAGGAAGGGGGCCAGAGCAAATTACAGTGCCTGACATCGTACTTGCGAGTTCAAACACCTCTTTAATATTAATTTTGGTGATCTCCTACTGGCGGAGTCGAACATCATTAGTGCCGACGTGAATAACAATCTTAGAGATTTTACGATTAGCATTAGCCAGCACTTTTAAATTTGCTTTGATGTCAGGCGCTCTGGCTCCCGGCAAACATGTGACTTTGTTGGCTGATGTTGGCTGGCTTGTGAGTTCGTTAATTGGGAAAGGTCCTCCTATCAGAATATCTCCAGGCGATTTGAAAAGATTTGTTGAGATGATCTCAAACCATGATGGGTTCTTGCTGAGTCCAGACCCCAGAATGCCACAGAGCACCAGAAGTGTCCACTCCTTAGCCATTCTGGAGGGTAAACAATCAAGGAAGCATGAAGATATGTATCATGGATATTGATGAATGAAAGTGAAATAGCTGGACTGACCATACTGACCAGTATTGCTTAGGCTCTTCTTGTTTTGATGTGTTGTGATTCTCTCAGTGGCGAGAGATTATGATGGTTAGATGGTCAACCGACAACACGTGAGAAATATGCACCACCCCACACTTCTGCGATCACCTTGCAGGTGCTTTGCCTGTAAATTAAGGGTCAACATCAAGTTTCATTCCGGCTTCACTTGGAAATGTTTTGGTCTCACCTCAACGTTCAAGTACGTTTCAATTGACATTGGTAATTCGCAGATTAAAAAGTATTTTTTTAAATATAAGGGGTTGTTCACACAGGTTGTTATGTTGTTAATAGCTGCTCCTTTCCAGTAGAATTTCATCTCGTTTTTTTCAGCACTGTGTTTTGAGGACACTATCAAGTTAAACTCTTTCTTATTTTGCTGTCTTGCTGCGTTTACTGCAAAGCTACTAAATATCTGTTTTCAGCAAAGGTCAGAGGAGTTTCTTATGCCTTGGGTAGAAAGTTATTGTTTGTGTACTTAAATAAAATAAAAAAAGAGTCAAAGGAATTTTTTTTGTTATTAAACAGGGTGTTGTTTTCACAGTTGTTTTACAGTTTTGTCACAGTACTTGTATGTTCAGAAACACTTTGTGTAGTGCAGTGAGAAAACACAAGCACAGAAAAGAGATCTGGTTAAAAAAATATATGTTGAATAAACAATTGAAATGTGGTGACTTGCACAATGCATTCATACATAAATTTCCATAGTATTTGTTTGTGGATGTGATAGAAAGTGCTTCATGATGGATTATAGCTCATGCATGAATAGCGAAATAAACATTGAAAGACAGCAAGAGCTAAGGAAGTATTTATATTAATTTTTAAATTACTTAATGGCCAACCCATTTTAATAATGAATGATTTTTAAAGATTTATTCTAAACATACTTATCAGTGATTTGATAGAATTGATTTTGTGACCTTAAACTGTATATTTTATCTTATAACTATAATATGTAGATTATTGAATATTACAATATGGATTTCGTCTCTATTGTATTTGCAAGTTATGTAGTCACGTACAGTGCTCGAAGTGGGAAGGTACTCACCGGTACGCAGTACCGGCACTTCTACATTTTACTCTTAAGCGTACCTGCACTGTTTCTTGCGTACCGCTACTTCTCGTATGTAGCCGGTACTCTACCACTGACAGAAAAAGCGTCAGTGTCAAGCCCGTTTCACATATACTCCGTTTGCAGTGCGTATGTGGTGCATATTTTTTCCGCACCCGTATTAACAGGTTAGAGCGTTCACACTGCACGCGGATGCGCTCCGGCGATCCGTTCCAGGAGCGGTGTGTAGCCTATACAGCAGTGCAGAGATCGTTTCCACACGAGTCTATTTCTGCTGTGCTGCACGTGCTGAATTAAAGTTACAGCGCATGGTTCGTGGTCAAAATGAACACAGATTGACATGGAAATATAATAATCTTACCATAAATGCATTTAATTAAATAAAATGTATAGTATCTCACCATAAATGTATTTTTGGACTTGCAGACTTGGAGGAGTTCCGTTTTCACACACACACACACACACACACACACACACACACACACACACACACACACACACACACACACACACACACACACACACACACACACACACACACACACACACACACACACACACACACGTACCGGCACCTTTTTTCCCCCACTTCAAGCACTGGTCACGTACATACTCACTTAATACTGTGGGCGCTAAATTGGTTTGCATAAGTGTATCATCAGATGTATAATGTCAAAACTATCTGTCGGATATTTGCATTCAATTTTGAATGTTGTTAAGATGATCCTACATTGAATTCCTGTCCTGGCCACATGTTTACATACAAACAAAAAGTTCTTTGCATACATTTGGAGTAGGGTGCGAAGCATTTTTCTCTTACATTTTCATTGGTGTTAGTTTTTGTTTATATCTTATTTTGTAAATCTCAAACAGGATTATTGTAGTTGTATGGATTGAATCCAGATAATGAATAGATGGATCTTTATGATTGGCCTAGTGTAAATATAGTAGGACTGATTTAATTATTGAGTTAATCTGTCAATTATGAATGACATAAATAGTTCATTCACTGAAATGAGAAACATTTGAGAGATCTATTGGATAGAGACATATTTCTGTTGCATAGAAATGGAACAAAAGCTCCCTTGCAACTAAATATGACATTTTAAAACCTTTTAGTCTCTCGCTTCTGCCGACCTTAATCCATTATATCTCTTATGTCACTAACCAGCAGAGGTCTAAATTATGTTTTAATTTAAGATTTGTAATCAAGGTCTTCTCTAAAATGAAAAAAAGGGACAAAAACTTCTTTATCTCCCTGAATATCTTGACATGAACCGGTAAAGGCACACAAACATCTATCCCGTTTTTAATCTGCCTCAAAGCTTTTTGGTACCTTTGATCATTTACTTTTGCTTTCTCTCTTCTTTAGTTTGTAAATATATTGCACGTATATGCTTTCTTTTTTTAAAGAAAAGAAGTTCGCTGACTGGAACATATGATATAAAACAAATTTTCTCCTTCAGTTTATTTTGGGTTTGATGTTCAGATGAAGATGTCAGCATAGGGGTATTTGTATGTTGCCCTGTCGCAGAAGAAGCTGCATGTTTGGACAGCGTCCTTTGAGTGCACTGCATGGGTGTGTTTTAAACATGCGAAGGTGGATCTTCCACCTTCCCTCTTCCTGCATGTGTAGGTGTTGATGAGTGGGTGTGTGCGTAGGTGTGGATTTGGGTGAGTTATTAGGAAGCTGCACTTTTGCAGTTTGTTTTATGCTCTGAGGCTGCATTAAACATGGAGGTTTATGTGAAAATTTAAGTTATCAACCCAGGTCCTTAAAAACTAGGCTATCCCGCATACACAGTCAGACTTTTATTTCATCCATTGGCTTTTATAAAGTTTCCAACACGCTAACATTGTGAAAAAGAAAATTTGGCAACAGTTTAGAGAAGCGACTAAATTTCAAGGGAAAACAACGGACTTGGCAACCCTGGTAGTAGTCAGTGTTCCCTTTCAAAAGGGAACTCCCACTGCGTCATTTGACGCTATGGGGGGACGTCTCTGTAAAAACAAGTGTCTGAAACGCTCGGTAATCCTATTGGCCTATGACAGCCTATGACATCACTACTAACACTACTACTTGGTGTGTCTCTAGAGTCAGACCTTAGTTTCAGTAGTCATGTCAAAGCAATAACTAAATCAGCATACTATCACCTGAAAAATATTGTAAGAATTAGATGCTTTGTTTCCAGTCAAGACTTAGAGAAAATTGTGCATGCTTTCATCACCAGAAGGGTGGATTATTGTAATGGACTTCTCACTGGCCTTCCCAAAAAGACCATAAGACAGTTGCAGCTCATACAGAACGCTGCTGCCAGGATTCTGAGCAGAACCAGAAAATATGAACATATGACACCAGTCCTCAGGTCTTTACACTGGCTGCCAGTTACATATAGGATTGACTTGAAAGTATTATATAAATCATTCAATGGCCTAGGACCTCAATACATTGCAGATATGCTCACTGAATATAAACCCAACATATCACTCAGATCATTAGGATCACATCAGCTGGAAATACCAAGGGTTCACTCTAAGCATGTTGAGACCGCCTTTAGCTACTATGCCAGCCGTAGCTGGAACCTGCTTCCAGAAGAGATCAGATGTGCTCCTACAGTAGTCACATTCAAATCCAGACTCAAAACACATCCGTTTAGCTCTGCATTTACTGAATGAGCACTGTACCACTTTTCGTCCGACTGTTTGTACTGTATATATATATTTTTTTTCAAAACTGTTTTAATTATTCTGATTTCTTTTGATTATTTAAATGTCTTCTATGTAAAGCATATTGAATTACCACTGTGTATGAAATGTGCTATATAAATAAACTTGCCTTGCCTTGCCTACTAGTGCGACCCAGAAATAAATAAGGGGAGCCTAGAGAACATGTCAACAATTTTTTGTCTTTAGGGACTCACTGGTTTGGACGCTTCAACCTGAAACTTCAAAAAGGTAATCATGGCTTGTGAAAAACGCTTCAGGAAGTGTGTGTATCTATGTCTAAGATATTTGATACTTGATGACACACAACCTGTGTGTTTATTGTTTGGGCTCAGCATGCACAATCAGTTCCTGAGGGATCTGCTTGTGCCATTATGAGTTTTTCCCCTTGAGAAAACTCCACTCTCGTCTGCCCTCTTCTCGAGGGAATAGGGACAGACATCTGTACCAGGCGGTTCAGGTTCCGCTTCCGCTGAGGCAGAGCAGAGACTGGAATTGTGTTTTTTTTCAGAGGGAGCTCGCTGAGGAGGTTGAGAGAATTGTTAATCTCTCACGCCCCTCTGAGACTCGCGAGAGTGAGCTGCAGGATGACGATGTGTTGTCATTCACATCCTCTGATCCAGCAGCGAGTGCTCTGCTGTATATAAAACAACCAGCCCAAGAGAGCAGGAGATGGCTGATGAGGGTGAAGAGGATATACAACCCGAACCCTCACAGCCACCCTGCCCCGTGTATGTTAAGCTGTTGAGTGTTATGGATCGTGCTTCAGCGAGTCTTTAGACCAGGTCAGCCTCCCTGGTGGCATGTGGGGTTGACTTCATGTCCCCCTCAGAAAGTGACTGGACGAGAACCCCCGGCCATGTCCCCTTAAAGGAACCCCTTCCATGGAAGCTGTTAGTTCCAAGCCTTTAAACGGCCTTGGTAGGCCTTCATTGTATTGGAGGCCTCTTTGAGGCTTATAGCTTGGGCAGGGGCCGTAGGGAACACTGTCACTGACAGCCTGTATGTGACCCGAAGAGGGAGTGTTTTAGGCATTTCTGTGAAACTGCCATCTTTGACGTTTTGTCACAGCCATAATTTGGCATGCACTCCCCTCAGCATGGTGGCGTTGGTATATCGCTCCCCATATCTGCGTCAAATCGACGCAGTGTGAGTTTCCTTTCGAAAAGGAACGTCTAGGTTACGACTGTAACCTCCGTTTCCTGAGAACAGGGAACGAGACACTGCGTCTTTCGCCATGCCTTGGGGATGCCTGCTGAACAGTCCCATCAAATGTTAAGTTGTTGGTATGTTCTCCAGGCTCCTCTTATATACTTCCGGGTCACACTAGTTGTGATGTCATAGGCTGTCGCCAGCCAATAGAATTGCCTGGATAAGCATGAGCATATGATTGGATAACCATTTCAGACACCGGTTCACGCAAAGGCGTTCTCCCATAGCGTAAAAATCGACCTGTGTCTCGTTCCCTATTCTCAGGGAAAAGAGGTTCAACCAGAAAATCTCAGGAGGCAAATTTTCGTGCCCGACACTGAGTTCATGTACTCGCACTTGTAAAAATGCTCTGATACCAACAACGATACCAGGCTGTGTTTGTACACTTGTGTCCAGACAAAAAAACACTGACAACAGAGAGTATAATGGGGATAAAAATCAAGGCTGTCTATAAAGTAAATGTATCTTATTAGTGGAATATTAAACGAAATGTAGTAACACCTATATAGCTGTGGTGCGCAAGCTAATAAGAGAAAACACCTTTATAGCTGTTGTGGTGTGCGAGCTGATAAGAGATAAACGTGCAGTGGATTGAGCGTGCAGCGACACAGCTATATAGGTGTTTTCTCTTATCAGCTCGCGGACCATAGCTATATAGGTTTTACTATATTTACTATATTACTATATTATAGCCCAGCAAGCTGGTCACTTTTTCACAGACGTCAGTGGAAAGTTTGTAGTTTAGTCGGATGTCAATGGCAAGGAAAGTAAAGCCAGGCATGTAGCTTATTATTAATGTTAAGAGAGAGAGAGAGAGAGAGAGAGAGAGAGAGAGAGAGAGAGAGAGAGAGAGAGAGAGAGAGAGAACGAGAGAGAGAGAGATAGAGAGAAAGAGAGAGAGAGAAAGAGACACTTCTGTTCTATGCTCTTGATTGCTGATCGTTTACTGAACACGTGTTATTTGGATTAAAACTAAATTCTACATGTAAGTAAAACATGAACTGTTACCTGATTTATGTATATAACGAGTGATTCCCTACATTACAGGACGTTTGCAGGTCAAGAAGATCCATGATTGCAAACATCCAAAGCGCGCACCCCGAAAACCAGCGTCTCAGCCCGCAAATACTGAATTGAATTGTCTTTCAAGCCTCTTGCTTGTACTGACGAATTCAAGTGAAAGTAGACAGTGTATTCAAATGGGGTCCGTGCGTTCGGTCTTAAAGGGTCCTATAAACCTGCTGCTGTGTTTTAATGTTAATCAAACAAAGGACAAATAAATTACTCCCTGCTCTGAAATAAACAGGCTACCTTTTGTAACTTTAAAAAAAGATCCATCTATATTTAATTTATATGCATATGTAATGAATATGCAGAGTTTTTTCACATCTGATTGATTACAGTAGTTTTGGTTGTAGTATCAAAATTGGAATAAAGAATGAATATTTCACTGGTGTCTAAACATTTGTACCACTGACCCAGTCCTCAGCACTGAGCCCTCCTGGAGCTTCCTCTAAATATGTGCTGTGCTATTGTATGAAAGATAAAATATGATTGCATGATGCATTTTATCAGTCTTAATTAAGCATGAAAATAACTGAAGGAAATATTTATTTGATGAACAAATTAAGCCAACTAATATAATTTATATTATTTTGTTTCTCTACCTATTCATTTAAAAATTACAAATGCAGTGAAAATACATTTATCGGTTATACGGTATTGGTATCGGCGAGTACCAAAAATTAAAGTATTGTATCGGATCCGTTCTGGAAAAAGTGGTATCGGTGCATCCCTAAAAATTACATAACAAAGCATTAATTTATTAACAGACCAGCAAGAGCAAGCAAGTATTATATTATGAGATATATTATGAGGTTCTTTGGCATAGTGCCCCATCCGTAGCTCACAATCAGAGTGTACCGGGATCTGCATTTCCTGCCTGAAGACGAAGGCAGGGGCGCAGCCGAACCCCTGGGAGGTCCCTGGTGGTGGTGCGGAGGATGGAGGTGAATGTTGGGTCAGCATCTGCGAACCCTAGGGCTGTAATCAACCAAAGAAAATCTTGGTCGACTGAAGTCCTGAAATTTCGACTAATTAGTCGACTTTATTCTAACGTAAAAAAAGGTTAGATTAATGGCTACACAGTACTTGGTAGCCTTGTCCGCCTAAATGAATTATAAATAAACATACTTATGTATTTATTATAATAAACTTGTAGGCTATAGCCATATAGCCTATGATTTCCGAAAATAGTACTATGTCAACTAGTGATATCAGCACAAGAACTGTTGAGTTATATGCAACATAATTTAGACAATTGTTTTTGTCAAAATGTTATGACAACTGACAGACACTATCATTTCAGCCGCTCTGTGCATGTCCTCACACAGAGCGAGGCTGAACATAGGAGCTAAGCTTCGCGGCTGAGACACGAATAGACAATTAATTTAAAGCTTTTACTCTTAAACACACAAGGCACGTCCACTTTAATAAAAAAAGAATTTTTATTAAACAAACCAGATCAAGACGAGAGCAGAAACTAAATAAAGTGCATAACTGAAAAATAAAGCATAGGCTCAAAACAAATACAAACGGTGGGAACAGCGCAATTGCGCATTAGGCTCCAAAAAAAAAAAAAAAAAAAAAATTAATAAAGTGGCCAAATCCAATAAATAATACTAGAAATAAATGGTCACAATAATAAAAGTGAACCATAAAATGTTTCCTGCATGGTCTGGGTTTGTCTGGGGGATGCTACCGTCATTGCGTGCGGGTGCGCCTGCAGTTAAAGGGATACTCCAGGATTTAGCATTAAGATTTGTATCAGTAGAAAACCAGTAGTATTTTCGAATTACCTTGCTTCCCCCCCTCATTTCCCCCTGATATGAGAGATTTATGTATTTTTAGTCTGGAAAAAATCCTCCGATGATGCAAAAATCGTCATTTTTCGTCATCGGAGGATTTTGGGGCCAGAGGCTTAAAACTACAGCCAGTACTAGTAGCTAGTTCCGCATGTTTTCACTACGCCCATATGGGGCGGGATCTCACTCCCAGAAAGTAAGATATTGTCAGCCATCTTTCTGTAGAAGCTAAGCTAACAGGCTCTTGCTCTGTGTATAAAGTTTGTATAGTGGGCTAATCACGATAGCGGAAGGTAACGTTAGTTTAGAAGTTGAAATGACAGAAGGGGATTTCGAAGATCAGTTGCGCGAATCTGATGCTCGCGGCTACCTGTACGAGCCGCAATACAGCGATGAACAGTTGCGGGAGATGGAGGAACAAGATGCGGCCGGAGCAGCTGCTGCAGCAGGGGAGCAAGACCTGACTCGAGCCCGGCCAGACTCCAGCTGGGGCGGACTGGAGCTGTCAGTGCTCTCGCTGTGCGCCTATGGAAACAGATAGAGAGTCCTATTACTGTCACGAATTTCAACGATCCCATTTTCTTCTGGACGAGATAAATTGGAAACGCCAGCCAAAGCCCGCAGGGACAAACGGACGGCTTAGTGTAAAGTGAGTAACGTTATTTGGTTTGTTTTTCTTTTTTTTACCAAGACGTAATGTACAGAGTTTGGACACCCGGCATTATCACAATGTTCTTCCCTCGTAACGTTAGTCAGCTGAGCTATTGTTGTTATATTTACATCTATGATAGTATACTGTGTGCAAATAGTTCGCATTGCTAACGTTGTGCTTACTGTTTTGTAGACAATATCGCCTAACAGCCTATCGTCACTTTATGGAATGGTTCCAGCAAGGCGAGCGACTTGGTAAAGACTATCGTCTCGTTTTGCCCACCTGTGTTGTCCAGGACATCAGACGGAAATATCCAGCTCCTGACTGACAATACTGTGAATGAATATAAGGAAACAGCCGAAGCTCTGGAAGAGCTTTGAGTGTAAAAGTGTTAATATTAATTTTACGTTAATATAAAAGTTATAACTCCCATCGGTTGTGGTTCTTTTTATAAACCTTTAAACCTTTACTGTTACTAGAGTATGTATTAGCCTAGAGAATGTGTGGAGAAATTTTTCGGATACTGCCGCCTGTAACCGGTAGGCGTGGTTTGGGAGTGGCCTGGCCTCTTAAGGGCAGCAAAGCAAGTGCATTCTGGGAGTTGTTGTCTTTCAGCCACATGAGTAAAAAATACATTTTCTGCCTTTTCTCAGTCTAGAATGCTTCAATTTAAAAAATAATTTCACATTTCTACTATATAAATGATCACTATTAAATACACATTCATCTTCCCACAGCTGGAGTATCCCTTTAACTTATAAAACGATTAATTGGCATATTTCTATGTTTTATGGGGATGGGGGGATGGGCGGGGATACCCGCTGGGCATTGTGCACAAAAGATTTTGCAGCAAATGGAGGGGGTTAAAAAGGGGTCGAATTTCAAAGGACCTAAACTTCCATCTTGAGTTGTGTCTGATGCATTATCTGTGCAAGTTTGTTTTCAAAAAATGAAAAGGGAATGTATTTTAAGCCCTTCTGGCATCAAAAGAGACACAAATACTTCAAGGGTTAAGATTTATTTTATCCTCCATCTAATTAATACTACAAACAGAGTATTTAGTAGAGAATAAGTGTACAAAAATATGTATAATAAAAAAAAAAAGTGAATGTGTGGTCGTGGTTGCCAATGAAATCATCATATCCTCCAGTAGCCTATTCCGTGCTAAAATCAACGATTAAAATATAAAGTAAGTATAAAATAATAATATGTTTTTTTTTTAAATTGATTGGTCAATAGCATTCCTTTCAAAGTACTTTCAAAGTAGAATATGGCACTTATATGTACTTATGGTTTAAAGGGTTAAAAACTAGTTGTGTCCAAAAGCACCCTTTGACTATATTCATAATATAACATGACCTCAAGCACCTTATTGCTGAAATAATGCCCTATCTGTCATAATATAGTAATTGAGATAGTCTCCAAAATAGATATGCTAAAATGATCTGATGTCTGATAAAAGTTTAAAACACAATACCTGGAAATTGTTGTTTTGCCAAACTTTTATTGCCGTCACTCTTAAATAGAGACATGGGAAACACAAAAGCATGTGACCACTTATTTAAAACAAAACAAATAATTGAATACTGGGGGAAAAATATATTTTTATTTATTCAAATATACTGTAAACATGACAGACATGAGGGCATTGTGGGAGTTCTATGATCTAACGACTCACTAACTTTGGCTAAATTCTGCCCTCTTCTGTTTGTTATTAGGAACTGTTCATGAAATGACAATTCTGTCATTATTTACTCACCCTCATGTCATTCCAAACTTTTTTACATTTATTCCATAGAGCAGCATACGGGTTAAAGCGACACTATGTAGTTTTTCAACCTTCATAATATATTTCCAAGACCCTTGAGATGGTACATCGACTTACAATAGGTTGAATGACAGGTCTGCCATAGCCTGAAAGTGTCTGTATCGCTTTTACTGGCACTATGTAACTTCGGGTTCCGGGTAGTAACCGGAGCACAAAAGAACTACAAAATTCGACTCCTTTACGGCATACCTCACTTCCCCCACCACCCCCCACTTCCTCAAATTCTGACGTGAGAGCCCAACTAGCATTTGATTGCTGTCTGTATGTTGTTGTCATGGCCGAAGCAACAACTAAAAGGAAGAAGGCAAAGGTTTTGTCAGAGGAGACTAAAAAAAGAAAAAGGGAGAGTGACAAATTAAAAGGCCGAACGAGGATCAATATTGGTCCAGCGTTCGCTCGCTGGCGTGAGCTAAAGGAGGATGAGGGGTGCCCGACCAATGCTGACCTGGCCGTCATGCTTTTGGACTAGTATATATATTGCTTGCATACTATCTCTATTTTTTTGAATTTGTTGTCTGCCTGGCCATGTTACGGAATCTATCTGGTCCTCCATTTATCTTCATTATAGTCATGTTTGTTTATTTATTTTTCTGGTGAAAGTGTCTTGCCTCAGGCTATAATGCAAATCGATTTTCAAATTTGCAGATTCATCTATGGTAGCTTGATATTATAATATTGATGATATATGGCTATTACCTACCACACAAACATTGAATTGAATTAGCATAATCCATTATTTAAAACAGTAGCCAATTGGCTATTATAATGAAGCTGGCTTGTAAACGTGAGCTACGCGATCTTTTGGCGTTTGAAAAATAATAAAACCCATGAAATTATATTCATATGACATGCTGAAATATTTGCCAATGTACCTGGGATGAAGACATTTCACACGCAACGCTGGCAGTCTGCCCAAGACGTGAGAATTCGTAAGAACTCAAGACGGTATCGGCTTGTCAACAAATGCATGTGTATCCCCTGGTGTAACCATAAAGATTTTACGACAGTAGTAGAAGAGAATACTGTTTCCCAACTGTAGGGGGACCCCGAGACCAAAAACTACATAGTGCTGCTTTAATGAGTAAATAATGGCAGAATACATGATCTAAAGTGCTTAGCATAAGTGAACACACCCATGCTAAAGTTGACTAAAAAGAGGAATAAAAAAAATCTAATTCTTAAAAAATTCTTAATGCCTTAAAAATCCAATCTTTAAGGACACCAATTTTCTTTGTGAATGAATAATGCATTGTAAATAAATGTTCTTCCTTAAAATACAGGTTGCATAAGTCAGGACACCCCTATGTTAACTTCCCATAGAGGCAGGCAGATTTTTATTTTTAATGGCCAGTTATTTCATGAATCCAGGATACTATGCTTCCTGATAAAGTTCCCTTGGCATTTGGAATTAAAATAGCTCCACATCATCACACATACCTAGAGATTGGCATGGGGTAATTTTCATAAGATCATCTCTCAATGCAAATCAAACCAGCTATTAGGCTAACTGAAATAAAACCATGCCAATCTCTAGGAATGGTGAAGGGCATGTGATGATGTGGGGCTTTTTTAAATCCAAATGCCAAGGGAACTTTATCAGGATGCATAGTATCCTGGATCCATGAAATAACTGGCCTTTAAAAATAAGAATCTGTCTGCCTTTTATTGTGGCCAGCCTAAGGCACACCTAATAATCATACTGTCTAATCAGCATCTTGATATGCCACACCTGTGAGGTGGATGGATTATCCCGGCAAAGGAGAAGTGCTCACTGAGACAGATTTAGGCCATGTCCACACGGACACGGGTATTTTTATAACCGGAGTTTTTCCTACAGCGTTTTTAAAAAAAATCCCGTCCACACATGCTCGGTCTCCGTCTACATGAAAACGTAAAAACACGCAATCAAGCGCGGTCAAGAGCATGCCACGCCAGCAGGCGGTGATATAAACCTTAACCTTAAAGCCACGTTGGCCAATCAGAAGCGCAAATCTGATGTCAAACACAGCTGATAACGGCGCACACTCTGACGTCGCAAGGCAAAAACCCCGGTTTCACTGTCTACACGACAACACTGTAACCGGCGTTTCTGAAAATCCTCACCCTGGCAGGGGTTTTCAAAAATGTTCGGTTTCAGTGCGTTTTCGTGTGGACGAAAGGCCGAACCGCGTAAAAAAAGTCACGGTTATAAAAATACCCGTGTCCGTGTGGACAGGGCCTTAGACAGATTTGTGAACAATATTTGAGAGAAATAGGACTTTTGTGTACATAGAAAAAGTCAATTGGGGGCAAAAACAAAAGTGTTGCGTTTATAATTTTGTTCAGTATATACACACATATATAAAATAAAACATAATGCTATCATTATAGCAGATGACTGTGTACTGCTTACAAGATAAATTAAAATATTGATTGACGTCGAAATGTTTTAAGTGAGAACTAAGAAAGAAAGGGATCATAAGGATCATTAAACAAAAATATTTTACCACAAACTACAGCGAATGACCAATCGTAATCAGGTATTCCATAGAGTCCAATAAATATAATAATAGTAATGATTTAGCAATTGTTTTTAGCTTTCTTCAGGTGGTGTTGGTGGGACCCCTTCTAAAAATGTACGAAAGTGATCATCTGTGTTGAGTTCTGGGTGTTTGACCAACAGGTGGCATTTAGGGAAAAAATAGGCCGCTACCAGCCCCATGTTACTAAGTAAACTTACTCCTACTTGAGCAATAGACTTCTCTTTATCATTTAGACTTGTGTAGATGGGGATGAACATCACCCACATTACACAGTAAATCAAGGTGGAGATGGTGATATCTCTGGCCAGGTTATACTGTCCTGGCGGTTTTAGAGCCATGAAGGTAGACATAAATGACATCAGTGCCAGAAGAACATTGAAACCGAGCATCAAGCCAAAGTTTAACATGGGCTCCACTGGGCAACGCAGAAAAGTTTTCACATAGTTCACCTCCAAACTGGCCACGTATTGGGTCAAGGAGGGACCTTCTCGGGCGTACCAACCACACAGTCCCGCTTGGAGCCCGCAACATCCCAGAATCACAAACCAGCTTCCTCGTTCTCGTAGGTTCTCCAGGTGATCGGAAGACTTTTCAGGGAACTCTGTGACGCACACAATCTGGTAAGTAAAAGATGGCAGTAGATTGTTTTATTTTTTTTGTTGCATTTCTTGTTTTAATACAGTGGTTCTATTTGGTTTTATTTCAGGACTACACAATTAAGTTGTGAAGTACAGATGAAGTACATTTAAATTGTATCTATATTGCAAATATATTTTATTACATTATTTTTTAATGATTTATTATTATTATTTTGTAAAGATCACCTGAAGGGAAATGGTCAGAATGACCGAGAGGGCCACAGTGGGAAAAAAGGCGTTTAGTGGCTGCTGCAGACGGCACACGACGTCTCCCGGCTGACCCAGGAACAGCACCAGGCTTATACATTCTCCCGCTAGACTCAACAGAGCAAGGCCACTCAACGGTCCACCTGCAGTTTTCACCAGTGGAGTTCCTCTGTGCATGAAAAATACAGCCCCTACCAATACATGTAATACTAGCACCAAAATTCCTCCCAGAATGAGTCCGATTGACTCATAGTTGCTCCAGGCCAGGTAAGTATAGATGGGATAGACACAGCTTGTGCTTCGTAGGGTGGACCACTGGCCATCGGGACATGATCTACACTGGATGTCATCTTCAAATCAAAAAGAAGGCAGATTAAGGTCAGTCAACATACAAATGGCAAAGAGCTCATGCATTCATTTTCTATTCGCTAGGCATGTTAGATAAAGCAAGTATGTTAAGAGGAAATATTAACCGCCCTATTAGGATTGTTTAGAATGACTTGAAAACAGGGTCAGAAATGAATGGGCAAGGGTAAAAAATGCATTACTTTTAGTTCCTGTTTTTTAATTGTATCATTTACGTAGGATATTTAAAATTGCACTAATCTCATAACATTATGGGATTATTCCACCTTAGAACAGAATAAAGCATCGTTAAACATTCTTAAAAATGTTCTTGGAAATAAATTCCTGTGGGCAAATATTGCCCCTTAATGGAAAAGTTAATTTCAGACCCTAGTACTCGCGCACCTGTGCTGTTTAGGAACGTTCCCTCCTTGCAGTCAATGCAGTCGAAACAGCAGGAGTGGAAGCCTTTAACTCTGCGCACTTGTCCTATCCCACAGTCTGAGGAGCAAGTGGACATTGGCACCTGTTACAGAGACCATTTGTCAAGAGGTGCAGACTCTGTAGCTGTGTCCCAATGTGAAGGCTGCATCCTCCGAAGGACGCGTCCTTCGAAGGACCCAGCCTACCCAGCCTTCGAAGGACGCTCCGGATGTAGCCTTCGTATGATTCCCGAATTGCGCATCGAGGTGTTCCCAATTACCGCTCCTGGCGCCAAGCAACGGTGCGAGAGTAGCCTACGGCTGCCATCCTGATAAATCATTTTATATAATTGAATAAACATTATTTTGTTTATATTTTACAGGAGGACATGGTGAGGATGTTTCAGTCATGTATTTTCGGCTTTAATAGCCGGATCATGGCCAGAGGTTTTCTGCGCCCCAATTCAGAAGCTGCTTCCTGAATTGCAAGATTACACTTTAAACTGTTCAAGTATTGGGTGTTAACTTACGTAAATAGTGTAATGAAAAGAAAAGAAAACATACATGATGGGCATATGGTTCAAATGTTCACTTATATCTTACCTTGATGCGATTTTGTAGGCTAGTGTATTCTTTTTATTATGTAGCATAAATGGACAATATAAATGATGAATATAAATATATATTTAAACCCCGTATCATGGAGGGAAAAAACCCTCCATCTGTGGGAAAAAACAAAACAATCCGTGGCGACGGTTGTGCAATCCGTCTCTTCAGTTTATAAACTGTAGGCTACTCACAATATTTTTTATGTGTAAATAAAAATACACAATTTTATTGGTGTAAACTCACAATAACAAGAAAACTTTGTGCTTTTGTAAAATAAAAGAAAAAATCAGGCGTGCTTTCATGATCTCCGTGAACTGGAGCGCGTCTCAAAAATGAACTGAAACAAAATATAGCCAATATACAAGCTTGAAATGTCCACTTTTAAACGAACAAATTCGAATCTAATTTCCAGGTTCTAATTTGGCCTTAGAAAACCAGTAATATCGTCACTTTTTCCCTATCAATTTGTGAATATTTCAAATATTAAAGGGGGAAAAAGTCATAAACAAAAATCTGAAAATACGTCAATATTTTTTTTTTTTTTTTGCGCAGCATTTGGTGTGTACAGTTCAAATTCAAATTTTGGTGCTCAACTTGCGTTTTAAAAATAGCCTAACAACCCTTAATTTTTTCGTTTTTCAATTACGGGTTAAAAAAAGAAAAACGAATGGACGCAAAAGTACACGGACCTTATATTATTAATTATTTCAAATAATGTAGGCTATTTGTAGAAAAAGTTAGTGTTGGGTCCGTGTACTTTTGCGTCCGTTCGTTTTTGCACAAATACAAGTAGTTGCGAATGATGTATTATTATTTTCTGTATGACCAGAAATGATAGAGTAGCCTATTTTAAGTTGTTTCCACTGTTGATAGAAAAATGCAAGTGTCCGCGCCCGCACGCCTCCACACTCCACACAAACACTTGGATATGCTCAAAATCTTGTTTATAAAAAATGATAATCTTAGCCATGTATTATTATTGTCTAACCTGTATTATGACTGACATTTGCCGAATTGCTTTGTTCCTTTTTTTGATAAAAGCGGCTTCTAAATATGTAGCCTAAATGTATAGGCCTAATAATAATGATAATTAGTATTATTATTATTTGTGTTTATAATTATAACTATAAATGAGTTCACTGAAGACAGTAGGCTAATATGTTAATCATAAAATAATTTATGAGTTTTATTTTTATATAATAAAACCTAACCTTGTGTTTGTGTTATATTTATTTTTTATATGTGAAGTCTTTTTTTGCTTATTCTATTATACTGAGCTTTTTTCTCCCAAAAATTGAGTTTTAGAAAATTGAAGAAATTATCCATTTAAAAAAATTAAGTTTAAACACAATGCAAAGCATCCCTCATAAACAGGTGGACTGGTTGAATCATCGTGGGCACGATTTGTTAAACCGAGGGAACAGTTTAAGAATTCGTGAGTAGGCTACAGTTTATAAACTGAGGGGACGGATTGCACAACCGTGGCCACGGATTGATTTTTTCCCCAACAGGAGAGTTCCTGGGCTCCGTAGGCTACTAAGGGAATATAAAACCCAGTTGAATATAAAAAAGTGCAGTTCAAATGTTACTCCCGCTCTTCATCGGTAGCTGTCACAGTTGCTAGGCGACAAGAACAATCATCCGTAATTTTTTAAATAAAAGTGCTGTCGTCACCGGCGCGCAATGACTTATGGGGTAGGATCGGGGAGGATAGACCGAGAAGGATCCATTTATGTATCCTTCCTTTCACGGGGAAACGAAGGGTGCATTTGGCGTCGCTTTTGAATCAGGGTAGCCTTCGTCGCGCCGCGATGACGCAACTGGCCTTCGAATACGGCCTTCGAAGGATGCGGAATTGAATTGGGACAGCCTTCATCACGCCACGGTGACGCAATCGGCCTTCAAATGCGGCCTTCGAGGATGCAGCCTTTGAATTGGGACAGCCTTCGTCGCGCCGCTGTGACGCAATCGGCCTTCAAATGCGGCCAATCGGCCTTCAAATGCGGCCTTCGGAGGACGCAGCCTTCACATTGGGACACAGCTTGTGATGTACACTAGAACCAGTCACAAGTTTGGACAGACCTACTCATTCTCTATTATTACAATTTTACATATTTTAGAATAATGGTTAAAATAACAGTAAATTGTTTCAAAAACATTTGAAAGAAATTAATATATAAGTCTTATATATTATTAGTCTACAAAACTGTCAGGATCTGGGTTGCTTTCTGTTCTCTCTCACACTATCACAAACACTCCTTGACACACTCGTCTCATTCACACACCAGCACACACACACTTTCATGTTTGCACTCTGACATCACCTGTTGATCATCACAATCAGCGTTCAGCTGCTTTGTAAGCATTTAAGATCATGAGAAAGTGTGTAGAAACTATTGACTGGTGGTAAAACAAGTTATATGAATTTAAATTATAATACAAGCATTTGTCCAATTCATACCTTTCCGTTTTTCGTGTTCCATTTTATGTCTTCTTCATCAATTGTGAGGTTCTGATAAAAGTATCCAATTCCATCAAAGTGCACAGTGGTGTCATTGAAGATCCATTGCATAACATCGTAGCCAAAGTTTGGATTACCCTCTTTATCAAACTTAAAATTGACTCCCTCTAGATCTAAAGAAACTTTTTGTAGTTTCTTTAACAGCTGTAGGAAAGATCATATACTGTTCTATTAGTACACCCTTAATCTTGTATGCTAAAACAAGCAGATTTACAGAAAGAGATGCTTGTGTGTGATTACCTGCCATGGATAGACGTTGTCAGTCTTGGGATTTAGAGCACAGTGGGTGGCATTACATCCAAGCAAGTCATGCAGCGCGTGTGCAACACAGTAGATGGCAGTATACACACTGAAAGCAGACCGCTGCACAAGTTTTATCTCTACCATGCTCACGTTGGCTTGGCTTAGGGAGCTGCAGCTTGGGCAAGGGTTGTCCAGAGGGGAGATTTCTGTATCAGGCTCCTGGGGGATTTGTGTCGTCTCCATTTTTTTGAAGAGCTCACGGATATAGGGAGTGAATAGGTCAATAGGTCTGGTGATGTCTGCAAACGCCAGCACTGTGCCTATTGAATTGATGCCGGGCAGGGTGGATACACCATCATTCAGAGACCATGCAGTGCTTGCCACCCAAACGGCTGTTATGTTTCGTTTGATTACCTGGTCAGGTAGTGATGACAAAAACATTTACAATCACCAAAACTGGAATGCTTATTCAGAAGTGAATAAAAAAGAGAACAAGAATTACAAATTTATATTTTTCCCTAAAGCCCACTTATAATATTTCCGGCACCTATATAGTTTCATAATTTTGTTTTGTGACCATTTTCTACTCTCTTTTTGAGCCTTAAATTTAAACAGGCTGTTTTTGCTTCTTAAGGGGATGTTCACAAAGAATGTATCTTTGCATTCCTCTGCACTGTTTTTCATGGTTTTAAACATGCCCTAGATGGATGTGACACAGCGTTCTAAAAACGGCAGTGGTCAAGTTAGTTAAAACATGCCTCAAGAAAGACCTTGCATTTTTTCCCATTCCACTGTCCTGCATCTTACATTCTTAAACAGAAAACATGTTATTAGAACAACCCTTAAATGTTCATGTGAACGCCTCTTAGCATGTGAAATGAGTAACAGCCCGCACTTAGTTTACATTTATTAATTTAGCAGATACTTTTATCTGAAAGGACTTACAAATGAGGAATATACCAAGCAATTTGTTATAAAAATGTTACAAAATTTGTAGTGCACAATGTGAGTTTTAAAGTAAGTGCCCTTGTTTATGGTTGTGGTAAGCAGTGTTTTAGCTGTTTCTTGAAAGTTGTGATGTGAGGTTGGCACCCTTTTTCACCAAAGATGATAGCAATAAAAAATCCTCCATTAAATTGTAGCCAGCAGTTGTGCTTGGTGTCATGTTAATGTATTTGGGAATCCAATAATTTTGGAACGAGACTCTTTTGCAACTTCTAATTGAATGGTCTTTTTTGGTTTGGCCAGAAAGTTTACAGTTCTGAATCTACAGTATAATTTTATATTATCGCAAACTCCTGTACTTCAAAAGATCACGATATGGCCCTTATAAAGTTGTAAACAAATTATAATTTTTTTACCTCTATGAAGAAGTCTCTGGCTGGGTTGGGGAGAGAGAAAAGAACCACCACCCCCACTTTGGCATCCACAATACGATTGAGAATCTCTTTTATCATTGGCTCTGGATCAGTGTATACAGGAATCAAACCCTGATATGCCACACAGATGGACTCCTCATTGGCCATGCTGGAAAACAGCTGCTGGCCCTTCTGTCCGTATTCATCGTCACTACCTATTACTGACACCCAGTTCCACCCAAACTTTTTCAGAAGCTGCACCATGGCTGCAACCTGCCAGCGATCACTGGGAACTGTGCGCATGAAGGATGGGAAGGTCTCTTTGTCACTGAACATGTCGCTGGTGGCAGCATAGCTAATCTAAGATTAGGCAATTAGAGATAAATTAAAACAGGAATTAAAATAAAGAAAAAACAGGAAGAGCATCCCAGATTGAGTATGAAAATGCTAGTTAAGATTTTTGCTTACTAAAACAATTCCAACAATATACCAGGTAAAAGTACATGCATAATATTTGTTACAAATGTATATTTTTTTCCAAAAATGAATTATTTTTAATGTAATACTTTAAATAGCATAAGCTATCTTATACTAACAATGAGCAATATATTTTTAAAGCATTCATTCATCTTTGTTAATGTTAATAAAAATCTAATTGTTCATAGTTTGTTCATGTTAATTCACAGTGCATCAACAAATGTTAACAAATACAACTTTGGATTTAATTTTTTTTGTAAATATTGAAATTACAATTGACTAAGAATAATAAATTTGGTAGAAGTATTGTTTATTATTATTTCATGTTAACGAATATATTAAACTAATGTTAACAAATGAAACCTTTTTGTAAAGTGTTACCCTTTTTACAGTATTTTTGTTTTTCATTGTATATGATAAGGTAATTTTCTCTGTAGCATTTCAATTTTTTTTCCTGTTACAACTACATTTTTTAATGAAATTTTGTTTCATCCTCTAACACTGTTAATGGCAGCTCACCAATGGCATCAGAAAAAACCCAATCAGCTTGCCAATGACCGGGACCAACTCAGAGGTGCTGGGGCCTATGATAGCTATAACACGAGTCTTGTAGTCAGTGTAGTTACAGGCGATGTCCAGTTCCTCTGTTGATTCCTTTGTGAGAAACTGAAGGACAGGCCTCATGACAACGGCTGGTTGCATGCATGTGTCGTAACTCTCAAATCCTAGTGTGATTCCAGGTAGGAGATCCTCTATAGAGTTGATCTCATCCACAGAGAACTTCATCACCAATGAGAGAGACAGACCAAATGTGCTTATTCTGCCAAAACAGAAAGATTAAAGGTGATTTGAGGGAGTAATGCTTTATTTTTTATTCCCTTTATTTTCGTTTTTATGAAGACAACTCACATGCACAATGCCACCAAATCAGTAACTATACAAGAGTACTACTAAATAAACTTTCTAAGCAGTACCATTGTACATGTTACATTGAGCTAGGTATACTTACAGCTTTTAAATTAAAGCATCCCTCCCCCCTCCCCCCACAATATTGCAATGATTGTAGAAGGTGTCTTCAAGTGCTCTACAAACAAAAACATTTAGTAAATGGGCAAAGAATAAACATATACAGTCTTTTATCCTAGTGAATGGCTATAACAGAAATTAAAATAACATACAAAGCTTGTTAAGACCATCTGTAAGAATTTTCTTATTGGTTCCCAAATCTTAATGAAAATGGAACTTTTGTCTTTTAATATAAATCTCAGTTCTTCCAAGTAGAACATATTTCCCAGTTCCCTAGCCCAGATCTCAAAAGTTGGGACAGACTCTGCTTTCCACATTTGTAAAATCAGTCTTTTTGCCAACATCATACACAGCGAAATGGCCTGTGCCTGATATTTATTACATAAAGCATTCTCTGCTCCTAAAAGTCCAGTGCATGGCCCAGGCTCCAACTCAATAGAATGTGCTTCAGAAATAAATTTAAATATACATTCCCAAAATGGCTGAATTTTACTACATGACCATAAAGAATGAAACAGTGTGCCTTCTGACAATTTACACTTATTACATAGCGGAGAAATCGTGGGATATATTTTATGAAGTTTTGACTTAGAATAATGAAGCCTATGAATTACCTTGAACTGAATCAAATTGTGTCTAGCATTCACAGAACATGTATGTATGTTTCTCAAGCATGCATCCCACACGTTTTCATGAATGTTAAAACCAATTTCCTCCTCCCAGTCATGTTTTATTTTCTCTGTGTTACTGTCCACATTTTCTAGCAGTAATTTGTAAAAGTTAGACACACTACCATTCATACCAGGATGTACATTAACGATTCTCTCTAAGGTGGGATTCAAATTCAAAACTTCAAAGTTTGGAATGTGCTTTCTAACAAAGTCTCTAACTTGCAAGTGACGGAAGAAATGTGCAGAAACAAGAGCATAGTTTTGTTTTAGCTGTTCAAAAGAGCTAAATGTACCTTCTCTATAGAGATCCTGAATTGTTACTATACCCATGTGTTTCCATTGTAAGAAGAGCTTATCATGTAACCCCGGAGGAAAAGCATGATTGTTACAAATTGGAGTGTCCAGATATATATCTGGAAATTTCAAATATACCTTAATTTGTTTCCACACTTAAATTAAATTAGAGATAACTATGTTTCCGTTGATACTCTTGACGTCAATTTTAATGGGACTATTAAGCAGAGCCGTTAATGAAGTCTTATTACAACAAGCTTCTTCAATTGCTAACCATTCTGGCTTGTCACCTAACTCCACCAATCCGGATTTCCTCCACCATGCTAAAGTACATATATTAGCTGCCCAATAATAATATTTAAAATTGGGAAGCCCGAACCCTCCTTGATCCTTAAGTTTATTTAGATGTTTCTTGTTAATCCTAGCAGTCTTGTTGGCCCATATGAAGCTGGTAATAATAGATTCTAGCTGTTTAAAATAATAAAGGGGTATAAAGAAAGGAATACATTGAAATACATACAAAAATCTTGGAAGTACGACCATTTTTATCGCGTTTATCCTGCCTACCATGGACATGGGGAGTGTCTTCCAAAAAATTATATTATCTTTAAGCTGATCAATTTTCTTTTTCCAATTCAATTTCAATAACGTTTCAGGGTTTTTAGTGATCAACATACCCAAATATTTAAAGGAGTTGTTTGCAATTTTAAATTTGGTACTAGCTAAAAATGTTTTATCTAGATCGTCAGAGACTGGCATTAATTCACTTTTTTCCCAATTTATCGTGAATCCGGAAAGACTGCCAAATTTTTCAATAAGCTCAAGTAATGGTGGAATAGACATTTCAGGGTTAGAAATGTACAATATAATATCGTCTGCATACAGCGAAAGATGTTGGGGTCTGCCCTGAGTAATGCTTTTTAAAAATGTGTAGACTACGTGGTCAATATGGCTTCCTCAAAGATTTTACCTGTTGCACTCAAGATCTTCAGGCTTCACCCGTTGGCTCAGTTCACTTGTGAGTTCGTTAATAGGGAAAAGTCCTCCTATCAGAATATCTCCAGGGGATTTGAAAAGATTTGTTGAGATGTTCTTAAACCATGATGGGTTCTTGCTGAGTCCAGACCCCAGAATGCCACAGAGCACCAGAAGTGTCCACTCCTTAGCCATTCTGGAGGGTAAACAGTCAAGGAAGCATGAAGATATTTATCATGGACATTGATAAATGAAAGTGAAATAACTGGACTGACCTCAGTGGAAGTATTGCTTAGGCTCTTCTTGTTTTGATGTGTTGTGATTCTCTCAGTGGCGAGAGATTATGATGGTTAGATGGTGAACAGACAACACGTGAGTATATGAGTAATATGCTCCACCCCCCACTTATGCGATCACCTTGCAGGTGCTTTGCCTGCAAGGGTCAACATCAAGTTTCATTCCGGCTTTACTTGGAAATGTTCTGGTCTCACCTCAATGTTCAAGTACGTTTCAATGACATTGGTAATTCACAGAGTAAAAAGTATTTTTTGAAGTATAAGGGGTTGTTCACACAGATTGTTCGCTCTGTGCTATTTTGTTAATAGTTTTGTTTTTAGGACACTATCAAGTTAGACTTTAAAAGAACTTGCTTTTTTCTTTCTTATTTGGCTGTCTTGCTGCTTTTTACTGCAAAGCTACTAGATATCTGTTTGCAGCAAAGATCATAGGAGTTTCTTATGCATTGTTTAGGAAGTTATTGTTTGTGTACTTAAATAAAATATATGAGCCAAAGGAATTTTTTGTTATCAAACAGGCTGTTGTTTCCCTGTAACAGTACTTGTATGTTCAGAAACAGTTTGTGTAGTGCAGTGAGAGAACACAAGCACAGAAAAGTATTTCCATTGTATTTGTTTGTGGATTTGATAGAAAGTGCTTCATGATGGATTATAGCTCATGCATGAATAGCGAAATAAACATTGAAAGACAGCAAGAACTAAGGAAGTAGTTATACCATTTTTGGTAACACTTTACAATACGGGTGCATTAATATGCATTAATTCATGTTTAACTAATGCACAGATAATCATGAGTTAATGTATGACTCATGAAGAACTAACCCATTAATGAATTATTACTGCATCAGCAACTAATAAAGAGTCCATATGATAATAGATTAAGTAATAAATTGAATGCTATCAATTAAATGTGTCATTGTGTATTAATTCCTTAATAACATATTTTATTAACTGCTAGTGTAAATTAATGTGTTAATTACCACAATGGGTCAAAGCAATGTACTTCAACTTTCATTTGTCTGCTTTAATTAATCATTAGCTAATGATTTGTAAAAAATCATTTGAAAAGGTATCATTATGTTATGACTTTACTTGTTGAGGCACATGACTATTAACTAATTGTTAAGTAATATGTAATTTTGGTTATGACATCCACACTATGGATTTCAATTTCCAGCCTTCTTCAAACAGGATTCCACTGTGCCAGATGAACTGCCACATCCAATAGTTCATGGCACAGGAGTGTGTCAGGTTAAGCTTGAGCTCGAGGATTTGAAGGCAGAACACTGAGAACATGCGGCCAAGCTCTGCTATTTCATAACACTGTGTCTAGACTGGACAAAGACACTAGAACCCATTATAATCAGTGATGCTACACTGGATGCGCCACAATGCTACATTACACAACAAAACCCGACAGTAAACTGATGCCACTCTATTTCTGACGTACTCCAAGCTCTTGCGCTACTTCTGTTATGAAGGACAAATGGACTTGCAATGGTCTGTCATGTCCAGTGTAGACAGCTGTAATGGTCTCGTCCAGTTTAAACGCGGTGTAACAGCGGTCAGGAGTTCAGATTCTGGTGTGCTGATATTTGTGTGCAGCCCAACTTACCCATCCTTCAAACACTCTCTGACATTACATTCACTGCATGTGCAACTGTCAAAACCCATAACCATAATGACATATTACTTAACAATTAGTTAATAGTCATGTGCCTCAACAAGTAAAGTCATAACATAATGATACCTGTGCAAATCATTAGCTAATGATTAATTAAAGCAGACAACTGGAAGTTGAAGTACATTGCTTTGACCCATTGTGTTAATTAACACATTAATTTACACTATTAGTTAATAAAATATGTTATTAAGGAATTAATACACAATGACACATTTAATTAATAGCATTTAATGTATTACTTAATCTATTAATCATATGGACTCTTTATTAGTTGCTGATGCAGTAATAATTCATTAATGGTTTAGTTCTTCATGAGTCATACATTAACTCATAATTATCTGTGCATTAGTTAAATATGAATTAGTGCATATTAGTGCACCCGTATTGTAAAGTGTTACCCTATTTTTTAAATGACTAAATGGCCAACCCATTTTAATAATGAATGGTTTTTTAAGATTTATTTTAAACCTATCAGTGATTTGATAGAATTGATTTTATGACCTTAAACTCTAAAGAAAATATGTATATAATTGAGTATTACAATATAGATTTCTATTCCGTGCAAGTTATGTAGTCACGTACATGCTCTACTTAATACTGTGGGCGCATACATAAGTGTAACATCAGGCGTATAATATCAAAACTATCGGTTAGAAATTTGAATGCAATTTTGACTGTTGTTAAGATGAACTTACATTGAATTCCTGTCCTAGCCACATGTTTACAAGTGCTTTGCATACATTTGGATTAGGGTGCGTAGCATTTTTCTCTTTACTTTTCATTGGTGTTTGTTTTTGTTTATATCTTTGTAGCAATGTTAAGATTCATGGAAGAAGGAGGCGGGAACCGGCGAACATTCAAAGAAATTTTAATAATAAAATAAAACAAATACAATAACAATAGTATAAGCCAGCAGCCCCTCATGGACGACTGTTGGCCACACAAAACAGAATCAAAACACAACATAAAAACAGGCCTGTTCATCTCTCGATCTCCTCTGTCGTTGCTCTACCTTTTATGCTTCCGCTCCTCTGTGGGAGATACGAGACCGGTGCGTCGCGCAGGAGTCGCTCATTCGTAATCACGCCACCGCCCTCGTACCATTCTCCCACGGCACTCTGCCTCGTCCTGCTCGCCACAATCTTATTTTGTAAATCTCTAACAGGATTATTGTAGTTGTATGGATTGAAAGCAGATGATGAATAGATTAATCTTTATGCCTAGTGTAAATACATGAGCAGGACTCAATTAATTTTGAGTTAATCTGTCAATTATGAATTACATAAATAGTTCATTCACTGAAATGAGAAACATTTGAGAGATCTATTGGATTGAGACATATTTCTGTTGCATAGAAATGGAACAAAAGCTCCCTTGCAACTTGATATGACATTTTAAAACCTTTCAGTCTCTCGCTTCTGCCGACCTTAATTCATTATATCTCTAATGTCACTAACCAGCAGAGGTCTAAATTATGTTTTAATTGAAGATTTGTAATCAAGGTCTTCTCTAAAATGAAAAAAGGGACAAAAACTTCTTTATCTCCTTGAATATCTTGACATCAACTGGTAGGCTAAAGGCACATAAACATCTATCCTGTTTTTAATCTGCCTCAAAGCTTTTTGGTACCTTTGATCATTTACTTTTGCTTTCTCTCTTCTTTAGTTTGTACGTATATTGCACGTATATGCTTTCTTTTTTTAAAGAACAAACGATTGGAACAAATGATATAAAACAAATTTTCTCCTTCAGTTTGTTTTGGGTTTGATGTTCAGATGAAGATGTCAGCATAGGGGTATTTATATGTTGCCCTGTCGCAGAAGCTGCTGCATGTTTGGACAGCGTTCCTCGAGTGCAGTGCATGGGTGTGTTTTAAACATGCGTAGGTGGATCTTCCACCTTCCCTCTTCCTGCATGTGTAGGTGTTGATGAGCGGGTGTGTGCGTAGGTTTGGGTGAGTTATTATGAAGCTGCACATTTGCAGTTTGTTTTATGCTCTGAGGCTGCATTAAACATGGAGGTTTATAGTTGATTCATTAAAACTAGCCGAGGAACCCCCCCTTACATACTCAGTCAAACAGGACAAAATCTTGGCATCTACATACAGTATATAGCTACACCATCTTGGACTGTGAGTGACTTGAAGCACACTGTAAATTGTAGTTTTAATGACTTTTTTTGTCATTTCCGCTTCACTGTCATAAAAAACATTGGTAGCTTTAGTGGTACACCAGGTTATTATTGTGGCAGTAATTTGAAAGGTACTTTTGTACCTTATATACCACTAAAATGTGCATATTAGTATTAATTTGCATCAGGGGGAGATAAAACATGTATCTGGCCTCAAAATTATTTTCAAAAGGAAATTTGTCATAGGAAAGTTAATTTAGTTTGGCAAAACATTTTCATGTTTGTCATACTTTTAAGTGTCTTTCTCAACAGAATAATGGTATAACCCTTTTCAGGGCTTGCACGTAAAATTTGAGTTATCAACCCAGGTCCTTAATAACTAGGCTGCCACTCATACACCATGTTTCTTTACACTTTTTGAAGTGAATACTCTTACTTTAGTCTGACTTTTAATTCATCCATTGGCATTTAAAAGGTTTCCAGCATGGTAACATCGTGAAAAATGAATGTATGTTCTTTGAAAGATTATGTCTATTTTGCATACAAATCCTTTAACACGGTCATAAGCACTGTCATGTATCATCTGGTACTGCACACTTCACCCCAGGAAGCCACTAGGTGGCAGAACAGTGCAAACAGCATGCAGTGAACATGGGTTGAGGATGCATCTTAGTATGCGCCCTGATGTGCCCTGCTTGCACAATATTCAAGAGTGCTGCTCATTAAAGTGGTTAACAACTGCATGCTGTTACTGTTTTTTCTGATAAACAAACATATATACACAAGGTAAAGAAGGTTAAAGCACATTTATCAGCTGAATATATTCATCTAATCTGATTAAGGAAATGAGTGATAGAGGCATACGGATCTAGTGATATGCACAGAGAGGGCAAAAAAGACATGCGTGGGTGGAAGCTGATGGCCTCGGGGCCGTGCAAGGGTACACTCTGTAGCCAAAGTGTGTTTGGACAGCTGATATCATGGGTTAAATGTACCTGGTTTCAGGGAACGGAGATGTGACCGGTTATGAGTCTGTTTGTCCTATCAGCAGATAATTACTCTGTCAACATCATGTGTGTTTGGTTTGTTCCCTGGTGTCTAGTTTAAGTCTGAGATTTTACAGCTTGCGTAAGAATGTTCTGCTGCGGCTATTGCTCAGGTTTACGGCTTGTTTTTGGTGTTTAGGATTGTATTTTTATACTGTTTATAGTAAAGAACAAATGCATGATGAAACTGTTTCAAAAAGCATCAGTTTACCAACGTCAGAGAAGGTGCTCAGTTGCATTTGGAAGCAGTATAGAGTGTGTGAGCATTTCGGGGAGTGCTGAAAGCTAGTGCTGAGATCTCCCAGAATGCTGTTCTCACTTGATTCCCTGTGGACTCACTGCCTTGTTCTGTTGAACTTCCATTTGTGTTGCATCCAAAACCCCCCGCTCTCACTAGACCCCTCATGTCCGTCTAGCTCTCTCTTTCTCTCTCCCCCCGTGAATGGTTGGATGAGTCCAGCTCTAATCTCCATCAGCGGACCCAGAGAACACTGGGCTCGTTGTCAACACGCTGGCTAGATCCACCACAGTCGCTGACAAATTATTAACTAGACTCTCGTTCTCTGCCTCACTTGATCCTTACTCTGCTCTTTTTCCAACTTGCTCTGAAAATCCTTCTCCTTCAGCATGTTCTTTTGTCTCCATATATGTATTATAGGACAAAAACAATGGTCTGCAATATGTTTGCATGTATACATAAGTGCTTTGGCACATGTTTTTCTGAAGGATGAGTATGTCTTACATTTGATAATACTGGTCAAGGGTTTATACAGTAAAATACAGTAGTGAAATTGCACAAAGCACCTTTAAGGAAAAGTACCGGTATGATTGCTACTGCAGCAATTGCATCACCTGCAGGGTTTGAGATAAGATTGCAAAGTGCAAATAAGAACACCGTGTTAACATGATTCTAGAACTGTTTAGTTGGATGAGAGAAATGCTGGTTTATACAGATTGGAATGATAAGGTTTATTTTGACAGTCCAAATTGTACTAGTTGGCCTGCTACTTTGTTTTATATAAAATTTAATGATGTTTGTTTTTATGTAGGCTAAGTCTGATTTTATCTGAATTAAGTTATTTAATCGGGTGTATGCATTAGGACATCTGGTAGTCTAACGCGTTATAAAAGAAAATGTGTGTTTTGTGTTAAGTGTTTTAGTGATGATTTTGTGTGTTGGCTAAGCCTGCCACCCGCAGTTAAACACAGAAGACTCATCCTTGTTTCCTGTTGTCCCCCTTTATCTACAGTTGTCTGACCTGTTCTTCTGGTTCACATGGGCTGTGTGTTACTGTATGCACTTTGTGTGTGTGTGTGTCTATGTATGTGTGTGACTCACGCGCACATACACACATGCATAGTCATGGGCAAAAACACAACTAAACATTAACACACTTAAACACGTACAGCATATATTGTAATGTACCAAAATATTATACATGTAGCTAGATACTAACCCATGTCACATATCAAATACAAACTCTGTAATTAAAATCAAACAAAATAAAGCTTGACAGAAGAGGGAGGAGGTAAAGAAAACAAAACAATCTGCATAAAAGTATATGAGATATATAGAGACAGCAAACCTGTTTCACGTCATAAACTCAAAGTGCAGGAAAAAAATGTGTTTGTATACTGCAGTGAGTAACTTCCAGGTTGGCACAAAATTATTGGTCAATTCCGAGCTGCCCGTCCACACCATGGTCAACCCTTCTTTGTGTTCAAGGTAAGGAACAATTTCTACAGACCAAACAGAATTGCAAACAGAATGACTGTTTACAGGGTCAAACACTGTCACAGATTTCTCAGGACACTGAGACACACTATTTCAGTAATTGACACACTATTTCAGTAATATCTGTAGGCATCATATTCCAAAAAATATCTCTTGCAGCTGCTTTAGTTGGTAAGCATATTGCACCTCAGTTTGTAAACTACAACAAAGCTGCATTTAAACAGAACTGCCTTTTTCGGTAATGCAACATATGACATCCAAGGTCATTATTAGGTTACATACAAATAGCAAACACCTTAAATGCACTTTAAGTCGATTTAGATAAAAGGGTGTTGGAAATGTGTTAACGAGATTGTCAAGTGTGCCATGTTGTCTGTTAGAGGAGTTGTATCCTTAATCTATTCAAAAATAGCCACAGTTTTTAATTATAAAATGTATTTGAAGAGAGAGAGAGAAAGAGGTAAAGTGAGAGTGAGTGATTTATCTAGTGGACTAAACCTGGTTCCCGCTCTGTGTTATAATTATACAGCATTTCATCAGTTCTAGATGAGCTCAGAATTGAACACCCAATTGTCACCAACAAATATAGAAGCTGTGATGAGCAATCTAACCCTGCAACAAGAATAGGTGCTTCTTACCGACACACATATATTTATAATCCGCTCTAAGCTTCCCACTTGGCATGCACACTTGAATGAATTCAGCACTGCTCATTTAATTTAATTTTTAGATGTAATGAAGCATAAATTATGAGCTGTCGTAATTTATTGCAGCTGCTCCCTACTGTAAAATAGTAAATCATTAGACTCCTCCATGACCATTAGGGACCTCCAGCAACCTCCATTACAGACTGCATCAGTTTGTGAATCTTCTGCAGCTATTTTTCTTGAAATGTATTTGAATCTGTGATTCATGTAGCTGTTTATATTGAAGAAACTGGCTTTAAACTTGTGCTTGTGGAACAAAAGTTTAAGGAAAGCTTTTATGAAACGGACCAATTTCTGGGTATTCCTGTAGCTCCAACAGTAGACATGGTGCAAGCATTGGCAAGGTCATGGGTCAATGTATACCTTGAATATAATGTCGCATTGGATAAAAGTGTCTACTAAAACGCATAAATGTAAGTGTTTGGCAGCTAGTTACTGAGGCATCCTAATAGTAAGAAAGAGTAGATTTTCAAAATGTTATGTTCAGTGTCGTGATGATGAGTTTTGTGGGTGGTTGATTGGTGGTTTCTAGGTTATTATTTAGTGGGATTTTTTTCACCTGTTTTATTGTCCACCAGGCAATCATCATAAATCCAGAAAGATTTGAGGTAGTTTGTTTCATGTCTGTAGCACAAACAGTGTTTGTGTTTAAGGGTTTATTTATTACAATAATCATAATAACAGTGATGCTTCCACAGAATCCACAGAAAGATTCACACCACTTGTTTAACACTTGTGCAATCAAAGCACTAGTTCAAAGGAGTTCCCAAAACCCAGTTAAGACAAGCAATAAGAATGACCTCTGCGAGTTAGTGCTCAACATAATTGCATGGACCTCCACAGGTAGTTTTTCTTGGAAAACTTTTAGCACAAAACCCTGTCATTTAAAGCACAGGTAAACTGGAGCAGCCTATGGGTAAACAGGGGTGAAAACATTCTTGGTTAATTGACAACTGTATGAACCCCTGTGTTGTAGCCACAGGCTGAAGCCAAAAGGATTGTGTTTGTGCATGTTTAAGTGCAATTATCAGGCTGATGTAAGAGTTTAAGTGGCCCAGGAGCAGTCAGCCATGCAAGTGTTTCTCTGTCCTTTTCTAGATCAGTGGTCCATACAGGGCATTAATGGATAGATTTGAATTGGAGAGCGTTGGCGATGTTTCCAGTCTACAAGGTACTCATAATTTAAAATAATGCAATGTGACATTTAAAAACAGCTACATCAGTGCTGCTACTTTTAGTTACTTCATAGCACAGTTACAGAATATATAACATGTTTTTCCATCCTCTTTTCATCTTTCTACATGAATATCTAATAATCCCAATTTCGGAAATCCCACCTGTTGAGACTGACTCAGCCCCTCTGACTCATGTAACCACTTTTCCCCGGATCCACACCTGCAGTCTGGAAATGGTATGCTTTTTTTAGATGCTTTTTTCACCCCAGGCTTTTTTAGCTTATTGACACAGATCTGGATTTGATTTCGCCACTGTCCTGTTCATTCAAGTCAGGCTTATATTACCTGACTGGTTGTGAGTCACAAGACCCTTTATGCCTCATACATCCTCAGAAGGCTTCAATAGAATGGAGGGATTTAATTATACTCCAGGTGAGCGGTTAGTCATCTGTCAGATGTGTAGGCGCATCCTGTATGACAGATAGGAGAATAAAATTCTCATTTGAAAGAAAAATATAATTATAGCATAAGAGTGGGCGTTTTGTGCTACCGTCTGACTTTTCTTCTGCAATGAGAAATCTTCTGCAATGAGATCACGCTATGCCTATTTGGAAACAGAACATTCATTAAACGTTTGATTTTTATTATAGGGCTAATTTCAGTGCAAAGATAGCCTGGAGTGGAAATTATAATGGAGGTAGAATGTTACAAGGATGAACAATGTATAGTTGGTACCATTAAAGGATTAGTTCACCCAGAAATAAAAATTTGTCATCATTTACTCACCCCATGTGGTTCCAAACCTGTATTACTTTCTTTGTTCTGTGGAACATAAAAGAAGATAATTTAAGAAATGTCTTACTGGTTTTGTTGTCCATTGATATCAATGGGCTCCAATGTTGTTTGGTTCCGAACATTCTTTAAAATATCTTCTTTTCTTTTCCACAAAATAAAAAATACAAACAGATTTATGATGACATTATTTTTGGACTATCCCTTTAAATACAGGCAATTTTTGGATTCTACAATAACCCCCTATAACGAGCAAAATTATAAAAGTGATGTATTTAATACCTCAGTTGTATCTCTTAGACAGCAATGGGATTAAATTAAGTTTATTGTTTCTCAGATTTTTCTCTTATGAAGTTTCATAAGAGGTCCCCACAAACTGTGATCAGATTTGTTAAGAAGATTTCAGTATATGAACTCATCATCATTATCATTACTCATCATTATATATCAAATTTCCTCCAGAGCAAAATTGTCTGGGCTACTGTATGCTATCCTCATTAAAGGGATAGCTCACCCAAAAATGAAAATTAGCCCATGATTTACTCACCCTGAAGCCATCCTAGATGTATATGACATTCTACTTTCAGACGAATACAATCGGAGTTATATTAAATATATATTAACTTCCACGCTTTATAATGGGAGTCATGGGGTACATTTTTTTGGAAGCCCATTAAAGAGTATCCATTCATGATGAAATTGCTCCACACAACTCTGGGGGTTAATAAAGGCCTTGTGAAGTGAAGCAATGCGTTTGTGTAAGAAAAAATATCCATATTTAAAACTTTATGTCCACTCGCCAGGACATTTTTTAATATGACTCTGATTGTATTCGTCTGAAAGAAGTATGTCATATACACATAGGATGGCTTCAGGTTGAGTAAATCATGGGCTAATTTTCATTTTTGGGTGAACTATCCTTTTAATTATGTAGCTCTATAGTCTAATTGTGCATCAACAATAAGGATTATGTGCAACTTAACTTTTGTATTCTGTAAAACAGATCGCATCGCTTCCGGTTCAGGTCTTTTGTATGTGCTTTGTGAAAACATTTGCTATTTTACTGTAACTTAAAAGGAGCGAGCAAAGATAAGAATAACCAATGTCCCTTTGCATATACAGATTGATATCCAAAAGTTTTTTCCTTTTTCTTCTTCACTCTAACGTTTAGATATATAAAAATAAAAACGGCAATAACAAAGTGAACTAGGTAGCAGATTACCATAAAAGTCCATAGATATGAGCATCAGTTCATACTGCTGTTAACACTTTACAAGCGGATGCGATGAGACCAGGGTTTCTGTTTGGTCATGTGACGTTCGACATAAACCCTATTGTCTCATTTGTATTGTTTTTTCTCCATAAGTTATTTTAGAAGAAACATCTGAAAAGAAGTCGATACCTCTGATCCCCATCACACTGTAGTCAGACAAAGGTAAAGAACACCCAGTTCGCTTTAATTCACTCTGTACCCTATAATTAAGAGCCTATGGCAGCAGCAGAGGCATCTCCCCTTATTTTCCATCCAATCTGACCTGTAATGCTGCCTGAATCATAATCATACACTTTTGGTTCGTTGCCCAGAGGAGAACTGGACCCCCGACTGAGTCTGATGGACTTCTGCCACCTGATTAACTTTTGGTTCCTTGCCACTGTCGCCTTTTTGCACCTTTGTTGCCATTGGCTTTTGCCTTGCTTAGTTGGGGACATTAAATGTAACTTAATTTTTTAACTTAATGTAAGTTTAATTTAATATTCAACAATAATATTGATCTGCCTGCATTGACACCATTATATGAGAACTGAACTGAGCTGGACGATGACATCACGGTTTACTCCAGAGCGGCTGTATCAGGGGTGCCCGATCCTGCTCCTGGCGATCGACTGTCCTGCACACTTCATCTCCAACCCTAATCAAACACACCTGATGCAACCACTTAAGGTCTTAAATTTGTTTGATTAGGGTTGGAGATGAAGTGTGCCAGTCGATCAGTCGATCGGCAAGAGCAGGATTGGGCACCCCTGGGCTGTATGTATAAATTAACTAAATTAAAAACTTTTTTTACAACAAAAATGAAACATTGAACTTACTTAAGCTGGACTGTGACGTTATTTTCTTCTGGAAACAAACTTTGTTTCATTATTTTCCTGTTATCTCTGTAAAGCTGCTTTGAAACTGTTCCAAAATGGGTTTTGTAGCCTGACTGCTTTTGGCAGTATAACATGGAATAGTGTCATCTGAAAAGGTGGAGGAGGTGATAATAATCTGATTTGCCTGCAGTCATGCAAGATCTTTATCTAATTGTAACTGGTCTGTTTTCTGGTATGGCAAATCTGAAGCATACAAGTGCTTATATTTAAAAATTTGAATGAATCGTCAGGTTGATGTCAGATGGGGATGATATCATCCAACATTTCAAACAAACAAGCTGTGCACGCTTCTCAAACAATAGTCCATCTCCTTTAGTTTACCTCCCTTCACTTTGTAGTGCCTGATGACTCAATCAGTTCTTTTGACTCTCAAGGTGGTTTACGTCACAATGGCCATCTTACAGGAAATTCCACATGACTTGAGTGCTGATCACAATAGCACTCAATGTCACTTCACAGATGGATTGTGCCAAAATGATACACGTGTCATTTGTTCTTCTAAGGCAAAGAATCAATGGCCGTAGCCTAAATTGTGAAATGAGCTGTTGAGATCCCAGAAGTTGTGCTCATGTTGATGAAGAGAACCAGAGCAGGCATGTACTGTATGTGTATTTGATCTGGGTGGTATTGTGTGAGTATATATATATCATGCAAAGTTAGAAAAGAATCCACCAAGGTGTGGTAAATTTGACCATTTATATGGCAATGGGCAGGACTATTTCACGTTATTAACGCGTATATACGACAAAGAAACATGAACAAATGCGAAAATACAAAAGCGTAACATGTTTCAAAATATAACAAGGAAGAACTTTCACAACTTAATATACAACTTGTGCAGTTACAAGTCATAGGTATGTGTATATAAGCTGTGTGGCTCATTCAGTCAAAATGTACTATTTAGAGTGGTACTATCTTTAAATTTTTTTTTTTATTATTATTTTGTGAGCCATTTGTTTTTAACTTGTGTTGCAAGTATATAACCTGATCTTTTGGTTTGCATTTGTAAATATTAATATATAAACCATATTTTTAGTTGAATTTTCAGCCAAACAACTATATTGTATTATTTATGGTTACCATAATGTAAAATTACTAATGCCGTGATATTTGGTCACAGCACCAATTGGTGTATGTGTGTGTGTTTAGGTCATGACAGAGGTTTGCGTGTGAAGGAGTGAGCTGACTGTCAGTCTGAAACTAAAATAAGCAGGAGGATGTTACAGGTGCGTTCCTCTACTTTCAAAACACCTGTCCCTGAGTCAGTCAGAGTTAATCACACCTCTGCCAAAGCCACGCCCACCACTCGGAGCAATGTCAAGGCCCACAGGAGACACACTTCAAACGCACACACATACAAGCAAAACACACACAAAGAGGAAAATGAGTTATGTTTGTAGAAGACAGGAAATGTAATCCTTAAAATATGTAATCATAAAGAGAAAGGGTTAACGAGAAATCGCAATAAGGTCATTTAAGGTTCAGCACGGATCTAATTAAGATCCTGTTCGTGAGCTCTTTTGAATCAGTGTTAGTCTGAAATGTGAGTCAAAATTCCTGCATGCGTTTGTGATTAATAAACCCAAATTTTCAACTTTAAAATTAAGTTGTTTGGTAAACTGCCTGCATCCCTGAACTCTGGAGAAGCTGTTCTAGGAAATGTTACATCTCAGAGTCAGGGAATAAACAGTTTGTGTCTTTGAAATGTGTTGAATAGGGCCAGTCTGATTCATTGCAGGCCAAGAAAGCTTGTCATCTATAAAATCTATGATCCAGACTGCTATCCATTATCTCTATACTCTTATTATTTATCAGCTATTGTCTAATTTGTTTCTTTATTTCTTATTTTATTTTTTAGGAGAAACATCCGAATCAATTTTGACACTTCACTCAATCTGATAACTCCACCAGTCTCTTGATCTATGAAAGAGCAGCCTCTAAGCAATACAATTTTCCTCTCCATCAGTTTGAAAGCAGATGTTATTTTAACAATGATGCTAAACAGAATTAAGTTGCCAGGGCAACATGTTTCTAGGCACATATGTTTAAAATTACGGCCCCTGGGATTTGGCCACCTTCTATGTGTTGCCTGTTTATAGTCATTGTGGAAAACTTACTGGAAACCACTTTTCCTGAGATGCACTTCAGAACTCTGTTCTGTTGCACATTAGCAATAGTATTCCTCCATTTTATACGTCACTTCTCACACATCCTGACTCTGGATATGACTCATGTGGATTCCATTGGCTTTAGTGTGCAACCATTGGCTCCCCCTAATCTGGGCTTGAATGTGGTTGGATGTGACTCTCCTGAGGGTGGGCTTTCCCAGAAGAAATTACGATGTGCCATGTTAGTTAAGTACACTTCCTATGAGACAGTGGCAGTGATATGGATTTGAAATCTCCAGGATGTCTAGGATTAAAGGGATAGTCCACCACCTCCAACCCTCACCCCAAATAATATTCTGTCATTTTCGGACACAATGTCATTTATATTTCAATGTAATAAATTAAATTGAATACATTGTCAATTTGAACAATATTGGCTGATAGAACACACAAGTTTGAGTGCTTAGCAAAGTAATAGCATATACTCTCCTAAAAAGGATTTATTTACTATAGTTTAATATGTAGAGGGTTTTTGTTCAGATTCCTAACCCCAAGTATGACTAACAATAATAGGGATGTTTGCTCTATCAAACAGCACTAATTACAGCAGCAAGAGTGTATGTTTCAGGATAGTGGGCTAAATTGCTGCTTGACTCCAGTGGAATGTGACTGCTGGCTCAATGTGTCTGTCAGTATGTGTAGATTAACACACACACACACACACACACACACACACACACACACACACACACACACACACACACACACACACACACACACACACACACACACACACACACACACACACACACACACACACACACACCCCTCCCCTTAATGGGGGTCACTTGTTGCCTTATCTCAGATTTCCGGTAACTGTTTTGAGATTTCGGGACGTGCGTCTTCAAATTTTCCTGTTTAGTGCCGCCAAACACTAAATTAGAGTATCAGTCTAAACACTGAGTCATTGCGAGGAAGTGTGTAAGGTCTAGCGCCCTCCCCATCATGTTTATCTTAAAATGAGCCTTCTTTTCTTGTCATTGTTTATTTTGTGTTCCAGGGTGGCAAAGGCTGGAAATGATGACATAAGCAGTGCCCAAGTGGCCCATTCAAAGAGAGCGAGTGAGAGACAAGTTGTACTGCACCACACCCTTGTGTGTCTGAAGCAGGCATCCATAGCAATGTACACTTGCAAGCGTGCTCATGTTGGTGTGTACTTCCATATGTTTGTGTCTGGATTATCTGGACTAGCCAGACCTCTTGTCTCTTCTCTTAGCATGTTGTCAAAACAAACACCTGTGCTCAAAAGCACCAGCAGTCAACCTTTCACCTCCCTGGCAAGGCAAAGGTGGCACTCCACCTTTAAAAACTCAGAACTGGCTCATCTGCTGAGTTTTGGGGAAACCCTTTATCAGGTCCTCTGCATCAGGTCCATTAGGGAGCTCCTCCTTCTCACATTGTAAATAAGGATTGCACTGCTGAAAAATATGATGGAGCCACCCTAGCATGGTTACACCTTAGTGACAAATGGCAAAGATATGACATATGACTTTAATTTGTGGACTTCAGAATGACAAAGCAGATACTTGAAATCAATACGTCAATGCTTAATCTGTGATGTCACAATGCTCATCCAAGATGTGTTTTAATTGGGCAGATAAATCCTCCTTTTTTGTTTGTGACTATAAAAGACTTCATCATTGCAACATCTTTAACTTGGCATTTCTACTCAATTTTATGAGTTTTAATTTACCTTCCTCAGTTATTGAAATTCATCCAACCAAAAAATTAATCAGTAATTGAAATTCAATGCGATTGGAAAAAGTGCAATAAGGTTGTAGCTTTGGCACCACTTTCAAAATTCAGATAGCAATTCAACTTTAAAGAAAATAGAATAATATATTTTAGAGGATGTCAGGGTCCACATTGCATTGAACCTCATTGAGGGTTTTTTATATGCAAAATAAAGTCATCATTTGGAATGACATGAGAGTTAGTAAATTATGACAGAATTTACATTTTTAGGTGAATTATCCTTTTAAGTTTTCAGTCTTAGTTGGTTAAAAAGGTTATGGTATGTGTGGGACCATAAATTCATGCGAATTAACATGAGGTTGATTTGAGCTTACACTAGTTGTATGTAGATTAGTTTAAAGATGTAGGGAATCAGATGCTTGGGGCAACGTTATATAGTTCAGTATCATTATACAAAAATATTTGACCACAGAATGCTGCAAGGGACCAATCAGAATTAGTATTCCAAACAGACACATCATGTGCAAAGAAAAGTCGAACTGTAGCACATAAATCATCTGCATGACAAGTGCTTGTAGCAGACTTGATTTTGCTTGTAGGAATGTTGTCCGCAAAAATCTGCACCTTAACATGTTCTCATACATGCAACACACATAGTCACACACCATGTATAAAACTTTGCTGTACACACACATAAAGCACATCCCCGTGGAAGAATGCTGAGAGGTTCCAGGAATGTGACCTCTTGACCTTTGAAGCCTGTCTGGAGACATCCACACTGAAGCCGGACAGTAGGGAGACGAGTTGTGTAATGGTAAATGGCATGGTAACATGAAACTTTAAATAATAGTTATTCAATATACTGTTAACTTCTTTAAGAGTGACACAGATTCTAGTTTTAGGTTGCAGGAAGGGTATGTCTTGTTCGTCTCTCAACAGATCCATGCATTCGTACATTTTTTTTCTTGCTTTCATAAATCCTGACTTTCCAGTTTGACCATTTCTTTTTGTCATTTTTTCCCTCTGTCTCTCTCTCTTTCTTTCTATCTGTCCATCTATCTATCTCTCTTTTAGCAACATTAAAACACAGGCTCGTGACCTTGATTCTGACACATGGAGAAAATGATTTGGATAAGATGGGCTTAGTCCATTTAAATAGGTGTGTGTATACACACACACACACGCACACACACACACACACATTTGCAGTCACAAACAGTGATACAAGGAGCCACTTAAACTGTAAACCTACAACAAACAGATACAGCACAGAAGACATGCAAACACACCCACCCAGGGAGACACACGCACACAAACACACACATTTCGAGGTTAACACACTCTAAGGAATAAGAGTAAGCACTTGCAAGGTGTAGCTGGGTACATGCAAAGCTAAATATTAACTGCTCCACAGATATTACAGGAAGAAAACTCATTGAAGCACAGACTTAATCAGGAACATTAAGTTTTTACGCTAATAAACTTGGTGATAAATTAGCCACGAATCAGAGCATGATGATTTATGTATAATACAGACAGTTTTGCCATCTAAATGTATATATGAGTACTGAATATCTCAGCTGCAAATGGAGACTCTTAAAGGGTCACAGAGATGCTATTAGCTGAGTTACGTAAAGCAACCCTGGTACTTGGTGTGTTTTAATTGATGACTATCCAGCTATGAAAACCATTTTTGCAACAACAGCCAAGGTTCATTCAAACCTCACCCACAGCGACAGGGGAAAGGACACTGACATATCTGACAGAGCTGGTTCTGCAAGTGCACAAGGACAGGCCTCTAGAATTGCCCTTAGCTTCCGAGGCTTGAGATTTACGCACCTTCTTACTGTGCTGTTGAATTTCTATAGATATGTACTGCAGAAGTGCAAAGCTTGAATTGTTTTTGTAATTTTGTCACCATGTTAGGACCGGTAGATAAAAGCAGAGCTAGTTAGATACATGTCTATATTGCTTCTCATCTTGGTTTTCCCCTTGTCTCGCATATTCATTATTTTTTAGGAATATACATTTTAGAACTTTTCTCTCAAAGTTAGATTTGACAGATAAAAGGTCAGACAGTTTTTTTAAAGTGTCTGTACATATACATCATAGAGACATATTTTTCGCCCTTGTATTGCGTCTTGCTGTTTTTCCCTCCATCTTGAATATTCAATATTATGTTAAAGGCATCATGTTTTGTCATTATGTGAAAACTTGCTATCCAACTCAAAGTGCATTTCTGCTTTTCCTAAAAGCAGAATACCGTAATTATTAATTACGTAATTATTAAATAAAAAGATAATAATTAATTATCTTAATAAGTGCGTGCCACTATTTTAAAATCACAGCTTGCTTGACTCGAGTTCAGCCTTTAGCGTTGTGTTTTATATTAAAAACTTTAAAAACTAAAAACTTGAAATGTTGTATTTTGCAGCAATAAAAATATACTTGATCTATTTGAGGATTATCTCCTGTTGTGAGACTTGCAGATGGCATGTTATTAAAGCTACCAGTGAAGATTGTATCTAGGACAGACAGGCAAGTGCCAATAAGCCATAAAACATCTTTCTGATCAGATAAAAGATTCACAATAGTTTAGCTATTGGTTAGGTTATGGCCGAATAGTCCCACTTCTGATGTGCTAGATTTACATAGTAGCTCATCTTGGCAAATATATAGTAACAGATACTTGTATTTACGGTTATACTTACTTATTATAGTCTAATGGATCTTATTCCACCAGACTATAATAAAACTTGTAAGGTTGACAAGTCAAGTACTTGCTAAATGCACAAGAAAAGCAATATTAGGTTGTCTCTCCTAAGGCTATATTTGACCAGATATGTCACTTTTCAAGAGACGTTTCCTTGAAAGAAGTTGAAAATAAGCAACATCTGCACATTGCATGGTTGTAGTTCCCTAACCAAGCTGGGTGAATTGGGCTGGAGGGGGGTTAGGCAAACCATCTGAGTCATGCGGCTTCCTCTAATACACCGGAAAAGGGGTCAGTGAGTAACACTGGTCTCATCGAGTGGTTGAACAATGTAAACGATGTGAGGAATCCGACAGACAAAAACACTTCCAGGACTATTATCTTAATGCAGCCTGTGCTATTGAGTTCAGCTTTTAATGGATGACAACATCACTATGGAAACAAGTAAAACAAACAGTGCGTGGGTTTTGCATGTGATGAAACAGTAGACTTACAATTGCCATTCACAGTTGGGATGATCAAAATAGCAGCTTCCTTAAGAACGAATAGCACACGTCTAAAGAAAACCAATAATCTTTTTGGAAGTTGTAGGTATAGTTGTTTGGCAATGGCTGTTCCAATAACAAAGAATTTTTTTTTTTTTGTTGTTGTTGTAATGTTTACATAATGAATGTCAATAGATAATTTGCAGCTGAATTAATCAGTTGTTAGACGTTAATCTATAGGCAGACAGATGTATTCAGTGCCACACTATGACATTAATGCTTATGAATGTTTTTTTCACAATTCAGTCACAAATGTCTCATTTGACAAACCATTTTTCAATTAAATCAAATGTTTTGTTTTCTTAGAAGGACACCAGTCACATTTTTTTGGCTGCAGGCTAGACCAACCGCAATGTTTAACAAATTCCATATCTGACAGCCCAACCAATTAGCAGTGCCCCCCCCCCTTCCCCCCCCCCTCATCACAATAAACAGTTCACCATCATTCATAGAAGTGCGCCTGTTATTTGTCTATTAGCTCGGTCAAGCAGTGCACGGCTGACCCTCCCTCCGGCAAACAGAAAACAGTCGTGTGTGTGTGTGTGTGTGTGTGTGTGTGTGTGTGTGTGTGTGTGTGTGTGTGTGTGTGCGCGTGAGTATTTGTATTAATACAGCAGTGTTGGGGAAGTGACTTTACATTTATGCATTTGGCAGACTCTTTTTTCCAATGTGACTTACATTGAGGTATACATTTGATCAGTTCATGCATTTCTGGGAATCAAATCCATGACCTTGGCATTACTAGCACCATGTTTGAGCTAGAGGAATGCTTTGTTTTCAAAGTTAATTTAATGTTAATGTAATTTAAAGTTTGCTATTTGCAAACTGAATGAATAAATGAATAGAATGAACACTGCTATTTTGTGAAATTAATTTAGGGATAGTCTCATGTACGGAGAGACATTAAATTTGGCATTTGTTGTAGATATACAACTTGATTGAGACTGTAAACACAAAATTATTTTATTATGTTATATTTTCATGTATTTAAGTATGTACTTTGTGAGTGGTGCCCTTTACAATCCTAGTTACGAGACTGATTCCCATACAAAAGTCCAGAGTCCAGGCTCAAATTGGTTGAACATTTTTTTTTTAAATCGGTTCATTCAGATGAAACGTCCAAATGAAATAATTCACTAGAATGAATTATTCTTTTATTTAGTAGCTTGTTACTGAAAAGGCTACACTGTTTTAAAACTGCTGTCACATTACTGAAAAACACTTTTGTGTGTCTAGTGTCACTACTACTTTAGTTACTCTCGTATCCATTCCATTCCAAAACAAGATTTTATTATGTAAAGATATGGAGAATGTTTTTGTCTAAAGAGGATATTTGGGTATTGACTTAGTGAGCCTTATCTCAGTGTGCATAACACTGGGTTTTATCAGAACTGTAGGTAGATGGAAGCTGATGTGGATATCCTGGGAACACTCAGCACCAGGGAGAAAGGTAAACACAACCGGGATAGTGAGGAAAAACAGATTCTGTTAAAAAGTAAATGTTCATAAGACAGATATAGGAGGAACCTGGTATCATGCAATTCTACTAGATTGGCTGCTGCAAAGATAACTCGTGTTGCACCAGTCAGGCTCTGCATACATGAAAACCCTGAAGAATGTGCAATACTTTCCAAGTAGTGATACTATTTTAAATGTGAACTGAATTACAATTGAGGAAGTGGAATTCAAATATTCATTCAAAAAACTTTATGTAAGTTAAATTTTCAAATAGGAAAGCTCAATTTTTCCTGACAAAACGTTGAATGTTGGCTTGACAAAACCTTGAAAAAGGTTTTAAAAGCCTGTTTTTTTCAGGTTTGTAGGCCTTACGAACAGAAAATGATGAGCAAATATAACAGAAATGTGTATTTAGTTATATATTTGAACATGTTTAGTCAATTTAACTGTTTTCCAGGATGAAAGAACACATTTTGCTCAATGCATGTTGAATTACTTTGAATTGCAATTCAATTAATTCACATTCCAAATTAACTTCCTGTGGGGTGTGGCCAATTCAAAATCACACACATGAATTGAAAGGGAGGCTATTTTACATTCAGAATTTTTTCTTTAAACCCATCACCGCATGTACCTGATTAAAGAATGTTACACAAAAGATTTCAAGAAGATGCAAAGCAGCCGCCAAACTAAATTACAAATCTTAAATATTCAGGGTACACATACTGTTTGCATTTTTCTGAGAACCGAACAGACAGTTATATAATATGAATGGTTTATGAGACGGAACCTTCATAACAAACGCACATTGTGTCAGATGCTGTTAGCCTGCCAGCATTTAACCCAATATACTGGCAATAATACGACCATTGTTCAGTTCCCACTCGCTCAGTTCAGTGTACAGCACTCAGTTTATCAGCCAATCCTAAACAGAGCTTCTGTACTGCTGCAAAACGGTGAAAAAGTTAACAACAGGACCTTTGCCATCACATTAAATTTCCTTTGGATGTCTGTCTGATAAATTATACACTGCCATTCAAAAGTCTGGATATGCTTGACTAAATTCATGTTGTAATGGTCTTAAAATCATTTTAATCTAAATGCTTTTGCTTAGATTCTTGAAATTACGTGTCATGACAAACTCCTTCAATATTGTTTAAAAATATCCGAGGATGTTGTGTTGGATGATGAATGTCCAGAGTTAGCAGAGCTGAAATCTTCCAAAAGAAGAGTTTTTATCCCTTAAAACTCATCTTTGATCACCAAAATTACATGGTTAAATGTTTTTTTTTTCCTTAAAGAAATGTCTTTATGCTTTAAAATAGCTTGAATGTAACTCCACACCCTTGCCTCATTTAGTATATGCAGTTCTATGAATATGCAAATGAGCCCCGCCTCCACTCACTCACAGCAGCTCAGAGATCCACTTATTTACGATCACACGTTGACCTGGGGCCTGTACCATGATGGTAGTTGAACAAACTCAGGGTTACAGGATTAGTTTAGAGTTGACAAAACCAAACCAATCCAACCAGGCTTTGTATGTACCATGATGCTGATCATCAACTTTCTCTGTCAACTCAGGCTTTGATCCTGAGTTTAGGAGTTTAAGTGTGACATCAGTAGCGAACAGCCAATCACATGTTGAGAAAGAGTGAAACTGAGATTAATTTCTCGCGAGAGAAGCAGTGCAATTCACTTATTAAATAAAAATATTAAAATAGTATGAATTTAAACAAATTTACACAGCAAGAAGAAAACAGCTGTCTATGAAAGAGGACAACTAAAAGAAAAAGTCTCGCTATGTATATCAGTGCAAGTAAAAGTTCTGAAGTTATTTTATACAGCTGATAAAGGTATAGAGAGAATTGAACATTTAAGCTCACATGTAGGTATTTTATAGCTTCATCTATTGATGCTAAAGTGCTTTATATTACCTTTATATATTTATTCATTTAAACTGCGTCATAATAATTAATTAAATAAATTTTTACATGTTTGATTGATAAAGGGTATAATAATTACATAAATAATATCTAAATCATACAAATTTATAATTCTAAATAAGCATCACTAAAAACCAGACGATTTTGTCTTTAAAAATCATTTGCTATGTAGAGACATTTAATTTGGAGTAGAAACAGGTGGAGTGACTTTATCGCATCAGACATGTGTCACTTTGCTCACAGCTGATTGGTCCAAGTTTGGTTTGCAACCTCTTACCTGGAACATAACCTGCCCCGGACCAGGTTAGCCGTGCAGCGTAAGTTACTATGGTGATGAACACTGCTAAAAGCCAAACCATTTTCATGGTCCAAAACCCAGGGTTGGCGCAAACTAAACTGAAAGTTAGCCACCTAAACCGGCTTCATGGTATAGGCCCCAGATTGGTTACAAGGTAGTTTGTGATGTCAGAAACACCGGCGATTTCAAACCTTGTTTTTGAGACTGTCTTTGGTTCACTGCAGTTACTCAGCAATGGTGTTGACATATGCTTTAAGACAAACCATGTACAAATGCATATTAAAAAGACCACATGGACATATAAACAATATTAAAAGCTGGATTTTCACCACAAGGGGACTTTTAATAGTTTTTCTTCCTTTAATTTTAAGTTATCTTAGTTTTCATTTTTCAATTATTCTAGGATGTTGAAAATATAATGATAAAGAATGTCCAAACATTTTCATGATACATTGAGAATATATTTCGATTTAATTGCCAATGTTGAAATTTCAAGTGTAAATGTTAAAACTTTCCCACTTCCATTGACCATGTCTAAAAAAGTTGTGCATATCCAACCAAGTTTGCCAATTAGAGCTCTCCCAGGCCTAACATAAACAGAGTTAGGTCATTTTCGGGGGTTGACAGCATGCAGTCAAAACGCCCAGTTGCACAGATTACATCACATTGCATGAGTGACATTTGGATTATTGAAACCGACTTTATAAAAACATGTGTGTTACAGAAAATTGAACAAGCACAAAATGTCCATTCCTCTTATTTCCCACCTAAAGACAACATGTCTAATGGTGTCCCTACTCCATTCATGTTGGCACAGCTGATTGACCCAAAGTGCTCAGCTCACAGGACTTGTGTGGGATGCGTTTCCTGTGAACTAGCCTCATTCTCATGACTCACTAACTGTGCCGTGGTCAGTGTAGGTGTCTCTTTACCCTCCGTCTCTACAGCAACCGTGGGTTCCCTTCACACTAGACTGTCCCATGTGAATCACCAATGTAGATGGCGCCACTTTGTCAAAAGAATAAACATGAGTCTGTAAATACTGTCAACGACCAATAATGTGCAGCGGATGATTGTTCGCCTCATAAAAATGGACTGATAGTGTACCTGTTTTTTTTTTACTGGCCCCTAAGGATGTTTGAAGCCATTAGATGTTAAAGTGCAAACGTGACTGCCCAAGTATTTTTCTCATTCATTTTCTCCAAAGGGAAAATTAAGCATTGCGAATCATAAAATGTAATAAGAAACATTGTTAAATAAAACTATTGACTCATAGTTGATTTTTTAATCTAAGAAACAATATATTTTAAGTGCATGGCAAAAAATTGATTATTTTGATAGTTTGTCAATCACAATGCTTTATAGTAACTTTTACTTCTCTGATTGGTTGAACTGTTCTCAAGAATACGGGTCGTGCAATTCTTTACTGGAAATGTGGCTATTAAACTTTTTTAATAGAGTTGAAATCACACAGACTTGTCTTGAATGTTCATACGGCATATTTCAACATAATTTCCCTAATGTGATTTAATTTATTTCTTCCAGAACCCGACTGTTGCGCTTTACATGCTTGACTGTGGTCATGGTTAACTTGATTGCTCACAAGGGTGAAATGATGGCTGATGAATTGGCAAAAAGTTCAAAACCTGTTCAACGTCACATGCTAGTCACTATAAAAACAATGCTGTTAGATTGACCGCCCTTGTCCGTCAACACTCATGAGAACTACTTTCTCTGTATATTTCTTTCCATTCCTCCCTTTCTCAACACACTCTCGTTTTCTCACGCACATTGACCTTACATAAAGCAGAGGTCGATCCTCTCTCTTCCCTTTGACGCATTTGCTGTCACCAGTTTTCCGGGCGTCCAGAGAACTGAAGGGTGGCCATCCTGTAGGTTTTTTCCTGTGCTGATACAGGAACTGGGACGATAGCTCTGTATGGATTGCTCTACACTGGGTGGGATAGTTTAGGTAATGGGCAGTTCTCACTGACTCCCAATCTTATCTGGCCAGTGTTTGGTATGTGTCCGCTGGGACACAGCAGAATGTGTGAAACGGATTTGGAAACCTCATGCTCTTCCCCACGGAAATGGAAAATCACAAATGAGATCTCATTAATATCTCAATTTCTTTTGCTATTGCATTCATTTTTAGCTCTAGTGAATATCAACCATTAAAGGGATAGTTAACTTTTTAAAAATGATAGTTCTTCATTTACTCACCCTCAAGTTCTAAACCAGTATGAGTTTCTTTGTTCTGTTGAAAACACAAAAGAAGATGGTTTGAAGAATGTGGGTAACAAAACAGTTGCTGGTCCCCACTGACTTCCATAATATGAAAAAAATACTATGGAAGTCAATGGGGAACTGAAAATGTTTGGATATCAATATTCTTTAAAATATCTTCTAGTGACGGCCCTCCCCAGACCAAGTATCACAAACGAGCTGATAATATTGATAAAAGCCACAATGCAAAGGTTACAATATAAATTGATTAAACAAAAAATCTGATATAATAACTGAGCTCCCTCTCTCTGTATTTTAAATTTAACCGTCACCATGAATTTTAATTCTTTCTTTGCTGTTTGCATGAGCTTTTTATTGTATGAATGTGAGTATGTGAATATTTTTTTTCAGTACTTTAAAGTACCATCATTGATGTGAATCTCTATGCAAAGTGCAAAAACGTGAATAATCAATAATGAAATTCGTTATTTTCATTATCTATTTACACACAAAAAACTCAAGTGTGAAATTGCCCTTGTTATAGTCTTATATATTTTTTAAATATGATCTTATTATATGTCCTATAGCCTAGGATTCCTGTGAATCGTTTGTGCCATGTTCTACTAGGACGATCTGTACCCGCAAGGTAATTTAAATGGGAAGAACTCATTAAAACGGCACTGCACTGCTTTAAACAGTGATGGAAAGAGAATAGGAACAAAACAGTGGAAGCCAAGAGCGTTTGTAGGCCCTAGGACAATTTAATTATTACTCGTGCGTATGTCTACTTTTAGAATCAGTCTCCTCCCTCACAATGTCTAGACACTCTGCCTGAAATCATCTCTTTTTATACGTTCATACATGGCTTCCCACACATGTTGTTCTTGGCCACATAGTCACTCCTTTTGTGAACCATAGAATGAAATATAATCAAAAAACAGAAACATATAGTCAGCCTGCTTTTTCCAAAGTTTATTCAGGAGAAATATTAGTGCCCTCACAATAGCACATTTTGTTTAAGAATTGTGATCGGGACATGTCAAATAATCAATGTTGTTTAAACGGACTTAAGTTATGCTGTTCTGCAGATGTGGGCCAAATAATAGCATTAAAATGAAAATTTTGTCATTTTGATTGAAGACAAGCTTGTTTTCATTTGCAGTTTTACATTTGATATTTTAATTAAGATAAGTTTAGGAGCGTAATGTGTGTTGGTGAAAGACGTCTCTGGTGCGTGGGAAACTTTGGCTCCGTGTCTCAGAAAGCCAGTAATGTAAGCAGTGTCGGCCACTTCCTCTGTCAGTTCGGCCCTCCTGCTTATGTCTGATAAAATGGACTGCTCTTGTTCTTGTTAAGGGAGGTATAACACAGATGTTTTTATCATGATTTGCAGTCTTGCTATAAACAAAGTATCATTTTGTATACGAATGACACCAGAGACCTGAAGCCACATTAACTGCGCTCTTAATGGGTCGAAATTGAAATGTGTTTTTGAAATCTTTTGTGAGTTTGTGTGGGGAACAAGCCTCTTACACTGGGACTACTGATGCTTCTGCCACTTGTTGTTGTTTATAGGTATTAATACGTAACATTTACAGGTAAAAAAAGTTCATTTTATTTGGATAGATGCTGAAACGTACAATATGGATGTATTGCCATTATTTTCTAACAAACTTTATTACGAATTTACAGCTAAAAAACCTTTACAAATCTTTTACATCATAAAGATTGCTGTATAATTCGGATAATGGCTGTTCTTGATAATCCAATTAATCAAATATTTTAAAAATAAAAGATACAGTACATCAATTTTTATATTTTCTTCTATCCTTTGGAATTTGTTGGACGCAAACCAAAAGACCAGATTATTTATAACAAATGAATGTGTCTAGCATCAGAGTAAAAGCAGATTCTTCACATTAATCATCACTTGAATTAGAAACAACAAACAGACCCATACAGACTTAAAGGGATAGTTCACCCAAAAATTAATATTCCAAACCTGTATGAATATCTTTCAGCTACTGAACACAAAAGAAGATATTTTGAAGAAAAGTTGATGAGTCCCATTAAATGTATGGAAAAAAAATACCATGGAAGTCAATAGGACCAATCAACTTTTCTTCAAAATATCTTTTTTTGTGTTCAGCAGAAATTCATACAAGTTTGGAACAACTTGAGTAAATGATGACAGAATTTTCATTTTAGGGTGACCTATCACTTTAAAATATAGCCTAAATATACTGTGGTATAAATGGTATAGCAGAATTTTTCTGATTTTGACCCCTGCACAGTTATATACATCATACTGGCTAGCTCTACGCCATCTTGTTTTCTGGCCCAAAATGAAGCGTGAGACAGATGCTTGATGTCCATATGTGTGTCCAGGGAGGGTTTGCAAGGCCGTGACTCATGCACACATGTTCTGGTGCTCACCTCCGGTCTCCTGTTATTTGGATTGATGAGGTGTCAGTGTTTATGTTGAAATGTCAATGTCAAGGAGGCACACATGGCACTTTTAACTCGTGCATTGGGACTTTGCCTCATGAGCTCTCACAACCCACAATCCACCCACTCCGAGTGTCAAAGGCATTTATGTCTTTAGACATGTGTGTACTTGCACATTTACACACATACGTTGTTATAATGGCAAGAACACATATGTCCCTCCATGACCAGCGAATCAGCAGATACTCATGTTAAACTGCTCATAGTGCGGATTATCAGACATTGCCCTTTCCATAATTAGAAGGTTGGAGAGTTAATTAGCATGCAGTGTTTGTCTTGGAGTTCAGACAGCATTTGAAGCAAACGAAGGCTTTTGGGACAGTGTTTTTCCAGAGGCTGTTGCGTTTGGTCTTATAAATACACCAGCCGAGAAGAGAAATAAGCAAAATCAGAAGTGATTCAAAATTACAATCGTACTGTAAATGCAGCCTTGAAAAAACATATAGTGACATTTAACTTGGATGGGGAAGTCATTATGCAGCTTATACAGTTTGCTTATATAATACCTTTAAGATATCCAGAGGATGGTGTGTATGGGTTTTCTTAGCTAAAGTTTGGGGAGAATTGTCTCTGTAAGCAAGCCAAGGACATCTGAGGGGATGTCCTTAAAGGGATAGGTCACCATAAATGAAAATTCAATCATTTATCCTTATGTCGTTACAAATGTCTATGTTTTTTTTGTATCACATTCAATAAAAGCTGAATTGAATTTGTTTTATTATTGACAAATTTTGCAACATCGACACTGTTATTGAACTGAATTGAATCAACACTAAACAGACTTGAGCTGAATAATGACACTATTGCTGCTTACAGCTGAATTGTACTAGTTTCATGATTGATGAACTTTACACACTTATTGAACTTTAACAGAATCAACACTGAACTGAATAATGACACTATTGTTATTTTAGAGCTGTTACAGCAGAACTAGAATTAATCTCATTTGATTCTGTTATTTTCCTGTTTATTTCTGTGAAGCTCTTTTGTATCTGTATTGTATAAACTGCTATATAAATAAAGTATATAGTATACATAAATAAATGATCATTTTGGGGTGAACTATCCCTTTAATTAGAAAAATGGTTCAAAAATATAGAACATAATGTTTTTAATAAGAAGACTTTATGTTAGAGGTTTACTCTGTAGTAATTATAATTAGCTTTATATATAAACAATAGAAGCCTATGATATGCAGTTATTCGATAAATAAATGTGTGTGCAGTGGGGAATGTGAGTTAGAGGTCAGGGTGTGTGCTGCGTGTGGAGTGTGTACATGCACTAATGCCATCATCCCATGAAATCACTGTTGCATGCTCTTTATTTACTCTGCCAAAAATTGTAAAGTGTGAGGTCAGAGCGGCCTCCTCCTGTTTAAGGTGGATGAACAAAACATCAGCTGGAGGCTTCTGGTATTAGAGCTTGACAATTTTACCATTATTTTTGTCATTTCTCATCTTCGAGTATCTAAATAGATAGTATACGAAATATGATTGTTTGGGATTTTTTTAACATATTTTTTTTTAAAGAAGTATCTAATCCTAACAAAGGTTGCATTTATTTGATCAAAATACAGTAAAAACATTGTGAAATATTATTTCAATTTAAAACCACTATTTATAATATATTAAAATAGAAAAATGTTATTCTGTGGCCATTTACATGACACTATTTTCTACTAAAAACAGATAACTTTGTATGCGTTTTGTCCGTTCTTTTACTCGACAACTGCCTTTTGGTGGCCTGAAAACACAAGCTTTTGAAATTGGGTTTCAAACCTACAGTTATCATCTCTATGTAAACAACTAAAACACAAATTTGTGAAAACGGTGACGTTATTTGCATGTGTATTATGTGTTCAGTCAATAAGTGCATAGTGTTTCTTTACAAAGTGACACTGCCAACTACTGGCCTGGCAGCAGAATATAACAATCCGTGTGAAGGAGATCATTTTGACAACGTTGTCGTTTCTAGCACATCGTTGTTGTGTAAACATATCCTTATTTCCGGTGATTCAAAGCTAAATTTTCTACATGATCCTTTAGAAATCATTCTAATGTGCTGATTTTCTGCTCATTTCTATTTCATTGCTGCTTAATATTTTTGTGGAAACCATTTTAGTGTTTCTTTAGTGTTTTTATTTAGTGGTGTTTGCTAAGGCATGCATGACTACTATTGCTCATGCTTGCCTAACACACCCCTAACCATATGTTTTTTTAACCCATCCTGCACCATATGCGCTACCGACGTGAATGATTCTTCCTGTTGTGTCTCTCGTTAAAGCATGCTGTTTCTTTTCTAATCCATCAGCCAGGAAACATTAAATTACATGGAATGAGAAACCCGAGTCATATAGTACCAGAATATCATACAGATACAGTATCGAGGATGGACTTTTTTTTTTTACTTGGTTTGTAAGCGACACCCTAGCATCGTGGTGGCAAGTATTTTTAATCCCTAATTTTATTCAGAAAAAAATGTAAAGAATTAGTTGTCTGCTAACCTAATTGTACAAATAAAGTAATTGTATGTAATATAATATATAAGTGTTTTGCAGTTTGATAAATTCATGAAATGTTAAATATAGTGAACATGATACAAAAGCAGCTTTTAGTCATTTTGTGCCACGTGGCAAGGGGGCTGTAAAGAGTTTTTGTGTGTGTGTGTGCTTGCGTGCGTGTATGCGTGTGTGTGTGCGTGTGTGTGTGTTGGTTATAGATGAGCTCTAGCATGTGAGCATTTAAACACACCTTCAAACACCCAAAGCCCATAATGTGAGCATTCCCAACCTTTACCTCCTGCTGTGGACTACTGGCCCTTTGGAGGGTTAAAGGTTTGCAGGAGTTCGGAAAGCAGGCATAAAAGACCTTCAGGTCTCGCTGTAATTTATTAGTCCTACAAGAGCCTCACGTCCAGTAAAACATCCTTCCTCAGTGACAGCACACCTTTACGACACCATTATCTCTGCTTAGCAGCTAAACATACATTATCGCAATCAGCGTTGCTTAGCTAGTGCATTAAACAATTAAATTCAAATGACTTACTAGTCAGACCTTGTTTGATAAGAGTACCAGATCACAATTTTTTTTTTTTTTTTTTTTGGGAAGCAGGCATTTTGTAGTTTCTGTAAGCACTGCACTTTCATCCATAAGAGTCTGTGTGCATAGCTTCGTTGCAGGTCTGGTTTTATAACACATCTCATTAAGTTTAGTGTTGCGTGATACCAGAATATGACAGATTTAGAACTATAGACTGTTTTTCCCTCTAACCCAGAATTCATTCGCTACATCATTTTCTTAATGAGTTGCTTCAGTTTCTCTTTTGAGAACCGCATTGTATTTGTGCAAGACCATTCTCTCATGTCAATTAACTCTGAATGGCAACAGGCGTTAGCATGCATGCTTTCGTAGAAGCTACACTGTGTAAGATTTTCTCCCATCTAGCGAAGAAATTGTATAAGACTACCAACTGAATATGACTTTCTAGCCCCTCCCATTTCGAGGGCGTTTTAACTCCTACGGTGGCCGTATTATTCCAAGATTAACATGGCTTCCAGTTCGACTTCCTCCATTAGTGTTCCTTTTTTATCATTGGCGCAAGGAATAGTATCCTAGACGTCGTTCTAGCGTTATGCACACCCATGCTATAGTTAGCCAAGCAACTATGACACTTCGAATTTACACAAATAGGCTGAATTACCTGTCGAGAAGAAAGCAGGCAAACTTCGGCGTCCCTTTTAAAATCCTTGATCCTCATGAGCTCTTTCCAACTTTGAAATGCCACTCCAATATTGACTTTGGTCTTGTTGATTTGCCTGTCGCGTTGTCGTTTTAATTCTCTCTTTCGCTTCCTTGGCGACTCTGTTACATGTCCTGGAATACAGGCGTGATCCTCCATCTTCAACAGGCTTTCAAATCGACCGGCAGTCATGAGTAATCTGAGCATTCGTCATGGTGCCACTGACTGTAAAAGCGCGGAAGGCGAAGCTTGAATTTCCAGGTATGTCCCTCTTTGGCTAATGTATTTTCAAGATGGAGGCCGCCATTCGAGCGACTCGCTCGTATTTATTCTGAATGGCAGATTCTACGCTTACGAGAATACTTGATTAGTTGGTGGAAGTAATTACACATGAATGAGCACATATAATTTTGAAAGAAAAAAGTGTTTTTTGCTAAGAATCAACTTAAAAAAATTACACAGTGTAGCTTTAAATATGCATTGCCGGCCAGTTTTACAAATATTTTCTTTTTTAATCTTTACATTTTATTGAAGCCAAGCTTAAACATAACTTTGACGAATCTTTTGAAGGTAGGTGTGACGACTCTAGCATACTTTAAGCACAGTGCTCTGCTCAAAGGTGCCTATCTGAATAAACACAAACTCTATTGAGGCTGCTTGTTTATTAGTTCAGTAGGTTTAGTTCTTAGACTTTTAGTTTGACTTGTCCCCATGATAAGGCTTCATTCGAGACTGTGCATTTAAACTCCCCTATGTGCATATCATTTAGCCCAGATCAGATGCATTCACATGGACACTTTGTGTTAGAAGCTGGAAAAAGTGAAGTCGGTGAGCCCTAGGGGCTGATACAGGGCCTCATTAAGTTGTTCTGTGCTCATGTGTGGGTGGCTGTGTTGTCATGAATTAATGTATGTTGTTGGCTATGGTTTTGTAAGAGATAGGTAGTAACCACTTGGGTTGTTATGCCTATTAGGTTTAAGGAACACTTATGCTACCACACTGCAAAAAAAGATTTCCTTCCTCAGTATTTTTGGTTTCTATTATTGATATAAACATTCTTAAATCAAGATGCATTTACTTGACATGTCGAAAGATATTAAGTCTTGTTTTCTGAAAAAAAAAGATCAAAATGTGTCAAAAATTACATTCATGCTTAAAACAAGAACAGTTATCTGCTAGTGGGGTCAGAAAAAATAAATTTCATTCAAGGAACAAAACAATAATTTTTCTTACCCCATTGGCAGATATTTTTTCTTGTTTTTAAGCATAAACTCACTTAAGTTTGCTGCATTTTTCAGAAAACAAAACTTAAGATATTAAGTAATTTTTCTTCAAACCTTTCTTGAGTTTATGGCAAACAAAACTACTAAGAAAGAAAATATATATTTTTTTAGTGCACTTCCAGTGGGTTTGATAAATTTCATTTGAACCCTTTTAAATGTTCACAATGACGCCATATCAATGAGTTTCACTTTTGTTAAAGACGATTGCATCACCAAGTCACACCTGTATTTTGTCTATTGGCTGAATTCCTTATATGGTTACATTTCAGGAGACACATTTCCAAAAGCTGTCAATTGTACAATGGTGTTAAAATGTACACCCAGTGAATCACAGCCGTATATGCCCTTATTGTGAAAACTCACCTTGCATTTCAAAGTATTAGTACACAACCAACCCTGATTATTTCCTTCCGGGCAGCACATCTGAAATCTTTATTAGCAAGTATGTATGGGTCTTTATGTTTCTCCAGTGTGTCCCTGAGGCCTTCCGGAACAGGAAACCAGGAGAGCAAGAGTGACTCCCTCATCCGTCAGCTCTCACGTTACTCAAACTGATTGCTGCATTAATGAAGCGTGATCTTGACTTCTAAAGACGACTACAGGAAACACCGCAAAAACCTGGAATCTTCATCGCCCCCATGCCAGGATGCTGGATGTTAACCATTTCAACATAAAGCTGTGGTTTGCAGATAAATGAAAGCAAAATTTCTCCAGTATTCTGACTCATATTCTGACACATTCATGCCGTGTGATGCTCACGTGAAAGACATGGGTTTGAATCTGGCAAGCAAAATTATATATATATATATATATATATATATATATATATATATATATATATACACACACACACAGGCATATACAATTTATAAACAGTATATCTGATTTAAAATGTTGAGATCTATGGATGTAAGACATTTTTAAGAAATAGGATGCATTAAATCGATCAAAAGTGACAGTAAAGACATTTATAATGTTACACAAGATTTCTATTTCAAATAAATGCTGTTCTTTTGAACTTTCTGTTTGTCTGGGGAGAAAATGTATCACTGTTTGCTCAAAAATATGAAGCAGTAAAAACTTCAACATTTATAATAATCAGAAATGTTTCTTGAGCAGCAAATCATAATATTATACTGATTTCCGAAGAATCATGTGACACTGAAGACTGGAGTAATGATGCTGAAAATTCAGCTTTGATCACAGGAATAAATGACATTTTTAAATGTATTATCATAGAAAACAGCTATTTTAAATGGTAACAATATTTCACGGCTTTTACTCTATTTTTGATCAAATTAATGCAGGCTTTGTGAACAAGAGACTTCTTATAAAATAATCTAGATTTGTTTGCCTCTGTGTTGCAAATCTTTTTAGAAAGATCTTTTAGAAAAAAGGTTGTACACACACTCACACACAGAAACACACACACAATATGTTGGTTGTTGTTATGTATGTTTTGTTGGCCTTGGTTTTTGTTGTATCTGTCACCTGTAACTAGTACTGGTTTGCATAATAAAAAAATTAAATTAAATAGTTATCAGAGTAATCATTTGTCTATTCCAAAAATTCCCAAAGTATACACTTTGTGTTAATTTAATACACTTTAAAACTAGCCACAATGTGTAAAATATATTTAAACCTGAATTAAATATCTAAATATGTAACGATAGGATTCAAGCACTGAATCAATCATCCAAAAACTCCTGCACTGTTGGATTTAATTTTTGGCTTTTGCCACCAAACACTGTTGTCGTGCAAATGAACGGCCAGATCGCACACAAAAGTTTCTGTTTTCAGTTAAAACAGTGTCGTGTTAGCGGCCCGTAAGTTAATAACTAATGCTCTTTGAAATGGAAGTGAATCAATCAAAACTAACTTTAGCTGGACAATAACTTTATTCTAGAGCTGCCGTAAAGCCAAAACAATCTTTCACTTTAATTTCCTATTATCACTGTAAAGATGCTTTGAAACAATAATGTTAAAAGCACTGTATAAATGAAGGTGACTTGATTTGACTTGACTTAGCAAGCACCACTTATTAAAAGCTTAATAGTGTTCCTTCTTTGTTTTTATTTGGCCATAAAACAGGAATTAAGGAGACTGACTTGTGTTGGGACATTCCTGATTAGACCGCAGTTGCTGGATTTTATAGTCTTCGTCTCTATGACTCTGTCTGATGTGGAGACACCGTCAACCATTTCCATCCATAAGAGAGACAGACGTGGGAGGTGAGCCACATGTGAGACAGATGATCCTGCCAGTGTGTCATTATAATAAAGAACGTCTTTAGGTTTTTGATTTTGTCAAGGGAGATTCACTAAAGATGCCAAGCATCCACCCTAGATGAGATTTGCATCACTCAAATGTTCTTCAACCAATGTAAAACTATTTGTAGGTTGCAAATATGATGCACTGTAACATTAGAAGCATGCCAAAGTGACAGAGCAAGAGCAAAGAAAGAAAAAGAGTAAGATAAATGAGACGGCTCATACTTTTTAAGTCCCTCTTTATGTCATAACACATGATGCTGGTGCCAGCAAGTCAGAAAGCAGTATTTTCTAAACCAACCAAACACACCCTCGCTTGAACAAGCACAGCTCCGCCCCTTTACTATTGATTCCTGACCTTTGCTTGAACGAGTGCAGCACTCGTCTTAAATGAAAAAACAAACAAAACCCCCACGCTTTATCACTGAGCTAGACATCTATGTGTCTTAAAGATCCTTTCCAGGAAGCGAACCTATTAATTGCTTGTGAGAAAATGATTAATTTTCGCCGTGGGTGGAAGAAAAGGTTGAGTAAGGTTTCTGTAATCATTGTCCGTGATGTTATATGAAAATGTAGAGGCACTTGAGTGTGTGTTTGAGTTGTGCATAAGCATGTCTGCCAGGCTAACGTCCTTACAATATTGACTAAACAAATTTGAATCAGACCGCCTGGCGCTATCATCATCATTGTAATCAAACATTTGTTATAGTTTCTGTGTAAACCAGGCCACATGTTAGAGGCAGAGCTTGTCCAACATGTAAAGTTTATGTATCCATTTACACATAATCAATCAGATGTTTGCTCTCACTCAAATAAAACAAAGTTTTCCAGCTTAGTTAGTTCTAGCTTATGCTGCAATAGACAGAGTTAGGAAAAAGACTACATTTTTGTAATTTCTGGAGGAAAGGCTTTTAAAAAATGGTGTATGCCTCTGCAAAACTCATTGACACTATGCTAGACTGGTGTTTTTTGGTTGTTAGAGCATTGCTAATAATTACATCCTATTAGATCTCTTGTGATTTTTACCGTATATGGGAATTTGCGTTTACCAATTAACATGTTTTTACCACAGCAATTAACAGTCTTTTAAAATTAGTTTCACAAGATGAAAATCGTAAGATTACTTATCTCCCTTCCACGTGAATTGAAGTATTTGCGTTTGTAGCATAAACCTAACAATAAGTCTGTAGCACAAAAAGTTTAATACTTAGGGTTACTGTAGCTGTTGTAGGTCCTGACTTTTTTGGTATAATAAACTCTGAAACAGCTCGCATGATTTTTATCCATCTCACATGAGGAGCTCAATTTGTTGGCTTCTCTCCTTATCTTCAGTTTGAACTTTGATCCTGTCTTTGGAAATGTGCAAAGTGAGATTACATCAACAGGTGCAGGCCTTAACCTGGTGATTCACCCCTTTCCCTCATGATGGCACACCCTTTCCATGTGGAACTCCATGACAATATGCCAGCATGTCACACATGTGGTTTTTTAAAGAGAGCCCATCTCCACCGGATTTAATCAACAGGTGTAAAACTCCTCCGTGTTGCTCTTTAAATGATTTATTTTGTTGTATAGGTGTTTCATTGGGAGAAAAAAAGAGCTATGAAATGAATGTGACCTCAGATTGTTTCATGAGAAAAAAATGAGATCTCCGATTTAAGACTTTGACACATTGATCTCTTTTGAAACTCTAGAGGAGACACGATAAGGGTCTTTTTCTCAGAAGAAAAATGTGAGAAATGCTCTCAATTTCAGCACATTGCTGTCAAGAAGATTTTTGAGAGATCTAATTTGAGATTTTTCTTTAACACGGGGAATTGAATCAGATTCAGATATCTGGAAGTACAAACAGACGTTTCTAGCTTCAAAACACATTTTAAAGTCAGCATGTCATCAAAATCGAATCTTTATTTTCTTAACACATGGTTCTAGTCTTTTTGTGAGTCTTTGTCATTGCATATTATTCCAAAGAAAACCACGATTGCAATCTTTCATCAGAATGTAATAATTTTCTCTACTCCTCCAATTCATCATGGGATATTTTTCAAAATCAATTTTTTCTCATTGAATATCTTGTTTCGCTCATCAATCTGTTGCATTATGAGAGCAAAATTGTTGTCTTTAAACTGAATCTTTTTCAGCTTGTTAAAAATACATGATGTTACTTTTGGCCCTTTAAAGCTGTTAAAAAAAACTGCATGCATTTTGTGGAAGAACATTGTTTTAGTTTTGTTTCTGTTCAGTGTGACTGTGTGGATGAATATGACCCTTCACAAAAGATAACGCTTTACAATGAACTCAATACATATGGCAATTTATGGTTCAATAAAAATACCTCACCTGTTGAGTAATAAAAATGCCATCTCTGCATCGCTTTTATAACATTTCAAATTAGGGATGCATGATAAATCGTTTTAGCATCGATATCGCGATATGCTCATCAGTGATAGTCCCATCACAGGATGTGTGATATCAAGTATAGGGATCGTAGTTGATACGTGATCCATACTGACCACGGTTGAAATGAACGTGATTCGAGGGGTTAATTTTATTTTTTACTTATTTATTTAATCAAGCACAATACACATTAATAATACATAACAATATGTAAAATGCGCAAGATTTAGCCAACACTGGCTAATTTTCATCTGTTTTCCCTTGGCAGGTAAATGCAAACTTTAAACATCATAGAGGAAAAGTTTATAATTTTTTTATCACTTTTTTTCAAATCACATGTTTTAGGTCCTGTAACTTTAAACATTCAAGTGATTTTAAACCATTTGAGTGCAGAAGTAGTCAATTCTGAACCCACACGCTGAATTCTGTTCTCTTTCGCTACTATTTGTGGTTGAATGGACACATGCATGCAAATTATGTCAAAATACCGGTCTGGGAAAGTATCCTCGTAAACACAGTCGCCTATGGCTTAGGTGACCATAAATAATTGAGAATTATTATGCTATCATTATATTGGATCTGTGCATTCAGTCTTAAAGTGACAGCAGCCTTATATACCCACATATTTTAATCATGCAACTAAATACAAGAAAATCATATATATCATATAATCATATAATATATTTAATTTATACAGTCATATTAAGAATATGCAATGTTATTTTACTTTTGATTATTCAATTTCTGTACCTGAATACTGTTTAGAATTACATGAAAAAGATAAATCCCTGTTATTCTATATAAATCACTTTGTTTTATTGTATTTATTTATGCTAGAAATTTGTTTATTATTTTTTATGCAGATTCACTTCCTACAAAATCACCCCAATCATTCTAGAATTATTCATTCTTTCCAAAATAGAGCTATTCATGTCATCTGGTGAAATTGTTTTTATATCGCAATATATTTAGATGAAAAACAAAACATTGCTAAGTCAGTTTTTTTTCAATATTGTGCAGCCCTATTTCAAATCCCCCAGTTCGCCATCTCCAAAAAGCCAAGCCTATGTTGATTCTTGTTTTATTGCGAGCTCTGTCTCGTTCTCTTTTCTCCAGCAGACTCTCCTCTGTGTGGCGTTCGGAGATTTAGCTGCTCCATGTCAACCTTTCTCGCTTGTTGTGACAACTAACCTCTGCCACTCTCACACCATACACGCGTCGAAGCAGCCGGAGTAGCTATTTACGGATATAACGAGACACGCACAGGCAAGGGACGTATGTATGCAATTTCCCGCCAAAAGTATCCAGACAGCTCTAAAATATAAACACTTTTAATAGGCTTACCATAGTGAACCAGGTTAAGACAAAAACATGTTTTGGAAGAAGGATTGATGATGTATTGACTCTTTTAAATGTTGTTAACTGAACAAAAAAAGTTACATGTACCTTTAAGATGTAAACTGAAATATAAAAATAAATAAATCAGACTTTATGCATTTAAAGTTATTTTAAAGCCATGTTTGCCCTTTAAAAATCGCTTTGAATCCAGATCAGTATTCCTTATGCGTCTGCCAACCTTATGTGATGTTATTGTTTAAACATTTCAAGCAGGTGTTCCTTCAAACCTGGTTAATTGACCCTTTCTGCTCCAAAGGTGCATAGCCTGACTTTATAAGGCACTTCCTATGTGTGCATACGATGACATCATATCAACAGTGGACTGTGTGTTCGTGCTATGTGTGTGTGTGTGTGTGTGTGTATGAGAAGCGGGAGTTGGGAGGGATCTGGCTAGGAGGAAAGTTCATGGCCGTGTTTCTATCAACACAAGGCAATCTGAGCTGAGATCAGTTCAGTTCTGTCTACACACCTGACTGCAAAGCGAGGTGCATCGAATGACACAGGAACAGTTGACTTTTATTCATGTGACAATGCATCCGGAAAGCCATTTTGGGATGGACAAACTCTGACTTAGCTTGGTTAATGTATAGACACATTTGCATTGAATGCACATGTGCACTGATTCACAATTAAATACAAACCATTCTGTTATAGACCCGTATGTAGCCTACACTCACAAACTTAACAAGTGCACAGCCAGCGATTCACGCATGCACGTTCACCATTCTGTGAATCACCACTAGCACAATGTCAAAAATCGACAGTTCATTCGCTCTCCTGCTGGCCACAACTGTCCGCTGGAATCTGTGGAATGTTCTTGAAATTATAAGGGGATTAAAGCTAGTCGGCTCATCCACGGCCAAATATCGGATGATAAGCCTGTTGGGTTTGGGGGGCCAAGGCCAGACACGGAGATTTGCAACACTGTAACAAGCACATTTTGTTCCTGCTGCATTCCTGCCTCTCGGCTCTGTTTGTTTAGCACTTTTGAGTTTTTTTTTTTTGTGGCTTTGTGTTTGACCGTATGCAAAGCTTCACACTCAGTATACAAGTTAAAGTAGTCTTATTAGTGAGCTGCCAAATTTTATTTAACACTTTTAAAATTTTGTTGTATTTAGTGGTGGGTTCATACAGACCAAACCAATGCAGCTTGTTAAAAAAAAAAACAACAACATGAAAACATAAACCATGTTTGTCCTAATTTTAGCTTGTATTTAATGTATTCTGTGTTGCATGTTCTCTTATCTCAAGAAGTTTTCATGGTTTTTGAGGATGAGTGAATGTCACTCATCTTGTCCAAGTTGGCCTGTATATTTTAACTGAATTTGTACCACAGTTATTATTGTTATCTAAAACTATTAAAAACATTTCTGTTAATTAAAATAAAGCTGAAATAAAACTTAAATAAATATTTAAAATATTTAAATAAATTATTTGAAAAACTTAAACTAAATGAAAATGAGAAACATTACCTTGACAATAAACTGAAATAAGTTGAAGCACTAAAATTATTAACTGTAAATAAACAAAAACTATAACTAAGGGGCCGTTTACACGACACTTTTTTTTAACCAGAAATTGACATTTTTATATGTGTTTTGGCTGCTCATTTACACGACAACAGTGTTTTGAGGGCCTGAAAATGCAAACTTTTGAAAATGGGATTCAAAGTGCACGTTTTTGAAACCGATACATTATTGTAATAATGTATTATATACATTATAATACATTATTGTCCCCGTGCAAACTAAAAAAACTTGTACATTTGTGAAAGCGGTGACTTCATGCGCATGTGTGTTTTGTCTATAGGCGTGTAGTGTTTCTTTACAAAGTGACATCGTCAACTACTGGCCTGGCTGCAGAATACAGTTTTTTCAATTGTTTTCGCGGATCCGTGTGGACGGGGATCGTTTTGACAACGCTGTCTTTTGTACACGAAAAACGCAAAGAAAAACCCTTTCATCATTGTCACGTAAACATACCACCGCTATCTCATGACAAATTCGTACGAATTTGTACGAGTGATTAAAAAGTGGCTAATTTGTCTAAACACACGTGATGGGTAGGTTTAGGGGCGGGGTCAAGAGCAGGTCATTCGTACAAATTCATACGAATTGGGCAACTCGTAAAATATGTACGATTTAGCAAAAATCTTACTAATTCGTACGTATGAGGTCGTATGAATTCGTACGAATTAGCCACCTCGTAAAATTCGTACGAATTGCCGTGAGATCGGGTTGAACATACCCAAAAACTGGGGGAGGGTTTTTAATTATCTAAATAATAATTAAAAAATTATAATAAAATGACATGAGCACATAAGGAAATTATGAAAAATAATGAAATACTAATTAGCTAAAATTAACATGGAAACTTAAATTATAAAAATGAAAGCTGAGTAATAAAACGAAAATAATACTAATTTCTAACCAACTGCTGTAGTTTTTTATCGGACACAGCTTCTGACATCAACAACAAAAGGTATGAGAACTGTTTTTCCATGTTTGTAAGCCTGTAACATTATCTATCATCTTACCGTGCACAACCGACCTGCACCCCGATTGAAGTCGGCTGTAAACACGCACAAACACTGGAATGACATCTGTTCATCTCATGTCCACATGGGCATCTGGATAAGACTGAATCAGATGTGTATTATATGATATAACAGTTGTTATCTACACCACAGACCATAATGAAGAGACATCACCAATATCCCTCTAGCCTGCAGACAGTACGGGCTCCATCTCGACAGGCAGGTAAATATAATGCAGCAGTAAAACATCGCAGTGTTTGCTGTATGTTCTTTCTTATCAGCAATGGAGCCACCTTTATGTCTGTCTCAATGTCTGTGTGGATTCACCGGGGCCGTGATCCCTTATTTTCTTCATTCTGTGCATTAAATGCCTCTCTTTGCACGTCTCACTGAGGTTCTTTAGCCTTGTATGGTCTTGTCTGTCTGTTCAAACAAGTCTTTTTGACTCCAGGGACTCTAGACTGTCATGTCATGTTAGCAGTCTGTCTGGTTTTAGGTATCTAATGTTTATTTGCTGTGATGTCTGCCTCAAAGCCACATTTTTGATACTTTATGGTTATATCATGTTTTAATATTTCTGATGCACAGGTTTGTTTAAACTATAGCTCTGAAACAAATCCTAAATAATCTATTTTCTGATTCAGTTATTGTGTTTTTAATAATAGAGAGGAAAAGGTGATTTCGATTTTAATAGCTCTTTACTTTAGGAAAAAACAAAGGCAAGTTTCTATTTAAGCAAAAAAGAACATTTGTTAAGGCTAATAGTCTAAACTAAAAAAAAATGGTTTATCTTTTTGGAAATGCATTTTTGTTAACTGTTGTGGATAAGTGGATGCGTGCTGTTTTTTTTTTAAGTGTCATTTTGAATATTTTGATGAGTTTATATAGCATATTGTATTATTTACTGTTGAATATATCATGTATATGATGATCCTTCAGAGATCATTCTAATATTTGCTGCTCAAGAAACATTTATTAATGTTACACTTTTTTTCCAGGACTCTTTGATGAATAGAAAGTTCAAAATAACTGCTTTTATTCAAAATAGAAATCTTTTCTATCAAAATAAGTCTTTACTATCCCGTTTTATCAATTTAACACATCCTTGCTGAATAAAAGTAATAATTTCTTAAAAAAAAAAAAAAAAAGAAAGAAAGAAAAAAATTACTGATCCCAAACTTTTGAACGGGAGTGTATATTGTTACAAAATATTTCTATTTTAAGTAAAAGCTGTTATTTTAAACGTTTTATTCATCAAATAATCCGATAAAAAGTATAGCAGGTTATAAAAAAAATGTAAGCAGCACAACTGTTTTGAACATGGATAATAAATCAGCATATTAGAATGATTTCTGAAGGATCACTGAAGATACTGAAAATTCAGCTTTGCAACACAGAAATATATTATATTTTTAGGTATATTAAAATAGAAAAGCATTATTTTAAATTGTAATAATATTCACAATATTACTGTTTTTTTCACTGTATTGTGATCAAATAAATTCAGGCTTGATGAGCACAATAGACTTTTTCAAAGACATTAAAAACAGTACTGTTTCCAAACTTTGGACCATATATATATATATATATATATATATATATATATATATATATATATATATATATATATATATATTGTCTAAACAAATACATAACACACTGGAAGGGTAACAATGATGCAGAGACATTCACAAAATATAACACCATTGTGCGCACTGTGTCTTTAAATCCCGTCTGAAGGGGCGTGGCTTGTGCGTCCTCTGACTGCAGTGAGTGAGCATTTAAAGCACCGCGCACACTGAGACCCGTTTAACGAAGCTCTCGACCCGCTGTAATGAAAGTTCTCGCGCATCCACAGAGGTACAGTACAGCTTTCAAACGGACCGAACGGGATCATTACGGCATTATGAACATTTAAAACCGGACACCTAGAATCTCCCAGAAGATTAAGGTGAATTTTAATGTGTTTGGTACAGTGTTTGTGGTCTGTCTGTCTCTCTCTCTTGTGTGTGTGTGTGTGTGTGTGTGTGTGTGTGTGTGTGTGTGTGTTGTGTGCGTGCGTGAGTGTTCAGTGTTGATGACGATAGTGACGTGTGTAACGATATTATCAGATTCTGTGACAGACATCCGATAAAGAGTGTGTGTTCAATTAGGAGGGAAGCACAGGAACCGTTCCAAAACAATTTAATTTATTAATTAATTTATTATTTATTTAATTTATATTTTCATTTAATTTTTAGATTTTTAAGCGTTTTTTATTTTAATAACAACAAAACTGATGATTATCAGCCGACAAAAATCCCATTGCTGTGTCATAATATGTGACGTTGAAATACTTGTTGCTTCATCTCGTGGAACATCAGTCTTTTTTCTGAAAGAAATGTGTGAGGTGTGTTTTGTCAGGTGTGATAGAGTTCAAGTGACTCATCCCGCCAGTTTGCGGAAGCGGACAGGTAGATCGGGTATGGTTGCCTGGAAACCGCGGCGGGGTGTGAACGCGCGAGACTGTCTCTCCTTCATACCTTCTTACAGTGTCATATTGGTTGTGTGTCAGGATGCAGATATTTCGCAATTTGTGTCCATGTATAATGACTTTACACTTTATTATTGGACTTCTTTTTGAAATATTTTTTGTTTAAAATAAAGGGACGGAATGGGTGTTTGTGTTCTGAATATGCACACATTACAGTAGATGGGCATTAGAACCGCTTTTGATGTGCTGTGTGTTCATAAGCAGTATTTCCGGTATTTCCATCAGATCCATTGTATGCTAGTCTGTCAAGAACATGTCCACATTTCACTGCAAAATTAAGACATTGTATATTGCATTAAGCCTATTTCGAGAACCATACTATTTTTGCTAACACTTTACATTAAGGTCCCATTAGTTATTGTTATAGAAATGAACAGTGAGCAAAGTATTTATTAATCATTGCTAATAATAACAATACAGCCTATTATTTTTTATTCGTGTTAGCTCTGGTTAATTTAATAATAATAATAATAACAGATACAAATTTTGTTTTTAATAATGTGTTTGTAAATCTTGGAATTAACTAACTAAAATGAATAAATGCTTTAGAATTGTTTTTCATTGTTAGTTCATGTTAACAAATGGAACCTTACTGTAACGTATAAAGTATTTTATTTTCATTCTGACACGATTTTCACAATAATCAAGACATCCAAATACAAAAATGTCTTGTTTTCTGTACTAATTTATTTACTGTAGTGCAAAAAAAAAAAAGAATATTTATTGTATCATTGCAGTATATGTTGAATGTGGCCCTAATGCTGATTTAATTTAAATAAATAAATAATTGTGCTTAATTGTCATGAACATAATGTCACAATCTTAGTAATACTAAAATAAGCTTTGAGTGAAATGTGATGCATTTCTTACTCAATGCAACCAAATATCTCCATAGTCTCAGATTTAAATGCAAAAGAGGGTAGAATTAGTAAATGTGTGTCTGTAAGTGTTTTGAAGGAGGTTTTATGGGGTTTACGCCACAGCGAACAACATTTGGCACGCTTTGTTTACTTAACGTCTGTGCAACACACTGGCATTGTCTTCCCGAAAGCATTGAGAAATGTCTGTGCCGGACACTAGGAGGTCTGTCCGTCTTGCACCTGTTGTGAGAGGAAGCGCTTGTCCCATGGGTTTCTTTATCACAGATCAGGTTGCATTGTGTGCTCATAGTGACCGTATCCAAGGTCCAAAGCTTTCAGGAGGCAGAACTGCATTTATGCACCGGATCAGGGACGGTCAACAGAAATGCACGTCCCTGTTGAACCAATTGACCCGGTTTAAGCACATACCCATTTATGAAGTGGCATTGCATTGCTTTCTTTGACTTATTCTGTGCATCATGTACAAATCTGTATTGGTTATTCTTGAAATGTGTAATATTGATTAAATTGCTAGATCCTGTTAATGCACCAGTTGGATATCACACACAGCCCTGCAGAAATGCATTGCCTTGTAAAACAGCCCTGCAATAAATTGTTCTATAAAAATGCTAATTGCTCTGTAATTGGGTACATGAGTTATTTTATCTCTGGAAGACTGTCGTAATGTTGGTGATTTGATAGCTTGTGAGCGTGATATGTGTTTGTAAGCTAAAACCAGGATGTACCTTGCCTCCAGGTCCATCACTCTTCAAGTTCTCAAGGGTGTAAAGCTGGTTTCTCAAAGAGTGAAAAGTGTTTTATTGGATTCTACTCTAGAAGCAACTGCTGTAGACCATCTCTAGTGTTACACTAAATAGTAATAGTAGATGCAATTTCCTTTAAACATAAGATGTGTTCCCAAGGCATGAAATTTGAGACTTATTTGCATATATAATTTGATATTAGACTTCCTCTGTGAGAATAGCATTTGCACAAGACTCTCAGAATGTCATTGTGCTTGCAGACAAAATTACAGTGCAATATTTCATCTCAACACAGAAAACTGATAAATTGTGCACAACAGTATTTTTTGAGCATGAGTCTTGCAATGAACTGTGAGCTGTTTTGTATGTGTGTGACATTGTGTGAGAGCATTCAGTTTGGCACTATCCTCAAGGCTTTTGGGGCATACATGCCGTTTAGTGCTGTCAAACTGAACGCTTGTCATACCACAGGCTGGGAAGCTCAGCAGAATGTTGCTCAATGTTCTTCTCTGAAAGAGCGCGACTGGAGTGCTGTGCACATGGCTGACTGCATTGCAAAGCGAGGGGAAGTGAGGAGGTGCATTGGATGGGGTGCTGATAGCCCTGGGCTCCATAAACAACTAGACAAAATGTCTCAGTTTTTCCACAACAATAACAAAACCATTGCAATGATCCCTAGGTGATCTCAATTAGGTTTGAGTGTTCGGTAACACTTGAGTTTAGGGTCCAATTCCCATTGCTTATTAGCATGCATATTACTAGGATATTGGCTGATTATTAGTACTTATAAAGCACATATTAATGCTTTATTCTGCATGACCATATTCTACATCCCCTAATCCGTCCCAATACCTTAACTTAACCACCTTACTTACTATTAATAAACAGTAATTAGCAGTTTGAGGCAAAGGTTGTAGTTAATAGTGAGATCGCACTGGAAAATGTCACTGCCCAAAGGTTGCTTTCTCATAGCTTAGGAGAATGAATGGAGCTCTTGGCTGTATTTTTTTTTTTAAGTATCTTCCTGTAGCTAAATCAGTAGAGCAAGGCACTAGCAACACTAAGGTCATAGGTACGATTCCCAGGGAAAGCAAGAACTGATAAAAAGTGTGTACCTTGAATGCAATACAAGTCGGTTTGGATAAAAGCATCTGCCAGATGCATAATTGTAATTGTAAATCTTGGACATTTCTCTTAAAATTCATTAACAGAAATGTAAAATAGACACAAAAAGACAATAGCTGATGTACAGTTAGAGTAGAGAGTTAGGCTATATAATGGAAGTGGGTCAGTTTGATTTAGAAATCTTTGAGTACATATTGAGATCTTTTGAGTTTAAACCATCCATTGGGTTTCCTCTTGAGTTTCAGAAGAGACCTCAACGTGAGAGATTAGTAGGGCATTTTTCATCAGAAAGTCTCAATTTGATCTCCATTTAAGCTCATTGCAGTATAGGAGAAACAAATGAGATGTTAGAAAGATCTCCTTTGAGTTTTGTCCTATTTCAATCATAATCTTAGTGTAAGAGCTCTTGTGAAACTCTAGATAAGATGCATTACAATTTAGGTCCTTTTCTCTTTAAGAAAGAAAATCTGAGAAGCAGGACTAAATACATTTAATTGTATTCCTGTGTAGGAGGTATTACAGAGATTCATGCTCTTGTCCTCTCATGGCTGTGTTTCAGGTACAGGCCAGCAGCTGCCAGCTTGGCGGGAGGAACATTTCCTGGCCTGAATGCGAACCGACTGCAGCTGGAGCATGTCCACTGCAGGCTTGACTGCCCAGGAGATCTGTTTACCCGCGCAAAGCCTTTTCCTGCGGGGCAGCCACTGGCATAGCATGGCCGGAGCTAAGCCCTCTTGGAAATACCATGATCTACACAAGTAAGTGAAAATTTTTCACATGTTTTCAGAGTTGAAAATGTTTTGATTTTATAAGACCCTGGGCATGCACTGCATGACTGAATAGAAAAACAGGAAATGGTCTGCAACTTTTCATGATGTAAATGAACCTTGGATTTGTGCATCAATCTGATTAGCTTTCCTGTTCTTAATTTGCAGCTTATGCTTCACCATTGATTCTTCTAGGGATTTTAACAATCAATCCCAGCAACAGGTGCTGCCGTCATTTTCAGGAGCGGACAGTAAGTAACATAAGTTTCATCATCATTAAAAGTTCACTCAAAAATGACTCGATCTTTACACAGTTGACAGTGGGGTTATTTGTATAGTTTGCATAAAAGAACAATTGATTAATTTCAGTCTTAAAAACTGCTGTATTCTCATTCTCTGACATCTTTCCATTTAAACAGAACTGCAGACTCATCTTCAATCAACAAACAGCCCAGGAGGCCAGCCCTTGCCCCCCAAAAAGCCCAGACCTTGCCAGCTCACCTTGCACACAGACCTTTCTACGTCTAGCCCTGCCAAAAACGACCAAGTGGTTCCCTGCTTTCAACGTCTAACCGTATCTGACCGCATCAGTCCTCCCCAGACGCCCAGCCGAGTCACCAAACCCCTTCCCCCAATTCCCGGTTCAGCTGAGCTTTCCCCCGATCAGGCTGTGGACAGTGAAGTAGAGTTCTTCAACGGAGATGACAATCGCTGCCTGGTTTCCGAACCTTGCTCCAAAAATTCTCCTTTCCGGTACGGAATGCCTAGTAGGAGGAGTTTCAGGGGCTGTGGACAGATTAACTATGCCTACTTTGAAGGTCCAAGTTCCCAGCAGAAGCAACAGTCACAGAAGTTGAGACAGGAGCGGGAAACCCAGCAGAGGGAACAGGAGCTCCGCGACCACCACCAGCAACAGCAGCAGAACTGTCTCAGACAGCAGGAACGTACGCAAAGAAAGCTGCGGCGCTCCCATTCTGGCCCTGCCGGCTGCTTCAACAAACCCACCTCCTTCCGACTATCCAGTCACCACTGGAATACACAAGGTCTGGATAAACCAGAAGTTCCTCCGAGAGTTCCTATTCCCCCACGACCTATCAAAACGGGAGACTACCGGCGCTGGTCAGCCGAAGTCTCATCGGGAGCCAACAGTGACGATGACCGACCTCCCAAAGTTCCCCCTAGAGAACCTTTTTCCGCCTGTAGTTCCCGCACCCCGAGCCCAAAGAGCCTCCCAATGTACCTCAACGGGATCATGCCCCCTACGCAGAGCTTTGCCCCAGATCCCAAATACGTCAGTCGCGGTCTGCAACGACAGAATAGCGAAGGCTCCCCATGCATTCTGCCCGTCATGGAGAATGGCAGGAAAGCCAGCAACACGCACTACTTCCTTTTGCCACAACGCCCACCATACCTGGACAAACATGAGAAGTATTTAACGGACAGCACAGCGTGTCGAGGCACGGATGCCTCCGATTCGAGTTTGGACTGGGACTGTCAAAGCAAAAGGAAAATGACGCACCAAATAGACTTGGTATGAAATAAGCGAGCTATCACCTAGGACACGTTTGTCCGAAGACTTTGTCGCTGCTTTGTTGCAGTTTTGCTGTAGTGCTCGTAAAATTCGAGCGTGTTACTTATGAATTGCAGTTACTGGGATTTCTCTTGTTTTGCTCTCAACCTGAAAACCGTTCTAAGAGTTCTATTAGAGCGAGCTCGGGAATTATGTTTTTTGTTTCATTGTTATGTGAAATGTAAGTGTTGAAATGATGACATGGTGCAGTTGTTGGGTATTAGCTGGTCTGGTACCTCCATACTTCAGTGTTGTAAATTTTCGTAGTCTCATTTTATATTGCATTGATGAAAAATTTTATGTCTTGGAGCGTTCATATGATCATTGGGACATAGGGTCAGTAATGCTTCTGTACGTTTATGTCGTCTACCATATATGAAGTATAAAAACAGCCTGGCTTTTTTTGCGGCCGGCATTTTAAGTGAAGGTTATTCCATCTTTTTGCATTGCATACTGCATGCAAGCATGAAATCTGACACATGCACACTATTTCGCAGCTCTTCTGTTATATTTCTCTCAGCCTTTGTCAGGACACTTTTTTGTGCGATTTTATGTGGCCTGTCTTTATAACTTGTAGTCTTGAGTGTGTGTTACATAGGAGCAGGCTAAGTATTGCTTTTCTGCTCTGAGTTGAGTGTGTGAGTGATACGAGAGCTGAATGTGTTACATTTGCCCAATTTTGGCACTGCTTTTATAAGCTGCTTAAAACGGCAGCTGAAATGTTGCCCTCTGAATGAACGGAGTATTTCTGAACCCTGGCTTCTTGCTAAGGTGTAGTGTGTTCTTTTGTTGCACAAAAAGCAATACTTACAAAACCTGTGAACGTGTTTATCTCCTCTTTTAAAGTGCTGTCTCCACGTGAAGCTGTGAGCCATTGTCTGGAATAGGATTTTTTTGAGTACTACCTCCCATTATAGTTCTAGTTCTTAAATTCCCAACTACGGATTACAAAGACTCAACGAACACAATCTCCCTTGACGCATGCAAGGAAACAATTGCCCCTGATCTGTGTTTCTTTATGTTTTGCCCATTCTCTACAGTCAGTCATTAACACTTCCTCAATGAAAACTCATCTTCGACCGATTTTTAAGAGCTATATGGAGTTAAAGTCCATATGTGTTGATTTTGGCCAAGCTCACACATACTGATCTTCCTGTTACTGTATGTGCATTCCTGTTAGACGTGATTACAATGGGTGTGGGCACCTGAGACTTTGGCTGCTGGCAGCTGGTGAATGAGATGTTTTATTATTCTATATTGTTTCCAGAACCATCATGATAACTCAGTAAATGTAGCAAGTTCCATGCAATTTGAAGAAAAAAGAAAAGAGGAAAGTAAGACTATTAAAAACATGCTGTTTGGAAGCTCTGAGGTCAAGTACAACTTTCCACCTCACAAAGGGATTTGAACTCATTTGATGCCATTATTTTTCTAAAACCAGTTGTTTTACTATTTTCTGTATCAAAAAATGTTTACATTGTTTTTATTTTCCTTATGCAGTCTTACCTAAAAATGAAGGCAAGTTCAAGAAGAAATAGACATCTCTGCTGTGTTGCGTGTATGTGTGTGTATATATAAAAATATATATAAAGCAAAGTGCACTGATAAAACAGTATGTTGTGATGTGTAAAAGTATTTAACATTGTCCTCTTACCCAAACTGAATAGTTCTTAGTGGATTGTATCCTTTAAAGTAATAGAAATAAATACTTATTTATGAATCAAGTTTGTTTTTATCTGATATTCTGCAGTATTTCGTTCTGTGAAGTATGTCGTATCTCTGTGGAACACAGATATAGCTGTTTTGCCTGTTTTATCACATCCACGCCTCTGCGCTCTGCCTCATTGCTACTGGCCTGGCTCCAGACAGGAGGAAGGTGAACTGGTCTTTTGCACTTTAAAACCGATCTTGGATCAGGTCTGTGGTTTAAAGGGATGTGTGTCTTTGGAGCTGCTTTACAGGGCACTATCTAGCAAACCTGGGAATTAGTCACATATACTGGTATTTTCTGCCTTGATGATTGGGGAAAATGCTGTTTCTCTGGTCTTTTTTTTGGCTCTAAAGCCTTGGATGAAACGATAAGCTGCTGAAATAAGCGAACTATAATGTCCATAAACCGATCCATTTAACAAATTTGGCTCGGATAACAGGAAATTAAGTCATGTTTTTCACCTTCTGCTGCATTTACCTTTTTATATTTCAGTTTTCATTTTAATTTATTGCAAGGTTTAGGATTTGTAATTTTAGTCATCTTTAATATTTTTAATAAACTTATTTGTTTTAGTTAGTTGCCATGGCAAGATTTCTATAAGTCTCTTCTTTTATTCCAGCTTTATTTCTAACAAAAATAATTGTAAAAATGTTGTTTTTGTTTACAATAATAACACTTTTGAAGACTTCTAAGGAACATTGAACAGTGTGAAGTTGATGCTGTCTAAGCTTTATAAAACCAAACTAATCTCTGTTACCTTAAATTATATGTTTATCTCTGTAAAAAGCTGCTTTGAAACAATCTACATTGTTAAAAGCGCTATATAAATGAGGATGACTTGACAAACAAAATTCATAGCTAACAACAGGAAATATTATTTTTTATCTTTTTGAAATATGTGCTAAAATATACAGTAATGACACAGAGTAGTAATTTCAGTGATGTAAGTCGATTCACCTCACATGTGAAATGGAAATGACTCTTTGCAAACCAGTAATTCAACTTTTACAGGAAGATAAGCTTCCTGATCAAAAGCAGACAAAAGGGAAGAACTGAAGATGGTTGAACCACATATATTAAGGTCTATAAAAAGCAAGCAACTTGTTTAGATGGCCTTGACTCAAATCTATTTCCTGTCAACCCTATGAAAACATTCACTTGATTCACACACACACACACACACACACGCGCGCGCGCACACGCACACGCACGCACGCACACACACACACGGTTACTTGGTTATCTAAACGAGGACATACCGTATTGTTTTATATACATCTAATTATGATGATTACAGACTAACCCAAGCCCACACCCTTAACCTGTTCCTAAAAGAAAATGGTTTACATTTTTTGAATTTAACACATTTACTCGTCATATAAAACAATGCATTTCATTTCCAGGTCAAAAAAATGTGAATGAGTTCCTTCCTGCGGTCAAAAGAATTAAAGTGATCAGTTACACCCATTTAACAGTGAACACCTTACAAATATATAGCCAGTGACCCAACGCTCACACTCGTGATTATAGTTTATATAAGTTGTGCTATTGAAATGATTGATTAGTGAAATCATCACAAAGTTATGTTAAGTTTTGCAAGAATGATTAACTTCCTAGTCAGTGCTGAGGAAAATCGACTAAATGTGAATTATTTTTAATTCAGTATTCTCTGAATGTCTCATGATGCCATGTACAGTAGGCCTATATAGACTTTAGTTCATATCTCTGTTGTCTTCTGCAATCCTGCAGGTGTGGCCCACTGACAATGAATTGCCCATTTGCATGCAGCCATACAGCGGTGGAGTGGCCAAGTGGTTAAACCTCCTTCCTGGGCTGGCAACTGAAAGGTAGTAGGTTCAAACAATACAATCCATGAACTACCACCATTGTGTCCTGGTCTGGAGCAACACAACTTACCAAGGGGACTGTCCCTGAATTAAAGTGTAACTTTGGATAAAAGCCTTCGTTAAATGACAAGACAGTAAACCAGGGACTGTTAGCAAAATTAGGGAAATGGTTTGTTAAAGTTTAAGAGAATAGGCTACAGTAATATTTACAAGAAAAAGACTCCTTTGATGAGAAGCAGCAGCCAAATGACAGGTGAAGATTAGCTGCCGTGTAATTAAGTCTGCAGCGCCTCCTAGTGATCTTAGAACGACATTGCAACAAACGTCAACAAAAGTCCACTAAAGTCAGCATGATGGCCCACAATAGTCAATATATGCTTTATTTTAAGAATTTCAGTTGCAAACATGTATTCAACACAATTATTTTCTTTATAAATATTAACGTAACAATCTATTAATGTGGTTCTCAATGTAAAGCAATACCCTGCTATCATATCAAAAGGCATATAAATATATGTAAATGTACAACAAAAACAATCAATAAAAACAACAATCAACATAAATAATTAATTACTAGCTACTAATTACAAAATGTAATTAGATTACTATAAACCTACTCATTATACTCTCTATAAATTGCATTATTGCTTTCTAAGTCCCATATCAACATTGAGCAGTTGAACAAATACAAGGATATATATGAAACTGCTCTTTTAATTATTTCAAATAAATAATGTAGAATTGCATGAATAATTCTCGAGCCTACCAAAGTATTTAAAGAGTTACATAAAAATATAGCAAACATTTTTATATTAGACGTTAAATCCACTATTGTTTTATATAGGCCTAGAATTGTATAGTCTATACAATATTTAATGCAATTACATCAGAAGTAACTGTAATTCAATTACAGAAACATGAAGAGTAATCCCTTAAAATACTTTTCAAGGGAAAATAATTCAATTACAGTAATTATTTAGATAATAATGCATTACACCCAACACTGATTATGATTGTTTATTTATGATGATTATTATTAAAAGTCTTTTTTTATTCCCAGAGTATCACCCTCTCATACCAGGATTTGTTTTTCTTTTTATTCTTCTCTGCATAAATCTTTAGCTCACGTTTCCTAATCTAGGTTTAAATGTATCCTTTGGATAAAAGCGTCTGCTAAATGCATGAATATAATACAACGTAAATATCATCAACAAGCGATGAGCAATATGTGTTTTATATATGTGTGTGTGTGTGTGTGTGTGTGTGTGTGTTTGAGCAGGAAGCCCCGCCCCAATCACAGCTCATTGGACCAATTTGCAGATCCTGAAGTATATTAATGACAAACATGGAGAGTGATTGCGTAAAGTTTACAAGAGGATGTTACATGATAAACCATTGAAAGCATGCCCTAGTGAAGCATCACAGAAGTCATAAACATACAAGGTATGTGTGCTTAGTTTTAAGAGCGATAGGATGTGCAAACAGAGAGGATTGTTCTGATTGACCGTGTTTTGTGATTGATTGTGTCGGCGAGGGGGGTGGGGGAATGGGAGTATATATATACATCTGTCATCTCTTTTCATCAGACACCCATCACTTCAGTTGCTCTGGTCTTTATCTGTTGCAAAGAGGAAAAAAAGATTAGAATATTGTGATTAAATAATCAATCAAATAACAACCACAAATACATCAAGACATATCGTGTCATAATGATCTTATCCTAGTTAATTTTGACTGGGGATTTTAGGTTTTGCTATATTTTTTTATCTTCTCATATATCATAAAATGATATAGAATTTCTCATCTTACCACGCAGATGAATGATCATTGTTCGCTCCATAAGACCCGGATTCTGAGTCTTCTGTGGCTGAAAAGTTTTGATGTCCATAGTCTATGGATCCTGCAATAATATAGTTAATATTTTCAATTATAAAATATCACATCATTTCTAATGTTTGAGAGTCTGCACTTCTGCTGGAGAATATCTACTAAAGCATGCATATAGCAATAAAATGACATTATACCTCTTGATGTAAAATCAAAGACGACATCATCAAAAAACGAGAACCTCCTTTTTCTTGACTTTCTGTTGAAATTAGATTATTGAGTTAATTGTTGATTGATTTTTTTTTTTTGGGTCATCTTTGAATGCTTAAGTCACAGAAAAATGTATACAGACCTCTTGGCCCTGTAGAGCACCACAACCATCACAGCTGAAACAATGATAAGTAGAGCAAAAGCTGCTAAACTGCCGAAGAGTACTGCGTAGAAACCAGCGCCTCTGCTGTACAGCTCACACTGAGTTCCATGGTACTTCTCAAAGTATGAACTTTCACACCTGGACATTGGCAAATGAGTAGGAGAGGATGTCATTAAGAAAGTATTTCTTAGGGTACGTTTATACAACAATGACGTAGGCTACTTGAGGGGCCCTTTACATTACACTGTTTTCAACTAAAAAATGGAAAAAAAATTATGCGTTTTGGCCGTTCATTTAGCTACACAAAGGCATTTTGGAAACCTGCAAAAGCAAAATTTTGATAATTTGTTTCAAAGTGCAAGTTTTTGAGAACAATGCTGTTATCGTCTCTGTATAAAATACAAAAATGTGAATTTGTGAAAATGTGACGTCATGTGCATGTGCATTACGTGTTCAGTCTATAGGCTTGTACGAGTACTTGACAACCAACACGACAATGGCAGACTACAGGACTGTGTTTTTGCTACTCAAGATACTGAGTTTATTAACTCTTCTCCAGTGTAGATTTACTGCACCACTACTACGACCAATGGATACTCACTATTTACATAAGCCAAATTCTAACATCGTCAACTAATTCTAATTCTGACCATGTCAACTACTGGCCTGGCATGCATTATACAGCGTTTTTAGTCGTTTTCACAGATCTGTGTGAACGGGGATTTTTTGACAACATTGTCGTCCATACACAAAATGTTTCAAAAACGCAAAAAAGGAAAAACTTTTCAGTTTTTAAGTACATCGCTGTTCCGTAAACATACCCTAAAAACTGAAATGTTTTTCCTTTTTTGCGTTTTTGAAAAGTTTCGCTTTTAAGTTTTTCGTTGTCAAACTGATACCCGTTTTGACAACACACAGGTTCCTGAAGATATTGCATTTTGCAGACATTTCATTTTCGCCCATCATATTAAAATGCGTGATTATTATTTAATTGCTTATTTAAATATGAGGTTAACAAATTTTTTTTACCGAGGTGGTCCTAAAAAAAGTACTAGGTACTATGTACTGTACAGAGCGGAAAACCCCAAAAAGTGAGCCCTACCGAGCACTACCATGGAGTGGAAAAGCACCAAAAGTGATTCAGAATAAGACAAAAACATGGTTTGTTTGGAAGATGGATTCATTGAATTTAAAAATGTAACCCAGCCATTGGGTTTGTTAATATTTGACCCAAAGTTGGGTTGAAACAACCCAGCATTTTTTAGAGTGTACTCTCTTAAAAAATAAAGTTACATAGTGTACCTTTAAATAAATATCCTTTGATTAACTGAAGACTGTGCAGTTTGTAATTATTAGAATTTGAAGCACTTACTTGCACAGTGGTCCTTTTATTTCATTTTGGCATTCACCATGTTGATTGCAGAAGTTGAGATTTTTTTTGCATGATCCCACACATACCCATACTCCATTTTCAATCTCCTCCGTGAAGTTTGCAAAATTCGCAGGGCAGGACACATATGGTTTTAGATCTGAAATATCTACACATCACAGAGATTAAAAACATGATATGCAAATTAAAGATCTCAATAAATGAATGCAAAAGACATCTGGAGCCATATTACAGAAACATTAAAAACAATAGTGGAACAGTAATCCATGTGTCCCTTAAAGGAAGTCTACCTTTTGTGTTTTACTAAAATATGTTAAATGATGATATCTTATCTGTTTTTAAAATAAAAAGGTAACTTACTAAATATTTTAGATTCCTCCAAGGTAATTTGGCCAACTTTGATGGTAACATTACCGAGAGCTGCGCTGAGATTGTCCAGTGAATTTGAGTCATTAAATATTTCTCCCAGTATGCGTTCCAGATTTTCATTTAGAAACATTATTTCTGAGTTGTTGTTGGGATAGTTATATTCTGCAACACTTTCAGCAATGACACTTCCCTCCCTTGAAGAAGTACATGCCACATATTAATATGATTTTGCTTTGCAAATATTTGTAAATGTATGAAATTCAAGATAAATTAACTTACTTTAGCCCAAGAATGCGCACTTCTTTGAAGTTATGTGTTGCTCTTTTGCAAAGGACTGAAAGCTGTTAAAAAAACAAAAATAAGTTTTTTTCCTGCATATAAATATTTATACAATATATTTTGCAAATATGCACAAAAATAACTTATGCAATTAACTAAATTTGTTACAGATTTGAAAAAGAATTTATCTAATTTGATTTCAGACCTGTTCTGTTCTGTTAAATAAATAAAAAATCCAATGCAAATAACGTATATATATATTGACGTTCATATAGATTTTCTTTTATTTATTTTATATGTTTGGCTTTATACTGGCTGAATACTTTTTGGTCCACTGTATTAAGAATTTTTATTTATTTTTTGTACAAAATTTGTGAGCTTTAAATTACTTCAATGAAAATAAAAATGAATTAGAAAATGTACCTCTTGTTTTAAGATGGAAATTATCTTTATTGATTGGGATGAGTTCAAATTTCCATACTCTGGAAGATAGTCCATCAACATTCGAAGAGAGATATTTGCCTTCCTTGTGGGTATTCCTTCAGCTGCAAATAAATAATAGATTTAGAAAGATTAGAAAGACTTAAATATTTGAACATGAGGGACATAAGTGAGCTGCAAATAATTGAAACTATTGTGGTAAATCTTTTGTAATGAAAGACCTTTAAGGACATCAAGTATGTCTATGCGTTGTGTGACATTTTAGCTCTAAAATATTAATCCAGGAACTAACTTTACTGTCAGATGAACAACTTATTGGCTACAAGTATCTTAGGGGCTGATTTTCTTTTGATTCGATACCCACTGTACAGTCAAATAATTATTTACAATGAATGTGGAAAATAAGAAAGGATATAGAGAACACCAACAACAAGTGCAATAATTATAATATGAGAAAAGTATGATAAAAACTTACACAAATTAGCCGTAGAAGAGTCATATGCAAGATTGCAAGAAACTCCATAAGTGGGAGGTTTGCAATCACATTCACATTTCCCAGATGTTACATTGAAGATGCATGGAGATCCATTACACTGACATTGGTCCAGACAGCTTGGAGTTGTTGGAACTGAACTAAAAGTTGTGAATGAAGGAGGTTTTGATGTTGATGTTGAAGTTTTTTGGGTACTCGATTGAGCAGAGGACAATGTTTCAGGTGTGGGGCTTGAATGAGATGTGGTAGAAATGCTAAACGTTTGGGATGTAGCCGTTGATTCTAATGTGGTTGTGCTCATAGGGGACATAGCTGTTGTAAATGATGTTTGAGTTGACTGTTGGCTTGTTGTTTGTTCTACACTAGATGAAGATATTTGGGTTGTAGATGAAGTCAATTCTGATGTGCTTTCTGTTGTAGAAGATGGAGAGGTACCTGCTGTGGATAATGGAGTTTCCAGTGTTGAACCACTTTCACTTGTAGATGATTCTACTGTGGTTGTGCTCATAGGGGACATAGCTGTTGTAAATGTTGAGTAAGCTGTCGTTGTAGATCCTTTTTCTGTGCTAGAAGTTTCTGGAGGGGTTTGTGTCTGCGTGCTTGTTGTTTGTTCTACACTAGCTGAAGATATTTCTGTTGTAGATGAAGTCAATTCAGATGTACTTTCTGCTGTGGAAGATGGTGAAGATGGAGAGGTACCTGTTGTGGATAATGGAGTTTCCAGTGTTGAACCACTTTCACTTGTAGATGATTCTAATGTGGTAGTGCTCATAGGGGACATTGTTGTAAATGATGTTTGAGTTGACTGTTGGCTTGTTGTTTGTTCTACACTAGCTGAAGATATTTCTGTTGTAGATGAAGTCAATTCTGATGTACTTTCTGTTGTAGAAAAAGGTGAAGATGGAGAGGTACCTGTTGTGGATAATGGAGTTTGCAGTGTTGAACCACTTTCACTTGTAGATGATTCTAATGTGGTTGTGCTCATAGGGGACATAGCTGTTGTAAATGATGAGTAAGCTGTCGTTGTAGATCCTTTTTCTGTGCTAGAAGTTTCTGGAGGGGTTTGTGTCTGCGTGCTTGTTGTTTGTTCTACACTGGCTGAAGATATTTTTGTCGTAGATGAAGTCAATTCAGATGTACTTTCTGTTGTAGAAGATGGAGAGGTACCTGTTGTGGATAATGGAGTTTCCAGTGGTGAACCACTTTCACTTGTAGATGATTCTAATGTGGATGTGCTCAAATGGGACAGAGCTGTTGTAAATGATGTTTGAGTTGACTGTTGGCTTGTTGTTTGTTCTACACTGGCTGAAGATATTTCTGTTCTAGATGAAGTCAATTCAGATGTACTTTCTGCTGTGAAAGATGGTGAAGATGGAGAGGTACCTGTTGTGGATAATGGAGTTTCCAGTGTTGAACCACTTTCACTTGTAGATGATTCTAAAGTGGTTGTGCTCATAGGGGACATAGCTGTTGTAAATGATGTTGGAGTTGACTGTTGGCTTGTTGTTTGTTCTACACTAGCTGAAGATATTTCTGTCGTAGATGAAGTCAATTCAGATGTACTTTCTGCTGTGAAAGGCGGTGAAGATGGTGAGGTACCTGTTGTGGATAATAGAGTTTCCAGTGTTGAACCACTTTCACTTGTAGATGATTCTAATGTGGTAGTGCTCATAGGGGACAAAGCTGTTGTAAATGATGTTGGAGTTGACTGTTGGCTTGTTGTTTGTTCTACACTAGCTGAAGATATTTCTGTTGTAGATGAAGTCAATTCAGATGTACTTTCTGTTGTAGAAGATTGAGAGGTACCTGCTGTGGATAATAGAGTTTCCAGTGTTGAACCACTTTCACTTGTAGATGATTCTAAAGTGGTTGTGCTCATAGGGGACATAGCTGTTGTAAATGATGTTGGAGTTGACTGTTGGCTTGTTGTTTGTTCTACACTGGCTGAAGATATTTCGGTTGTAGATGAAGTCGATTCTGATGTACTTTCTGTTGTAGAATTTTGAGAGGTACCTGTTGTGGATAATGGAGTTTCCAGTGTTGAACCACTTTCACTTGTAGATGATTCTAATGTGGTTGTGGTCATAGGGGACATAGCTGTTGTAAATAATGTTTGAGTTGACTCCTGGCTTGTTGTTTGTTCTACACTAGTTGAAGGTATTTCGGTTGTAGATGAAGTCAATTCTGATGTACTTTCTGTTGTAGAAAATGGTGAAGATGGAGAGGTACCTGTTGTGGATAATGGAGTTTCCAGTGTTGAACCACTTTCACTTGTAGATGATTCTAATGTGGTTGTGCTCATAGGGGACATAGTTGTAAATGTTGAGTAAGCTGTCATTGTAGATTCTTTTTCTGTGCTAGAAGTTTCTGGAGTGGTTTGTGTCTGCGTGCTTGTTGTTTGTTCTATACCAGTTGAGAATATTTCGGTTGTAGATGAAGTCAATTCTGATGTACTTTCTGTTGTAGAAGATGGAGAAGATGGAGAGGTACCTGTAGTGGATAATGGAGTTTCCAGTGTTGAACCACTTTCACTTGTAGATGATTCTAATGTCGTTGTGCTCATAGGGGACATTGTTGTAAATGATGTTTGAGTTGACTGTTGGCTTGTTGTTTGTTCTACACTAGATGAAGATATTTCGGTTGTAGATGAAGTCGATTCTGATGTACTTTCTGTTGTAGAAGATGGAGAGGTACCTGTTGTGGATAATGGAGTTTCCAGTGTTGAACCACTTTCACTTGTAGATGATTCTAATGTGGTAGTGCTAATAGGGGACATAGCTGTTGTAAAAGATGATTGAGTTGACTGTTGGCTTGTTGTTTGTTGTACACTAGTTGAAGGTATTTCGGCTGTAGATGAAGTCAATTCTGATGTACTTTCTGTTGTAGAAAATAGTGAAGATGGAGAGGTACCTGTTGTGGATAATGGAGTTTCCAGTGTTGAACCACTTTCACTTGTAGATGATTCTAATGTGGTAGTGCTCATAGGGGACATAGCTGTTGTAAATGATGTTTGAGTTGACTGTTGGCTTGTTGTTTGTTCTACACTGGCTGAAGATATTTCGGTTGTAGATGAAGTCGATTCTGATGTACTTTCTGTTGTAGAATTTTGAGAGGTACCTGTTGTGGATAATGGAGTTTCCAGTGTTGAACCACTTTCAATTGTAGATGATTCTAATGTGGTAGTGCTCATAGGGGACATAGCTGTTGTAAATGATGTTGGAGTTGACTGTTGGCTTGTTGTTTGTTCTACACCAGCTGAAGATATTTCTGTTGTAGATGAAGTCAATTCAGATGTACTTTCTGCTGTGAAAGATGGTGAAGATGGAGAGGTACCTGTTGTTGATAGAGTTTCCAGTGTTGAACCACTTTCACTTGTAGATGATTCTAATGTGGTAGTGCTCATAGGGGACATAGCTGTTGTAAATGATGTTTGAGTTGACTGTTGGCTTGTTGTTTGTTCTACACTGGCTGAAGATATTTCGGTTGTAGATGAAGTCGATTCTGATGTACTTTCTGTTGTAGAATTTTGAGAGGTACCTGTTGTGGATAAAGGAGTTTCCAGTGTTGAACCACTTTCACTTGTAGATGATTCTAATGCGGTTGTGCTCATAGGGGACATAGTTGTAAATGTTGAGTAAGCTGTCATTGTAGATTCTTTTTCTGTGCTAGAAGTTTCTGGAGTGGTTTGTGTCTGCGTGCTTGTTGTTTGTTCTATACCAGTTGAGAATATTTCGGTTGTAGATGAAGTCAATTCTGATGTACTTTCTTTTGTAGAAGATGGAGAAGATGGAGAGGTACCTGTTGTGGATAATGGAGTTTCCAGTGTTGAACCACTTTCACTTGTAGATGATTCTAATGTCGTTGTGCTCATAGGGGACATTGTTGTAAATGATGTTTGAGTTGACTGTTGGTTTGTTGTTTGTTCTACACTAGATGAAGTTATTTCGGTTGTAGATGAAGTCAAGTCTGATGTACTTTCTGTTGTAGAAAATGGTGAAGATGGAGAGGTACCTGTTGTGGATAATGGAGTTTCCAGTGTTGAACCACTTTCACTTGTAGATGATTCTAATGTGGTTGTGCTCATAGGGGACATAGATGTTGTAAATGATGTTGGAGTTGACTGTTGGCTTGTTGTTTGTTCTACACTAGCTGAAGATATTTCTGTTGTAGATGAAGTCAATTCAGATGTACTTTCTGTTGTAGAAGATGGAGAGGTACCTGCTGTGGATAATAGAGTTTCCAGTGTTGAGCCACTTTCACTTGTAGATGATTCTAAAGTGGTTGTGCTCATAGAGGACATAGCTGTTGTAAATGATGTTGGAGTTGACTGTTGGCTTGTTGTTTGTTCTACACTAGCTGAAGATATTTCTGTCGTAGATGAAGTCAATTCAGATGTACTTTCTGCTGTGAAAGATGGTGAAGATGGAGAGGTACCTGTTGTGGATAATAGAGTTTCCAGTGTTGAACCACTTTCACTTGTAGATGATTCTAATGTGGTAGTGCTCATAGGGGACATAGCTGTTGTAAATGATGTTTGAGTTGACTGTTGGCTTGTTGTTTGTTCTACACTGGCTGAAGATATTCCGGTTGTAGATGAACTCGATTCTGATGTACTTTCTGTTGTAGAATTTTGAGAGGTACCTATTGTGGATAATGGAGTTTCCAATGTTGAACCACTTTCACTTGTAGATGATTTTAATGTGGTTGTGCTCATAGGGGACATAGTTGTAAATGTTGAGTAAGCTGTCATTGTAGATTCTTTTTCTGTGCTAGAAGTTTCTGGAGTTGTTTGTGTCTGCGTGCTTGTTGTTTGTTCTATACCAGTTGAAAATATTTCGGTTGTAGATGAAGTCAATTCTGATGTACTTTCTGTTGTAGAAGATGGAGAAGATGGAGAGGTACCTGTTGTGGATAATGGAGTTTCCAGTGTTGAACCACTTTCACTTGTAGATGATTCTAATGTGGTTGTGCTCATAGGGGACATAGCTGTTGTAAATGATGTTTGAGTTGACTCCTGGCTTGTTGTTTGTTCTACACTAGTTGAAGTTATTTCGGTTGTAGATGAAGTCAAGTCTGATGTACTTTCTGTTGTAGAAAATGGTGAAGATGGAGAGGTACCTGTTGTGGATAATGGAGTTTCCAGTGTTGAACCACTTTCACTTGTAGATGATTCTAATGTGGTTGTGCTCATAGGGGGCATAGCTGTTGTAAATGATGTTGGAGTTGACTGTTGGCTTGTTGTTTGTTCTACGCTAGCTGAAGATATTTCTGTTGTAGATGAAGTCAATTCAGATGTACTTTCTTTTGTAGAAGATGGAGAGGTACCTGCTGTGGATAATGGAGTTTCCAGTGTTGAACCTCTTTCACTTGTAGATGATTCTAATATGGCTGTGCTCATAGGGGACATAGCTGTTGTAAATGATGTTGGAGTTGAATGTTGGCTTGTTGTTTGTTCTACGCTAGGTGAAGATGTTTCGGTTGTAGATGAAGTCAAGTCTGATGTACTCTCTGTTGTAGAAAATGGTGAAGACGGAGAGGTGCCTGTTGTGGATAATGGAGTTTCCAGTGTTGAACCACTTTCACTTGTAGATGATTCTAATGTGGTTGTGCTCATAGGGGACATAGCTGTTGTAAATGATGTTGGAGTTGACTGTTGGCTTGTTGTTTGTTCTACACTAGCTGAAGATATTTCTGTTGTAGATGAAGTCAATTCAGATGTACTTTCTGTTGTAGAAGATGGAGAGGTACCTGCTGTGGATAATAGAGTTTCTAGTGTTGAACCTCTTTCACTTGTAGATGATTCTAAAGTGGTTGTGCTCATAGGTGACATAGCTGTTGTAAATGATGTTGGAGTTGATTGTTGGCTTGTTGTGTGTTCTACACTAGCTGAAGATATTTCTGTCGTAGATGAAGTCAATTCAGATGTACTTTCTGCTGTGAAAGTTGGTGAAGATGGAGAGGTACCTGTTGTGGATAATAGAGTTTCCAGTGTTGAACCACTTTCACTTGTAGATGATTCTAATGTGGTAGTGCTCATAGGGGACATAGCTGTTGTAAATGATGTTTGAGTTGACTGTTGGCTTGTTGTTTGTTCTACACTGGCTGAAGATATTTCGGTTGTAGATGAAGTCAATTCTGATGTACTTTCTGTTGTAGAATTTTGAGAGGTACCTGTTGTGGATAATGGAGTTTCCAGTGTTGAACCACTTTCACTTGTAGATGATTCTAATGTGGTTGTGCTCATAGGGAACATAGCTGTTGTAAATGATGTTTGAGCTGACTCCTGGCTTGTTGTTTGTTCTACACTAGTTGAAGGTATTTCGGTTGTAGATGAAGTCAATTCTGATGTACTTTCTGATGTAGAAAATGGTGAAGATGGAGAGGTGCCTGTTGTGGATAATGGAGTTTCCAGTGTTGAACCACTTTCACTTGTAGATGATTCTAATGTGGTTGTGCTCATAGGGGACATAGCTGTTGTAAATGATGTTGGAGTTGACTGTTGGCTTGTTGTTTGTTCTACACTAGCTGAAGATATTTCTGACGAAGATGAAGTCAATTCAGATGTACTTTCTGCTGTGAAAGATGGTGAAGATGGAGAGGTACCTGTTGTGGATAATAGAGTTTCCAGTGTTGAACCACTTTCACTTGTAGATGATTCTAATGTGGTAGTACTCATAGGGGACATAGCTGTTGTAAATGATGTTTGAGTTGACTGTTGGCTTGTTGTTTGTTCTAAACTGGCTGAAGATATTTCTGTTGTAGATGAAGTCAATTCAGATGTACTTTCTGTTGTAGAAGATGGAGAGGTACCTGCTGTGGATAATAGAGTTTCTAGTGTTGAACCTCTTTCACTTGTAGATGATTCTAAAGTGGTTGTGCTCATAGGGGACATAGCTGTTGTAAATGATGTTTGAGTTGACTCCTGGCTTGTTGTTTGTTCTACACTAGCTGAAGATATTTCTGTCGTAGATGAAGTCAATTCAGATGTACTTTCTGCTGTGAAAGATGGTGAAGATGGAGAGGTACCTGTTGTGGATAATAGAGTTTCCAGTGTTGAACCACTTTCACTTGTAGATGATTCTAATGTGGTAGTACTCATAGGGGACATAGCTGTTGTAAATGATGTTTGAGTTGACTGTTGGCTTGTTGTTTGTTCTAAACTGGCTGAAGATATTTCTGTTGTAGATGAAGTCAATTCAGATGTACTTTCTGTTGTAGAAGATGGAGAGGTACCTGCTGTGGATAATAGAGTTTCTAGTGTTGAACCTCTTTGACTTGTAGATGATTCTAAAGTGGTTGTGCTCATAGGTGACATAGCTGTTGTAAATGATGTTGGAGTTGACTGTTGGCTTGTTGTGTGTTCTACACTAGCTGAAGATATTTCTGTCGTAGATGAAGTCAATTCAGATGTACTTTCTGCTGTGAAAGATGGTGAAGATGGAGAGGTACCTGTTGTGGATAATAGAGTTTCCAGTGTTGAACCACTTTCACTTGTAGATGATTCTAATGTGGTAGTGCTCATAGGGGACATAGCTGTTGTAAATGATGTTTGAGTTGACTGTTGGCTTGTTGTTTGTTCTACACTGGCTGAAGATATTTCGGTTGTAGATGAAGTCAATTCTGATGTACTTTCTGTTGTAGAATTTTGAGAGGTACCTGTTGTGGATAATGGAGTTTCCAGTGTTGAACCACTTTCACTTGTAGATGATTCTAATGTGGTTGTGCTCATAGGGGACATAGCTGTTGTAAATGATGTTTGAGCTGACTCCTGGCTTGTTGTTTGTTCTACACTAGTTGAAGGTATTTCGGTTGTAGATGAAGTCAATTCTGATGTACTTTCTGTTGTAGAAAATGGTGAAGATGGAGAGGTGCCTGTTGTGGATAATGGAGTTTCCAGTGTTGAACCACTTTCACTTGTAGATGATTCTAATGTGGTTGTGCTCATAGGGGACATAGCTGTTGTAAATGATGTTGGAGTTGACTGTTGGCTTGTTGTTTGTTCTACACTAGCTGAAGATATTTCTGACGAAGATGAAGTCAATTCAGATGTACTTTCTGCTGTGAAAGATGGTGAAGATGGAGAGGTACCTGTTGTGGATAATAGAGTTTCCAGTGTTGAACCACTTTCACTTGTAGATGATTCTAATGTGGTAGTACTCATAGGGGACATAGCTGTTGTAAATGATGTTTGAGTTGACTGTTGGCTTGTTGTTTGTTCTAAACTGGCTGAAGATATTTCTGTTGTAGATGAAGTCAATTCAGATGTACTTTCTGTTGTAGAAGATGGAGAGGTACCTGCTGTGGATAATAGAGTTTCTAGTGTTGAACCTCTTTCACTTGTAGATGATTCTAAAGTGGTTGTGCTCATAGGGGACATAGCTGTTGTAAATGATGTTTGAGTTGACTCCTGGCTTGTTGTTTGTTCTACACTAGTTGAGAATATTTCGGTTGTAGATGAAGTCAATTCTGATGTACTTTCTGTTGTAGAAGTTCGAGAAGATGGAGAGGTACCTGTAGTGGATAATGGAGTTTCCAGTGTTGAACCACTTTCACTTGTAGATGATTCTAATATGGTAGTGCTCATAGGGGACATAGCTGTTGTAAATGATGTTTGAGTTGACTGTTGGCTTGTTGTTTGTTCTACACTGGCTGAAGATATTTCGGTTGTAGATGAAGTCGATTCTGATGTACTTTCTTTTGTAGAAGATGGAGAGGTACCTGCTGTGGATAATGGAGTTTCCAGTGTTGAACCTCTTTCACTTGTAGATGATTCTAATATGGTTGTGCTCATAGGGGACATAGCTGTTGTAAATGATGTTGGAGTTGAATGTTGGCTTGTTGTTTGTTCTACGCTAGGTGAAGATGTTTCGGTTGTAGATGAAGTCAATTCAGATGTACTTTCTGTTGTAGAAAATGGTGAAGATGGAGAGGTACCTGTTGTGGATAATGGAGTTTCCAGTGTTGAACCACTTTCACTTGTAGATGATTCTAATGTGGTTGTGCTCATAGGGGACATAGCTGTTGTAAATGATGTTTGAGTTGACTCCTGGCTTGTTGTTTGTTCTACACTAGTTGAAGTTATTTCAGTTTTAGATGAAGTCGATTCTGATGTACTTTCTGTTGTAGAAGATTGAGAGGTACCTGTTGTGGATAATGGAGTTTCCAGTGTTGAACCACTTTCACTTGTAGATGATTCTAATGTGGTTGTGCTCATAGGGGACATAGCTGTTGTAAATGATGTTTGAGTTGACTCCTGGCTTGTTGTTTGTTCTACACTAGTTGAAGTTATTTCGGTTGTAGATGAAGTCAAGTCTGATGTACTCTCTGTTGTAGAAAATGGTGAAGATGGAGAGGTGCCTGTTGTGGATAATGGAGTTTCCAGTGTTGAACCACTTTCACTTGTAGATGATTCTAATGTGGTTGTGCTCATAGGGGACATAGCTGTTGTAAATGATGTTGGAGTTGACTGTTGGCTTGTTGTTTGTTCTACACTAGCTGAAGATATTTCTGACGAAGATGAAGTAAATTCGGATGTACTTTCTGCTGTGAAAGATGGTGAAGATGGAGAGGTACCTGTTGTGGATAATAGAGTTTCCAGTGTTGAACCACTTTCACTTGTAGATGATTCTAATATGGTAGTGCTCATAGGGGACATAGCTGTTGTAAATGATATTTGAGTTGACTGTTGGCTTGTTGTTTGTTCTACACTAGTTGAAGTTATTTCGGTTGTAGATGAAGTCAATTCTGATGTACTTTCTGTTGTAGAATTTTGAGAGGTACCTGTTGTGGATAATGGAGTTTCCAGTGTTGAACCACTTTCACTTGTAGATGATTCTAATGTGGTTGTGCTCATAGGGGACATAGCTGTTGTAAATGATGTTTGAGCTGACTCCTGGCTTGTTGTTTGTTCTACACTAGTTGAAGGTATTTCGGTTGTAGATGAAGTCAATTCTGATGTACTTTCTGTTGTAGAAAATGGTGAAGATGGAGAGGTGCCTGTTGTGGATAATGGAGTTTCCAGTGTTGAACCACTTTCACTTGTAGATGATTCTAATGTGGTTGTGCTCATAGGGGACATAGCTGTTGTAAATGATGTTGGAGTTGACTGTTGGCTTGTTGTTTGTTCTACACTAGCTGAAGATATTTCTGACGAAGATGAAGTCAATTCAGATGTACTTTCTGCTGTGAAAGATGGTGAAGATGGAGAGGTACCTGTTGTGGATAATAGAGTTTCCAGTGTTGAACCACTTTCACTTGTAGATGATTCTAATGTGGTAGTACTCATAGGGGACATAGCTGTTGTAAATGATGTTTGAGTTGACTGTTGGCTTGTTGTTTGTTCTAAACTGGCTGAAGATATTTCTGTTGTAGATGAAGTCAATTCAGATGTACTTTCTGTTGTAGAAGATGGAGAGGTACCTGCTGTGGATAATAGAGTTTCTAGTGTTGAACCTCTTTCACTTGTAGATGATTCTAAAGTGGTTGTGCTCATAGGGGACATAGCTGTTGTAAATGATGTTTGAGTTGACTCCTGGCTTGTTGTTTGTTCTACACTAGTTGAGAATATTTTGGTTGTAGATGAAGTCAATTCTGGTGTACTTTCTGTTGTAGAAGTTCGAGAAGATGGAGAGGTACCTGTAGTGGGTAATGGAGTTTCCAGTGTTGAACCACTTTCACTTGTAGATGATTCTAATATGGTAGTGCTCATAGGGGACATAGCTGTTGTAAATGATGTTTGAGTTGACTGTTGGCTTGTTGTTTGTTCTACACTGGCTGAAGATATTTCGGTTGTAGATGAAGTCGATTCTGATGTACTTTCTTTTGTAGAAGATGGAGAGGTACCTGCTGTGGATAATGGAGTTTCCAGTGTTGAACCTCTTTCACTTGTAGATGATTCTAATATGGTTGTGCTCATAGGGGACATAGCTGTTGTAAATGATGTTGGAGTTGAATGTTGGCTTGTTGTTTGTTCTACGCTAGGTGAAGATGTTTCGGTTGTAGATGAAGTCAATTCAGATGTACTTTCTGTTGTAGAAAATGGTGAAGATGGAGAGGTACCTGTTGTGGATAATGGAGTTTCCAGTGTTGAACCACTTTCACTTGTAGATGATTCTAATGTGGTTGTGCTCATAGGGGACATAGCTGTTGTAAATGATGTTTGAGTTGACTCCTGGCTTGTTGTTTGTTCTACACTAGTTGGAGTTATTTCAGTTGTAGATGAAGTCGATTCTGATGTACTTTCTGTTGTAGAAGATTGAGAGGTACCTGTTGTGGATAATGGAGTTTCCAGTGTTGAACCACTTTCACTTGTAGATGATTCTAATGTGGTTGTGCTCATAGGGGACATAGCTGTTGTAAATGATGTTTGAGTTGACTCCTGGCTTGTTGTTTGTTCTACACTAGTTGAAGTTATTTCGGTTGTAGATGAAGTCAAGTCTGATGTACTCTCTGCTGTAGAAAATGGTGAAGATGGAGAGGTGCCTGTTGTGGATAATGGAGTTTCCAGTGTTGAACCACTTTCACTTGTAGATGATTCTAATGTGGTTGTGCTCATAGGGGACATAGCTGTTGTAAATGATGTTGGAGTTGACTGTTGGCTTGTTGTTTGTTCTACACTAGCTGAAGATATTTCTGACGAAGATGAAGTAAATTCGGATGTACTTTCTGCTGTGAAAGACGGTGAAGATGGAGAGGTACCTGCTGTGGATAATAGAGTTTCCAGTGTTGAACCACTTTCACTTGTAGATGATTCTAATATGGTAGTGCTCATAGGGGACATAGCTGTTGTAAATGATGTTTGAGTTGACTGTTGGCTTGTTGTTTGTTCTACACTGGCTGAAGATATTTCGGTTGTAGATGAAGTCAATTCTGATGTACTTTCTGTTGTAGAATTTTGAGAGGTACCTGTTGTGGATAATGGAGTTTCCAGTGTTGAACCACTTTCACTTGTAGATGATTCTAATGTGGTTGTGCTCATAGGGGACATAGCTGTTGTAAATGATGTTGGAGTTGACTGTTGGCTTGTTGTTTGTTCTACACTAGCTGAAGATATTTCTGACGAAGATGAAGTCAATTCAGATGTACTTTCTGCTGTGAAAGATGGTGAAGATGGAGAGGTACCTGTTGTGGATAATAGAGTTTCCAGTGTTGAACCACTTTCACTTGTAGATGATTCTAATGTGGTAGTACTCATAGGGGACATAGCTGTTGTAAATGATGTTTGAGTTGACTGTTGGCTTGTTGTTTGTTCTAAACTGGCTGAAGATATTTCTGTTGTAGATGAAGTCAATTCAGATGTACTTTCTGTTGTAGAAGATGGAGAGGTACCTGCTGTGGATAATAGAGTTTCTAGTGTTGAACCTCTTTCACTTGTAGATGATTCTAAAGTGGTTGTGCTCATAGGGGACATAGCTGTTGTAAATGATGTTTGAGTTGACTCCTGGCTTGTTGTTTGTTCTACACTAGTTGAGAATATTTCGGTTGTAGATGAAGTCAATTCTGATGTACTTTCTGTTGTAGAAGTTCGAGAAGATGGAGAGGTACCTGTAGTGGATAATGGAGTTTCCAGTGTTGAACCACTTTCACTTGTAGATGATTCTAATATGGTAGTGCTCATAGGGGACATAGCAGTTGTAAATGATGTTTGAGTTGACTGTTGGCTTGTTGTTTGTTCTACACTGGCTGAAGATATTTCGGTTGTAGATGAAGTCGATTCTGATGTACTTTCTTTTGTAGAAGATGGAGAGGTACCTGCTGTGGATAATGGAGTTTCCAGTGTTGAACCTCTTTCACTTGTAGATGATTCTAATATGGTTGTGCTCATAGGGGACATAGCTGTTGTAAATGATGTTGGAGTTGAATGTTGGCTTGTTGTTTGTTCTACGCTAGGTGAAGATGTTTCGGTTGTAGATGAAGTCAATTCAGATGTACTTTCTGTTGTAGAAAATGGTGAAGATGGAGAGGTACCTGTTGTGGATAATGGAGTTTCCAGTGTTGAACCACTTTCACTTGTAGATGATTCTAATGTGGTTGTGCTCATAGGGGACATAGCTGTTGTAAATGATGTTTGAGTTGACTCCTGGCTTGTTGTTTGTTCTACACTAGTTGAAGTTATTTCAGTTGTAGATGAAGTCGATTCTGATGTACTTTCTGTTGTAGAAGATTGAGAGGTACCTGTTGTGGATAATGGAGTTTCCAGTGTTGAACCACTTTCACTTGTAGATGATTCTAATGTGGTTGTGCTCATAGGGGACATAGCTGTTGTAAATGATGTTTGAGTTGACTCCTGGCTTGTTGTTTGTTCTACACTAGTTGAAGTTATTTCGGTTGTAGATGAAGTCAAGTCTGATGTACTCTCTGTTGTAGAAAATGGTGAAGATGGAGAGGTGCCTGTTGTGGATAATGGAGTTTCCAGTGTTGAACCACTTTCACTTGTAGATGATTCTAATGTGGTTGTGCTCATAGGGGACATAGCTGTTGTAAATGATGTTGGAGTTGACTGTTGGCTTGTTGTTTGTTCTACACTAGCTGAAGATATTTCTGACGAAGATGAAGTCAATTCAGATGTACTTTCTGCTGTGAAAGATGGTGAAGATGGAGAGGTACCTGTTGTGGATAATAGAGTTTCCAGTGTTGAACCACTTTCACTTGTAGATGATTCTAATGTGGTAGTACTCATAGGGGACATAGCTGTTGTAAATGATGTTTGAGTTGACTGTTGGCTTGTTGTTTGTTCTAAACTGGCTGAAGATATTTCTGTTGTAGATGAAGTCAATTCAGATGTACTTTCTGTTGTAGAAGATGGAGAGGTACCTGCTGTGGATAATAGAGTTTCTAGTGTTGAACCTCTTTCACTTGTAGATGATTCTAAAGTGGTTGTGCTCATAGGTGACATAGCTGTTGTAAATGATGTTGGAGTTGACTGTTGGCTTGTTGTGTGTTCTACACTAGCTGAAGATATTTCTGTTGTAGATGAAGTCAATTCAGATGTACTTTCTGTTGTAGAAGTTCGAGAAGATGGAGAGGTACCTGTAGTGGATAATGGAGTTTCCAGTGTTGAACCACTTTCACTTGTAGATGATTCTAATATGGTAGTGCTCATAGGGGACATAGCTGTTGTAAATGATGTTTGAGTTGACCTTTGGCTTGTTGTTTGTTCTACACTGGCTGAAGATATTTCGGTTGTAGATGAAGTCGATTCTGATGTACTTTCTTTTGTAGAAGATGGAGAGGTACCTGCTGTGGATAATGGAGTTTCCAGTGTTGAACCTCTTTCACTTGTAGATGATTCTAATATGGTTGTGCTCATAGGGGACATAGCTGTTGTAAATGATGTTGGAGTTGAATGTTGGCTTGTTGTTTGTTCTACGCTAGGTGAAGATGTTTCGGTTGTAGATGAAGTCAATTCAGATGTACTTTCTGTTGTAGAAAATGGTGAAGATGGAGAGGTACCTGTTGTGGATAATGGAGTTTCCAGTGTTGAACCACTTTCACTTGTAGATGATTCTAATGTGGTTGTGCTCATAGGGGACATAGCTGTTGTAAATGATGTTTGAGTTGACTCCTGGCTTGTTGTTTGTTCTACACTAGTTGAAGTTATTTCAGTTGTAGATGAAGTCGATTCTGATGTACTTTCTGTTGTAGAAGATTGAGAGGTACCTGTTGTGGATAATGGAGTTTCCAGTGTTGAACCACTTTCACTTGTAGATGATTCTAATGTGGTTGTGCTCATAGGGGACATAGCTGTTGTAAATGATGTTTGAGTTGACTCCTGGCTTGTTGTTTGTTCTACACTAGTTGAAGTTATTTCGGTTGTAGATGAAGTCAAGTCTGATGTACTCTCTGTTGTAGAAAATGGTGAAGATGGAGAGGTGCCTGTTGTGGATAATGGAGTTTCCAGTGTTGAACCACTTTCACTTGTAGATGATTCTAATGTGGTTGTGCTCATAGGGGACATAGCTGTTGTAAATGATGTTGGAGTTGACTGTTGGCTTGTTGTTTGTTCTACACTAGCTGAAGATATTTCTGACGAAGATGAAGTAAATTCGGATGTACTTTCTGCTGTGAAAGATGGTGAAGATGGAGAGGTACCTGTTGTGGATAATAGAGTTTCCAGTGTTGAACCACTTTCACTTGTAGATGATTCTAATATGGTAGTGCTCATAGGGGACATAGCTGTTGTAAATGATATTTGAGTTGACTGTTGGCTTGTTGTTTGTTCTACACTAGTTGAAGTTATTTCGGTTGTAGATGAAGTCGATTCTGATGTACTTTCTGTTGTAGAAAATTGAGAGGTACCTGTTGTGGATAATGGAGTTTCCAGTGTTGAACCACTTTCACTTGTAGATGATTCTAATGTGGTTGTGCTCATAGGGGACATAGCTGTTGTAAATGATGTTTGAGTTGACTCCTGGCTTGTTGTTTGTTCTACACTAGTTGAAGTTATTTCGGTTGTAGATGAAGTCAAGTCTGATGTACTTTCTGTTGTAGAAAATGGTGAAGATGGAGAGGTACCTGTTGTGGATAATGGAGTTTCCAGTGTTGAACCACTTTCACTTGTAGATGATTCTAATGTGGTTGTGCTCATAGGGGACATAGCTGTTGTAAATGATGTTGGAGTTGACTGTTGGCTTGTTGTTTGTTCTACACTAGCTGAAGATATTTCTGACGAAGATGAAGTAAATTCGGATGTACTTTCTGCTGTGAAAGACGGTGAAGATGGAGAGGTACCTGCTGTGGATAATAGAGTTTCCAGTGTTGAACCACTTTCACTTGTAGATGATTCTAATATGGTAGTGCTCATAGGGGACATAGCTGTTGTAAATGATGTTTGAGTTGACTGTTGGCTTGTTGTTTGTTCTACACTGGCTGAAGATATTTCGGTTGTAGATGAAGTCAATTCTGATGTACTTTCTGTTGTAGAATTTTGAGAGGTACCTGTTGTGGATAATGGAGTTTCCAGTGTTGAACCACTTTCACTTGTAGATGATTCTAATGTGGTTGTGCTCATAGGGGACATAGCTGTTGTAAATGATGTTGGAGTTGACTGTTGGCTTGTTGTTTGTTCTACACTAGCTGAAGATATTTCTGACGAAGATGAAGTCAATTCAGATGTACTTTCTGCTGTGAAAGATGGTGAAGATGGAGAGGTACCTGCTGTGGATAATAGAGTTTCCAGTGTTGAACCACTTTCACTTGTAGATGATTCTAATGTGGTAGTACTCATAGGGGACATAGCTGTTGTAAATGATGTTTGAGTTGACTGTTGGCTTGTTGTTTGTTCTAAACTGGCTGAAGATATTTCTGTTGTAGATGAAGTCAATTCAGATGTACTTTCTGTTGTAGAAGATGGAGAGGTACCTGCTGTGGATAATAGAGTTTCTAGTGTTGAACCTCTTTCACTTGTAGATGATTCTAAAGTGGTTGTGCTCATAGGGGACATAGCTGTTGTAAATGATGTTTGAGTTGACTCCTGGCTTGTTGTTTGTTCTACACTAGTTGAGAATATTTCGGTTGTAGATGAAGTCAATTCTGATGTACTTTCTGTTGTAGAAGTTCGAGAAGATGGAGAGGTACCTGTAGTGGATAATGGAGTTTCCAGTGTTGAACCACTTTCACTTGTAGATGATTCTAATATGGTAGTGCTCATAGGGGACATAGCAGTTGTAAATGATGTTTGAGTTGACTGTTGGCTTGTTGTTTGTTCTACACTGGCTGAAGATATTTCGGTTGTAGATGAAGTCGATTCTGATGTACTTTCTTTTGTAGAAGATGGAGAGGTACCTGCTGTGGATAATGGAGTTTCCAGTGTTGAACCTCTTTCACTTGTAGATGATTCTAATATGGTTGTGCTCATAGGGGACATAGCTGTTGTAAATGATGTTGGAGTTGAATGTTGGCTTGTTGTTTGTTCTACGCTAGGTGAAGATGTTTCGGTTGTAGATGAAGTCAATTCAGATGTACTTTCTGTTGTAGAAAATGGTGAAGATGGAGAGGTACCTGTTGTGGATAATGGAGTTTCCAGTGTTGAACCACTTTCACTTGTAGATGATTCTAATGTGGTTGTGCTCATAGGGGACATAGCTGTTGTAAATGATGTTTGAGTTGACTCCTGGCTTGTTGTTTGTTCTACACTAGTTGAAGTTATTTCAGTTGTAGATGAAGTCGATTCTGATGTACTTTCTGTTGTAGAAGATTGAGAGGTACCTGTTGTGGATAATGGAGTTTCCAGTGTTGAACCACTTTCACTTGTAGATGATTCTAATGTGGTTGTGCTCATAGGGGACATAGCTGTTGTAAATGATGTTTGAGTTGACTCCTGGCTTGTTGTTTGTTCTACACTAGTTGAAGTTATTTCGGTTGTAGATGAAGTCAAGTCTGATGTACTCTCTGTTGTAGAAAATGGTGAAGATGGAGAGGTGCCTGTTGTGGATAATGGAGTTTCCAGTGTTGAACCACTTTCACTTGTAGATGATTCTAATGTGGTTGTGCTCATAGGGGACAAAGCTGTTGTAAATGATGTTGGAGTTGACTGTTGGCTTGTTGTTTGTTCTACACTAGCTGAAGATATTTCTGACGAAGATGAAGTCAATTCAGATGTACTTTCTGCTGTGAAAGATGGTGAAGATGGAGAGGTACCTGTTGTGGATAATAGAGTTTCCAGTGTTGAACCACTTTCACTTGTAGATGATTCTAATGTGGTAGTACTCATAGGGGACATAGCTGTTGTAAATGATGTTTGAGTTGACTGTTGGCTTGTTGTTTGTTCTAAACTGGCTGAAGATATTTCTGTTGTAGATGAAGTCAATTCAGATGTACTTTCTGTTGTAGAAGATGGAGAGGTACCTGCTGTGGATAATAGAGTTTCTAGTGTTGAACCTCTTTCACTTGTAGATGATTCTAAAGTGGTTGTGCTCATAGGTGACATAGCTGTTGTAAATGATGTTGGAGTTGACTGTTGGCTTGTTGTGTGTTCTACACTAGCTGAAGATATTTCTGTCGTAGATGAAGTCAATTCAGATGTACTTTCTGCTGTGAAAGATGGTGAAGATATAGAGGTACCTGTTGTGGATAATAGAGTTTCCAGTGTTGAACCACTTTCACTTGTAGATGATTCTAATGTGGTAGTGCTCATAGGGGACATAGCTGTTGTAAATGATGTTTGAGTTGACTGTTGGCTTGTTGTTTGTTCTACACTAGTTGAAGGTATTTCGGTTGTAGATGAAGTCAATTCTGATGTACTTTCTGTTGTAGAAAATGGTGAAGATGGAGAGGTACCTGTTGTGGATAATGGAGTTTCCAGTGTTGAACCACTTTCACTTGTAGATGATTCTAATGTGGTTGTGCTCATAGGGGACATAGTTGTAAATGTTGAGTAAGCTGTCATTGTAGATTCTTTTTCTGTGCTAGAAGTTTCTGGAGTGGTTTGTGTCTGCGTGCTTGTTGTTTGTTCTATACCAGTTGAGAATATTTCGGTTGTAGATGAAGTCAATTCTGATGTACTTTCTGTTGTAGAAGTTCGAGAAGATGGAGAGGTACCTGTAGTGGATAATGGAGTTTCCAGTGTTGAACCACTTTCACTTGTAGATGATTCTAATATGGTAGTGCTCATAGGGGACATAGCTGTTGTAAATGATGTTTGAGTTGACTGTTGGCTTGTTGTTTGTTCTACACTGGGTGAAGATATTTCGGTTGTAGATGAAGTCGATTCTGATGTACTTTCTGTTGTAGAATTTTGAGAGGTACCTGTTGTGGATAATGGAGTTTCCAGTGTTGAACCACTTTCACTTGTAAATGATTCTAATGTGGTTGTGCTCATAGGGGACATAGCTGTTGTAAATGATGTTTGAGCTGACTCCTGGCTTGTTGTTTGTTCTACACTAGTTGAAGGTATTTCGGTTGTAGATGAAGTCAATTCTGATGTACTTTCTGTTGTAGAAAATGGTGAAGATGGAGAGGTGCCTGTTGTGGATAATGGAGTTTCCAGTGTTGAACCACTTTCACTTGTAGATGATTCTAATGTGGTTGTGCTCATTGGGGACATAGCTGTTGTAAATGATGTTGGATTTGACTGTTGGCTTGTTGTTTGTTCTACACTAGCTGAAGATATTTCTGTCGTAGATGAAGTCAATTCAGATGTACTTTCCGCTGTGAAAGATGGTGAAGATGGAGAGGTACCTGTTGTGGATAATAGAGTTTCCAGTGTTGAACCACTTTCACTTGTAGATGATTCTAATATGGTAGTGCTCATAGGGGACATAGCTGTTGTAAATGATGTTTGAGTTGACTGTTGGCTTGTTGTTTGTTCTACACTGGCTGAAGATATTTCGGTTGTAGATGAAGTCGATTCTGATGTACTTTCTGTTGTAGAAGATTGAGAGGTACCTGTTGTGGATAATGGAGTTTCCAGTGTTGAACCACTTTCACTTGTAGATGATTCTAATGTGGTTGTGCTCATAGGGGACATAGCTGTTGTAAATGATGTTTGAGTTGTCTCCTGGCTTGATGTTTGTTCTACACTAGTTGAAGTTATTTTGGTTGTAGATGAAGTCAAGTCTGGTGTACTTTCTGTTGTAGAAGATGGAGAGGTACCTGTTGTGGATAATGGAGTTTCCAGTGTTGAACCACTTTCACTTGTAGATGATTCTAATGTGGTTGTGCTCATAGGGGACATAGCTGTTGTAAATGATGTTGGAGTTGACTGTTGGCTTGTTGTTTGTTCTAAGCTAGCTGAAGATATTTCTGTTGTAGATGAAGTCAATTCAGATGTACGTTCTTTTGTAGAAGATGGAGAGGTACCTGCTGTGGATAATAGAGTTTCCAGTGTTGAACCACTTTCACTTGTAGATGATTCTAATGTGGTTGTGCTCATTGGGGACATAGCTGTTGTAAATGATGTTGGAGTTGACTGTTGGCTTGTTGTTTGTTCTACACTAGCTGAAGATATTTCTGTCGTAGATGAAGTCAATTCAGATGTACTTTCTGCTGTGATAGATGGTGAAGATGGAGAGGTACCTGTTGTAGATAATAGAGTTTCCAGTGTTGAACCACTTTCACTTGTAGATGATTCTAATGTGGTAGTGCTCATAGGGGACATAGCTGTTGTAAATGATGTTTGAGTTGACTGTTGGCTTGTTGTTTGTTCTACACTGGCTGAAGATATTTCGGTTGTAGATGAAGTCGATTCTGATGTACTTTCTGTTGTAGAAGATGGAGAGGTACCTGTTGTGGATAATGATGTTTGAGTTGAATGTTGGCTTGTTGTTTGTTCTACACTGGCTGAAGATATTTCGGTTGTAGACGAAGTCGATTCTGATGTACTTTTTGTTGTAGAAGATGGAGAGGTACCTGTTGTGGATAATGGAGTTTCCAGTGTTGAACCACTTTCACTTGTAGATGATTCTAATGTGCTAGTGCTCATAGGGGACATAGCTGTTGTAAAAGATGTTTGAGTTGACTGTTGGCTTGTTGTTTGTTCTACACTACTTGAAGGTATTTCGGTTGTAGATGAAGTCAATTCTGATGTACTTTCTGTTGTAGAAAAGGGTGAAGATGGAGAGGTACCTGTTGTGGATAATGGAGTTTCCAGTGTTGAACCACTTTCATTTGTAGATGATTCTAATGTGGTTGTGCTCATAGGGGACATAGCTGTTGTAAATGATGTTTGAGTTGACTCCTGGCTTGTTGTTTGTTCTACACTAGTTGAAGTTATTTTGGTTGTAGATGAAGTCGATTCTGATGTACTTTCTGTTGTAGAAGATTGAGAGTTACCTGTTGTGGATAATGGAGTTTCCAGTGTTGAACCACTTTCACTTGTAGATGATTCTAATGTGGTTGTGCTCATAGGGGACATAGCTGTTGTAAATGATGTTTGAGTTGACTCCTGGCTTGTTTTTTGTTCTACACTAGTTGAAGTTATTTCGGTTGTAGATGAAGTCAAGTCTGATGTACTTTCTGTTGTAGAAAATGGTGAAGATGGAGAGGTACCTGTTGTGGATAATGGAGTTTCCAGTGTTGAACCACTTTCACTTGTAGATGATTCTAAAGTGGTTGTGCTCATAGGGGACATAGCTGTTGTAAATGATGTTGGAGTTGACTGTTGTCTTGTTGTTTGTTCTACACTAGCTGAAGATATTTCTGTCGTAGATGAAGTCAATTCAGAAGTACTTTCTGCTGTGAAAGATGGTGAAGATGGAGAGGTACCTGTTGTGGATAATAGAGTTTCCAGTGTTGAAACACTTTCACTTGTAGATGATTCTAATGTGGTAGTGCTCATAGGGGACATAGCTGTTGTAAATGATGTTTGAGTTGACTGTTGGCTTGTTGTTTGTTCTACACTGGCTGAAGATATTTCGGTTGTAGATGAAGTCGATTCTGATGTACTTTCTGTTGTAGAAGATGGAGAGGTACCTGTTGTGGATAATGGAGTTTCCAGTGTTGAACCACTTTCACTTGTAGATGATTCTAATGTGGTAGTGCTCATAGGGGACATAGCTGTTGTAAAAGATGTTTGAGTTGACTGTTGGCTTGTTGTTTGTTCTACACTACTTGAAGGTATTTCGGTTGTAGATGAAGTCAATTCTGATGTACTTTCTGTTGTAGAAAATGGTGAAGATGGAGAGGTACCTGTTGTGGATAATGGAGTTTCCAGTGTTGAACCACTTTCATTTGTAGATGATTCTAATGTGGTTGTGCTCATAGGGGACATAGCTGTTGTAAATGATGTTTGTGTTGACTCCTGGCTTGTTGTTTGTTCTACACTAGTTGAAGTTATTTCGGTTGTAGATGAAGTCGATTCTGATGTACTTTCTGTTGTAGAAAATTGAGAGTTACCTGTTGTGGATAATGGAGTTTCCAGTGTTGAACCACTTTCACTTGTAGATGATTCTAATGTGGTTGTGCTCATGGGGGACATAGCTGTTGTAAATGATGTTTGAGTTGACTCCTGGCTTGTTGTTTGTTCTACACTAGTTGAAGTTATTTCGGTTGTAGATGAAGTCAAGTCTGATGTACTTTCTGTTGTAGAAAATGGTGAAGATGGAGAGGTACCTGTTGTGGATAATGGAGTTTCCAGTGTTGAACCACTTTCACTTGTAGATGATTCTAATGTGGTTGTGCTCATAGGGGACATAGCTGTTGTAAATGATGTTGGAGTTGACTGTTGGCTTGTTGTTTGTTCTACGCTAGCTGAAGATATTTCTGTTGTAGATGAAGTCAATTCAGATGTACTTTCTTTTGTAGAAGATGGAGAGGTACCTGCTGTGGATAATGGAGTTTCCAGTGTTGAACCTCGTTCACTTGTAGATGATTCTAATGTGGTTGTGCTCATAGGGGACATAGCTGTTGTAAATGATGTTTGAGTTGACTGTTGGCTTGTTGTTTGTTCTACACTGGCTGAAGATATTTCGGTTGTAGATGAAGTCGATTCTGATGTACTTTCTGTTTTAGAAGATGGAGAGGTACCTGTTGTGGATAATGGAGTTTCCAGTGTTGAACCACTTTCACTTGTAGATGATTCTAATGTGGTAGTGCTCATAGGGGACATAGCTGTTGTAAAAGATGTTTGAGTTGACTGTTGGCTTGTTGTTTGTTCTACACTACTTGAAGGTATTTCGGTTGTAGATGAAGTCAATTCTGATGTACTTTCTGTTGTAGAAAATGGTGAAGATGGAGAGGTACCTGTTGTGGATAATGGAGTTTCCAGTGTTGAACCACTTTCACTTGTAGATGATTCTAATGTGGTTGTGCTCATAGGGGACATAGCTGTTGTAAATGATGTTTGAGTTGACTCCTGGCTTGTTGTTTGTTCTACACTAGTTGAAGTTATTTCGGTTGTAGATGAAGTCAAGTCTGATGTACTTTCTGTTGACTGTTGGCTTGTTGTTTGTTCTACGCTAGCTGAAGATATTTCTGTTGTAGATGAAGTCAATTCAGATGTATTTTCTGTTGTAGAAGATGGAGAGGTACCTGCTGTGGATAATAGAGTTCCCAGTGTTGAACCTGTTAATGAAGATGATTATTTGCAATTACTCTGTCAAGATTGATGTCTGTTTTGCTTTGTAGTACTTTTATGTAACCCAAATAGTAATGCTGCATGAAAATGTATTGGAAATTATATACAAAAATTAATACCAATTATGCATGTATACTTGACCTTATAAAAGTAGTAGATGTTTATATTAAGTAACTTAGAGTAGAGCATGTATGTATTAGATAAGAATTGCTTTTAAGAAAAAATTAATGCTGTAGATAAGGTATATTTTACAGACGAAGATACGGAGAACCAAGAGAAAAAGAGCTAAGAAGAGAGAGGGCAGGCTACGTCGGAAACACCTTAAAAGGGTCATGGAAGAATTGGCAGCTCTCCAGTTGATGACAACAGAAGAGAGTTTGACTTCGGCAGTGAACTGTTTGAGTATAAAAGACTGATGAGAAGACTGGACAAGCAGATACTGATTCAGCGGTATCTCTCGACGCAAGAAAACCAGCTGATTGTACCTTTGATTTATACCTTGCTTTATATTGTAACTTTGCTATTAGTTTTTGTTTAACTTTTATTTTTGGAATATTAATAAATAAATATTATACTAATTGCAAGCAATTGTCTACCAGTTTTGTTGTTAATAAACCTTGAGCAAGAACTAAACCACAGAGGAGTCTTCTGAACAAGTTGTAAGTACCATTTGAATGCTTATGATTTAGGTCAGATTTGACTTGCTCTACCTAACCTGAGGATAATAAATAATAAGGTTAAAGGTGTAAGGTTAAAGCACACACCGTAAAACATGGCGCCCAACGTGGGGCTTTAATTGTTCAATTACTGGCCAGAATTGAACAGTTAAGCGCCTGCTAAATAGCGTGTGCGTGGATATGCTTAAGGATAAGAAGGAACGATAAATCACCAAATAAAAGGCGACTAGAGAAACATAGTCAGGAAGAGATAATCTAGAAAAGATTATTTAAAGAAAACCCAGAAAGGGTTAAATGTGCACATAAGAAATAAGGTAAAGAGTTACCAAAGAGGCTAAGCTATGGCAGCAAAAGCCCAGAAAAAATCCAGCAATATTTTTATACAAGCATATACATGGGGTGATTCTCGTGTACTAGGATGGCAAAAGATAGCCATACAGGCAGAGACATCAGTCCAAGAGATGGAACCAGGGGAAATACTCCTGTGGCTTCCGTCCAAAGAAGGACTGAAAGCAGGAAAATTTGAGGAAAGTGAAGTAGGTCTAGCAGTATTGCAATGGATGCAAGAATTAGGGAAAAAATCAAAACTGTAAAATACAATTACAGTGTAAAACCCCAGAAGCGGAAAATATAATAAAAACTATTAGCAAACGAGATGAAAGCAAAATAGAGATTTTTGATATGGTAGGTAAAGCTCTAAAAAGAGAAAAAGGAGCAATACCAGACATGGAAAAAGTCAAGAAATATCAGCTTGGTGTGAATGACTTTGAACAAACGGAAGAAATCCGCTTGACAATACCGGTAAATGAAGAAGATGACCGGGAAAGTGTTGTTACAATTGCCAATCAATACACACCTACCCCAGAATCATACTAGCTAGAGATAGGCAGAATAAGACTGCTTATTAGAGACAGTTTAATTGAGAGAACAGCAGGGGGTGTTGTAATATTAAATGGAAATAAACAAATGACAGCTGGATCTGGAACAGCAGGTGCAATTTTTAGTAAACTAGGTATTCAAGCAATACAGGAGATAGAAAATATGAGAGCTATACTGGGACCCCAAAATGCGGCAACAGTGAGAGTAACCACTGGGCTTCCTCAGTGGAGTTACGTGACGCATACGGTAATGACAGATTGCAGGGAAGAGCTGTGTAGTGCGGAACGCTCCTGGCTGGAAGCCAGGACAATAACAGCAGCAGTAATAAGAGAAACACTAAATAGAAAAGAAAATCGAATACATATGACTTTGATGGGAACCGGGCAGTTTAAACATCCAGTAACGTCAGTAATAGAAGGAATAATATCGGGAATTACAGATATGTCTCAAGAAGGTCAGTTAACCATAAATTTGTTAATGACTAATATAAATCAAGAAGAACTAGAAAATATTCTTGAGAAAAGGGAGGAGGAGAACCAGCCAGGACCCTCTCAGCCATCGGCTCCTCAATGGAATGTACCTGTAGGGGTTAGAGAAGTACAACAGGGTGAGACAGATTCCGAAGTTGAATCTGAAGTGTCGGAGTTTGCATACGACTCAGACATATCAGACTCTTCATTATACTGGGTAGATAGTGAAAGCAGCGAAACAGAAAATATTACCAAAGAAACTAGGCTGCGGAATAAGAGAGGAAAACAGATTGAGTCAAAACGAGTGTCACACCGAATAGAAAATGACTGGCCTGAAGTTAGTGTAAGAGGGACTAAATACAAAAATCCTACCAGTGAGAAACGAGGTAGAACATTGACAAAAAACTGGGACCGGAAAATTGTCAAACATAGAAGCTTGACTTACGGAAAAATGAGGTCAGCAAGCCGCTCCCCGTCTGCCCAGAGAATCGCTCGGACAGAAGGATGGTCTAAAACAGGGAAGCAAACATTGTTTCAAGAAGGATATGAATATAATAGGAAAATAGTTAAAGAACTAGACCAAGTGGTTATGTCACTGAAATCGGAAATTAAAAGTCTGCAAAGAGAGATGGAAAAATTAAAAACTAGGAAAACAATAAAAAGAAATGAAAGGTCTAAGGAGGCGGAAGACTGGGAGAGAGAAGTTACAGAGCCTAGAAAAACAGTTAGAATTAGACCAGCAACTCCTGGATTTACAACTCCGTCCACACAATTAGGATTTATACCTCATCAAGAGGTTGAGGAAAATCAGACTAGCGTACAAGCAAAGCTGCTGGAATTACAGTTTACAGAAGCAGTAAGGAAGCAAGTAGGAAATAAAAAATTGCATGAAGACCCGAGTGCATATGCAGACCGGATAATGAAAGCAGCAGAAAACGCACAACTGAGTCGGGATGCCGCTACGAGGCTTGTGCAAACCTGTACTGGTCATCCTATCTCAGCTGAAGCATTAGGGAAAATGAGGAATCTAACAGGTATGGAAGATAAATTTAAAGAATGGGAAAAAAACCCTTATTAATGCCCAAAAAGAGCAAATTCCTTTATTAGGAATTTGGTTATCTATTGAACAGGAGATTCCTAATGCTGAAAAAATTCCACTATTAAGACAAGTAGGTAGGAGAATTCCAGGCGGACATGGGCTGGTTACCTTGTTAAACAATGCGACCAGGGAAAAGATACAAGAAAAATTAGCTGAATATGATCTTAGTTCTAGGCACGTAAAAGCAATAAAGCAAATGTCGCCGCAAAATAAACAAAATCAAGGACTACAGATCAAAAAGAAATTTAAAAATAATAGATTTCAGCTAAATAAGCATGAGGGGTTTAAAAAGAATGACGCAGGATTCCAGAGCGAAACGTATGTATTTCCAGAGGAAAATACATACGTTTTCTGGAAATAGGCAGATTTTTAACACCGCAAGGAAAGTAATACACGAAAAACCAACGGGAAAAAGGAGCTTGGGAACTCCACGAAAGACAGGCTTTATTCCAGCAGAAAAGTGGGAAGATATGACTCCCGCAGAAAGAGTTAAAGTAATAGAAGACCGTAAGAACAAAACAGAAAACTCAACAAAAAAAAATCGGAGTAATAAGGTAATTAAGAAGACAGAGAAAAATTCTCAACCTAAAAAGGAGAGAATAGACAAAGCTGTTAAGAAGGAGAGGATTGACTCTGACACAGAATGAAGTTTAGCCGGTCAGCTGAAAAAGAGACTTTGTAGCCCCAGAGTAAAGGAGGAAAATGAAAATGTATATATTGATATTCAGGGAACAAATTATTTAATTGATACGGGGGCTGAAATCTCAATTTCAGCTGAGCCATTAGAAGAAAACGGTACAATTCATGTACAAACATATGACGGACAAGTAAAAATGGAAAAGACAGGGGAAAGATATGGAATTGCTATGATTAAAGGTTCTGAAAATGTATTAGCCGCAAAAGACCTGAAAAAGATTTTAAGATTGAAAGAGGTGAATTATGAGCAAGAATTATAAAGAATAGAAACAGAAATGAAGGGTTCACAGTGGGCAAAGAAGCAGTTAATGTCAGAATTAAGGAAAACCCCATATGGGAGAAGTAAAAATGACTGCGGGAAAGTAAGTGATAAATTTGCACATGTTATTGAGGGAGGAATCCATAAACCCCAAAGACAATACCCGATTAATAAAAAAGGAATAGCAGAACTAATACAAACAATACTAGAGTTAGAGGAGCAAGGAATTATTAGGGAGGTAAAGGGAGCCATTACCAATAGCCCAATACAGTTAGTGCCAAACCTGATAAAACATTTAGATTGGTCACGAATTTTAAAGCTTTAAATAGAGTAACGAAGCCGGATAGGCGTTATTTGATTAATGCACGAGACACAGTTGAAAAAATAAGAGAAGGTCGATTTTTCTCATAAATCGATTTATCGAATGGGTTTTGGTCCATACCTCTAGCAAAGGAAAGTCAAGAAAAAACTGCATTTACTGTGAACAATAAACATTATGTTTATCAAAGATTACCGCAAGGCTATTCAAATTCCTCAGTAGTATTTCAAGCATTTATGCAAGAAATTCTGAAAGATTTAGAGATTGAAATCTACATCGACGATGTGTTGATAGTTTCTAACGAAGAAGAAGAACACGTAAAAACTGTGAAAGAAGTATTGAAACGACTTGCGGAAGCAGGTTTGAGAATAAATATAAAAAAGACCCAACTAATGACTAATATGGTTGAATTTTTGGGTTTTGGGATTTCTGCAGGAAATCGAGGGGTTACTCAGTCTATGAAAGACCGAGTAAACCAACTTGAGACACCGAAAACAGTTAGACAAGTCCAGCAAACAATGGGATTAATGGGATATGTAAGAGACTTAATCCCTCGCTTTAGCCAAATGGCAAAACCCATCCATAAAACCATAAAAGGTGGACGTTTAAATTGGACCGAACAAGCAGAGGAAGCTTTGCACGAACTAAAAGCAGCTATTTTAAATTCAGGACAGATGGAAGGAAGAGATGATGAGAAAAATTTAGAAGCTGATTTGGAAACAGACGAGATAGGTTATGAATTAATAGTGAGGAATGAAAAAAGTAACATACCTATTAGGTCTGGAAGTTGGGAAAATCCAGAAAGTAAATTCACTTGTGTTGAAAAGCAGCTTGCAGCTCTTAGCAAAAGATACTCTGAGTTGAAAGGACTGGCACGGGGCCAGAAAATAATTATTAACACAAAAACAGCAGTATTGGCTCATCTTTCCAAAAATAAAGTTAAAGATGCTCGTGCGCAAAATATTAGATGGCAGCGATGGGAAAGTATGCTCCTAGATCCAGATTTAATAATTAGGCATAAGGAGTTAAAAAAATGTCAGAAAAAGAAAGTGGACTTATATAAAAACACAGTAGTTTACACTGATGGTTCTAAAACGACCACAGACAAAGAGGCTCACTGGGCTTTCATTGTGAAGCAAGGCAATAAGGTCAGGATGTCAGAAAAGGGAGTCACGCAAGGTACGGCTCAGTACGCTGAGTTAATGGGGGTTGCAAAAGCACTCCAAACACTGAGAAACCTTGGAATTTCACAGGCTATAATAGTTACGGATAGCAATTATGTTGCAACAGGAATAAATGAAAATTTACAAACTTGGAAAGAAAATGGTTATACCAAATCGAAACGCAAGCCAATTGAACACGCAACACTATGGCAAGAAATTCAGGAAATGATAGGCGATTTTGACCTTACAGTTATCCATCAACCAGGACATTCCAAGGAAGACCGTGAGCTCGCAAGAGGTAATAATGAAGCTGACAAGCTACCACGCATGAGACGGATAGTGATAATTAAAGAAACAGAAGAGAACGTATTACAGAAAATACATGACCAAATTAGACATCCAAGTGTAAATTTGGTCAGTAAAGTTATGACAGATAATAAGATACATATTTCTAATTGGAGACATAAGTATAGGGATATAAGATTCAACTGTGAAAGCTGCATGCGAAAAGGCTATAATAAGACAATAAGAAGTGATTATGGAACTATTACCCCAAATAGAATAAATCAAGAATGGTCTTTAGATATTGCGGGACCACTAAACCCTAGGTCTAAAGCAGGTAATAAATACTTATTAGTGGCAGTGGATGGATTTACAGGGCGAATTTGGGCAAAACCTTTAAAAGAAACAAAAGCAAATGCAATAATTAAATCCATCGAAGAGTTAATGATTGCTTGGGGCCGTCCTGAGAGTGTACGTGTTGATAATGGTACATATTTTGTTGGAAAACAGTTTGAAGATTTTCTAACTGGGAAACATTTAGTTTTAACAAAGGCCTTGAGATATGCTCCGGAAAGCAATGGTATCGCGGAAAGGGAAGTGGGCAGTCTCAAGAGCTGGATCAGAGCCAACTGCAATAATGACAAATGGGACCAACATATTGAAGAACTAATGTGATATGTTAATCTTACAGAGATCAAACGAAAGACTGCATTAAAGGAATAGCAACGAGAAGACTGTTGCCAAGTAGGAGACGACGTCTGGATCAGGTTGGACATCAAAAATACAAATAAACCATTTAAAGATTTAATTACTAAGAAAGATAAAATAATTAAGATAATTGATAAACATACAGTTGAATTAGCTGAAAATGGCTACTGGAATAAGAGGAATTTGGTCCTGGGTAAGAAATGAAAAGAAAAAAAGATAAATTAAACAAGAAAATTTTCAACAAGATAAAGAAGAGCTGTTCAAGTTAGTGGAAATACATAATCAAAGAGGTATTATTAGAATTGAGACTAATCTAATGACAAAATGTGAAGCTAACTATATAGCAACAAATGTTGACCATGAAAAAGCCAGACAAACAGGCAGGTTAAGTAAACCTGTTATAATAAAATGTGATAAAGCATTTTTTGGGGGAATTTGTGTTATTTGTGGTAGTTTTGGAGAATATATCTGGTGGGATGGGCCAGCTAAATGTAAACCCAACTCCAGGAAGGATTGAAAGATAGTAAACCACAAACGATGCCAAAGGTGACGAAATATCAATATTTCAAAAGTCCAGGGGCAATAAAAGCAGCAATGTGTGTAATCTGCGAAGATTGCAGAATTAGTTTCCCTAAACTTGAAGTGATAATGACTCAAAGATTTGGAGAAAGACAAGATGCTTGTGAATGTTTGTTTATGTCTTAAAGACATAAAAACACGTAACTTGCTGGTATACGGTAGACACAAAATTTGGGCTTGCCTAGTAAAGGCAAGGTTGACGGTGCAGGGGTGTACCTGGATAACACAAATTATCAGAAACAGCTGGGTAATTCTGGCGTCGATTATTTATGGTCATACCGTATTAAGAGAAATATGGATGATGTTCAAAGCAAGTGGTTGCTACTTGACCCTAGAGATCTGGGGAGAGAGTTAGAGAGCCTGAAAACTTGCTTTGATGAAAAAGGCACAATGTTTCGACCAGATAAAGGGATTGGAATTATCTGGTCGATAGGTACTATTGCTAAAACAATATTAGAAAGTAATAGTACAGGAACACAAATATCATCACCAAGACTTGATTTTCCGAGAAGGGGAGAGTGTGATGAAACAAATAGTAATATGCGTTGCCAATTTGGACAATTGGATGAAGAACGATGCTCTAATAAAATCATATTAAAAGAATGCAGAGTTCTGTGTGTTCCGATTGGCTTCTGGAGACAAGACAGCCTGAAAGCAGCTGCCTTATCTTCTGACAGGAAGCCAATTATGGAGGGGGAGACCTCGATTCTGCCAGCACACAGGCACACACTAATATTTAAAGTTAAAATAAATATGACCACAACCTCAGAACCGCAAATTCTTGCATGTGCTGTCGATATGTGCTGTCGATATAGAATTGGCACAAAATTGAAAATTGAGTATATTTGCAAAAGGTTCTGGAAGGGAAGGGGTGTGATCTAACCTCTTTATTGTTATTATTATTATTATTGTTTTGTTATGTTTTGTTTTGTTTTTTTAGGCATAATGCAATTACAAGATGGAGATGAAAGAGAAGAGTGGGCAAGGAAATTACAACGATGGAGAAAACCCTGTTTGCCCAGACCTTTTCTGGTAGTATTGTTAGCAACAGGGACAGTAATTTTGGCAGGAATTTGGCCTTTAATTGATTTCACTACACAGTTGATTGTTGTTGATGAGATTACTGTAAGAGAAGTGTCAAACTGTACTATAATAACCAAATTCTTTTTAAGCCCATGTGAAAGGAAAACATTGGAAGAATGTAGCCGATGTGAGGAAATAGTAAAAAATTATACGGTGGGGGCGAATACCATAGTAAAATGTAGGATAAGGACAAACATATTCAACATTACACAAAGAAAGAGAGTTTGGATTTGGCACAAGATACAAGGAATAGAATATATTGGACCTGGAGAAAAGCATGGATGTTACCGGGAACATCAAACTGACATTATTATGGAAAATAAAGAACCTCAGATTATTCCAACACCACTCCCTCCAATTAAAAAGGGGGCACAACGTGAAAAAGGGAGGTTATACAACCCTAAAAGAACATTCCAAAGAAATTGTGAAAAATATTATACTAGAAACAAGTATACTATGTATGAAACGTCGAAAAAGATGTGGGATCCATTTTCATGGATAAAATGGTATAATGAAACTACCAGATTAGGGGAAACTACTGAAGGAATTAGTAGATACTCTGAAGGACTGAGAACCCTTTACCAAATTAGCATTATAACAGATAAATTTTGGGAAGACTGTCCAGAAAAGGATTTAAATAAATGTGACGGGACTCAATACAATTGGGAGTTACACACTCTTTGGAGATTGAGGGCTTTAGATGCTTATAGGACAATGATTGGGAACCAAAATTGTGTAGAAAGGGGAAAAGAATATATTACTAGTATATGCCCCTGTGACCACATTTCTGGAAAATGGAATTGTGGGACGAATTATATGGCAAGAGCTGGAATGACTTGGGAAAAAGAAGATAAAAATAAACACTGGTTGGCATTTTGAAGGAACTCAAAAGGTCAAACGTGGCAAGGCTTACGAAGAGCAATAATGGAAAGAAACAGTGAATTGTAGAAAAATGTAATTACTGAAAACGGGACTGAGACTGATCAAATGGTAATACAATTCAGATTGTGGGATTTATTTGGAGATATCGGAACTAATATTTTGGAGAGTATGACTGTGAAAAGTATGAAAGCTCAAAAGATTAAAGTACATGACAAGGAAACTCATAATGGAATGGGAATAAAATATAAAAATACCTGGTTAGCCGGTTATTATCCCTTGCCTATAGTTAGAATGCGATATATAAATGATAGTAGAATAGTTTGGGCTATTCCTCCAGAAATTCCTGAATACCATAATAAAAAGACTGTGCCAACGCCAAAATACAAGATGACGGTTAATGTCAGTGGCATACTGGATGACCAAGAAGAACTGACGGTTGATAGAAGTCTATGGACTGTTTATTATTTTGAAGGAAAAAGAAAATTTGTGTACGCAGGGTGGGCTTATCTAAACACAACTATAGACAGTAACCTTAGAAGATTGGATATTAAACAGGGAATTAATAGGATGTTAGCTTATGGAGTCACATCTTATGAACCTATATATATGGATAATAAAATGAATTATGATGAAGAAGATAAAGGTAAATGCATGCCCCCCTACCCATTATATTGGGCCGTAGCTAGACTACAATATGCTGAAACAAATTCAGGATACAGACAATTGACTACACAGGACTGGAAACACTTAGGCGGTAAAGTATTTCAAGGATGGAAAATAGTTGGGAAGAAGGTTAAGGAGACTGTTGATACTATAGTTACGGCAGGGAAAAATATTGTTACCTCTACATTTAATGCAATACAGTGGATAATCGACCACTGGTATATTATATTAATAATTGGGGCTATTATAGGTATTTTGATTCTATTAGAAATTACAGGCCTTGGAGGTGTATTAAGAGCTATATTGAAAGGCTTTTGTTGTGAATTCATTCAGCTTATCGTGCAGGTGTCTGGGCTTGGGAGTAATACTGATAAAGAAGACAAATAAGCTCTTATTGTGAAGCGGAAGCATCGAGAGGCCTTGACTGAATCTAGAACCCCACTGTTCAGGGGGGTAGATGTAGTATAAGTCTCATATGGTTGGTTTACATGTCTTATTCAGTCACCAGACATACTACAGTTGAGAAATATACAGGATAGATTACAATGGCTAGCAACGAAAGCACTGCCTCAACCAGCACTGAGACCTTTGCTGGGATCAGTGAAACCCTTTGGGAGATTCTGATAAATATTATTATTCCATTATTCTAATGACTACTAAAAAATAAAAATAAAAAATAAATAAATAAATAAAAAGGAACTTGCACCAACAAATAGAAAGAGGTTATTTGATGTAGTACCTATACAATATGCCGTGATGGAATTTGAAAATTATGATTTCATATTGTGTATGGTCCTAAAAGGGTTAGAGATTTAAATGTACATATTTAATTATAAACCCTGAATGTATTATTTTAACAGGCAAAATACTTGTTTTTATAAACATATTTAAGATGTAACTTTGTGAAAGTTAAGAATTGATGAAAAGGGAACACGATTTGGATATAATATATTTAATGTTAAACATGTTATGTTTAATGTAATGAACTCAGGAGAGCTCCAGGGGGAGACCTTTTGACAAGACGATTTAATTACTGGGTTGTTATTGAAGACGACAAATGCATGAGATGCCGTCACCCAATGATGGACCAAAGAGTGAACTTTGTAATGGGCGATTTATGTCAAGATTGTTATCTAAAGAGTGCATATATTTTGTGGTACAATGATGATGATACAATTGAGTACAATGTCAGATCTTTTGAATTGATTACTGGATTAAGTACAGGTATTTTGGAACAAAGGAAAAATTACTTAAAGATTTTTGACAAAGACTTTAAAGACTGGTACAATGACTTGGATGCGCATAAAGCATGGAAGTCGGGGGACCAGATTTTTGTGCACTGCCTGCATAGTAAATATACACCTGAAGTTGTACGATTGGTTAAATTTGATGAGATGTTTTTTGTTGTAGACAGAGAAATATGTGGATTTTCTGGAGAAAGAGGATCGAGCTCAAACCAAGTCACCTTCACGCCCCAGGGATCCGAAGGACAGACAAGTGGCTCGGGTTTCCAAGGTACTTCGCCTGGAAAACCAGATTCCTTTGCTTGGATTCTGCAAGCCTTGTCTGAGCCAGGGGAGGAGCCGCACGTTCCTGTGTGAGGATCCTAGGGGGTGTTTGATTGGGGTCTGTGTGCATGAGCTTACTGATGGACGGTTTTTAAAATCTAAATTTGGTCAGTTTTTGACTATTCTTTAGCAGAGCACAAAGATTTGGCCTCCGGGTGATGCTGTGACAGGGACAATAATTCATAGAGTACGAATGAAACCTAGAAACACACGAGTTTGGGTGGAACACTTCATGGACGTGTTTCACACTAATATTCTGACAAATGATGGAACTGTGTATATGCTGCTTGCTAAATATGATAAATTTAAAGACCTTGTTGTACCATATCTTAGTTTGAAACTGGAAGCTTAACTTAGTCAGATTAATTGCAAGGAGTGGGTGTTAATGAAGATGATTATTTACAATTACTCTGTCTTGATTGATGTCTGTTTTGCTTTGTAGTACTTTTATGTAACCCAAATAGTAATGCTGCATGAAAATGTATTGGAAATATATACAAAAATTAATACCAATTATGCATGTATAATTGACCTTATAAAAGTAGTAGATGTTTATATAAAGTAACTTAGAGTAGAGCATGTATGTATTAGATAAGAATTGCTTTTAAGAAAAATGTAATGCTGTAGATAAGGTATATTTTACAGACGAAGAAACGGAGAACCAAGAGAAAAAGAGCCAAGAAGAGAGAGGGCAGGCTACGTCGGAAACACCTTAAAAGGGTCATGGAAGAATTGGCAGCTCTCCAGTTGATGACAACAGAAGAGAGTTTGACTTCGGCAGTGAACTGTTTGAGTATAAAAGACTGATGAGAAGACTGGACAAGCAGATACTGATTTAGCGGTATCTCTCGACGCCAGAAAACCAGCTGATTGTACCTTTGATTTATACCTTGCTTTATATTGTAACTTTGCTATTAGTTTTGGTTTAACTTTTATTTTTGGAATATTAATAAATAACTATTATACTAATTGCAAGCAATTGTCTAGCAATTGTGTATTGTTGTTAATAAACCTTGAGCAAGAACTAAACCACAGAGGAGTCTTCTGAACAAGTTGTAAGTACCATTTGAACGCTTATGATTTAGGTCAGATTTGACTTGCTCTACCTAACCTGAGGATAATAAATAATAAGGTTAAAGGTGTAAGGTTAAAGCACACACCGTAAAACAAACAACTTTCACTTGTAGATGATTCTAATGTGGTTGTGCTCATAGGGGACATAGCTGTTGTAAATGATGTTTGAGTTGACTGTTGGCTTGTTGTTTGTTCTACACTAGCTGAAGATATTTCTGTCGTAGATGAAGTCAATTCAGATGTACTTTCTGCTGTGAAAGATGGTGAAGATGGAGAGGTACCTGTTGTGGATAATAGAGTTTCCAGTGTTGAACCACTTTCACTTGTAGATGATTCCAATGTGGTTGTGCTCATAGGGGACATAGCTGTTGTAAATGATAGTTGAGTTGAATCCTGGCTTGTTGTTTGTTCTACACTAGTTGAAGTTATTTCGTTTGTAGATGAAGTCAAGTCTGATGTACTTTCTGTTGTAGAAAATGGTGAAGATGGAGAGGTACCTGTTGTGGATAATGGAGTTTCCAGTGTTGAACCACTTTCACTTGTAGATGATTCTAATGTGGTTGTGCTCATAGGGGACATAGCTGTTGTAAATGATGTTGGAGTTGACTGTTGGCTTGTTGTTTGTTCTACACTAGCTGAAGATATTTCTTTTGTAGATAAAGTCAATTCAGATGTACTTTCTGTTGTAGAAGATGGAGAGGTACCTGCTGTGGATAATAGAGTTTCCAGTGTTGAGCCACTTTCACTTGTAGATGATTCTAAAGTGGTTGTGCTCATAGGGGACATAGCTGTTGAAAATGATGTTGGAGTTGACTGTTGGCTTGTTGTTTGTTCTACACTAGCTGAAGATATTTCTGTCGTAGATGAAGTCAATTCAGATGTACTTTCTGCTGTGAAAGATGGTGAAGATGGAGAGGTACCTGTTGTGGATAATAGAGTTTCCAGTGTTGAACCACTTTCACTTGTAGATGATTCTAATGTGGTAGTGCTCATAGGGGACATAGCTGTTGTAAATGATGTTTGAGTTGACTGTTGGCTTGTTGTTTGTTCTACACTGGCTGAAGATATTTCGGTTGTAGATGAAGTCGATTCTGATGTACTTTCTGTTGTAGAATTTTGAGAGGTACCCATTGTGGATAATGGAGTTTCCAATGTTGAACCACTTTCACTTGTAGATGATTCTAATGTGGTTGTGCTCATAGGGGACATAGTTGTAAATGTTGAGTAAGCTGTCATTGTAGATTCTTTTTCTGTGCTAAAAGTTTCTGGAGTGGTTTGTGTCTGCGTGCTTGTTGTTTGTTCTATACCAGTTGAGAATATTTCGGTTGTAGATGAAGTCAATTCTGATGTACTTTCTGTTGTAGAAGATGGCGAAGATGGAGAGGTACCTGTTGTGGATAATGGAGTTTCCAGTGTTGAACCACTTTCACTTGTAGATGATTCTAATGTCGTTGTGCTCATAGGGGACATTGTTGTAAATGATGTTTGAGTTGACTGTTGGCTTGTTGTTTGTTCTACACTAGATGAAGATATTTCGGTTGTAGATGAAGTCGATTCTGATGTACTTTCTGTTGTAGAAGATGGAGAGGTACCTGTTGTGGATAATGGAGTTTCCAGTGTTGAACCACTTTCACTTGTAGATGATTCTAATGTGGTAGTGCTCATAGGGGACATAGCTGTTGTAAAAGATGTTTGAGTTGACTGTTGGCTTGTTGATTGTTCTACACTAGTTGAAGGTATTTCGGTTGTAGGTGAAGTCAATTCTGATGTACTTTCTGTTGTAGAAAATGGTGAAGATGGAGAGGTACCTGTTGTGGATAATGGAGTTTCCAGTGTTGAACCACTTTCATTTGTAGATGATTCTAATGTGGTTGTGCTCATAGGGGACATAGCTGTTGTAAATGATGTTTGAGTTGACTCCTGGCTTGTTGTTTGTTCTACACTAGTTGAAGATATTTCTGTTGTAGATGAAGTCAATTCAGATGTACTTTCTGTTGTAGAAGATGGAGAGGTAACTGCTGTGGATAATAGAGTTTCCAGTGTTGAACCACTTTCACTTGTAGATGATTCTAATGTGGTTGTGCTCATTGGGGACATAGCTGTTGTAAATGATGTTGGAGTTGACTGTTGGCTTGTTGTTTGTTCTACACTAGCTGAAGATATTTCTGTCGTAGATGAAGTCAATTCAGATGTACTTTCTGCTGTGAAAGATGGTGAAGATGGAGAGGTACCTGTTGTGGATAATAGAGTTTCCAGTGTTGAACCACTTTCACTTGTAGATGATTCTAATATGGTAGTGCTCATAGGGGACATAGCTGTTGTAAATGATGTTTGAGTTGACTCTTGGCTTTTTGTTTGTTCTACACTGGCTGAAGATATTTCGGTTGTAGATGAAGTCAATTCTGGTGTACTTTCGGTTGTAGAAGATTGAGAGGTACCTGTTGTGGATAATGGAGTTTCCAGTGTTGAACCACTTTCACTTGTAGATGATTCTAATGTGGTTGTGCTCATAGGGGACATAGCTGTTGTAAATGATGTTGGAGTTGACTGTTGGCTTGTTTGTTCCCTACTAGTTGAAGGTATTTCGGTTGTAGATGAAGTCGATTCTGATGTACTTTCTGTTGTAGAAGATGGAGAGGTACCTGTTGTGGATAATAGAGTTTCCAGTGTTGAACCACTTTCACTTGTAGATGATTCTAATGTGGTAGTGCTCATAGGGGACATATCTGTTGTAAATGATGTTGGAGTTGACTGTTGGCTTGTTTGTTCTACGCTAGCTGAAGATATTTCTGTTGTAGATAAAGTCAATTCAGATGTACTATCTGTTGTATAAGATGGAGAGGTACCTGCTGTGGATAATAGAGTTTCCAGTGTTGAACCACTTTCACTTGTAGATGATTCTAAAGTGGTTGTGCTCATAGGGGACATAGCTGTTGTAAATGATGTTGGAGTTGACTGTTGGCTTGTTGTTTGTTCTACACTAGCTGAAGATATTTCTGTCGTAGATGAAGTCAATTCAGATGTACTTTCTGCTGTGAAAGATGGTGAAGATGGAGAGGTACCTGTTGTGGATAATAGAGTTTCCAGTGTTGAACCACTTTCACTTGTAGATGATTCTAATGTGGTAGTGCTCATAGGGGACATAGCTGTTGTAAATGATGTTTGAGTTGACTGTTGGCTTGTTGTTTGTTCTACACTGGCTGAAGATATTTCGGTTGTAGATGAAGTCGATTCTGATGTACTTTCTGTTGTAGAATTTTGAGAGGTACCCATTGTGGATAATGGAGTTTCCAATGTTGAACCACTTTCACTTGTAGATGATTCTAATGTGGTTGTGCTCATAGGGGACATAGTTGTAAATGTTGAGTAAGCTGTCATTGTAGATTCTTTTTCTGTGCTAAAAGTTTCTGGAGTGGTTTGTGTCTGCGTGCTTGTTGTTTGTTCTATACCAGTTGAGAATATTTCGGTTGTAGATGAAGTCAATTCTGATGTACTTTCTGTTGTAGAAGATGGAGAAGATGGAGAGGTACCTGTTGTGGATAATGGAGTTTCCAGTGTTGAACCACTTTCACTTGTAGATGATTCTAATGTCGTTGTGCTCATAGGGGACATTGTTGTAAATGATGTTTGAGTTGACTGTTGGCTTGTTGTTTGTTCTACACTAGATGAAGATATTTCGGTTGTAGATGAAGTCGATTCTGATGTACTTTCTGTTGTAGAAGATGGAGAGGTACCTGTTGTGGATAATGGAGTTTCCAGTGTTGAACCACTTTCACTTGTAGATGATTCTAATGTGGTTGTGCTCATTGGGGACATAGCTGTTGTAAATGATGTTGGAGTTGACTGTTGGCTTGTTGTTTGTTCTACACTAGCTGAAGATATTTCTGTCGTAGATGAAGTCAATTCAGATGTACTTTCTGCTGTGAAAGATGGTGAAGATGGAGAGGTACCTGTTGTGGATAATGGAGTTTCCAGTGTTGAACCACTTTCACTTGTAGATGATTCTAATATGGTTGTGCTCATAGGGGACATAGCTGTTGTAAATGATGTTGGAGTTGACTGTTGGCTTGTTTGTTCTACGCTAGCTGAAGATATTTCTGTTGTAGATAAAGTCAATTCAGATGTACTTTCTGTTGTAGAAGATGGAGAGGTACCTGCTGTGGATAATAGAGTTTCCAGTGTTGAACCACTTTCACTTGTAGATGATTCTAAAGTGGTTGTGCTCATAGGGGACATAGCTGTTGTAAATGATGTTTGAGTTGACTGTTGGCTTTTTGTTTGTTCTACACTGGCTGAAGATATTTCTGTTGTAGATGAAGTCAATTCAGATGTACTTTCTGTTGTAGAAGATGGAGAGGTACCTGCTGTGGATAATAGAGTTTCCAGTGTTGAACCACTTTCACTTGTAGATGATTCTAAAGTGGTTGTGCTCATAGGGGACATAGCTGTTGTAAATGATGTTGGAGTTGACTCCTGGCTTGTTGTTTGTTCTACACTAGTTGAAGTTATTTCGGTTGTAGATGAAGTCAATTCTGATGTACTTTCTGTTCTAGAAGATTGAGAGGTACCTGTTGTGGAAAATGGAGTTTCCAGTGTTGAACCACTTTCACTTGTAGATGATTCTAATGTGGTTGTGCTCATAGGGGACATAACTGTTGTAAATGATGTTTGAGTTGACTCCTGGCTTGTTGTTTGCTCTACACTAGTTGAAGTTATTTCGGTTGTAGATGAAGTCAAGTCTGATGTACTTTCTGTTGTAGGAAATGGTGAAGATGGAGAGGTACCTGTTGTGGATAATGGAGTTTCCAGTGTTGAACCATTTTCACTTGTAGATGATTCTAAAGTGGTTGTGCTCATAGGGGACATAGCTGTTGTAAATGATGTTGGAGTTGACTGTTGTCTTGTTGTTTGTTCTACACTAGCTGAAGATATTTCTGTCGTAGATGAAGTCAATTCAGATGTACTTTCTGCTGTGAAAGATGGTGAAGATGGAGAGGTACCCGTTGTGGATAATAGAGTTTGCAGTGTTGAACCACTTTCACTTGTAGATGATTCTACTGTGGTAGTGCTCATAGGGGACATAGCTGTTGTAAATGATGTTTGAGTTGACTGTTGGCTTGTTGTTTGTTCTACACTGGCTGAAGATATTTCGGTTGTAGATGAAGTCGATTCTGATTTACTTTCTGTTGTAGAAGATTGAGAGGTACCTGTTGTGGATAATGGAGTTTCCAGTGTTGAACCACTTTCACTTGTAGATGATTCTAATGTGGTTGTGCTCATAGGGGACATAGCTGTTGTAAATGATGTTTGAGTTGACTCCTGGCTTGTTGTTTGTTCTACACTAGTTGAAGTTATTTCGGTTGTAGATGAAGTCAAGTCTGATGTACTCTCTGTTGTAGAAAATGGTGAAGATGGAGGGGTACCTGTTGTGGATAATGGAGTTTCCAGTGTTGAACCACTTTCACTTGTAGATGATTCTAATGTGGTTGTACTCATAGGGGACATAGCTGTTGTAAATGATGTTGGAGTTGACTGTTGGCTTGTTGTTTGTTCTACACTAGCTGAAGATATTTCTGTTGTAGATGAAGTCAATTCAGATGTACTTTCTGTTGTAGAAGATGGAGAGGTACCTGCTGTGGATAATAGAGTTTCCAGTGTTGAACCACTTTCACTTGTAGATGATTCTAAAGTGGTTGTGCTCATAGGGGACATAGCTGTTGTAAATGATGTTGGAGTTGACTGTTGGCTTGTTGTTTGTTCTACACTAGCTGAAGATATTTCTGTCGTAGATGAAGTCAATTCAGATGTACTTTCTGCTGTGAAAGATGGTGAAGATGGAGAGGTACCTGTTGTGGATAATAGATTTTCCAGTGTTGAACCACTTTCACTTGTAGATGATTCTAATGTGGTAGTGCTCATAGGGGACATAGCTGTTGTAAATGATGTTTGAGTTGACTGTTGGCTTGTTGTTTGTTCTACACTGGCTGAAGATATTTCGGTTGTAGATGAAGTCGATTCTGATGTACTTTCTGTTGTGGAAGATGGAGAGGTACCTGTTGTGGATAATGGAGTTTCCAGTGTTGAACCACTTTCACTTGTAGATGATTCTAATGTGGTTGTGCTCTTAGGGGACATAGCTGTTGTAAAAGATGTTGGAGTTGACTGTTGGCTTGTTTGTTCTCTACTAGTTGAAGGTATTTCGGTTGTAGATGAAGTCAATTCTGATGTACTTTCTGTTGTAGAAAATGGTGAAGATGGAGAGGTACCTATTGTGGATAATGGAGTTTCCAGTGTTGAACCACTTTCACTTGTAGATGATTCTAATGTGGTTGTGCTCATAGGGGACATAGCTGTTGTAAATGATGTTGGAGTTGACTGTTGGCTTGTTGTTTGTTCTACACTAGCTGAAGATATTTCTGACGAAGATGAAGTCAATTCAGATGTACTTTCTGCTGTGAAAGATGGTGAAGATGGAGAGGTACCTGTTGTGGATAATAGAGTTTCCAGTGTTGAACCACTTTCACTTGTAGATGATTCTAATGTGGTAGTGCTCATAGGGGACATATCTGTTGTAAATGATGTTGGAGTTGACTGTTGGCTTGTTTGTTCTACGCTAGCTGAAAATATTTCTGTTGTAGATAAAGTCAATTCAGATGTACTTTCTGTTGTAGAAGATGGAGAGGTACCTGCTGTGGATAATAGAGTTTCCAGTGTTGAACCACTTTCACTTGTAGATGATTCTAATGTGGTTGTGCTCATAGGGGACATAGCTGTTGTAAATGATGTTGTAGTTGAATGTTGGCTTGTTGTTTGTTCTACACTAGCTGAAGATATTTCTGACGAAGATGAAGTCAGTTCAGATGTACTTTCTGCTGTGAAAGATGGTGAAGATGGAGAGGTACCTGTTGTGGATAATGGAGTTTCCAGTGTTGAACCACTTTCACTTGTAGATGATTCTAATGTGGTTGTGCTCATAGGGGACATAGGTGTTGTAAATGATGTTGGAGTTGAATGTTGGCTTGTTGTTTGTTCTACACTAGCTGAAGATATTTCTGACGAAGATGAAGTCAATTCAGATGTACTGTCTGCTGTGAAAGATGGTGAAGATGGAGAGGTACTTGTTGTGGATAATAGAGTTTCCAGTGTTGAACCACTTTCACTTGTAGATGATTCTAATGTGGTAGTGCTCATAGGGGACATAGCTGTTGTAAATGATGTTTGAGTTGACTGTTGGCTTGTTGTTTGTTCTACACTGGCTGAAGATATTTCGGTTGTAGATGAAGTCAATTCTGATGTACTTCCTGTTGTAGAAAATGGTGAAGATGGAGAGGTACCTGTTGTGGATAATGGAGTTTCCAGTGTTGAACCACTTTCACTAGTAGATGATTCTAATCTGGTTGTGGTCATAGGGGACATAGCTGTTGTAAATGATGTTGGAGTTGACTTTTGGCTTGTTGTTTGTTCTACACTAGCTGAAGGTATTTCAGTTGTAGATGATGTCAATTCTGATGTACTTTCTGTTGTAGAAGATGGAGAGATACCTGTTGTGGATAATGGAGTTTCCAGTGTTGAACCACTTTCACTTGTAGATGATTCTAATGTGGTTGTGCTCATAGGGGACATAGCTGTTGTAAATGATGTTGGAGTTAACTGTTGGCTTGTTGTTTGTTCTACACTAGCTGAAGATATTTCTGACGAAAATGAAGTCAATTCAGATGTACTTTCTGCTGTGAAAGATGGTGAAGATGGAGAGGTACCTGTTGTGGATAATAGAGTTACCAGTGTTGAACCACTTTCACTTGTAGATGATTCTAATGTGGTAGTGCTCATAGGGGACATAGCTGTTGTAAATGATGTTTGAGTTGACTGTTGGCTTGTTGTTTGTTCTACACTGGCTGAAGATATTTCGGTTGTAGATGAAGTCGATTCTGATGTACTTTCTGTTGTAGAAGATGGAGAGATACCTGTTGTGGATAATGGAGTTTCCAGTGTTGAACCACTTTCACTTGTAGATGATTCTAATGTGGTTGTGCTCATAGGGGACATAGCTGTTGTAAATGATGTTGGAGTTGACTGTTGGCTTGTTTGTTCCCTACTAGTTGAAGGTATTTCGGTTGTAGATGAAGTCAATTCTGATGTACTTTCTTTTGTAGAAAAGGGTGAAGATGGAGAGGTACCTGTTGTGGATAATGGAGTTTCCAGTGTTGAACCACTTTCACTTATAGATGATTCTAAAGTGGTTGTGCTCATAGGGGACATAGCTGTTGTAAATGATGTTGGAGTTGACTGTTGGCTTGTTGTTTGTTCTACACTAGCTGAAGATATTTCTGTTGTAGATGAAGTCAATTCAGATGTACTTTCTGTTATAGAAGATGGAGAGGTACCTGTTGTGGATAATGGAGTTTCCAGTGTTGAATCTCTTTCACTTGTAGATGATTCTAATGTGGTAGTGCTCATAGGGGACATAGCTGTTGTAAATGATGTTTGAGTTGACTGTTGGCTTGTTGTTTGTTCTCTACTAGTTGAAGGTATTTCGGTTGTAGATGAAGTCAATTCTGATGTACTTTCTGTTGTAGAAAATGGTGAAGATGGAGAGGTACCTGTTGTGGATAATGGAGTTTCCAGTGTTGAACCACTTTCACTTGTAGATGATTCTAATGTGGTTGTGCTCATAGGGGACATAGCTGTTGTAAATGATGTTGGAGTTGACTGTTGGCTTGTTGTTTGTTCTACACTAGCTGAAGATATTTCTGTGGTAGATGAAGTAAATTCAGATGTACTTTCTGTTGTAGAAGATGGAGAGGTACTTGCTGTGGATAAGAGAGTTTCAAGTGTTGAACCACTTTCACTGGTAGATGATTCTAAAGTGGTTGTGCTCATAGGGGACATAGCTGTTGTAAATGATGTTGGAGTTGACTGTTGGCTTGTTGTTTGTTCTACACTAGCTGAAGATATTTCTGTCGTAGATGAAGTCAATTCAGATGTACTTTCTGTTATAGAAGATGGAGAGGTACCTGCTGTGGATAATAGATTTTCCAGTGTTGAACCACTTTCACTTGTAGATGATTCTAATGTGGTAGTGCTCATAGGGGACATAGCTGTTGTAAATGATGTTTGAGTTGACTGTTGGCTTGTTGTTTGATCTACACTGGCTGAAGATATTTCGGTTGTAGATGAAGTCGATTCTGATGTACTTTCTGTTGTAGAAGATGGAGAGGTACCTGTTGTGGATAATGGAGTTTCCAGTGTTGAACCACTTTCACTTGTAGATGATTCTAATGTGGTTGTGCTCATAGGGGACATAGCTGTTGTAAATGATGTTGGAGTTGACTGTTGGCTTGTTGTTTGTTCTACACTAGCTGAAGATATTTCTGTGGTAGATGAAGTCAATTCAGATGTACTTTCTGTTGTAGAAGATGGAGAGGTACTTGCTGTGGATAAGAGAGTTTCAAGTGTTGAACCACTTTCACTTGTAGATGATTCTAAAGTGGTTGTGCTCATAGGGGACATAGCTGTTGTAAATGATGTTGGAGTTGACTGTTGGCTTGTTGTTTGTTCTACACTGGCTGAAGATATTTCGGTTGTAGATGAAGTCAATTCTGATGTACTTCCTGTTGTAGAAAATGGTGAAGATGGAGAGGTACCTGTTGTGGATAATGGAGTTTCCAGTGTTGAACCACTTTCACTTGTAGATGATTCTAATCTGGTTGTGGTCATAGGGGACATAGCTGTTGTAAATGATGTTGGAGTTGACTGTTGGCTTGTTGTTTGTTCTACACTAGCTGAAGGTATTTCAGTTGTAGATGATGTCAATTCTGATGTACTTTCTGTTGTAGAAGATGGAGAGATACCTGTTGTGGATAATGGAGTTTCCAGTGTTGAACCACTTTCACTTGTAGATGATTCTAATGTGGTTGTGCTCATAGGGGACATAGCTGTTGTAAATGATGTTGGAGTTAACTGTTGGCTTGTTGTTTGTTCTACACTAGCTGAAGATATTTCTGACGAAGATGAAGTCAATTCAGATGTACTTTCTGCTGTGAAAGATGGTGAAGATGGAGAGGTACCTGTTGTGGATAATAGAGTTTCCAGTGTTGAACCACTTTCACTTGTAGATGATTCTAATGTGGTAGTGCTCATAGGGGACATAGCTGTTGTAAATGATGTTTGAGTTGACTGTTGGCTTGTTGTTTGTTCTACACTGGCTGAAGATATTTCGGTTGTAGATGAAGTCGATTCTGATGTACTTTCTGTTGTAGAAGATGGAGAGATACCTGTTGTGGATAATGGAGTTTCCAGTGTTGAACCACTTTCACTTGTAGATGATTCTAATGTGGTTGTGCTCATAGGGGACATAGCTGTTGTAAATGATGTTGGAGTTGACTGTTGGCTTGTTGTTTGTTCTACACTAGCTGAAGATATTTCTGTTGTAGATGAAGTCAATTCAGATGTACTTTCTGTTGTAGAAGATGGAGAGGTACTTGCTGTGGATAAGAGAGTTTCAAGTGTTGAACCACTTTCACTTGTAGATGATTCTAAAGTGGTTGTGCTCATAGGGGACATAGCTGTTGTAAATGATGTTGGAGTTGACTGTTGGCTTGTTGTTTGTTCTACACTAGCTGAAGATATTTCTGTCGTAGATGAAGTCAATTCAGATGTACTTTCTGTTATAGAAGATGGAGAGGTACCTGCTGTGGATAATAGATTTTCCAGTGTTGAACCACTTTCACTTGTAGATGATTCTAATGTGGTAGTGCTCATAGGGGACATAGCTGTTGTAAATGATGTTTGAGTTGACTGTTGGCTTGTTGTTTGATCTACACTGGCTGAAGATATTTCGGTTGTAGATGAAGTCGATTCTGATGTACTTTCTGTTGTAGAAGATGGAGAGGTACCTGTTGTGGATAATGGAGTTTCCAGTGTTGAACCACTTTCACTTGTAGATGATTCTAATGTGGTTGTGCTCATAGGGGACATAGCTGTTGTAAATGATGTTGGAGTTGACTGTTGGCTTGTTGTTTGTTCTACACTAGCTGAAGATATTTCTGTGGTAGATGAAGTCAATTCAGATGTACTTTCTGTTGTAGAAGATGGAGAGGTACTTGCTGTGGATAAGAGAGTTTCAAATGTTGAACCACTTTCACTTGTAGATGATTCTAAAGTGGTTGTGCTCATAGGGGACATAGCTGTTGTAAATGATGTTGGAGTTGACTGTTGGCTTGTTGTTTGTTCTACACTGGCTGAAGATATTTCGGTTGTAGATGAAGTCAATTCTGATGTACTTCCTGTTGTAGAAAATGGTGAAGATGGAGAGGTACCTGTTGTGGATAATGGAGTTTCCAGTGTTGAACCACTTTCACTTGTAGATGATTCTAATCTGGTTGTGGTCATAGGGGACATAGCTGTTGTAAATGATGTTGGAGTTGACTGTTGGCTTGTTGTTTGTTCTACACTAGCTGAAGGTATTTCAGTTGTAGATGATGTCAATTCTGATGTACTTTCTGTTGTAGAAGATGGAGAGATACCTGTTGTGGATAATGGAGTTTCCAGTGTTGAACCACTTTCACTTGTAGATGATTCTAATGTGGTTGTGCTCATAGGGGACATAGCTGTTGTAAATGATGTTGGAGTTAACTGTTGGCTTGTTGTTTGTTCTACACTAGCTGAAGATATTTCTGACGAAGATGAAGTCAATTCAGATGTACTTTCTGCTGTGAAAGATGGTGAAGATGGAGAGGTACCTGTTGTGGATAATAGAGTTTCCAGTGTTGAACCACTTTCACTTGTAGATGATTCTAATGTGGTAGTGCTCATAGGGGACATAGCTGTTGTAAATGATGTTTGAGTTGACTGTTGGCTTGTTGTTTGTTCTACACTGGCTGAAGATATTTCGGTTGTAGATGAAGTCAATTCTGATGTACTTTCTGTTGTAGAAGATGGAGAGGTACTTGCTGTGGATAAGAGAGTTTCCAGTGTTGAACCACTTTCACTTGTAGATGATTCTAAAGTGGTTGTGCTCATAGGGGACATAGCTGTTGTAAATGATGTTGGAGTTGACTGTTGGCTTGTTGTTTTTTCTACACTAGCTGAAGATATTTCTGACGTAGATGAAGTCAATTCAGATGTACTTTCTGTTGTAGAAGATGGAGAGGTACCTGCTGTGGATAAGAGAGTTTCCAGTGTTGAACCACTTTCACTTGTAGATGATTCTAAAGTGGTTGTGCTCATAGGGGACATAGCTGTTGTAAATGATGTTGGAGTTGACTGTTGGCTTGTTGTTTGTTCTACACTAGCTGAAGATATTTCTGTCGTAGATGAAGTCAATTCAGATGTACTTTCTGCCGTGAAAGATGGTGAAGATGGAGAGGTACCTGTTGTGGATAATGGAGTTTCCAGTGTTGAACCACTTTCACTTGTAGATGATTCTAATCTGGTTGTGCTCATAGGGGACATAGCTGTTGTAAATGATGTTGGAGTTGACTGTTGGCTTGTTGTTTGTTCTACACTAGCTGAAGATATTTCTGTTGTAGATGAAGTCAATTCAGATGTAATTTCTGTTGTAGAAGATGGAGAGGTACTTGCTGTGGATAATAGAGTTTCCAGTGTTGAACCACTTTCACTTGTAGATGATTCTAAAGTGGTTGTGCTCATAGGGGACATAGCTGTTGTAAATGATGTTGGAGTTGACTGTTGGCTTGTTGTTTGTTCTACACTAGCTGAAGATATTTCTGTCGTAGATGAAGTCAATTCAGATGTACTTTCTGTTGTAGAAGATGGAGAGGTACCTGCTGTGGATAATAGAGTTTCCAGTGTTGAACCACTTTCACTTGTAGATGATTCTAATGTGGTTGTGCTCATAGGGGACATAGCTGGTGTAAATGATGTTGGAGTTGACTGTTGGCTTGTTTGTTCTACGCTAGCTGAAGATATTTCTGTTGTAGATGAAGTCAATTCAGATGTACTTTCTGTTGTAGAAGATGGAGTGGTACCTGCTGTGGATAATAGAGTTTCCAGTGTTGAACCACTTTCACTTGTAGATGATTCTAATGTGGTTGTGCTCATAGGGGACATAGCTGTTGTAAATGATGTTGGAGTTGAATGTTGGCTTGTTGTTTGTTCTACACTAGCTGAAGATTTTTCTGACGAAGATGAAGTCAATTCAGATGTACTTTCTGCTGTGAAAGATGGTGAAGATGGAGAGGTACCTGTTGTGGATAATGGAGTTTCCAGTGTTGAACCACTTTCACTTGTAGATGATTCTAATGTGGTTGTGCTCATAGGGGACATAGCTGTTGTAAATGATGTTTGATTTGACTGTTGGCTTGTTGTTTGTTCTCTACTAGTTGAAGGTATTTCGGTTGTAGATGAAGTCAATTCTGATGTACTTTCTGTTGTAGAAAATGGTGAAGATGGAAAGGTACCTGTTGTGGATAATGGAGTTTCCAGTGTTGAACCACTTTCACTTGTAGATGATTCTAATGTGGTTGTGCTCATAGGGGACATAGCTGTTGTAAATGATGTTGGAGTTGACTGTTGGCTTGTTGTTTGTTCTACACTAGCTGAAGGTATTTCGGTTGTAGATGATGTCAATTCTGATGTACTTTCTGTTGTAGAAGATGGAGAGGTACCTGTTGTGGATAATGGAGTTTCCAGTGTTGAACCACTTTCACTTGTAGATGATTCTAATGTGGTTGTGCTCATAGGGGACATAGCTGTTGTTAATGATTTTGGAGTTGACTGTTGGCTTGTTGTTTGTTCTACACTGGGTGAAGATATTTCGGTTGTAGATGAAGTCGATTCTGATGTACTTTCTGTTGTAGAAGATGGAGAGGTACCTGTTGTGGATAATGGAGTTTCCAGTGTTGAACCACTTTCACTTGTAGATGATTCTAATGTGGTTGTGCTCTTAGGGGACATAGCTGTTGTAAATGATGTTGGAGTTGACTGTTGGCTTGTTTGTTCTCTACTAGTTGAAGGTATTTCGGTTGTAGATGAAGTCAATTCTGATGTACTTTCTGTTGTAGAAAAGGGTGAAGATGGAGAGGTACCTGTTGTGGATAATGGAGTTTCCAGTGTTGAACCACTTTCACTTGTAGATGATTCTAATGTGGTTGTGCTCATAGGGGACATAGCTGTTGTAAATGATGTTGGAGTTGACTGTTGGCTTGTTGCTTGTTCTACACTAGTTGAAGGTATTTCGGTTGTAGATGATGTCAATTCAGATGTACTTTCTGTTGTAGAAGATGGATAGGTACCTGTTGTGGATAATGGAGTTTCCAGTGTTGAACCACTTTCACTTTTAGATGATTCTAAAGTGGCTGTGCTCATAGGGGACATAGCTGTTGTAAATGATGTTGGAGTTGACTGTTGGCTCGTTGTTTGTTCTACACTAGCTGAAGATATTTCGGTTGTAGATGAAGTCGATTCTGATGTACTTTCTGTTGTAGAAGATGGAGAAGATGGCGAGGTACCTGTTGTGGATAATGGAGATTCCAGTGTTGAACCACTTTCACTTGTAGATGATTCTAATGTGGTTGTGCTCATAGGGGACATAGCTGTTGTAAATGATGTTGGAGTTGACTGTTGGCTTGTTGTTTGTTCTCTACTAGTTGAAGGTATTTCGGTTGTAGATGAAGTCAATTCTGATGTACTTTCTGTTGTAGAAAATGGTGAAGATGGAGAGGTACCTGTTGTGGATAATGGAGTTTCCAGTGTTGAACCACTTTCACTTGTAGATGATTCTAATGTGGTTGTGCTCATAGGGGACATAGCTGTTGTAAATGATGTTGGAGTTGACTGATGGCTTGTTGTTTGTTCTACACTAGCTGAAGATATTTCTGTTTTAGATGAAGTCAATTCAGATGTACTTTCTGTTGTAGAAGATGGAGAGGTACTTGCTGTGGATAAGAGAGTTTCAAGTGTTGAACCACTTTCACTTGTAGATGATTCTAAAGTGGTTGTGCTCATAGGGGACATAGCTGTTGTAAATGATGTTGGAGTTGACTGTTGGCTTGTTGTTTGTTCTACACTAGCTGAAGATATTTCTGTCGTAGATGAAGTCAATTCAGATGTACTTTCTGTTATAGAAGATGGAGAGGTACCTGCTGTGGATAATAGATTTTCCAGTGTTGAACCACTTTCACTTGTAGATGATTCTAATGTGGTAGTGCTCATAGGGGACATAGCTGTTGTAAATGATGTTTGAGTTGACTGTTGGCTTGTTGTTTGATCTACACTGGCTGAAGATATTTCGGTTGTAGATGAAGTCGATTCTGATGTACTTTCTGTTGTAGAAGATGGAGAGGTACCTGTTGTGGATAATGGAGTTTCCAGTGTTGAACCACTTTCACTTGTAGATGATTCTAATGTGGTTGTGCTCATAGGGGACATAGCTGTTGTAAATGATGTTGGAGTTGACTGTTGGCTTGTTGTTTGTTCTACACTAGCTGAAGATATTTCTGTGGTAGATGAAGTCAATTCAGATGTACTTTCTGTTGTAGAAGATGGAGAGGTACTTGCTGTGGATAAGAGAGTTTCAAATGTTGAACCACTTTCACTTGTAGATGATTCTAAAGTGGTTGTGCTCATAGGGGACATAGCTGTTGTAAATGATGTTGGAGTTGACTGTTGGCTTGTTGTTTGTTCTACACTGGCTGAAGATATTTCGGTTGTAGATGAAGTCAATTCTGATGTACTTCCTGTTGTAGAAAATGGTGAAGATGGAGAGGTACCTGTTGTGGATAATGGAGTTTCCAGTGTTGAACCACTTTCACTTGTAGATGATTCTAATCTGGTTGTGGTCATAGGGGACATAGCTGTTGTAAATGATGTTGGAGTTGACTGTTGGCTTGTTGTTTGTTCTACACTAGCTGAAGGTATTTCAGTTGTAGATGATGTCAATTCTGATGTACTTTCTGTTGTAGAAGATGGAGAGATACCTGTTGTGGATAATGGAGTTTCCAGTGTTGAACCACTTTCACTTGTAGATGATTCTAATGTGGTTGTGCTCATAGGGGACATAGCTGTTGTAAATGATGTTGGAGTTAACTGTTGGCTTGTTGTTTGTTCTACACTAGCTGAAGATATTTCTGACGAAGATGAAGTCAATTCAGATGTACTTTCTGCTGTGAAAGATGGTGAAGATGGAGAGGTACCTGTTGTGGATAATAGAGTTTCCAGTGTTGAACCACTTTCACTTGTAGATGATTCTAATGTGGTAGTGCTCATAGGGGACATAGCTGTTGTAAATGATGTTTGAGTTGACTGTTGGCTTGTTGTTTGTTCTACACTGGCTGAAGATATTTCGGTTGTAGATGAAGTCAATTCTGATGTACTTTCTGTTGTAGAAGATGGAGAGGTACTTGCTGTGGATAAGAGAGTTTCCAGTGTTGAACCACTTTCACTTGTAGATGATTCTAAAGTGGTTGTGCTCATAGGGGACATAGCTGTTGTAAATGATGTTGGAGTTGACTGTTGGCTTGTTGTTTTTTCTACACTAGCTGAAGATATTTCTGACGTAGATGAAGTCAATTCAGATGTACTTTCTGTTGTAGAAGATGGAGAGGTACCTGCTGTGGATAATAGAGTTTCCAGTGTTGAACCACTTTCACTTGTAGATGATTCTAAAGTGGTTGTGCTCATAGGGGACATAGCTGTTGTAAATGATGTTGGAGTTGACTGTTGGCTTGTTGTTTGTTCTACACTAGCTGAAGATATTTCTGTCGTAGATGAAGTCAATTCAGATGTACTTTCTGCCGTTAAAGATGGTGAAGATGGAGAGGTACCTGTTGTGGATAATGGAGTTTCCAGTGTTGAACCACTTTCACTTGTAGATGATTCTAATCTGGTTGTGCTCATAGGGGACATAGCTGTTGTAAATGATGTTGGAGTTGACTGTTGGCTTGTTGTTTGTTCTACACTAGCTGAAGATATTTCTGTTGTAGATGAAGTCAATTCAGATGTAATTTCTGTTGTAGAAGATGGAGAGGTACTTGCTGTGGATAATAGAGTTTCCAGTGTTGAACCACTTTCACTTGTAGATGATTCTAAAGTGGTTGTGCTCATAGGGGACATAGCGGTTGTAAATGATGTTGGAGTTGACTGTTGGCTTGTTGTTTGTTCTACACTAGCTGAAGATATTTCTGTCGTAGATGAAGTCAATTCAGATGTACTTTCTGTTGTAGAAGATGGAGAGGTACCTGCTGTGGATAATAGAGTTTCCAGTGTTGAACCACTTTCACTTGTAGATGATTCTAATGTGGTTGTGCTCATAGGGGACATAGCTGGTGTAAATGATGTTGGAGTTGACTGTTGGCTTGTTTGTTCTACGCTAGCTGAAGATATTTCTGTTGTAGATGAAGTCAATTCAGATGTACTTTCTGTTGTAGAAGATGGAGTGGTACCTGCTGTGGATAATAGAGTTTCCAGTGTTGAACCACTTTCACTTGTAGATGATTCTAATGTGGTTGTGCTCATAGGGGACATAGCTGTTGTAAATGATGTTGGAGTTGAATGTTGGCTTGTTGTTTGTTCTACACTAGCTGAAGATTTTTCTGACGAAGATGAAGTCAATTCAGATGTACTTTCTGCTGTGAAAGATGGTGAAGATGGAGAGGTACCTGTTGTGGATAATGGAGTTTCCAGTGTTGAACCACTTTCACTTGTAGATGATTCTAATGTGGTTGTGCTCATAGGGGACATAGCTGTTGTAAATGATGTTTGATTTGACTGTTGGCTTGTTGTTTGTTCTCTACTAGTTGAAGGTATTTCGGTTGTAGATGAAGTCAATTCTGATGTACTTTCTGTTGTAGAAAATGGTGAAGATGGAAAGGTACCTGTTGTGGATAATGGAGTTTCCAGTGTTGAACCACTTTCACTTGTAGATGATTCTAATGTGGTTGTGCTCATAGGGGACATAGCTGTTGTAAATGATGTTGGAGTTGACTGTTGGCTTGTTGTTTGTTCTACACTAGCTGAAGGTATTTCGGTTGTAGATGATGTCAATTCAGATGTACTTTCTGTTGTAGAAGATGGAGAGGTACCTGTTGTGGATAATGGAGTTTCCAGTGTTGAACCACTTTCACTTGTAGATGATTCTAATGTGGTTGTGCTCATAGGGGACATAGCTGTTGTTAATGATTTTGGAGTTGACTGTTGGCTTGTTGTTTGTTCTACACTGGGTGAAGATATTTCGGTTGTAGATGAAGTCGATTCTGATGTACTTTCTGTTGTAGAAGATGGAGAGGTACCTGTTGTGGATAATGGAGTTTCCAGTGTTGAACCACTTTCACTTGTAGATGATTCTAATGTGGTTGTGCTCTTAGGGGACATAGCTGTTGTAAATGATGTTGGAGTTGACTGTTGGCTTGTTTGTTCTCTACTAGTTGAAGGTATTTCGGTTGTAGATGAAGTCAATTCTGATGTACTTTCTGTTGTAGAAAAGGGTGAAGATGGAGAGGTACCTGTTGTGGATAATGGAGTTTCCAGTGTTGAACCACTTTCACTTGTAGATGATTCTAATGTGGTTGTGCTCATAGGGGACATAGCTGTTGTAAATGATGTTGGAGTTGACTGTTGGCTTGTTGCTTGTTCTACACTAGTTGAAGGTATTTCGGTTGTAGATGATGTCAATTCAGATGTACTTTCTGTTGTAGAAGATGGATAGGTACCTGTTGTGGATAATGGAGTTTCCAGTGTTGAACCACTTTCACTTTTAGATGATTCTAAAGTGGCTGTGCTCATAGGGGACATAGCTGTTGTAAATGATGTTGGAGTTGACTGTTGGCTCGTTGTTTGTTCTACACTAGCTGAAGATATTTCGGTTGTAGATGAAGTCGATTCTGATGTACTTTCTGTTGTAGAAGATGGAGAAGATGGCGAGGTACCTGTTGTGGATAATGGAGATTCCAGTGTTGAACCACTTTCACTTGTAGATGATTCTAATGTGGTTGTGCTCATAGGGGACATAGCTGTTGTAAATGATGTTGGAGTTGACTGTTGGCTTGTTGTTTGTTCTCTACTAGTTGAAGGTATTTCGGTTGTAGATGAAGTCAATTCTGATGTACTTTCTGTTGTAGAAAATGGTGAAGATGGAGAGGTACCTGTTGTGGATAATGGAGTTTCCAGTGTTGAACCACTTTCACTTGTAGATGATTCTAATGTGGTTGTGCTCATAGGGGACATAGCTGTTGTAAATGATGTTGGAGTTGACTGTTGGCTTGTTGTTTGTTCTACACTAGCTGAAGATATTTCTGTTTTAGATGAAGTCAATTCAGATGTACTTTCTGTTGTAGAAGATGGAGAGGTACTTGCTGTGGATAAGAGAGTTTCCAGTGTTGAACCACTTTCACTTGTAGATGATTCTAAAGTGGTTGTGCTCATAGGGGACATAGCTGTTGTAAATGATGTTGGAGTTGACTGTTGGCTTGTTGTTTGTTCTACACTAGCTGAAGATATTTCTGTCGTAGATGAAGTCAATTCAGATGTACTTTCTGTTGTAGAAGATGGAGAGGTACCTGCTGTGGATAATAGAGTTTCCAGTGTTGAACCACTTTCACTTGTAGATGATTCTAAAGTGGTTGTGCTCATAGGGGACATAGCTGTTGTAAATGATGTTGGAGTTGACTGTTGGCTTGTTGTTTGTTCTACACTAGCTGAAGATATTTCTGTCGTAGATGAAGTCAATTCAGATGTACTTTCTGCCGTGAAAGATGGTGAAGATGGAGAGGTACCTGTTGTGGATAATGGAGTTTCCAGTGTTGAACCACTTTCACTTGTAGATGATTCTAATCTGGTTGTGCTCATAGGGGACATAGCTGTTGTAAATGATGTTGGAGTTGACTGTTGGCTTGTTGTTTGTTCTACACTAGCTGAAGGTATTTCAGTTGTAGATGATGTCAATTCTGATGTACTTTCTGTTGTAGAAGATGGAGAGGTACCTACTGTGGATAATGGAGTTTCCAGTGTTGAACCACTTTCACTTGTAGATGATTCTAATGTGGTTGTGCTCATAGGGGACATAGCTGTTGTAAATGATGTTGGAGTTGACTGTTGGCTTGTTGTTTGTTCTACACTAGCTGAAGGTATTTCAGTTGTAGATGATGTCAATTCTGATGTACTTTCTGTTGTAGAAGATGGAGAGGTACCTGTTGTGGATAATGGAGTTTCCAGTGTTGAACCACTTTCACTTGTAGATGATTCTAATGTGGTTGTGCTCATAGGGGACATAGCTGTTGTTAATGATTTTGGAGTTGACTGTTGGCTTGTTGTTTGTTCTACACTGGGTGAAGATATTTCGGTTGTAGATGAAGTCGATTCTGATGTACTTTCTGTTGTAGAAGATGGAGAGGTACCTGTTGTGGATAATGGAGTTTCCAGTGTTGAACCACTTTCACTTGTAGATGATTCTAATGTGGTTGTGCTCTTAGGGGACATAGCTGTTGTAAATGATGTTGGAGTTGACTGTTGGCTTGTTTGTTCTCTACTAGTTGAAGGTATTTCGGTTGTAGATGAAGTCAATTCTGATGTACTTTCTGTTGTAGAAAAGGGTGAAGATGGAGAGGTACCTGTTGTGGATAATGGAGTTTCCAGTGTTGAACCACTTTCACTTGTAGATGATTCTAATGTGGTTGTGCTCATAGGGGACATAGCTGTTGTAAATGATGTTGGAGTTGACTGTTGGCTTGTTGCTTGTTCTACACTAGTTGAAGGTATTTCGGTTGTAGATGATGTCAATTCAGATGTACTTTCTGTTGTAGAAGATGGATAGGTACCTGTTGTGGATAATGGAGTTTCCAGTGTTGAACCACTTTCACTTTTAGATGATTCTAAAGTGGCTGTGCTCATAGGGGACATAGCTGTTGTAAATGATGTTGGAGTTGACTGTTGGCTCGTTGTTTGTTCTACACTAGCTGAAGATATTTCGGTTGTAGATGAAGTCGATTCTGATGTACTTTCTGTTGTAGAAGATGGAGAAGATGGCGAGGTACCTGTTGTGGATAATGGAGATTCCAGTGTTGAACCACTTTCACTTGTAGATGATTCTAATGTGGTTGTGCTCATAGGGGACATAGCTGTTGTAAATGATGTTGGAGTTGACTGTTGGCTTGTTGTTTGTTCTCTACTAGTTGAAGGTATTTCGGTTGTAGATGAAGTCAATTCTGATGTACTTTCTGTTGTAGAAAATGGTGAAGATGGAGAGGTACCTGTTGTGGATAATGGAGTTTCCAGTGTTGAACCACTTTCACTTGTAGATGATTCTAATGTGGTTGTGCTCATAGGGGACATAGCTGTTGTAAATGATGTTGGAGTTGACTGTTGGCTTGTTGTTTGTTCTACACTAGCTGAAGATATTTCTGTTGTAGATGAAGTCAATTCAGATGTACTTTCTGTTGTAGAAGATGGAGAGGTACTTGCTGTGGATAAGAGAGTTTCCAGTGTTGAACCACTTTCACTTGTAGATGATTCTAAAGTGGTTGTGCTCATAGGGGACATAGCTGTTGTAAATGATGTTGGAGTTGACTGTTGGCTTGTTGTTTGTTCTACACTAGCTGAAGATATTTCTGTCGTAGATGAAGTCAGTTCAGATGTACTTTCTGTTGTAGAAGATGGAGAGGTACCTGCTGTGGATAATAGAGTTTCCAGTGTTGAACCACTTTCACTTGTAGATGATTCTAAAGTGGTTGTGCTCATAGGGGACATAGCTGTTGTAAATGATGTTAGAGTTGACTGTTGGCTTGTTGTTTGTTCTCTACTAGTTGAAGGTATTTCGGTTGTAGATGAAGTCAATTCAGATGTACTTTCTGCCGTGAAAGATGGTGAAGATGGAGAGGTACCTGTTGTGGATAATGGAGTTTCCAGTGTTGAACCACTTTCACTTGTAGATGATTCTAATCTGGTTGTGCTCATAGGGGACATAGCTGTTGTAAATGATGTTGGAGTTGACTGTTGGCTTGTTGTTTGTTCTACACTAGCTGAAGGTATTTCAGTTGTAGATGATGTCAATTCTGATGTACTTTCTGTTGTAGAAGATGGAGAGGTACCTGCTGTGGATAATGGAGTTTCCAGTGTTGAACCACTTTCACTTGTAGATGATTCTAATGTGGTTGTGCTCATAGGGGACATAGCTGTTGTAAATGATGTTGGAGTTAACTGTTGGCTTGTTGTTTGTTCTACACTAGCTGAAGATATTTCTGACGAAGATGAAGTCAATTCAGATGTACTTTCTGCTGTGAAAGATGGTGAAGATGGAGAGGTACCTGTTGTGGATAATAGAGTGTCCAGTGTTGAACCACTTTCACTTGTAGATGATTCTAATGTGGTAGTGCTCATAGGGGACATAGCTGTTGTAAATGATGTTTGAGTTGACTGTTGGCTTGTTGTTTGTTCTACACTGGGTGAAGATATTTCGGTTGTAGATGAAGTCGATTCTGATGTACTTTCTGTTGTAGAAGATGGAGAGGTACCTGTTGTGGATAATGGAGTTTCCAGTGTTGAACCACTTTCACTTGTAGATGATTCTAATGTGGTTGTGCTCTTAGGGGACATAGCTGTTGTAAATGATGTTGGAGTTGACTGTTGGCTTGTTTGTTCTCTACTAGTTGAAGGTATTTCGGTTGTAGATGAAGTCAATTCTGATGTACTTTCTGTTGTAGAAAAGGGTGAAGATGGAGAGGTACCTATTGTGGATAATGGAGTTTCCAGTGTTGAACCACTTTCACTTGTAGATGATTCTAATGTGGTTGTGCTCATAGGGGAAATAGCTGTTGTAAATGATGTTGGAGTTGACTGTTGGCTTGTTGCTTGTTCTACACTAGTTGAAGGTATTTCGGTTGTAAATGATGTCAATTCTGATGTACTTTCTGTTGTAGAAGATGGAGAGGTACCTGTTGGGGATAATGGAGTTTCCAGTGTTGAACCACTTTCACTTGTAGATGATTCTAATGTGGTTGTGCTCATAGGGGACATAGCTGTTGTAAATGATGTTGGAGTTGACTGTTGGCTTGTTGTTTGTTCTACACTAGCTGAAGATATTTCTGTTGTAGATGAAGTCAATTCAGATGTACTTTCTGTTGTAGAAGATGGAGAGGTACTTGCTGTGGATAATAGAGTTTCCAGTGTTGAACCACTTTCACTTGTAGATGATTCTAAAGTGGTTGTGCTCATAGGGGACATAGCTGTTGTAAATGATGTTGGAGTTGACTGTTGGCTTGTTGTTTGTTCTACACTAGCTGAAGATATTTCTGTCGTAGATGAAGTCAATTCAGATGTACTTTCTGTTGTAGAAGATGGAGAGGTACCTGCTGTGGATAATAGAGTTTCCAGTGTTGAACCACTTTCACTTGTAGATGATTCTAATGTGGTTGTGCTCATAGGGGACATAGCTGGTGTAAATGATGTTGGAGTTGACTGTTGGCTTGTTTGTTCTACGCTAGCTGAAGATATTTCTGTTGTAGATGAAGTCAATTCAGATGTACTTTCTGTTGTAGAAGATGGAGTGGTACCTGCTGTGGATAATAGAGTTTCCAGTGTTGAACCACTTTCACTTGTAGATGATTCTAATGTGGTTGTGCTCATAGGGGACATAGCTGTTGTAAATGATGTTGGAGTTGAATGTTGGCTTGTTGTTTGTTCTACACTAGCTGAAGTTTTTTCTGACGAAGATGAAGTCAATTCAGATGTACTTTTTGCTGTGAAAGATGGTGAAGATGGAGAGGTACCTGTTGTGGATAATGGAGTTTCCAGTGTTGAACCACTTTCACTTGTAGATGATTCTAATGTGGTTGTGCTCATAGGGGACATAGCTGTTGTAAATGATGTTTGAGTTGACTGTTGGCTTGTTGTTTGTTCTCTACTAGTTGAAGGTATTTCGGTTGTAGATGAAGTCAATTCTGATGTACTTTCTGTTGTAGAAAATGGTGAAGATGGAAAGGTACCTTTTGTGGATAATGGAGTTTCCAGTGTTGAACCACTTTGACTTGTAGATGATTCTAATGTGGTTGTGCTCATAGGGGACATAGCTGTTGTAAATGATGTTGGAGTTGACTGTTGGCTTGTTGTTTGTTCTACACTAGCTGAAGATATTTCGGTTGTAGATGATGTCAATTCTGATGTACTTTCTGTTGTAGAAGATGGAGAGGTACCTGTTGTGGATAATGGAGTTTCCAGTGTTGAACCACTTTCACTTGTAGATGATTCTAAAGTGGTTGTGCTCATAGGGGACATAGCTGTTGTAAATGATGTTGGAGCTGACTGTTGGCTTGTTGTTTGTTCTACACTGGCTGAAGATATTTCGGTTGTAGATGAAGTCAATTCTGATGTACTTTCTGTTGTAGAAAATGGTGAAGATGGAGAGGTACCTGTTGTGGATAATGGAGTTTCCAGTGTTGAACCACTTTCACTTGTAGATGATTCTAATGTGGTTGTGCTCATAGGGGACATAGCCGTTGTAAATGATGTTGGAGTTGATTGTTGGCTTGTTGTTTGTTCTACACTAGCTGAAGATATTTCTGTTGTAGATGAAGTCAATTCAGATGTACGTTTTGTTGTAGAAGATGGAGAGGTACCTGCTGTGGATAATGGAGTTTCCAGTGTTGAACCACTTTCACTTGTAGATGATTCTAATGTGGTTGTGCTCATAGGGGACATAGCTGTTGTAAATGATTTTGGAGTTGACTGTTGGCTTGTTGTTTGTTCTACGCTAGCTGAAGATGTTTCGGTTGTAGATGAAGTCAATTCAGATGTACTTTCTGTTGTAGAAAATGGTGAAGATGGAGAGGTACCTGTTGTGGATAATGGAGTTTCCAGTGTTGAACCACTTTCACTTGTAGATGATTCTAAAGTGGTTGTGCTCATAGGGGACATAGCTGGTGTAAATGATGTTTGAGTTGACTGTTGGCTTGTTGTTTGTTCTACACTAGTTGAAGGTATTTCAGTTGTAGATGAAGTCAATTCAGATGTACTTTCTGTTGTAGAAAATGGTGAAGATGGAGAGGTACCTGTTGTGGATAATGGAGTTTCCAGTGTTGAACCACTTTCACTTGTAGATGATTCTAATGTGGTTGTGCTCATAGGGGACATAGCCGTTGTAAATGATGTTGGAGTTGATTGTTGGCTTGTTGTTTGTTCTACACTAGCTGAAGATATTTCTGTTGTAGATGAAGTCAATTCAGATGTACGTTTTGTTGTAGAAGATGGAGAGGTACCTGCTGTGGATAATGGAGTTTCCAGTGTTGAACCACTTTCACTTGTAGATGATTCTAATGTGGTTGTGCTCATAGGGGACATAGCTGTTGTAAATGATTTTGGAGTTGACTGTTGGCTTGTTGTTTGTTCTACGCTAGCTGAAGATGTTTCGGTTGTAGATGAAGTCAATTCAGATGTACTTTCTGTTGTAGAAGATGGAGCGGTACCTGCTGTGGATAACAGAGTTTCCAGTGTTGAACTACTTTCACTTGTAGATGATTCTAAAGTGGTTGTGCTCATAGGGGACATAGCTGTTGTAAATGATGTTGGAGTTGACTGTTGGCTTGTTGTTTGTTCTACACTAGCTGAAGATATTTCTGTCGTAGATGAAGTCAATTCAGATGTACTTTCTGTTGTAGAAGATGGAGAGGTACCTGCTGTGGATAATAGAGTTTCCAGTGTTGAACCACTTTCACTTGTAGATGATTCTAAAGTGGTTGTGCTCATAGGGGCCATAGCTGTTGTAAATGATGTTGGAGCTGACTGTTGGCTTGTTGTTTGTTCTACACTGGCTGAAGATATTTCTGTTGTAGATGAAGTCAATTCTGATGTACTTTCTGTTGTAGAAAATGGTGAAGATGGAGAGGTACCTGTTGTGGATAATGGAGTTTCCAGTGTTGAACCACTTTCACTTGTAGATGATTCTAATGTGGTTGTGCTCATAGGGGACATAGCCGTTGTAAATGATGTTGGAGTTGATTGTTGGCTTGTTGTTTGTTCTACACTAGCTGAAGATATTTCTGTTGTAGATGAAGTCAATTCAGATGTACGTTTTGTTGTAGAAGATGGAGAGGTACCTGCTGTGGATAATGGAGTTTCCAGTGTTGAACCACTTTCACTTGTAGATGATTCTAATGTGGTTGTGCTCATAGGGGACATAGCTGTTGTGAATGATTTTGGAGTTGACTGTTGGCTTGTTGTTTGTTCTACGCTAGCTGAAGATGTTTCGGTTGTAGATGAAGTCAATTCAGATGTACTTTCTGTTGTAGAAGATGGAGCGGTACCTGCTGTGGATAACAGAGTTTCCAGTGTTGAACCACTTTCACTTGTAGATGATTCTAAAGTGGTTGTGCTCATAGGGGACATAGCTGTTGTAAATGATGTTGGAGTTGACTGTTGGCTTGTTGTTTGTTCTACACTAGCTGAAGATATTTCTGTCGTAGATGAAGTCAATTCAGATGTACTTTCTGTTGTAGAAGATGGAGAGGTACCTGCTGTGGATAACAGAGTTTCCAGTGTTGAACCACTTTCACTTGTAGATGATTCTAAAGTGGTTGTGCTCATAGGGGACATAGCTGTTGTAAATGATGTTGGAGCTGACTGTTGGCTTGTTGTTTGTTCTACACTGGCTGAAGATATTTCGGTTGTAGATGAAGTCAATTCTGATGTACTTTCTGTTGTAGAAAAGGGTGAAGATGGAGAGGTACCTGTTGTGGATAATGGAGTTTCCAGTGTTGAACCACTTTCACTTGTAGATGATTCTAATGTGGTTGTGCTCATAGGGGACATAGCCGTTGTAAATGATGTTGGAGTTGACTGTTGGCTTGTTGTTTTTTCTACACTAGCTGAAGATATTTCTGTTGTAGATGAGGTCAATTCAGATGTACTTTTTGTTGTAGAAGATGGAGAGGTACCTGCTGTGGATAATGGAGTTTCCAGTGTTGAACCACTTTCACTTGTAGATGATTCTAATGTGGTTGTGCTCATAGGGGACATAGCTGTTGTAAATGATTTTGGAGTTGACTGTTGGCTTGTTGTTTGTTCTACGCTAGCTGAAGATGTTTCGGTTGTAGATGAAGTCAATTCAGATGTACTTTCTGTTGTAGAAGATGGAGCGGTACCTGCTGTGGATAACAGAGTTTCCAGTGTTGAACCACTTTCACTTGTAGATGATTCTAAAGTGGTTGTGCTCATAGGGGACATAGCTGTTGTAAATGATTTTGGAGTTGACTGTTGGCTTGTTGTTTGTTCTACGCTAGCTGAAGATGTTTCGGTTGTAGATGAAGTCAATTCAGATGTACTTTCTGTTGTAGAAGATGGAGCGGTACCTGCTGTGGATAACAGAGTTTCCAGTGTTGAACCACTTTCACTTGTAGATGATTCTAAAGTGGTTGTGCTCATAGGGGACATAGCTGTTGTAAATGATGTTGGAGCTGACTGTTGGCTTGTTGTTTGTTCTACACTAGCTGAAGATATTTCGGTTGTAGATGAAGTCGATTCTGATGTACTTTCTGTTGTAGAAGATTGAGAGGTACCTGTTGTGGATAATGGAGTTTCCAGTGTTGAACCACTTTCACTTGTAGATGATTCTAATGTTGTTGTGCTCATAGGGGACATAGCTGTTGTAAATGATGTTGGAGTTGACTGTTGGCTCGTTGTTTGTTCTACACTAGCTGAAGATATTTCGGTTGTAGATGAAGTCGATTCTGATGTACTTTCTGTTGTAGAAGATGGAGAAGATGGCGAGGTACCTGTTGTGGATAATGGAGATTCCAGTGTTGAACCACTTTCACTTGTAGATGATTCTAATGTGGTTGTGCTCATAGGGGACATAGCTGTTGTAAATGATGTTGGAGTTGACTGTTGGCTTGTTGTTTGTTCTCTACTAGTTGAAGGTATTTCGGTTGTAGATGAAGTCAATTCTGATGTACTTTCTGTTGTAGAAAATGGTGAAGATGGAGAGGTACCTGTTGTGGATAATGGAGTTTCCAGTGTTGAACCACTTTCACTTGTAGATGATTCTAATGTGGTTGTGCTCATAGGGGACATAGCTGTTGTAAATGATGTTGGAGTTGACTGTTGGCTTGTTGTTTGTTCTACACTAGCTGAAGATATTTCTGTTGTAGATGAAGTCAATTCAGATGTGCTTTCTGTTGTAGAAGATGGAGAGGTACTTGCTGTGGATAAGAGAGTTTCCAGTGTTGAACCACTTTCACTTGTAGATGATTCTAAAGTGGTTGTGCTCATAGGGGACATAGCTGTTGTAAATGATGTTGGAGTTGACTGTTGGCTTGTTGTTTGTTCTACACTAGCTGAAGATATTTCTGTCGTAGATGAAGTCAGTTCAGATGTACTTTCTGTTGTAGAAGATGGAGAGGTACCTGCTGTGGATAATAGAGTTTCCAGTGTTGAACCACTTTCACTTGTAGATGATTCTAAAGTGGTTGTGCTCATAGGGGACATAGCTGTTGTAAATGATGTTAGAGTTGACTGTTGGCTTGTTGTTTGTTCTCTACTAGTTGAAGGTATTTCGGTTGTAGATGAAGTCAATTCAGATGTACTTTCTGCCGTGAAAGATGGTGAAGATGGAGAGGTACCTGTTGTGGATAATGGAGTTTCCAGTGTTGAACCACTTTCACTTGTAGATGATTCTAATCTGGTTGTGCTCATAGGGGACATAGCTGTTGTAAATGATGTTGGAGTTGACTGTTGGCTTGTTGTTTGTTCTACACTAGCTGAAGGTATTTCAGTTGTAGATGATGTCAATTCTGATGTACTTTCTGTTGTAGAAGATGGAGAGGTACCTGCTGTGGATAATGGAGTTTCCAGTGTTGAACCACTTTCACTTGTAGATGATTCTAATGTGGTTGTGCTCATAGGGGACATAGCTGTTGTAAATGATGTTGGAGTTAACTGTTGGCTTGTTGTTTGTTCTACACTAGCTGAAGATATTTCTGACGAAGATGAAGTCAATTCAGATGTACTTTCTGCTGTGAAAGATGGTGAAGATGGAGAGGTACCTGTTGTGGATAATAGAGTGTCCAGTGTTGAACCACTTTCACTTGTAGATGATTCTAATGTGGTAGTGCTCATAGGGGACATAGCTGTTGTAAATGATGTTTGAGTTGACTGTTGGCTTGTTGTTTGTTCTACACTGGGTGAAGATATTTCGGTTGTAGATGAAGTCGATTCTGATGTACTTTCTGTTGTAGAAGATGGAGAGGTACCTGTTGTGGATAATGGAGTTTCCAGTGTTGAACCACTTTCACTTGTAGATGATTCTAATGTGGTTGTGCTCTTAGGGGACATAGCTGTTGTAAATGATGTTGGAGTTGACTGTTGGCTTGTTTGTTCTCTACTAGTTGAAGGTATTTCGGTTGTAGATGAAGTCAATTCTGATGTACTTTCTGTTGTAGAAAAGGGTGAAGATGGAGAGGTACCTATTGTGGATAATGGAGTTTCCAGTGTTGAACCACTTTCACTTGTAGATGATTCTAATGTGGTTGTGCTCATAGGGGAAATAGCTGTTGTAAATGATGTTGGAGTTGACTGTTGGCTTGTTGCTTGTTCTACACTAGTTGAAGGTATTTCGGTTGTAAATGATGTCAATTCTGATGTACTTTCTGTTGTAGAAGATGGAGAGGTACCTGTTGGGGATAATGGAGTTTCCAGTGTTGAACCACTTTCACTTGTAGATGATTCTAATGTGGTTGTGCTCATAGGGGACATAGCTGTTGTAAATGATGTTGGAGTTGACTGTTGGCTTGTTGTTTGTTCTACACTAGCTGAAGATATTTCTGTTGTAGATGAAGTCAATTCAGATGTACTTTCTGTTGTAGAAGATGGAGAGGTACTTGCTGTGGATAATAGAGTTTCCAGTGTTGAACCACTTTCACTTGTAGATGATTCTAAAGTGGTTGTGCTCATAGGGGACATAGCTGTTGTAAATGATGTTGGAGTTGACTGTTGGCTTGTTGTTTGTTCTACACTAGCTGAAGATATTTCTGTCGTAGATGAAGTCAATTCAGATGTACTTTCTGTTGTAGAAGATGGAGAGGTACCTGCTGTGGATAATAGAGTTTCCAGTGTTGAACCACTTTCACTTGTAGATGATTCTAATGTGGTTGTGCTCATAGGGGACATAGCTGGTGTAAATGATGTTGGAGTTGACTGTTGGCTTGTTTGTTCTACGCTAGCTGAAGATATTTCTGTTGTAGATGAAGTCAATTCAGATGTACTTTCTGTTGTAGAAGATGGAGTGGTACCTGCTGTGGATAATAGAGTTTCCAGTGTTGAACCACTTTCACTTGTAGATGATTCTAATGTGGTTGTGCTCATAGGGGACATAGCTGTTGTAAATGATGTTGGAGTTGAATGTTGGCTTGTTGTTTGTTCTACACTAGCTGAAGTTTTTTCTGACGAAGATGAAGTCAATTCAGATGTACTTTTTGCTGTGAAAGATGGTGAAGATGGAGAGGTACCTGTTGTGGATAATGGAGTTTCCAGTGTTGAACCACTTTCACTTGTAGATGATTCTAATGTGGTTGTGCTCATAGGGGACATAGCTGTTGTAAATGATGTTTGAGTTGACTGTTGGCTTGTTGTTTGTTCTCTACTAGTTGAAGGTATTTCGGTTGTAGATGAAGTCAATTCTGATGTACTTTCTGTTGTAGAAAATGGTGAAGATGGAAAGGTACCTTTTGTGGATAATGGAGTTTCCAGTGTTGAACCACTTTGACTTGTAGATGATTCTAATGTGGTTGTGCTCATAGGGGACATAGCTGTTGTAAATGATGTTGGAGTTGACTGTTGGCTTGTTGTTTGTTCTACACTAGCTGAAGATATTTCGGTTGTAGATGATGTCAATTCTGATGTACTTTCTGTTGTAGAAGATGGAGAGGTACCTGTTGTGGATAATGGAGTTTCCAGTGTTGAACCACTTTCACTTGTAGATGATTCTAAAGTGGTTGTGCTCATAGGGGACATAGCTGTTGTAAATGATGTTGGAGCTGACTGTTGGCTTGTTGTTTGTTCTACACTGGCTGAAGATATTTCGGTTGTAGATGAAGTCAATTCTGATGTACTTTCTGTTGTAGAAAATGGTGAAGATGGAGAGGTACCTGTTGTGGATAATGGAGTTTCCAGTGTTGAACCACTTTCACTTGTAGATGATTCTAATGTGGTTGTGCTCATAGGGGACATAGCCGTTGTAAATGATGTTGGAGTTGATTGTTGGCTTGTTGTTTGTTCTACACTAGCTGAAGATATTTCTGTTGTAGATGAAGTCAATTCAGATGTACGTTTTGTTGTAGAAGATGGAGAGGTACCTGCTGTGGATAATGGAGTTTCCAGTGTTGAACCACTTTCACTTGTAGATGATTCTAATGTGGTTGTGCTCATAGGGGACATAGCTGTTGTAAATGATTTTGGAGTTGACTGTTGGCTTGTTGTTTGTTCTACGCTAGCTGAAGATGTTTCGGTTGTAGATGAAGTCAATTCAGATGTACTTTCTGTTGTAGAAAATGGTGAAGATGGAGAGGTACCTGTTGTGGATAATGGAGTTTCCAGTGTTGAACCACTTTCACTTGTAGATGATTCTAAAGTGGTTGTGCTCATAGGGGACATAGCTGGTGTAAATGATGTTTGAGTTGACTGTTGGCTTGTTGTTTGTTCTACACTAGTTGAAGGTATTTCAGTTGTAGATGAAGTCAATTCAGATGTACTTTCTGTTGTAGAAAATGGTGAAGATGGAGAGGTACCTGTTGTGGATAATGGAGTTTCCAGTGTTGAACCACTTTCACTTGTAGATGATTCTAATGTGGTTGTGCTCATAGGGGACATAGCCGTTGTAAATGATGTTGGAGTTGATTGTTGGCTTGTTGTTTGTTCTACACTAGCTGAAGATATTTCTGTTGTAGATGAAGTCAATTCAGATGTACGTTTTGTTGTAGAAGATGGAGAGGTACCTGCTGTGGATAATGGAGTTTCCAGTGTTGAACCACTTTCACTTGTAGATGATTCTAATGTGGTTGTGCTCATAGGGGACATAGCTGTTGTAAATGATTTTGGAGTTGACTGTTGGCTTGTTGTTTGTTCTACGCTAGCTGAAGATGTTTCGGTTGTAGATGAAGTCAATTCAGATGTACTTTCTGTTGTAGAAGATGGAGCGGTACCTGCTGTGGATAACAGAGTTTCCAGTGTTGAACTACTTTCACTTGTAGATGATTCTAAAGTGGTTGTGCTCATAGGGGACATAGCTGTTGTAAATGATGTTGGAGTTGACTGTTGGCTTGTTGTTTGTTCTACACTAGCTGAAGATATTTCTGTCGTAGATGAAGTCAATTCAGATGTACTTTCTGTTGTAGAAGATGGAGAGGTACCTGCTGTGGATAATAGAGTTTCCAGTGTTGAACCACTTTCACTTGTAGATGATTCTAAAGTGGTTGTGCTCATAGGGGCCATAGCTGTTGTAAATGATGTTGGAGCTGACTGTTGGCTTGTTGTTTGTTCTACACTGGCTGAAGATATTTCTGTTGTAGATGAAGTCAATTCTGATGTACTTTCTGTTGTAGAAAATGGTGAAGATGGAGAGGTACCTGTTGTGGATAATGGAGTTTCCAGTGTTGAACCACTTTCACTTGTAGATGATTCTAATGTGGTTGTGCTCATAGGGGACATAGCCGTTGTAAATGATGTTGGAGTTGATTGTTGGCTTGTTGTTTGTTCTACACTAGCTGAAGATATTTCTGTTGTAGATGAAGTCAATTCAGATGTACGTTTTGTTGTAGAAGATGGAGAGGTACCTGCTGTGGATAATGGAGTTTCCAGTGTTGAACCACTTTCACTTGTAGATGATTCTAATGTGGTTGTGCTCATAGGGGACATAGCTGTTGTGAATGATTTTGGAGTTGACTGTTGGCTTGTTGTTTGTTCTACGCTAGCTGAAGATGTTTCGGTTGTAGATGAAGTCAATTCAGATGTACTTTCTGTTGTAGAAGATGGAGCGGTACCTGCTGTGGATAACAGAGTTTCCAGTGTTGAACCACTTTCACTTGTAGATGATTCTAAAGTGGTTGTGCTCATAGGGGACATAGCTGTTGTAAATGATGTTGGAGTTGACTGTTGGCTTGTTGTTTGTTCTACACTAGCTGAAGATATTTCTGTCGTAGATGAAGTCAATTCAGATGTACTTTCTGTTGTAGAAGATGGAGAGGTACCTGCTGTGGATAACAGAGTTTCCAGTGTTGAACCACTTTCACTTGTAGATGATTCTAAAGTGGTTGTGCTCATAGGGGACATAGCTGTTGTAAATGATGTTGGAGCTGACTGTTGGCTTGTTGTTTGTTCTACACTGGCTGAAGATATTTCGGTTGTAGATGAAGTCAATTCTGATGTACTTTCTGTTGTAGAAAAGGGTGAAGATGGAGAGGTACCTGTTGTGGATAATGGAGTTTCCAGTGTTGAACCACTTTCACTTGTAGATGATTCTAATGTGGTTGTGCTCATAGGGGACATAGCCGTTGTAAATGATGTTGGAGTTGACTGTTGGCTTGTTGTTTTTTCTACACTAGCTGAAGATATTTCTGTTGTAGATGAGGTCAATTCAGATGTACTTTTTGTTGTAGAAGATGGAGAGGTACCTGCTGTGGATAATGGAGTTTCCAGTGTTGAACCACTTTCACTTGTAGATGATTCTAATGTGGTTGTGCTCATAGGGGACATAGCTGTTGTAAATGATTTTGGAGTTGACTGTTGGCTTGTTGTTTGTTCTACGCTAGCTGAAGATGTTTCGGTTGTAGATGAAGTCAATTCAGATGTACTTTCTGTTGTAGAAGATGGAGCGGTACCTGCTGTGGATAACAGAGTTTCCAGTGTTGAACCACTTTCACTTGTAGATGATTCTAAAGTGGTTGTGCTCATAGGGGACATAGCTGTTGTAAATGATTTTGGAGTTGACTGTTGGCTTGTTGTTTGTTCTACGCTAGCTGAAGATGTTTCGGTTGTAGATGAAGTCAATTCAGATGTACTTTCTGTTGTAGAAGATGGAGCGGTACCTGCTGTGGATAACAGAGTTTCCAGTGTTGAACCACTTTCACTTGTAGATGATTCTAAAGTGGTTGTGCTCATAGGGGACATAGCTGTTGTAAATGATGTTGGAGCTGACTGTTGGCTTGTTGTTTGTTCTACACTAGCTGAAGATATTTCGGTTGTAGATGAAGTCGATTCTGATGTACTTTCTGTTGTAGAAGATTGAGAGGTACCTGTTGTGGATAATGGAGTTTCCAGTGTTGAACCACTTTCACTTGTAGATGATTCTAATGTTGTTGTGCTCATAGGGGACATAGCTGTTGTAAATGATGTTTGAGTTGACTGTTGGCTTGTTGTTTGTTCTACACTAGTTGTAGGTATTTCGGTTTTAGATGAAGTCAATTCTGATGTACTTTCTGTTGTAGAAAATGGTGAAGATGGAGAGGCACCTGTTATGGATAATGGAGTTTCCAGTGTTGAACCACTTTCACTTGTAGATGATTCTAATGTGGTTGTGCTCATAGGGGACATAGCCGTTGTAAATGATGTTGGAGTTGACTGTTGGCTTGTTGTTTGTTCTACACTAGCTGAAGATATTTCTGTTGTAGATGAAGTCAATTCAGATGTACTTTTTGTTTTAGAAGATGGAGAGGTACCTGTTGTGGATAATAGAGTTTCCAGTGTTGAACCACTTTCACTTGTAGATGATTCTAAAGTGGTTGTGCTCATAAGGGACATAGCTGTTGTAAATGATGTTGGAGTTGACTGTTGGCTTGTTGTTTGTTTTACACTAGCTGAAGATATTTCTGTCGTAGATGAAGTCAATTCAGATGTACTTTCTGTTGTAGAAGATGGAGAGGTACCTGCTGTGGATAATAGAGTTTCCAGTGTTGAACCACTTTCCCTTGTAGATGATTCTAAAGTGGTTGTGCTCATAGGGGACATAGCTGTTGTAAATGATGTTAGAGTTGACTGTTGGCTTGTTGTTTGTTCTCTACTAGTTGAAGGTATTTCGGTTGTAGATGAAGTCAATTCTGATGTACTTTCTGTTGTAGAAAATGGTGAAGATGGAGCGGTACCTGCTGTGGATAATGGAGTTTCCAGTGTTGAACCACTTTCACTTGTAGATGATTCTAATGTGGTTGTGATCATAGGGGACATAGCTGTTGTAAATGTTGAGTAAGCTGTCTTTGTAGATTCTTTTTCTGTGCTAGAAGTTTCTGGAGTGGTTTGTGTCTGCTTGCTTGTTGTTTGTTCTACACTTGCTGAAGATATTTCAGATAAAAAGTGCATTTCATCGTCAATATTTAAACAGGGACTTGAATGTTTAAATTCAATATTTAAATATTGTTTTCATAAAAGTTTTGTCTTGCATGTAATTTTTTACATAGTTTGCAACTATTGTATTTCTTTATCTTATTGTTTCAAGATGTTTTCATTACTATATGTATACTAAATATGCATTATAGAGCTTTGTCAATTAGTATATTCATTACATACCACTGTTAGAATAGCATGGATTCTATGAACATCAGCATTTGTGTAATAGTTTAAATGCTTCTAACTTGGTTAACTTGTAAATTTAACAAATTAGTGGTAATATGTGAAAGATTTTTGAGGCAAAATTTTAAATATTTAGACCAGGGGTGTCCAAACTGCTCTTGGAGGGCCACTTTTCTTGTTTAGCTCCAACCCCAATTAAACACATCTGAACTAGCTAATCAAGATCTTCAGACTCACTAGAAACTTCCAGGCCAGTGTGTTGGAGTGAAACTGGCCCTTTAAGAACATGATTGGATTTTGATGAGTTAAAGCAGTGGTGGGCCGTCAGGGCCAGCAAGGGCTTCTCTGCTGGCCTTAACACTATCAGAATCACTGACTTGCACTTTAATATATTTTTTCCATGAATGAGTATTAAATTATTCCCAGTAGTCCATTCTCTTAATTTCATAGCTTTTCTCTTGGTTGCGCTGCTTCCAATAGTGAATGTTTATGTTAGAGGTTTTTCCAATTATATTTTTGCCATCATGTGTTGCCATGGCCAAAGAAATCTGCCTTGAGGCCTTCAGAATCAATAGTGCTGGCGCCTGTAGCTTAAAATGAATGGCAATGAAACTGTGGCTTTAACCTATCAGTTAATCAGTCAGATTTAATCAGCCAATCAGATTTCGTTTTGACTGTACTGGGGCCATAGCCTGGCTCCGCCCTCCTACGTACTTCCGCTCAATTTTCACTTTCCTTCAGTACTACGTCTGGGATTGTGCTTTAGTCTTTGGTTTTGTCCGATAATTCTTTTTACTGGGCCAATCAGCGAACAGAGGGAGTGGCTGAGAACGAGGACGTTGATGTCGTGCGTTATTTTGAGTTGTAGTTCAGTAATGGCAGCGGAGAAAGATTTGAGCGAAGCCATTCTGGCCGTTGTGGCAACGCTGGCGAATATCAAGAAGTTAAAGCCGGAGCAAGAACCTCCCCACGGGGTTCGGAAAAAGTTTGATTTTCCAGCTCGTTACGTTAGTGGTGAATGAGTTGGCTAAGGCGAACGCTAGGCATACGTCACGACCAAACTTGAGCGAATGGTTATGGCAGATCCAGAGTGACTCTGGGCAGATCCAATAGTTTTAGACTTCAATAGAGTACCCGCCTATAAGGAAGTTAACTCTTTTCAATCATAGACAGTAAAAGAAATGGACACAGCGACCCCCTTGATTTCAACGGAGAAATCTGAAGCCCGATTATGGCACTCACTTCCTGATGGCTAAGCGAATGCGCAGGCTCAAACTGAGCTTGACGACAGTCTGACAGTTGTAAATCTTCTAGTAGCGGTGCCAAGCAAATCTGAATCACCTAATTCCTCAAAAACGTAATATTTCGTCCTGTTGCTTTTATGGACTCTCTATCTATGGGCTTCTCCATTGACTTTATGCCTCCATGTCCCCCCGATTGCCTCATAGACAGTAAAAGATTGCCTGCAAGCTTCTCCTCCTGTCTATACGGTAATTTCTCTTTTGTGCGACAAAGTCGCGTGGTTATGACGCAATCGTTAGCCTATTTTTACAAAAACGTCTTCTACGGGGCCATAACGTAAGATACAAAGTAATGGAGCCTTTTAGACATTGTCGTGTTTCTTTAGGAATAAATAATGGACAAATGAAGTCTTTGGACGCCTCAGATGTAAAGTTATTCACTGTCAAAGTGACGGCAAAATGAATGGGGCGCTACAATGGCGGCGCCCGCAAGGCTTCAGTTTCCGGCTGATGGATTACCCCCTTGTTGTCAATGGAGCGGTGCCAGACTCTATGTACAAATGAAATGAAATGTACTAGAGTCTGGTGGGATCAGGCTACTGGGGCCATCTAGCAGGCGTACAATAACGTTGGCATTTTCTCATGCTTTGATTGGATGGAAAAAACTGAACTGAACAGAACTGACCGACTGTTATGTATGCCAGGTCATTGATTTCGTTCAAAACTCTGTGAGAGCATGGATCAGCTGTACACATCGTCATGTTTTGCAGTGACTGTCCCTGTGTCTACTGCTTCTGTCGAGCGGAAACTCTCAGCACTAAAGCCAAGTAAAACTGATGTCAGAAATGTGACGAGACAGACTCCATTTTCAGCATTAGTCTCGATGGCGATAGAAAAGGTTGTTGGGACTGAAACGCACAGATAACCTGTACAACAGAGTAATTTAAGTCTTTTTGAGGAAAGAAATTAGGATGGATTTTGTGTAAAAAAAAAAAATCAGTAGTTTTGGTGAGTATAATGCTTTTTTTGCCCCCGTTTTTTCCGTGGTGAATCTGATTTTCTTCTTAATTTTTCAAGGAAATGTATGATCGAAACTTCATTATTATTATATTTTTAAACATTAATACTATTCTAACGTCTGACAAGGGACTGTAACTCTTGAACAACAAGACATGGGAGGCTCCGCTTCTGAACTTATAAACGGGACGCAAGAACAACTGAACACTAACGCACAAACCAAACTCACTGGCTCGTTTCTCTTTACCAGCCTTTCCCAACTCACCGCAGTAACCCAATAACTGCCGTTGCAACATAAAAACAGCAATTTCACAACAATTATAGAGAGTCTGTGCGCTGGTACACTATTAAAAGTTATTAATTCCGGTGTGACACCACTGAAGGCCTAGGGGTGAAATGCACGGCCCGCCACTGAGTTAAAGGGATGTAAAAACATATGTTGTCATAACTTATTGATCATATCATTTTTTACAGTGTTAATTGAGACATGGGAGAATTTGTTGTGAACTCTTACTCTCATACAACCTGTTTTTGTGACAATTGTATTACATAAACTCCTATGCTGTATAATACAAATTCACAAGATAATTATATGTTCTTGTGTCAACTATGAAACCTTAATGGAAGCTTGTTTCCGCCACTGAATAAAAAATAAAAAAGGTAATTCTGCAATTCGCAATTGCAAGTTATAAAGTCAGAACTGTGAGATGTAAACTCGCTATTGCAAGTTATAAAGTCAGAATTGCATGATATAAAGTTGCAATTGCGTGTTATAAAGTCAGAATAGTGAGATGTAAACTCGCAATTGCAATTTAAGTCAGACTTGTGAGTTATAAGGTTGAAATTGCTTGATATAAAGTCACAATTGTGTGTTATAAAGTCTGCATTGCAAAATGTAAACTCACAATTCTGACTTTTTTCTGACAGAAATTGCAATTCTGATTTTAAAAACGCGCAAAAACACAATTCTGACTTTTTTCTCAGAATTGCAATTTTTTGCAATTCTGAATTTAAAAACGCGCAAAAACACAATTCTGAGAAAAAAGTCAGAATTGTGAGTTTTTAAAATCGGAATTGCAATTTTTGTAATTCCGATTTTAAAAACACGCAAAAACACAATTCTGAGAAAAAAAGTCAAAATTGTGAGTTTATATCTCACAATTCAGACTTTAAAACACATTCCTTTTTTCAGAGTTGGATTTTATAACTCACAATTGCGAGTTAATATCTCACAATGCTGTGAAAAGAAGTCAGAATTGTGAGATATAAATTCGTAATGGCAAGAAAAAAATTCAGAAATGCAAGAAAAAAAGTCAGAATTGCGATAGAAAAAGTCAGAATTGCGAGATAAAAAGTCACAATTATCTTTTCAACTGTTTTATTCTGTGGTGGAAACAAGCTTCCATAGTTTTTTCTAGCTTCTTTTCCCCCCACTAAAATTAAAACATTTTGGTTTTAATTAATCAATTTAGTTAAATAAATAAAAACAATTATGAGAGGCTTTTGAAACTTACCTGATGTTGCTCGATGGCTGAAATATACCAGCAGGATTGAGGCAGCAAAGAAAGTTTTTTTACAGAAAGTCATGTTGAGATAGTTTCTGTGAGATGGTTGTTTGTTTAAAATGAATACATATTTATAAAATATCTCTGCTTTGAGGTTTGCTTTATCCAGCAAAATTCATGTGAAAATAGTCAGCCAAATGCACTTGCCATCAGTTCCAGTTCAATTTTCAACATAAACCTGATGAAGATGATGTGTGCGTGTTCCCTGCAAGCAATAAATGTTATCAGATATGGACACTTCTGTATAAAAAAAGGCAAGTTCACGCCTTAAGTAAACCACACTGATTGGGATAGCATGTGCTTTTGAAATGCCCAAACAGCCTTATGACCTTCACCTGCTAAGCCCTTCCCGAGAAATTCTCAGTTGGAGAAAAATGAAACTTTCTCCTTTTCATTGAGTATCTTTTTAAATATTGTATTTGTACGCAATTTTACTTATTTCCTTTTATATATACTTAAAGACAAGATAAACTGTTAAAACACATGTTATTAATAATAATAATAATAATAATAATAATAATAATAATTTATTTATATAGTGCCTTTACATTGCTCAAGTACGCCTTATAAAGTAGATACAATAGAAAATAAACAATGTATAATAATGACAGACAGAAGAATCTAAAAAATAGGAGATTAAAGCAGAGATAATAATAAAAGAGATAATAGATAACAATAGAGATAGTAAAAGGGCATTACATAGACAAATGAAAAGCATAAAATCATGTACTAAGAAATACAGAACACAAATTAAGAATGGTAACATTTAGACAACAAATGGGGTTTGAGTAGGGATTTGAATTCAGAAATATTATTAATGCAGCGGAGTGACTGGGGAAGGGAATTTCATAAGATGGTAAGTTGAAGTGTAGTTATAGGTTCAGTTCATTGGCTATTCCAGTTCACACATTGCAATTAAATTTAAAACAACCTTAGTTAACATTTTGTTGGTCATTATAAATCCTTTAAGGAGAATAATAAATAATAAAGTGCTAATAATAGATATTAGTTATTCACTCTAAACAGAGTCAAAGATTACCTGAAAGTTTGGCATTCAAAGATCCAAATGAAGGACTAAACAGGCAGGAGATATAGTGGACTGGAAGCTGTCTTTTGAGTTGATGCTTTGTTTTACATTCAACAATTTTTGTTATAGCCTAATAGGCAACCAAGGGTTAAATGACTGTTTCACATTATCATGTTACACTCTTGAGAAGCTAATCAGTTTAACAGTTAACTTGAGAAGTTGATATGAGGTTGCTATAGGATGTGAATAAATATGGCTTACGTCAATCCTTCAGTGATTTTTCCACCCGTTTTATCGTCTGCCAAAAAAAAAAAGAGTCATAAATCCGCAACACCTCTCCTCAACCAGCCATGTGATTTGAAATATCATTCATGTCTATTGCAGAAAAAAGTCATAAAACATCAACATCTCTCCTCAACCAGCCATGTGATTTGAAATATCATTCGTCTTTTGCAGAAAAAATCATAAATCATCAAAATCTCTCCTCAACCAGCCACGTGATTTGAAATATCATATGTCTATCACACAAAAAATGCAGGACGAGTTATGCTTGAAATGTAATACTTGATGTTAGTAACGTTGGTTCCTTCCTCCTTGTGACATTCTATAGATAGCAACATTCACTTTGTGTTTATCAATTTCTCATGGCAACCACAAGAAAACAATGAAGGACTCTATAATGTGCTGGTCCTTGACCTATGGTCATGTCTTCCACACCTATTTGCTATCTAAAACGTTTTTGAGTCATTAAGAATATCCTTTCGTCATATATATTGCATAAAACCAAAGGCCATTTCCACGTAAATGACAAACCTAAACCACAGAGGAAACACCTTTAAATCTGTACTACATTAGATTGCTATAATTGAGGGTTTAGAGACATTACATTGTTGTACATCACGCGGGAGGTGAGCTCAAACAATGGATTAAAGCGTTCTGTATTCTCAGTCAATTTTAACAGTAAGCATTTTCAAGAAATTCAAAACACACACACACCCTGCTTAAACCAGTCTCAGCTGGATTGCTAGTCTTAGCAGGTTTAAGATGTTCTCCTAGCCTGGCCAAACTGGTGTTTAGCTGAGCAGTCAACTGGTTCCCAATCTGACCTGCCAACAGACCAGTCGGAGTCTGCTTTGAAACTGGTTGTATTTCCCAAAAGCAAGCTTTACAGTGCTAAACAGAAAAATAATGATTAAATGATGCAAATGGGATTCAATTCTGCTGTAAAACAGCTCTGAGAAAGACAGTCATTATTCAGTTGAAATCAGTTCAGTGTTGATTCAGTCTGGTTCAATTACTGTGTAAAGTTCATCAATTATGGAATATGTCCAATTCATCTCTAAAGCAGCTCTGAAGAAAACACTGATGTCATATATTAGGATTATACCATATCGGAATATTAGGATTAAACCTTAATTCATAGGACATTTTAAGTACCTTTTATTAATCTGCCTTAGAAAAAACAACATTACAGGTGTGTAAGAGAAAACAATGGCACTGAAATGTTATATCAGTGTTACTTTCACTTGAAACGGCTCAAAAATGCATTTTAGTCTAGGACTAGACTCAAGCCTTGTCTGTGAAACCAGGGGAAAGTGTCCCCAACTAAGCAAAAAAGTGTGTGTGGAAGAGCTAGACTGGCCTGAGCAAAGCCCTGAACACGATGTTGGAACAGTGAAACTGACGGATGTTCTTGTGTAAGTTTCAGTTCTGTGCTTATTTTTGTTTCTGAATTGTAGATATCAATTTATAAGACTAGAAAGTGTAGTAGAAGTGTATTGTCTCCCACAAAGAATCCTTTTTTTGTCACAGGCTTTCTCTTTTTTACCTCCAGTTTATGATTATACAGTATATACAAATAGTTTGATTTGATACATGTATTGCTTTTTCACATTTCATTTGAAGTCAAGTCTTGCTTAAATCTTCCAATAATTCTCTGAAATTTTTTTGAATAAATAATTTGTTACATTTATAAGAATGTATTTTTAAAGTAGTGTGATTCATTTCATTTGTAGTTTGCATTGTGTGGCTGATGAATTGAGAACTGTTATGACTTTCAGTTGTCGTATTTACGAGATATTTATATTTAAGACTGCAGCAATAAGTAACAGAATTGTGTATAAATATTAAGACAAGCTGACATCAATGGCTGTAAAAAACTGCGAATTGACATAAGTAAATCTGATTCATGTTTCCTCGTTCCATTGGACATTATGTGGTCTGTTTCAGGGTGTGGACTCACCTTTAAGTTTCTTGCTTTCTCAAGACCAACTCTGAGTATTTTGTATGGACTGATACTTTGCCTGCTAGGCCAACACCAGTGTTATTTTAGAATGATTTTTATACTATTATAGTATTTATGAATTTATTTGAATTGGCTTTTGTTTTTATATATTTCATTTTAGTTTGATTTAGTGATGTGCTTTTGTCATTTTTTTATTCATTTTTTAAAATATATTTCTATTTAGCTGTTTTATCCCAGTTTTTGTTAATTTTAGTACCTAAACTTATTTTTAATCAAAGGATTTTTTTTAGTTTAAGATTTATTTTATTTCAACTTTATTTCAATAAAGAAATCTTTTTTGTTGTTGTTAACAACAACAACTGAGTGTCCAAGAGTGAAGTTTGAGAAATCTTCTTCTTGATAGATTTCATATTTTAACCTTCTGTCTTATGCTCTATATGCAACACTAAATAAAACAATTATTATGAATCTAATTCATTTGTTTAACATATTATTTATGTATTCTGGCTTTCCAGCAGAGTAGAGTTGCAGCTGCAATATACTATTACATTTAGATTCTATAATACAAAATCACTATTCTATTTCAGCCACTTTACTCATGCTGGCATGCCAGAATACACAATCATTTATAACATCTTTTGACACATCATTGAAAAATTGAATTGCAATACACGTGTTTTATAACCATCATAAAAGATAAGAAAATAGTATTCAAACAGTATTGCATCTTATCTTTCCAACAGCAATCAGATTCACTACATTTACACTGAAATGAAAGTCATAGTCCCAACAGTATGTTCTTCAAAACCATTTACATATTCTACAGTCCCAGACTAAAGACCGGCAGTCTTTTGGAATCTCACTGGAGTCTCGGCGCGCTCCCGTCGTCTCGATCGTTAAATGTGAGGTGATAATCTGCAGTCAGCGACACGATTTATGCCAGTCTTTCTCTAGTCTTTCAAATCAAACATGTTTGATATTATCGCAAGTCTTTAGTCTGAGACTAAAAACTGTGAACCCAAGTCTTTAGATGTGAGCTGATTATCTTATAAAGTCTTTTCTAAATCTTTTCAAAGTCTTTAGGTGTACAGAAAGCAATAGTATATGACAAAAGAATGAGCAGACTACTTCAGATGACTCATTAAAAAACATGTACAGTGTGTTTTTAAGAGCTGGGCGTGTGTGTGCGTTAACAAGCATCCCTCAGCTGATTTTAGTTATAGACTTACGCAATGCATTTGCTGGGCTTATAGCTCAGAAAGAATTTGTGCCCTCTGACAAATTATAAAAATGATTTAATGCCAGTACATGGGTGTATACACATCAGTATACGGTTTTCTATAAAGGAGTTACACAATTGTGTGTAGGCATTTATAGGTTCAGATCAGTTGACCTGAAATAAAACAAAGAACAGTGTTCATTTCAACTTTCAGTTAAGTTACCCCAGGCCAGATCATTTATTAATCTCTTTTGTTAGCGGATCATCGGTTCTCAGTGACGAGAGAACGTTCTTACAACAGTTTAATGATTACAGAATTCACTTTCACTATCTTATCTTGCAGACGGTTTTATATTTTATTGGGAAACAAGGAAATTTGTATCACATGTGGAGTTTAAACCTGTGCTGAAGCTTGTTGCCAAAACCATAAAAAAATAACAAAAAAAACACCATTGTACATCTGTGATGCAAAGCAATCATTAACAGTTTATTTTGGTTTTACAGCTCCACTTGGTCTTGACTGTCTGTTTTAACTACTTCTGTCGAAGCAGCTTTCTTTCTCCGCTCTGCTTCCGTTATCGTCATTGGATGCAGTGGGAAAAATCCAGCCAATCCTATTCGGAGGAAAAAGAGGATCAGTGTCGCAGAATGTGTGGTAAGGTATGCGGTTATCAGGTGACAGTAATCACTAAGTAAGCATTGAAATAAGAAGTAAGAATTCTCTTTACCTAGAAGTTTGGCGACTGGTGTTGTCGTATGAGCGCCGCATCCAATCCAGTACTTGATCCTTTCGTAATTGAAGGCGACAAGTTTTTCATTCTGAATGTTCGGGAGAGGGTCATATGAGCCCAGCTGCTCGATATATTTACCGTCTCTCGCCCGTTTATTATAAGCAGCCACAATGCGGTAGAAAGGTCTGTTAGTGACGCCTCCTAATGCCAGCCTGATGACCACATGCCCACCGTGATATTTCTTGAGCAGGAAAGATGCTAAAACACAGACAATGCATAAACACCCTAGTGAAAAAATGTATTAAAAATTTTTCTTCATACTAAGTATACTACAAAATTCATTAACATATTTACAAACATATTGCTTGAGACTAACTGGTATAAATATTTTAATTAAACTTTATTTGGAGCACTTTATTTCACACAATGCACATTTCTTAATATTAAGCCTATTTAAAATGTTTTAATACCACTATTAGTATAAGGATATTATGATCTTAAATGCAAGATATTGAAAGTGTACTTGCAATAGTTCCACAATATCCCTTTAAGTACAAAATAAGTTGTTCCAATTTAGCAGTCAATTTAGTATAACAAAGGTACGATTGTATATTTATATTACGTACATAAATATGAAATGTATTTATGGAATACTTATAACAAAATGAATTTGAAATACATTTATTTTTCACTAGGGCAGCAGCGGCAGTGTTTTGTATCAGAAACATGAGGCTTTAATTCTGAAGTAAAGCAGTAAGACTCCTGGTCCTGGATGCTACATTTTAGGTGCCTTTTTTTATTTGACACACATTTCAGAATATGGAGTCTAAACTTCTGATGTTAAATTGAATCTTTATGAAGGTAAAATGATGACATAAAGAATCGCATGCGCAGGGTAAGATTTGTGAAAGTGTACATAAGATTTCAAGCGTAAATTAAATTTGCATGTGCAAGAGAAGATTTGTAAAGGTGTAAATCGCAATTCAAGTGTAAGAAAAAAATATTTGCAGCATTTAACTGTTATTCGTAAGTGTAATTCATGTATTTTGAAGCCGCAGCTTCATGCTAATGCAAAATAAATACGATCTGTATTTTTCAGACTTTCATTTTTCCGCGCTTATTCTTTTGGCACGGTTTTTGCGCACAAATGCGGCCAAAAGCACTGCAAGCCTGTGACGGCAATTTGCAAGCGAAAACGACAGAGGCAGGAACTGCAAAACAGATTAATTGCGTAAAATCAAACTTTGTGTAAAAAAGGATTGGATTGAAATTGTATATCTTATATAATCTGTTACAACACTGAGCTGATGTTAAACTTTACAATCAAAACATTTAGTACCCATTCTTTATGTAATAATAATTCTGATGCAGTGTTTGTCTCATCATGTCTCTGTTCATGGTATTTAACACTCAATTATACATTTTGAAATATTGTCTTGTGTGACTGATCAAGATATTATATATGTAGATAGTATGACTACCAAAATGCTTTCTCTGTGTCCAGATTTGACTGTAATGAAAAACTGATACTAAATCAACATGAACTCAACTTTGACAAAAAGTAACTAATTATGTCTGAATAAAAACCCAGCAACCAGGGAATACACAGCATAGATATGTTTATATATAGGGCTATACTGCCATCTAGTGGTTACAAGATGGAGTTGCAGGTGATAAATGGTGCATAATTTAGAGATGCTCTTATGTTAAAGGGAAAAAATATTCTTGTAACTCATTTTAGTAAAATAATAATAATAATTCTGGAATCCCCCCTGATCAGTAGACCAGTGAAATTATGCATGCAGTAGTGCAGATACTAGGCCTACATTAAGCATCAAGATTACAAACTGATATGGCCTGATGAGGAGGAGGATGATGAGCAGGATACATGCACTGGATACACAAAAAATTTCCTTAACACACCAGCTCGAAATTCAGTTTTTGCTCATATAGTCAGCCTAATGGTGTACAGACTATTAAGCAATCATGATGTATTTATTTATTTATTAATTTGTTTATTTATTTATTTAACATGTATGTGTGCATTAAAAGTACAATTTCGGCAATGAGAACATTTCTGAGCCAAATCAAGATAAAGATCTGTGACTGGCGTATTTATTGAACCAATCAGATCAGAGTAAAACGAGAGTCAGCGAGAAGCTCATCTGATTGGCTACATAATGGTGGACCCGCCCTCCTCTTCGCGCTTGCAAAACTCAGTTAGTGAGAGAACCGTGCCAAAAGTGGAAGCGCAGGAAAATGAAAGACGCAACTGTACAAATCGGGTTATTTCGGAAACTTTTTGCCTCATGCACACAAAGAGTCATGTAGACATTTGCAACAGTTTGTTTATTTTTTTACACAAAGTTTGATTTTACGCAATTAATCTGTTTTGCAGTTCCTGCCTGTGTCGTTTTCGCTTGCAAATTCCCGTCACAGGCTTGCAGTGCTTTTGGCCGCATTTGTGCGCAGAAACCGTGCCAAAAGAATAAGGGCGGAAAAATGAAAGTCTGAAAAATACAGATCCTATTTATTTTGCATTAGCATGAAGCTGCGGCTTCAAAATACATGAATTACACTTACGAATAACAGTTAAATGCTGCAAATATTTTTTTCTTACACTTGAGTTGCGATTTACACCTTTACAAATCTTCTCTTGCACATGCAAATTTAATTTACGCTTGAAATCTTATGTACACTTTCACAAATCTTACCCTGCGCATGCGATTCTTTATGTCATCATTTTACCTTCATAAATCTTGTGTGTTATGCTGCCTTCACAAGCATTAGATTAGGGAAACATCCCAAATGTGAGTCTCCAGGACCAAAATAGAGAGCCATAGCATTGACAGTACTTACACAAATGGACCATGATTGACAGATTCCCTGTTGATAACAAAAGATAGTAAATAAATAAACATATTTATAAAATGTCATATGACCAACTAAAATAATTGAGAGCATGTGTAATATGAACCGGTTTTTGCGTAAAACCCCCACATACCTTATAAATCCGGTAACTGCATGCAGAAACGTCTGTAATATTATGAAATACAAGCTTAACGTGTTTGTGTTAGCGCTTGAACACATACAGTATAAAGACAGTCAACAACATGACATTCGCAAGGGCGCCGACATTTTTTCTTGTGGACCGGAAGTGTTTCTCGTCCATTCTATGGCAAAGGGTTTGCTTATGAATATTAAGTACGTTACGTGACGTCAGTACGTTCTAGGAATGTAATTCAACTGCATTAATATTATTTCCCAGAGATTATTTGGAAAAGAGCTTGGCTGCTGCCCTTTCGGTTTTGTATATTTAATAAACATCGAGAAATACATTTGAAAGTACTTCATAATATTTATTTTAGTAACTATACTTTATCAAAATTTATGGATATTGATGAAAATTGTTCATTTTGTTTGGATCAGCCAGAGAAAATTCTACATCTTTTCTTTGAATGCTATCATTCTAAAACATTTTCAACAGAAATCTGGTTATAACTTTGAATGAACATCTAAAGATGTTATCATATATTTTGATTCGAAAACTGTTTCATTAAATTATATGATGAATCTTTTGATTATATTAGGTAAATTTCATGTTCATAAGAGTAAAATGAATAATTCTAAACCTTGTCTGAAGTTTTTGTTTGGGTGATTTTCAGTTGTATATTGAGTCTCTCAAATGTAGGCTATAGATAACAAAAAATGTAGGGATACAATTGTATTTGCTGAAGAATTGAAGCTAATTGAAAAGTGAATTGATATATGTTGTTTTTCTTCTTTAAGTAGTACCAATTAATGATTTATAAATGTATCTTAAATCATTTTATTATGCATAATAGAGTCCTTATCCCCGTATATTTTATTTTTCTTTCAATTTTGTCATATAATTATTTGGTTTTTACCCCTTTATTGTTAATTTGATTGCTATCTTTTTGGATGTCATGTTATTGTTGTAATTGTTGTATGTTATGTCTATTGTTTAATTAAAGAATAATTTCTACGCTGCGTAGGTGCAATGTGATAAGTATAGGCACTAGGTGGCGCTATTGTTCTACGAAGACCTGTTTTGCTTTTTGAAAACACGAATTAGCTAATAGTTTATTTATTCAGACCTATGATTCAGACGTACAGTCCCGGTCAAAGGTTTGGAAACATTACTATTTTTAATGTTTTAAAGAAATCTTTTATGGCTCTACATTTATTTGATCAAAAATACAGAAAAAAATGTAATATTGCTATTTATTATTATTATTATACATATTAAATTTAAATTAAATATTATTATACATATCATTTTCTATTTTAATTCAGACTACTTTAAAATATAATTTATTTCTGTGGTCAAAGCTAAGTTTTCAGCATCATTACTCCAGTCTTCAGTGTCACATGATCCTTCAGAAATCAGTATAATATGATGATTTATTATCAATGTTGGAAACATTAATTGCTGCTTAATGTTTTTTTTATTTTTTTTGTTTTTTTTTTACCTATGATACTTTTTTTCAGGATTAATTGATGAATAAAAAGTTTAAAAGAACAACATTTATTCAAAATAGAAATATTTTCTAACATAAATCTTTACTATAATTTTTTAATCAATTTAACACATCCTTGCTGAATAAAAATATTAATTTCTTTCAAAAAAGAAAGAAAAAAATGACAGACCACAAACTTTTGAGTGTATTATTGTTACAAAATATTTATATTTTGAATTTAAAAAAAAGTTCTTTTTAACTTTTTATTCATCAATGAATCCTGAAAAAAGTATCACAGGTTATAAAAAAAGATTAGGCAGCACAACTGTTTCCAACATTGATAATGAATCATCATATTAGAATGATTTCTGAAGGATCACATGATACTGAAGACTGGAGTAATGATGCTGAAAATTCAGCTTTGGTCACAGAAATGAATTATATTTTAAAGTATATTAAAAACAGAAAACCATTCTTTTAAATTGTAATAATATTACACAATAGTACTGTTTTATCTGTAATTTTGATCAAATAAATGCAGGCTGAATGAACATAAGAGACTTCTTTCAAAAACACTAAAAATAGTAATATTTCCAAAATTTTGACCGGTACTGTATAATATTTTCACCCTTTCCTGGCTGTCAGACAACTAAAGTAGAATGACACCAGCATGGAAAAGCCCAGCTCGAAGTTGTTGTGCTGCCACATCACTGTTTTATAAAGTTTATCGTCATTAAACTTGCCCTGGAAAGTTGAAGTAAATATTTAAATGAATAAATAATGAATGAACAGATACAGATGCAGGGCAAACCAAATGCATCTTTTATGGTGGATCAGCAGAGAAAGTTGAGCTGAAAACTCCCATTCTTTTCACGTGTGGCTGATGCTCTTGTGAAGATCTCATGCTCCTGTGGACCACAAGACAAGCTTTTAAGGCCGTAATCATCCGTGACTGTCCTTTCGAGCTTGTTCGGGTGACCAGATAACGCACCAGAAAAAAGAGAATTCCTCACTTAAGGACAAGATCCGTTTAAAGCAACAAGCAGGAAACAAGATTTTGATATTCCCTCTACTACTGTTTATATGATAAGTGTATAAGTGTTTGAGCCAGTGTCAAATCTTTTAGAAGTTTTGTAATTAGGGGTAAATGTTGATAATCTTCGCTATGAGACCACAGCAGAGATGGAAACTGTGCATGCATCATAAATCAGATGATAATGTATAAATAAATGCTTTTTTAGTTTTCAAGCCAACTGCAACTTTAATCCACTGTTCCTGTACCAAATATCAATTTAATATTTATTTAAGTGAAAAACAAACTCCAGAATTAATAGAAAATAACCAAATCCACCATTTATTATGCCCATCATCACTAATACAAGCCGAACTGAAGATGATTGACTTATCATATGCCACCATTTCATTGTAATGGTTTTAATCTGCTTTTTTAACATTATGGTGTGGTGGAGACAGAAGCTGGTTATGGACTATATTTAACTATAAGAGTTTGACTCAATCGTCTAAATGCACAAATGTTTTTTTGTTTTTTTAGTAGTTGTTTTAAATGTTGGATTCAAACACCATCATGTCTGTGCTAATATGTTAGTTAGTCAGCACATTGACATACATTAAAACAATGTACTGTATGTAACAGTATATACATATAGAGTATAATGAAGATAGATTTTAAACAAATGATTGAACTGACAAGGTCTGGTTGGGGCAAGTTGTCATGTGTTTCCTTGCAATTTTATACAATTTATTACGTACAATATCTGTTGTCCAAAACAATGGATCAACCTTTTATTATTTTTGCTGTTTCACGAATTGCTGTGTTTCATAATTGTGTTCTGATCATTTGATATAGATCCTACACAAGATCCTATTGTGACAAGATACCAGCTACATGGGGCAAGTTGTCACAAATGGACCAACAGTAGCTTGATACTTATTTTAAAGGCCTGCTTTGGACATTTGCTTTGATTCAATGTTGGAGTAAGAATATCCAGTTGAGGGGACTGTTGTGGTGCTCCTCATTAATATAACTGATATTATATACCTGCATTCACTGTCTGTGAGCATGTGATCTGTTATCTTATAGGGTGAAGAGAGTTTGCCTTTACGAGTCATGGATCAAATGATCTGTTTTATCTGTCATGGGCTTGTGGACGGATTCACTGAAACTAATTCGGACTGCATGCAAAATGGATCCTGCCACTTTCATCATGGGTAAACAGAGAGTTTCCTTCATTCTGGTGAAAAGAGGGATATACTAACTGATTAAGACATCTCGGTATGTTTATCACATGTTATTAAGGTTTTTAAGAGTCTCATGACTCTTTTATTTAAGAGCAAAGCATAAGCTTAAATACATTGATGTTTGTCAACATTTTGTGTGTCAACATTTCTATATCTGAGGATGTAAACAGAAACTGTTATAGCGCATTTTACAAAACTCTTGATTGGGTAAGTAAATATTAAATATGCATTAATGGCATGTAAACTAAGCATTGGCATCGCCAGAACCAAAGTGCTCATGATACAATATTTATGCATAGCAAGTTTATTTAGCAAACCACTGTCAAACCATTTCAATTTATTGCAATTATAAGTAAAATATTAGGTTCTATTCTATTATTCATACAAATGGCAAAAATTCAAGAGTTGAAACACTGCAACTTCACACCATTTCACGTTGTTTCTTGACGTAATCTTACGTTTATCTTAATATAAACTTCAGTAAATGGCCTTCATCATGCAATTTGCATGTGAATGTGGCACCGGTAAATAAATGAAATGAGAGAACGATTCCAGAGATGCCACGATCAGATCAGTTTGAGTGGCCATGTATGTAGATTTGTCCTGGAGGATGATGGAAACAAATCATTCCCATTGAAGGGCTTTATGGACATAAAAGCCTTCTTTTTTTTGAGTTGGGCAGATTAGATGAGATCTCGTCTCCTCTTCATAGCGTGCCTTTAGCCGAGAGGGCGGTCAGGCCAGACAGTGGCAGCGCAGGATAGTCACACTTCATTAAAGATAAGAGCTCTCACCCCTACGTTTAAGAAAGATACTTAACTCACTGTGACCCCCTGCTGGGTCGCGACCTGATCACACTCTGGAGTGTCCAGACTCTGTTTGAGCGCGCAAGTTCAAGAGGTCAGACTTCAGTTTGCAGGACGCAAGAGGATATGGCCCTATAGCCTGTCTGAAGTTTCCCTGAGATCACAAAGACAGTTTTGTAGAAAACCAAGGTCGTATTCTTCAAAAACATACATAAATCTAGCGAATGGAGTGCAATACATCTGAGACATTCTTCACATTTGAATGACAAATAAACTACCATGATAAAAAAACTGAAAAGAGCATCTACATTCTTAAAATTAAAAGTTCTTTGTCTGTGTTTATGAACCTTCCATGGAACCTTTCCATTCCACAAAACGTTCTTTAGATTGTTCAAATTATATTCACAAGAAGGAAAAAAAGTTATTTTAAGAACTGTTGACTGAAAGGTTATTTGGGGAACAAACAATGGTTCTTCTATTGCATCACTGTGAAAACCACCTTTATTTTTAAGACTGTGTATGTATATAGGTGTGGATTTTTATATGTATATGGGTTTTTCGGTCCCACTTTATATTAAGTGGCTATAAATTAATAATTTGATACAATGGACTTATTGTGTACATACATGTTTTGACATTGTATTTTGAAAATACCGGTGTGTAATTACAGCTATAATTAATGAATGTTATTACATTTGTAATTACACAGTTGACTCTTCCCTTACACCCTTAAACCGACACACACCACACACACCTGTCCCTAACCTTACCCGTATCACTCCTCAATAGCAGCACAAGTGTTTTACAATACAACATCAACACAATAAGTACTTTGTACTCATTTTTTTAGGTAAGTACATAGTACTTAAAGCCACTTAATATAAAGGGGGACCGGTTTTGCTTTTTAATGTCACAAATGTGCTATTTTTTAGTAGTAACCTAGAAATATAGCAGGATGTTTTTCTTTTCTTTTTTTAACTGAATTAAATCTTTTCATTTATAACATTTCTTAGAAATCCTAAAACTTGATTTTGAATCTTAGATTTATATATATGTGACACAACAGTGTTCTTATCTGATTTTTGTTGTTGTTGTTGTAAAAAGAAAGAAACTGAACAGAATGGGCTCATTTTTAAGAAAATTGCTAATTTTATCCCAGCACAAGGATGTCAAAAGGGGTAATCAGGAACACTGCAGGATCGTAATTTGGGTCAATAGATCTTGATATCACTTTAATATCCATGGTGTTCTGGGCAGAGCAATGACTCCTTTACAGAGGATTTGCCTGCTGCAATATCTTTTTCTAGCCCTAAAGACCAACTTTAGATAGATTTAGATTGCCGTATTCAAAGACAATTTGCCTTTCTGCGAGGAGTTTGCATGTTCTGCATGGGTTTCCTCCGGGTGCTCCGTTTTCCCACACAAAAACCAAAAAACATGCAGTATAGGTGATTTGGAGACGCTAAATTGTCCATAGGTGTGAATGCGTGTGTGTGTGTGAGTCGCAAGCCATGTAATGGAAAGGTCAGGGAAAGACCTGGTGACCCACCCCGGAAAAATCATCGCCAGGAAAATGAATGGACAATCACTCACATATGGCAAGAGATGGCCCATAGAAACACCAAGAGTCGGATGTGACTGAAATGGTCAATGAATGAATGAAACTGAACCAAATGTTTCATGCTTTTCATATTGTTAGTTTCTTTCCGGCACTGGAATATGTTTTTGACAGAATTCATAATTGGCACTTCATTTGCGAGATGAAATGTAATTAAAATATTCATGAGCATGTTGTAATTTAAACATGTACTTGGGTTGATCTCTATATTATGTTATAATATTTAAAAAATAACCTGATGAATGATATTACAACAAAAAAAAAACCCAAAGCTACCAGACAAAGCTAAATTGTTCTTCTGTTGGGTACTTCTGGTAATGGAAGATGCTTTTGATAGTGTTTAATGTTGCAATGGGCCAATAGGTCAATGTCTGCGCGTTCATGTCTTTGCACATTTTGAGGGTTATTAGTGCAGGGCATTGGATTCTTGACTTTTTAAAGCCATATTGGATTCTGCGGGTGAATTTCTACAATCACTTACAGCTAAATTATGCTACCTTTTCATTGCTCACTCTAATCATGGGCTAAAGAAGCGCCCTGACATTCCGTTCATATTTATACATATTAAAGCAAGATTCGTTTGAAAAATCTTTGTATTTAAATGACAAAGACAGGTGACACGTCTGCTTTTAGGTGATAAGGCATTTTGGCAATGCAGAGGACTATCTTTTCAACTGCTGTTTACCAATAAGTGTCTAAGACGTCTGCAGCTCGCCTTGATCGGCCCCCACATTCCTGTGTTCCTTAAGGAGTCCCCTCAAACACACGAGGGGTTCTTCTCCTCCACTCCAATCCAGCAGGCCTCCTACTGCGCTCCTCTAAAGCCTGTCAGAGGGGGGAGTCGAGGATGCATGTGCTTCCAGGCATGGGACTGTATACTAGAGCCTTCCATATAAAGGAATTGCAACATCTACTTTTCAAAACTGCACTTGGGAAAAGTGAAACTTCAAAACGATGTGAACATGAGATGCGACGCTTAATGCATGTTGCAACACAAAAGGCTTCACATTTTTTGGTTTTGATTTCACCTTTTCGCCAAGAAGTGAGCAAACTTGAGAACATGCATGGGTAAAAAAAAAATTACATTGAAGGAGGGACTTATCAACAGACCATGGCTGCATCCGAAATACCACATACTTCCCTACTTTATAGTAGTTGGCAAAAAATCAGTATGTGACAAGAGTATGTCCGAATTCACATTGCTCATAAAAGAGTAGGCGAAAAGTACCCAGATGACCTAGTACTTCTGGAAAGATTCTGAGTGTGCATACGATGGACACTTTAGTATCCCATGAGGCCATGGGAGAGGATTTGTGAAATGGTAAATGGTAAATGGACTGCATTTATATAGCACTTTCACTGACCCAATGGCCACCAAAGCGCTTTACATATTGCCTCACATTCACCCATTCACTCACTCACTCATACACCGACGTAATGAAAGGCAGTGAAATGACACTGGTAGGTCACATGACAGTGACAACATGGTGAGTGTCCGGATTAAATTCATACTAATAGAACATACTTTTTTTAGCGGCCGTGAAGTAATAATAGTGCATACTCGAGAGAGTATGTGATTTCGGACGCAGCCCATATCAGCCATAAATTAGCATGGTTTTGCATGGACAAGCACACACATCTTTACAGAAAATTCTAATTGTATTTCAAAAGATCTACTCTTTTTTGTGTTTATTTTTTAGGTTATGCATTATCAACTAAAGCAGTGTAGTATTTTAAACTGCAGTTTGACATACCCTTTTGGTCCACTCTCTCTCTACTTTGCTTTGCTTTAAAAGAGGATTTTTTTTTTGTCAGCATTGGTAGCAATGTGTAAATTCACAGTATTAAATCCAAGGTATAACCAGTAGAAATAGCTGTTTTTGAAAACATTGGAGTGGGGTGTGTAGGTAGCACAAGTTGAGATTGAGTTTAGTTTTTTGATAGTTATCTCAGTAAGATTTTAATATTTCCGCGTGCATGTCACTTGTCATTTCTCATAGCGAGAGAAACTGAAGTTAAACAAGCAGTTTCACACACGCAAATCAACACACTTTCACTCTCTCCGTCTGATAAAATAATTCTGCTTGGTAAGCAATAACACATTGTGATAATTCTCAGCAGATGTGAGCATGCCTTAGCAAGTTAACAAGAGTCTGTGGGGAGTGTGGACAGTGTGAAGGAGAGAGGAAGAGGCTACCAGGCTGCGGTTTGTGTACCGGGTTCCCCAGCGTTTCTCAAACCTGCCAGCAAACCTGCCACTCGTCCAGTGTCTATACACACACACACACACACACACACACACACACACGCACACACACGCACACACACACACACACACACACACACACACACACACACACACACACACACACACACACACACACACACACACACACACACACACACACACACACACACACACACACACACACACATTTTTTGAGAAAATGACGACAAAACAGTTTACACCCTAAGTAAAGTAAACTAGAGTCATAATAATGAGTCTGTTCTGGTTTATTTTCAGGACTTGAAGATTTCAAGTGGAAGAAGAAATTAAATGTCAGGAAGGTGGAGCATTTCTCCCCCCCTTTTTGCCTTTAAAGGGACAGTTCACCCAAAAATGGAAATTTTGTCATCACTCACTTACTCACCCTCAATTTGTTTGATTCACAAAAGAAGATATTTTAAAGAATGTTGGTAATCAAACATTGAAGTCAATGGTGTCCATAAACTGTCTAATTACCAACATTATTTAAAACATCTGCTTTTGTGTTCAACAGAAGACAGAAATTATTACAGGTTTGGAACAACATGAGGGTGAGTAAATGATGATACAAACCAGTAAACAAGTGCACAAACAGTATCATGCTTCATGTGTTGTTCTTATAAAATGTTTCCATTGCAAGAAGGATGTAAAACCCGATTTGCAACATCTTATGTGACATAGTTAACCTATATCGCCTGCTAGTGGACACACATTCATTTACACTTGGAGTAAATTCCTCTTCAGTCCAATATTGTCAAGGGCTGTAAGAATATTGTGCAGGTGTTTTTGCTTTATTTCAGGTTTTGAATAATTAAATAATTAATGCACAATTAATCCATATATTCTTAGGCTTTCTTTAGGTAGTTCTGGTGGCAATACTCTCCATGCGTTTGCAATGAGATGTGTTGGATATTCTTTTATTTTTTATACATTGTTTTTCTTTAAATTAACATTGTTCTTCTTTGGACTTATTTGCAATGACTCTAATACTTAAATTGATATTACGTTCTTGATACTGATTTCGAAACTAGTTTATAGCTACACTCTTTAGATATCGCTGGTTTTTAAATGTTCAGATGAAGAAAAACCTTTTTAGTACACTTTTAAACGAACAATTTTATACGATATTGCAGGATGGTAGTTAGCAAATATGTTTAAATTAAAAACAGACATTTAAAGCTGAAATATATGCTCTATAAATAATCGACTCAAAGGTAGCCTAACCTATAAATTATCCACGCTCAAGTCAACCGGATATTAACTTTAAAGTTTCATGTTTTCATAACATTATCCATGACATCACTTTTGAGTGTCTGTCTCTGGAAAGAAATCTGAGCATTTTTTTTTACAGGCATGTCCTTTTACTTATTCTAACTTGTTTGCAGCACGATCTTAAGATCTACATAGACTACAGTGTAAAGTTGCAGAAATAAAAGAAATGATTTATAGCAAATCTGAGTGCACACACAAAAAAACTCAATAATCAATGTATGAACACCTTTAATTATATGCACTTTAGAAAGTCAATGTTGTAACAAAATGATGAGAAAATGGTTAATGTGCAGTTGTGTAATAGTGAATATATATATAAAAATAAATTCTGACTAAATCCTAAAGTTCTGTTTTGATACCTATTTTGTTACCTATTATCACCGGTGCGTCTCTGACCCGCGCGCTGCTCACCCGAGCCGGACACTGAGGGTTAGAGCTCCGCTGACGGGCACCAGGTCCTTCCCGGAACATCTGCATGTGAAATCGCCATTTCACCCCGCCACACTCCTAATTGTTGTAAAAATTATTTGTGAAATTGCTTTTCACCAGGAGTGTTCGCCACGGCAATTTCTACACAATCTCAGGGCGCGGCGGCCCCACAGAGCCGGACACGCGCATTCAACCTAAAGATTCTGGAGGTTTTTTTATATGTGCTGTTATACGACTCCCAGGTTTCGCGGAAAAAACAGGTGAAGTGATGAAGTTGCAGCTTGAGTCAGGAGGGGTTTTCGATCATAATGAACATTTTCTAGTTCTTTAGAAAAAGTATCTGTACCCCGAAGAACCTTTGAAATATTGGCTTTTTGGTAACACTTTGTTTTACATTGTCTTTGTTACACAAGTTACATTTAGTTTCTGTAGTAATTACTATAAACTGTGCATATTACACGCAACTAACCCTAAACCAAATCCTATTCCTAACCATGTAGTTATATTACTCAGTACTCAAATGTATTATTACACTGTAACACAGACACCTTAAATAAAGTGTAACCAACTTTTTCAATCTCTAAATAACCATATAGTCAACTCAACAACTCTATCCAGGTAAAAGGTATTCTCCTCATACATTTTATTTTTCTAATATATCATATGTATTATTATTAACTATTCAGTAGGCTATTTTATCGATATTAAATATGACAAATGTTTCAGGCCAAGTCTCTTCATCTTCATCAGTTATTGTGCATCATCATGACCCTCTCTGACCTCAGGTAAGTGTGCTGAAGTTTTCAAAACACTCTTGTTCCTTCTGCTCTTTATTTACACAAAACAATAGCATTAGAATCAGATTCTTCATAATACAATACTGCAAATGTATGGATTTCTGCCGTGTTTCTATTTCCCCCCTGTAAACTCAATCACTTTATCTTATTTAATAATGCTGATAAACATAAGTCCACGCTTTGAATCTATTAATAAAATGATATATTCATAAATGCCAAGTTAAAATACACATTACACTCTTTTTCCTGTTCGCACACATTTAGATCACACAGATTTTTACGATGGCATGCATACAGATATGTTAGTTTTCTTGTTTCAAGAGTAGTTTTTTATTTGTAGTGATATTATATATATATATATATATATATATATATATATATATATATATATATATATATATATAATTGTGTGTGTGTGTGTGTGTGTGTGTGTGTGTGTGTGTGTGTGTGTGTGTGTGTGTGTGTGTGTGTGTGTGTGTGTGTGTGTGTGTACAAAGAGAGTATTAAACGCATTAAACTGACGTTTCAAATGAGAGATGAATGAAAACTCATTGTAACATTTCCTGTGTTGATTTAGAGAGGGAGTGGGAGGGCAGTGTGCTTGTGTGTTTTCTGCAAAGTTCCTCCCGATTGGACGGCAGATCTCGGGCATTACCCTTCCTCTCCATGCTGTAAAAGAGTGCCGAAGAGCCTATGGCAGCGCGCGCTTCCTCCTCCCACTGTGCGCCAAAGTTGGCCACTTAAACTCCTCTCAGGCAGCAAACAGCAGCTGTAATCAAAACTAGCAGATCCTCTCACTAATATTTACTCACAGTTGCTTTAGAGCACATTGCATGCTTTACTCTGCTCTTGTTTCTGGGTATTCACTGTAAGGACAAATCTGACTTTTTCTTCAGCACACTGGGCATTGTCCACTGGTGCGTGCGTGTGTGTGTATGTGTGTTTGGATTTCTTTTTAAATTCTTTGGATCCGTTACAATTTCCACGGCGCAAACAACAGCTTTCTGTGTGATTGCTTTCTTTCATTTATTAGTGAGAGTTTCAATAGTTTTGGGAGTAGCTGGAATGGCTACTTTACCAGGAACAGTTCCTCGAATGATGCGGCCAGCTCCAGGCCAGAACTACCCCAGAACCGGATTCCCATTAGAAGGTACGAAAACTACTACTACTTATTATTATTATTATTATTATTATTAAAAAAAAAAATTTAATCCCATATTTGTAATTTTAAAATACTGAGTTTTTTTATAATTAAAAATATATATTTTTTAATAAGTAGCCTATGTTAGGCACTCTTTTACGCGATAGTTATACGATTAAAGAAACGAAATAGTCGGAAATATGACCGAACAAGTGTTAAAAAAATAAAACATAGTTATGAAATCAGTGATTTAATAATTGACAACAAAGTTATTTTTTTAGCAGCATTATGAGTAAAATGCTCCAGTCTGGACGTATGATTTCCATACGCAGCTCGCGCATAAATGGGAACGTCTTTCCTATGTTGTTCCTATCGAGTGAATTCGTGCTTAAGAGCAGTTTGACGAAAGCCTTCCAACCCACGAATCCTGCAATCTGTGGGATTTGCAGAAGTATCTCGCAGCAGTGAAGGGAAATAAAACTGGCTCAAAGCATCACACTAATATTTGTGTTGCATGACTGGGAATAATCGAGGTTTAAAGTGGCACATCTTTAGTGCCTCTTGAATGGCAATTAGTGTCCTCAAGTGTTACATCCTCTCCAAACGCATCAGATAAGCTGATAGTATAGAAGGATTCTTTCAGGAAAGAAAATCTGTGAGAATGAGATTTTTTTTGGATTGATTCCGCAGGCTTTGACTAATCATTATTCACATCTTCCAATAAACACAAGGCTTTGCGGACGATTACGTGATAAATTATATTAGCTGATGTGATATGATTAATCAGAATGACAGCATGTAGATGTTTTTTGTGATAAATTCGGTGCAAAGCCTGGATGACACAGAATTTGTGAGTTTATCCTCAAAACTCTGAGATAAAATGATCCACAAGTAGCCTACTATTTTGACAAAATTATGTGTAATTTTACTTCGAACAAAACTAATGCGTAATTGCAAGATGTTCAACAAAATGTAGATTTAGGTAATCAATATCACGAATTGAATTGCACAGTTAACGTGGGTATTGTAAAGTGTTACTTTCTTTATCTTACAGAGAATGATATTGTTTCCTTCTTTCAATCGCCCTTTTTGGGCCTGAATGTTTTCCCGCAGTCTCAACGCCTCTGGGTCAAGGTCGAGTGAACCAGCTCGGTGGAGTTTTCATCAACGGAAGGCCACTGCCGAATCATATCCGACACAAAATAGTGGAAATGGCCCATCACGGCATCCGACCCTGTGTGATCTCCAGACAACTGCGGGTCTCACACGGCTGCGTGTCCAAAATCCTCTGTCGGTACCAGGAGACCGGCTCCATTCGTCCGGGAGCAATAGGTGGAAGCAAACCTAGGGTGAGTGAACGATTTGACCAAAACAAATGCTTCCCTCAAACATTTCCTAATGGATCGTTTATTAAAAAAAGTTCTTAAATCTGTATGGAAACGAAGGATTTATAGTAAACAGAATGCGCTTTTCTTTCTTCTCCCTGTGTTTTCTCCGCCTCCACATTTTTTTTTTTGTTCTATACTAAAGCAAGTTGCAACACCCGACGTTGAAAAGAGAATCGAGGAATACAAACGCGAGAATCCAGGGATGTTCAGCTGGGAAATCCGGGATAAATTGCTGAAGGACGGGGTGTGTGACAGAGGCACGGTTCCTTCAGGTGAGGCCTCTTCCGGTAAGCACCATTTCTTTCTTACTGACATTTAGAGGACGTTACGCACTTCACTGCATCTGTTTAAATAATGGAACATTCTGTATATTCGGTTCTGATTAAATTTGGAATTTTGGATTTCGGATTTTAGTGTGCTTTGAGATTATATATATATAATGATCACATTATTAGTGTCATGATTGTTACACTGGGCTTTACAGTGATTATTATCTCTCTTTATAGTTAGCTCCATTAGTCGGGTTTTGAGAGCTCGTTTTGGCAAGAAAGATGACGATGACGACTGTGATAAAAAAGATGAAGACGGAGAAAAGAAAACCAAACACAGCATCGATGGGATTCTCGGGGACAAAGGTCAGAGGCCTTTAAATTTCTCATTGTGTGCGAACCGATGCGAGGAAACGTGGTGCGTAAAAGTTGTGTATTAAAACTCGAACTCTGCTTTTTGAGGGGTGGATCAGTTGTACTGACAGATCATGATGGACTGGTGCTATAATTGGTGCTGCTGTTGCAATTGATATTTCATTAAGTAGTTATTTGAAAGGGACAGATGCTGCAGTCCTTCATTCTCGCCAGGGGGAATCTTGGAAAAAAAATGGCACGAATAGCTCTCATTATTCATGCTGCTAGCTGTTCAGTACTTACTCAATTATTTATGTGAGCCCTGACGTCAGGTATTTAGCCTGGTAAATTAATTTGTGTGGCACATTCCATTTCCCTTGCGTTTTAACGACCCCCTAAACGACATCTGACAGTTTGACCCATTTGAGAATCGATGTCAGTTTAAGCAACTACATTACGCGGGACATGTGGACCCGTTGGAGGGACTTGTTTTGGCAACATTTTGCATTTGTTTTATTTTATTATATTACGTTATATTATAGTATATTTATATCATGACCTTCATATTGTGAATTTAAAATATTTTTTTGAAAACATTTTAATTGAATTGCACAGCTATTACAAACTGAAAATATATTATAGACATATTAATATATTATGATGTTTATATTTTATTTTTAGGCCATATATTTAATATATAGATATAATTAAACATAGTATTTTAATTCGAAATATAATATTATAATTCTAAAAGGTCATATTTGTACTATTACAATAATGCACTAATGTATTTAATATTATACTTATAACAGGTCACATACGCTTTTGCCTTTTCCCCCCCCTAAACGTGGTTATGAACAATCTCGTTTTAAGCCTTTGTAACCTTTAGACTGAGATACAAAAAGAGAAAAAGCACTGGAGCCGGGTAGCAAAAAGAGTAACTGGACCGGTGACCCCCCATTCAAAGATCCCAGAAAAGAGGAGAAAACTTTGTACAAAGGGTATAAGAAAAGAAAGGCAGATAAATTATTCAGTGCTCCCTGCTGCTAGATAGTTTTGTAATATGAAGGAGCGTTTAGAATTGTAAGCTCAACATTTCATGGTGCAAAACGACGTCTTTTGTGCGGGTTTAGTTGCGCGTAACTGCGCAGTTGGTTTAAGACAAAGTAAAGCTTCGTTTGCACATATCTGACGGATTGAGTTTCTTTAATTGCTATAGAATGATAAATTAATTTGTTAAATCTTGTATATATATTTTTCATTCTCTTAATCGCATGATTTAAGTTATGCCAAAGTTATACTTCATTCATAAATATTTTTATATGCGTTTATACACAGGGAAAACTGATTTAAACAAATGCATGAAAACCAACTCCGATGATTCTGTTGCAGTCCACTGGTTGTAGTTGTTAATTTGTTGGGAATGCTGTGAGTGCGTCATCTCTGGGTTAACGATTCCATAAATCTATCATTTCCAGTGTCTCATCTTCGGCACAAACACTGAATTCACTGTTAAATTCTTTGAAGGGATTCTTTAAGTTTACCATCCGGATAACATTTAATAATGTTAAGACTTATTAGAGCTGCGGTGTGTTGAATGGGCGTCTGTGTCGCTGAGGAGTGTAAGAGCTCGCAGGCACCGGTGAGAAACACACTGATCCTCCAGCAGCTCTTCGTGCACAAACCCTAATGTAGAAGAGCTTTTAAGCCCTGATTAAACTGAGCCCCTTTATTTCTTTTCACTTTCATCTCTAAACGGCTCACAGTGACTCGCCCAGGGCGTAAATTCATGAGATTCTGTGTTTATTTTGTATGATCTGGTATTTATTTTTTATTTATTTTTATTTAAATTGATGGATTCTTGCAAACTTTTTTTATACAAAATACATTATTTATATACTTATTTATGTATTTATAAGGTGTTAAATTGCTTACATATAAAAACCTCACATTTTTTCTTTTTGTTGACATTTTTGGCATTCATAATAGATGCAACCATTTATTTATTTATTTATTTATTTATTTATTTATTTATGTATGTATGTATGTTTCATGTTTACATTGATAGGTTCTTGTAAACTTTTTTGTATTTATCAAAATAAATACATGATTTTTTTATTTATTAATTCATTTATAAGGTGTTGAATTGATTACAAAGACTAAAAAAGGTCATACAGATTTTTCATTTTTGCTGACATTTTTTTGTAAACAGGTTGGTGTACCCTATACAATATACGTTATTTATTTATTTATTTATTTATTTCATGCGTTTATAAGGTCTTAAATTAATTACGCATTGGACAATCTAATTAAAAAAGTCAGAACTCTAATTGTTTTATTTTGATTGACTTTTTGTGGCATATAAAATACATGCAACGTTTTATTTACTTATTTAGTGGCTTGTTTTAGTAGGCGTTAGTATGATTATGCAGTAGGCTAGTTAAAAAATCTTGTAGCCTAGATTATTATTATTTTATTTTTTTTGCCATATGGCAAACTTTGTAAAAACATATTTTGTCTAATAATTTTTTTTGGTCTAAATTGCCTCCTCCCTGAGCAGATCTCCAAGTGCCTAACCTTAATAGCCTTAACCATGACTTCCACATTTGGTTTAGTGGCCATTACAATAATAATAATCTTGTGCACCTGCCATCCTCGTTACGGAAATAAAAAAATATGATGAGCGACAGCAGAGTTAGCACAAACCTGCCAAACTTAATTAGTCTTTAATGGGTTACAGCCCCGCGTCTGACAGCTCACCTGGTGCTCTTTTTGTCTGGAGGAGCATCAGTTAAACGCGAGCGCGCGTCCATTTGTGAGAGTGGCACTGGACACTTCAGCAAATCTGTGGATTACCTGAGGTTTTCAGACTAATCAAACAGACTTCAGTCAGGGGTTTAGGAGTGTTGTTATGGGATAATGGTGATCAAAAACCTGTAGGCGAAATGGCTGTGAGCGTTGCGCAGTCTGATGCCTATTGTACACAGTGTGCACGAATGCAACATTTTCCTATGATATAGCACGACGAAAATATTCTGGAATAGAGCGGTTTCACATAGTTTTGGTTTATGCGCCCTAGACGCGCACCAGCGGGGCATTTTCTCTCTTGCTTCACATTTATATGAAAATAAAGCAGATACTTTCGCGCTGAAAGAGAAGCGTAGGGAGACATTGTAAACAAATCCATCTGGAATAGAATATGTTACTGGGAAAGAGAGAGAGAGAGAGAGAGAGAGAGAGAGAGAGAGAGAGAGAGAGAGAGAGAGAGAGAGAGAGAGAGAGAGATTGAGAGAGAGAGAGAGAGAGAGAGAGAGAGAGAGAGAGAGAGAGAGAGAGAGAGAGAGAGAGAGATTGAGAGAGAGAGAGAGAGAGAGAGAGAGAGAGAGAGAGAGAGAGAGAGAGAGAGAGAGAGAGAGAGAGAGAGAGAGATTAAGTGAAAGTAAGGGGAAGTTATTTAGCTATTAATATTTATTCTCCTCAGGCGTCGAGAGTGACTCCATCTGCACTTTCTTGCAGCTATTTTGGCTGGGCTGAAATTGTAGGAGACCCAAATGTTGGGCAGAGATAACATAACCATCAGAGTGTGGACCATCACTGCATTAAACACGGATTAACCTCTTCTGTCCCGTCACCCTGTCTCAACACAGCTCGAGAATTTGACTGGCGAGGGATTTTCTTTAGTGTATAGACTCCAGGGTTATATATATATATATACACACGTGTGTGTGTGTGTGTGTGTGTGTGTGTGTGTGTGTGTGTGTGTGTGTGTGTGTGTGTGTGTGTGTGTGTGTGTGTGTGTGTGTGTGTTATACTCTGGTATTAACCATTTTTTGTTGACAGGCGTATTAATAAGAACAGATATAAGCTCATAATAATATTACACTGCAGCTGCTGATTTCGCCATTACAGTGCTGCTCATTACTTGAAATTCCGATAAAGGCAGTTCTAATTGCGAACAATCTTCCGAACCAGATGTAATTGACTATGATTTGGATTCAAGCATTTGTGATGGAGACATTAAAAAATAAATAAATGAAACAGATCAACATACGTTTTTTACCCAGGGCATTAGATGTTTGAATTTTATTATTATTTAGTTATTAATTTGACATAGGCTACTACTACTTCTAATATCACTAATAATAATTACAACAATCATTTATTTCTTGTTAAATAATAACATGATTATCGTATATAGCCTATTTTTTCTCTTAGGTAAAACTTTATTTTAATGTGTCCTTGATACACGTTACATGTATTTATACATTAGCATTACATGCACCAAACCCTAACCCTATAGTATGTAGTTAATTATTATTACTCAGTACTTAAATGTCCTTGTTACACGTTACATGCACTTACTATAGTAATAACAGAATATTATGCATAATTACATGCAACTAACCCTCAACCAAACCCTAATTCTACCCTAACCCGGAAGTAAATAGTTACTTAATATTACTCAGTACTTAAATATATAATTACTCTGTAACAATGACACGTTAAAATAAAGTGTAACCTATTATCTTTAGTATAATTGTTTCTATCTGTGTGAAATCCTTGTCTTGAGGCTTTGGATTGATTGCAGTATTTGGGAAGGTAACAGTTAACAAACCCCTGTAAGAATTCAGAGCACTGACCTTATCACTCCATGGCACGACTATGAATTTAATGAGATGCTAGGAAATGAACAATATGCAGTACTTAATAATTCTAGCTAGTGATCCAGCTACTGTTGAATGGAAAAAATGCAAACATGGCGGGTATATTAATGTGTCTTTTATTGACTCCGCTGTAATTGGTCTCTGTAGGGATTATAGACCAGTTAACAATGTCGTTTTTAGATTGCGGGTGACCTGTGAACTCCAGACATGGCGTGAGTTTTGATGTGTTGTAGAGATGTTTAAAAATAACCAAAAGCGGGTAAAGATGATGAGAATGAAAGCTCAGGCAGTTCAAGGGAAATTGAGAAGCTTATGATCTTTGATCCGTGGATGTCTTTTGCTTATCAGAAACACTTGAGACTACTGCAGTACAAAGCGACTTCACATTACTGCTTGACAAGTCTGCCTGACTGTTCATTAAATGCGGTTTGCCATCTGGGACAGTGCAAATCTCTGCGCAGATGTTATGGAGAATATCATTCTCTTATATCTGAGAGAAGTCTTGTAATGGTGTGGTTTTCACGCCTCCGTTGTTATAACGGAGCGATTCTGGAGTGCGCAGAGGACTTTACGCGCATAAACGCTATTATCTGCTCGTGCTAATAACCAGAGAGGATTTCATTTTTCAACTTTTTAAGTGCTTTGAACCCCAAATGTAATAGGTCTACATGAATCGCATATAATACTGTATATCTGTTTGGATCTTTGTGTGTAATTCCCTCTTCGTTCGAGCAATTCTAATGGATATTGTATTTGGTGCGTTCGTATCTGGTTAATGTTTGTAATGGGGGCTTAAATACACAATTGATTCTGACATGTAAATTGTCATTTCCGTTTTAGCCATTTGATTTGCGAGGGCGGGTCACACTTGACACACACAAGCTGCGATACAGATGAGAGCATGCCTCATTAAAGTGTGTGTGTGTGTGTGTGTGTGTGTGAGGAGGGGGCCTGAAGATGAATCCAAAACTTATAGTGCGCAATCGTGTTAATTTTTCTGTCGTTTTGAACAAATGAATCATTAAGATTCGTGCGTTGCTAAAATATTTCACAGCTATATTTTATTTCGTTGCAGTTGTATTGTTGTCAATGGCACATGGCAATTATATGGATTGTGCTTCAGAACACACAATAGTTTTGCGTTCCATAATCAGAACGCAACATTCTTATGCGCAGTGTAAAAATTCTTATTTATGTGATAAAAATAAGGTCTTTATGCCAAATGGTGTGTCAGAAGTCATGCCTGCTGATGATATAATTGAATGCCCACATCTATGAAAGGCATGTTAGTTTTAGGATTATCTTTAACATTTATTATATTTTTGTTTATGCATTCGAGAGTATAAAATAGTGCAATAATTGTTAAATAGTCTGGATCGTTAATATGGCAGAATTTTATTTGGGATCTGTTCCGCTGTATTTTACGCATTTGTCTTAGCAATCATTTACGCACTCTTTTCCATCGCGCGCGTGTGGATTTAACTAATGGAGCGTTTCAGTCCCGTTGGTCGGTGTTTTAGAGATCCGTTCAAGTGGCTTCAAGGAACAATGGAGGATCCCGGGATGCGGTAAATGGCAGTGACCGGTGACCTCTCTCACACTCGGGCAGGTCATCGCGCTTCAGTGCGCGCAGCTGACAGAGCAAAGAAACACCGCTGAGAAAGTCATTCAGCAACAAGTGATGCGCTGAACTCATACAATTCTACATCTGAAAGTCAAAACCCACTGATTGATAAATATATAGTTATTTGCAGAACGATTACTGAATAATTGGTCGGTTTAATTGAAGCCGCTGCAACATATATATGCAAATAAGAAATAGGAATAAAACGAAAACAAAGGGGGGGAAAAAGAGAAAAAAAAACTAAATCATAGTTTTACCATTATGTAGATTTATTTTATTTTTATTAATTATACATTTAAGTAATAATTATTTATATAATTATAGAGTTAGGGTAGAATTAGGGCTTGGTTTAAGGTTTGTTGCATGTAATTATGCATAATTTATAGGTATTGTGTAGCCAGGGCACATTAAAATAAAGTGTATCCAAATAAAGTGTTACCATATTATGTAATACATTGATTTATAATAATAATAATTATTATAATTATAATTATTATAATTATTGTTATTATTAGATAACCTGAAGTCGGCACACTGTTAAACTTGACCAGGCTTTCAGAGACCGAAACAAACGCGTTGAACTTATCAAATCTAATTTAACGCTTCCTTCGCAAACAGACACGAACGATTATATATTTGAGTATTTTCTTTTCTCTCCTGTATTATTATTATTGTTTTTATTATAATGCTATTATTATTTTTATATGAATGTATTTATTGTTATACTATACTTTGTTAACATTTTTATTATAAATTATTATAATTATTATTATTAATAAATATAATTATTTATTTTACTAGTGAAGCACGAAAGGCGAAGTAGACAGCAGTTTGCGCCTTATATTTTATGGTTGTTCAATTAGCAAGTTTGTGAGTTTTTTGGAGTCGTTCCGCACCCCACAGGCGAAGAGGCGAGACGCAACTTGGACTCTGGCGATCCGTTTTAATAGGGGATGAAATTAATTAGAGAAGACACCCATTTAAGACCTTTAAGTTTTCCACACATTTTAAAGGTATGAGAATGGATTAATGGCTTATAGCCAATGCTGAAATGTATTGCCTCTTTGAAATTTGTCCTGCTTGTCTAATGGGTGTCACAGGATGCACTTAGAAAAATGAACAAATAAAAACAGATTCCTCAAGCTTAGAATGAAATGAAGCAGGTGATGGTTTATGTATCCTTTTTAATATTTTTTCATAGCCTAATGAAATTTGAAATGATCTCTGTTCAAATATCGTAGGTTGATTCGAAATGATCTCTCTTTTGCAAAAGTCTGCTCTTTGTGAATTGTGAACATATTTACTCTCTGTTTGCATTCTCACACTTTGTATGCATTTGAATGTGTGTTTTTCTCTTTTGGAATAAGATATGAAGTGATGCTCGGATCATCCTCTCACTTTTGAATGGAGGAAAAAAAAAACAATTGTCTCCTTCCCCTTTATGGAAAGCATTTTGTTCTTTTAATTGAATGCTGCCTTCTTCTTTTTTGTGTGTTGGGCCTAAGACTCCTCTGAAGTCTAACAGCCTCCTCTCTCCATTGTCAGAGAAACTGCTCCTAAAAAGGAAAGAAAGAAAGAAAAGAGCAGAAGAAAAAAAGATCTCTGTTATTTTCTGTCTTGAGATTCAGAGCACAGGCTATTCAGGCCAGTTGATGAACTCCTTCAAAAAGTTTATTAAGGGTATGAAAACAATGTGGACTAAAGCTTTTGGGCTCGCAGGCAGACAGTTTATAAACTAGCGGCCATTGTGCCTCGAAGGCAGATGCATGAATACTTTTGAATGGGGGCTTCAAACTGACACGATGGGGCTGGACAGCAGCCTGTTTTGGTGAAGAGGGCTTGTGGAAGAGACGGACTCAGTGTGTTGTCTGCATTAATGTACATCTGTAGGGACTGGGGGTGAATCCCCACTCCAACACACTGAGATGGCAGCCACCAAAAGCTGTTTTTTCTGATGGTTCCATTTGTTGTACTGATCAATTTTGGTTCATGTTCATTTTTTAAAAGTAAGTAAGCAGAACTTACCGATTTTTAATTGAGACTTGACATATTTGAGTAAGCTTATTCATACATATAACTTAAAATGATCATGTAATCTCAATTTAAATATTTTTAGTACTTGGCTAAATTGAAGAAATTAATTCAATAAATGCTACCTTGCTAATTTGTAACATAATGCTTTGATATTGTTAGCATAGCAGAGCACTTGCTAAATGAGTACAGCAATATTAAACATTTAACTTTATCAACTCGTCACCGTTGAGGGTAACCCTACAAAGAACAAACATAACAGAAACTCTTCTAAACTAGCATAACAAAACATTAAACACTAAATCTCCCATTTAATATTAATCTTGCACCAAAAACATTATAACACTTCATTTTAGCATTTACTCTTCCTTTTGAGTGTCATGGCTAAGCATGCTGGGAAATAGAAATCCCAGCCCAGTTTCAGTTAAATTTAAGTTCATAAAACTCAAAACAAGGAAACAATTCAGATTACTAAAAATGTGTCAGTTTTGTGAACTCAAAAGAAAAAGAAAGTTCTAAATACTCATAACAATAATTTGTTTAATTTGAGTTGGCTCTACTCAAACCATTTAATTCTTTTGAGCGTTTGGGTTCAGTCTTATGATGCATAAATGTTTATGTCATGATGACAAATAAAACTATTCATGAGATGGGCTCCAAAAGTCTTAGACTGGTGGAAATGCGCACTATTTTTACAAGTTATACTTATTTTCTGGCAGCATTCACAGCATTAGAAAACCTGATGATCTTGTTATTTGAGATTCTCCTAAGAGCATCATGCTTTATTAGAAAATCTATATACAAAGTCAGATGTTACTCATTTGCTCATTTGATTAAAGATATAAATCTTTATTTTAAGTCACCCCCCTAAAATCCCCAAACTCCCTGTGTATTTCCAGGTTTAAATAATCTCAGTCTGTATATTGATGTCAAATAACTTTTCTGTCACATTTAGTGATCTTGCAGGTTTGCACACCCACAATCTGATAGACCATCCGAACTGTTCTGTATCTCTCTTTCAACTTTTCTTCCCCTGTCTTTTTTCTGTACATGTGGTTGGCACTGGTAATCTTCCTGAAGAGATCCCAGTGTAGAGATGATCTGCATCAGACTGCAGTGAAGCACAAACAGCCCTCGCTCTGGCAGGTGTCAACATTAGCAACACAATCACCGCAGCGAGGCGGCTAACTTTAACTGTGTGAAAAGAGGAGCGTGAAGAGGTTACGGAGGGGAGGAGGGAGATTATGCTTTGAGACAGCTATTAGTGGGGATGAGGCTTTTCTAAACAAACAGCGGAGAGAAAGAAAACCAAGAAAAGATCAATAATGTGTTAGTTTTCTAGGCTATGCCATGATGGATCTCAAGTACCCATTTTTTCTTTTTATTATTATTATTATTATTATTTTTTCATTCTCCTTAGAGATGTAGTTCTTGATATTGTTGTTATTGACAATCCAATTTGGGTGCAAATCAAATTTGATATATTCAGCTGATTATTTGAATGCACATTTATAACACTTGAATACATTAAAATTGTTGTGTTTCAGAGTTTGCTCTTTCGTAGCTCGGAAACATTCTCAGTTAACTTTGTTTCTCTATAATATACACAAAGAAGTCCATTTTTGACATACAGTAAGAGAGCTATGAAATAAATGTGAATAGAAGCACATGTAATTTATTCCTGAGAAAAAATGTGATGTGAAATTAGTTCATACTGAAATTCCCTAGTTGAAATGCACATTTCTCTAAGCCTAATGTGTTTTAAAATCACTATTAGGATAGTATGATCTCTGTATAATATCAGTCTTTAAATGCACGATATTTAAAGTGTACCTAAAGTGTACTTGCAATAGTTCCACTTTAGCACAATTAAATATACTTAAGTATCTTTAGTTGAACTTCAGCACTATTTCAGGATAACTGAAGTGCATTAAGTACAAAATTACTTTAATTCCAATTTTGCAACTTAGACTTAGAGAGTAAGTCTAAATACTTAAAGTATACCAATCTAGTATACCAACAGTAGAATTGCAGGGTGTAAATGTATTTGTAGTATACTTGGGGTAAAATAAATGTATTTCAAATACATTTTAGAATATTTGTTTTTCACTCACCCTATTGCAATGGCAATTTTTGTAGAGCACAGGACTTTTTGAAAACTTTAAGATTGGACAAATTCTGTAATCATAGGGGTAATCGGTCTCGGTCAGTGTCAAGAAAGAGTTGTTTCATTTTACAAAGGTTTGACTCAAAGGCGGGAGGAGATATTGGTTAAGGAATGAGTTGACATCAGGGTTGCATTCTCATGTAAGTACTTGTGTTCACAAGAAAAACAATGTTTCCAAAAGTCATTTATCTATCTTTCTATCTATCTGTGCTTGTCTGGTGGATCTTGACTATGCCATTGGAAAGGACAAGAGTGCTCAGCGCTCTATAGTAGTTCCCATGGGGCTTTGACTCTATGTTTTTCCTAGAGTGAAGGCAATTTTGCTTTAATTGGTTGTTTTAGACTCCTGTCTTATCACACACTCAGGATAGCTCTTCGAAAACAAATAGAAAGGAAAAGTGTCTCTTGTTTTCTCCAGGGTTTTATGTGAAGCACATTGTGAGGATTGTGATTGAATTGTCTGGCTCAAAAAAAATGCTTCTTGTTGGATGTAATGATACTGAACGCAGAGCTTTATATTCATCACAGATAATGCGGATGATACAATGCATGATGGGCTTTGTTTTCACATGATTAAAAAAAGAGACATTTTGTCATTGTTTTGTAATCATGCGTCTGCAAGCATAATGTTTAATTCTCAAATCTTGGTCATTTATTGGGATAGTCTGGTGTGATTTGAGAGCATGACTTCATGCACATTATAGACCTTATAATTTAACTCATTGCATCAAGTTTCAATGCACTAAAAGTCTTGAAATTTGCTGTATTATTAAAACAATGAAGCATCTACGCAAACCAAACAGCATAAATAAGTCTGTAAAAAATGCTGTAGGAAATATGAATGTTTCAGTGTCCAGTATTTTTATAAAACTAGACCAAGATCTTTTCACCCATGCATCCTCCATCTGTCAACATCAGATCGTTTTTACCCTTATAAACAAAGCAGCATATTTAAATAGTTGGCTTTGTTTTGATTGGATCTGGTGTCTCTTAAGATCTGTGTGGTCTGTTATATTTGTGTTATATTCATATTCAACCACTGCTTATGAAAACATTCGTCACGTTGTGATTTCTTGACTGATATATCAGAGGGGATTCGCTTGAAATGCATGCCGTATTCAGTGACAGATATAACATTGGTTATTCTGTGTTAAAGAGTTTCTGTTTTCTTTATTACCCATGTTAGAAGAAAACACAGGATCATAATAGAGCTAAATGCCTAAAAAATGTCTAATTCCCCCCCCTGTGTTTCTCCCCATCTGCCATAGATGTCAAAGTTTTTGACAGTTGGCACGGACACCGGTGGATTATTGTCATCCCAGTTACAGCAAGGCGTGTTAGAAAGTATAGCAAGCATTCTCTCTAATTTTATTACAATGGAGAAAATGCCCCACATAATGTGCAACACTAATTAAGTTTCGAGCTGTGTGCCCAGTCGCAGAGCTGATGAATTAGAGCCATTCACACCATGCTCGACTGCTTTAAAATCACCATTAGCTCATGCTACTTACGGCCATAACATCGCCCATTTTATGCTTTTGACCTGCCTTGCAAATGAATTCTTCATTATTTTCGTGTAACGTGTGGCCGCTCGTTTTTAAGGCTGTGCAGAAAGACAATAAACACGTTCCTAGAGTGTTGCAAATCAGAAATATGTTTCTTCTTTCCACCAAGTTAAAAAATACACAAGCGTGGACCTGTGAGCTTAGAGACAGCGAGCGGTGAAGAGCGAGCAATCCCTGTAACTTCAAAGGAAAAAATCCAAGCTTTCTATTTTTAACTAATGGGTTTATTTAAGGCGTCCCCGGCCGGTCCCTCCCTAGGGGAATGTACACTCATTTTGAAATGCCCTTACGGTCCAAAGACACAATATGGAGCGCTGATCTCTGACTTTACCATCAGCTTCTGTGACTGTTCGTGAATGTAAACTCAAAAAACAGGAAATATTAAAGACCTCCTTATGTCCTGAAAAATGTCTTGGGAATTTCATGTAGGCTAGTATGCATTGAAGCAAAAGCGGAAAAAGGAAAAGGCTAGGGGATTGATGTTTGAAAGCAGATGTTTTGTATGTGAAAAAGTCTCAAATCAAATGTGAAAGATCTCAATATGAACAGGTAAAAACACATGTTTTTTTCATGCATTGCTCAAATTTGAGATTTTGGTCTTCAACAACATGTCTTATTTCAGGCTACTGAAAAGAAAGCATCTGAAATAAACACTTAAAGGGATAGTTCACTCAAAAATGTCTGGTTACCCATAATCTTCTTTTTTTTGTTCAGCAGACGAAAGAAATTCAGGTTTGAGGATGAGTAAATGATGACAGAATTCTAATTTTTGGGTGAACTATCCCTTTAAGTGTTTATTTGATTACACATACATTATCAATTTACCCCAGCAGATTTCAATTTACAATTCATATCTTTAAAAGCTGTCAGAAACTTCACTTCACTTTACACGCACCAAACCTTAGTTTTATTCCGATCTATATTCTCAGAGGAGTTTGTTCACATAACAGTCCCCTGATTTATATAACATTTTATTTCTGGAAAATATGGTTAAAATTGAAGTTTTCTTTTCTTCGGGAGAATTTTAAGAGAAATCTTAGCATACATAGATGAAACGTAACATTTCCAGTACATCTCTTGAGCTTTGAAAGAGCATCTTCTGGGTCATCCATGCAAGTTTTGTACCTTCCAGGAATAGCATCTTTGATAAGGATAGATTAACAATTGGTATGCAAATTAGATTTTTTTACCCATAGTATCTTTTGGGGGAATTTTTTTTGCCTATATTCTCCTCCAGAGTGAAGTCACATTGAGTTTTGACTGTACTATATAACCACTTTATGATGAAAGAATTATATGCCTTGACTCCGAAGCCATCCTTCAGGCACATATCTCAATCCTTGAGTGCATTCTGGCTCCTACCTAAACTCCATCCTTTCACATTCTGGATAAAATAAACAGGCACTTCTCAGAGCTCAGAGTTGGTATTTGGTTTCCTGGATTGCTTTTTCTCTTCACAGCCCTGTGAAGGGGCTTCTGCACTAATAACACGGACCCCTTGGGTTCCCTTTTTCGCTTTGTGGTCCTTCTTAATTTCATTACTTTAGCTGTGACCTTAATTAGCAGGGACCTAACCCCAGGAAACAAAATCCCATTTTGGCAAAAAGGAAGAATGTAGAGAAAACTAAGCCTTGCTCCCTTGGAACAGAGGTAGGTAGGGTGACCCTCAAGAAAACGTCTCGGGGAAGCATCCTCCATTTCTCATATCTCTCGCTCCCTGTGGTGACAGGAATTCAAAAGGACTCTGTTCGAAATTTTCCTGCTTGGACTGTGCGTGTGGATTGTCAAAATTGAATTTTCAAGAAATTCTATGCAACTTCAGATTTTGATGATTTTCTCTCATCTATTGTCTTAAAAATTATTCTAAGTAACACTACTTTGTTTTGTCCATTTGAATTTGTCCGTTCACTAAATACAAAATGCCTCATTCAGCCAATAAATCCATCAAGGCAAGTACAGATTTCCTTTTCACCAAATATTAATTTAATAACACAATACATTTTTTTAAAAGTCAGCAAACAGCAAAACAATAATCTTATATTATTCATAATTTATATGTTTATTCATGCTGCAATGGATGCTTGGAACGTGCTAACTCTTAACATTTGAGCAATTTTGTTCAGTTTAAACTTTTGTTTGCTCAGACAACTGTGTTTGACTAGTTGGGTCATCATTTATGGGAATTCTGTGTTTTTATGTAGTAATTCACATTTCTTAGTATTTCTGACTTGAAAGGTCCCATAAACTGGAAAATATGTAGGCCTAGTTGCTTTCCTTAGATTGTGTATATAATGCAAAATGGCTTCTTCTGTGAATTTTCCGACCCCACAGGTGAAGTGAATCAAAATGTAATTAGGACGTCAACCGCTAAAATTATATTGAAATTAAGATGATGTTTGCAAGAATACTTTTTTTTTTAAAGGGGCACTGAAAATATTTTTAGGACAGAGATTTGAGCTTTAGGAAAGTTTCTAAAACAAAGAAAAGTTGTTTTAAAAAAAGACATTTTGCACTACACTGAAAAAAAAATGGTGTAGGATGAACTTTGAAACTTCAGAAACTGCTAGTAAATTTCACAAATAATTACAAAGGAACTGCAGTGGAATTAAATGTGAAATTTTAAGCTAGAAAGACTGAAATCGTATTTTAAATACTCTACTAATCGTTTCTTTATTTACAACTTCGAAAAAAACACTAATCAAATTTGTAAAAAGATGATGTGACTCCTCACTGAAATTTTTATCCTGATAATATGATTTTGCAGTGGAAAAACTAAATGCAAAAGAGTATAGGTTTCTTTATCAGTCTCAGACGGTCTTTTGGACCCCACTGTATATTTGTTTAATGTATAAAATCCTGCCGCTCAAGTCCTTCACGCTCATATTTCGGCACGCCTGTCCCCTGGCACTGGGGCATAGGGAGTCAATATGTCAGCATTTATCGATTCCCCACTGAGCTACGCGGGGTTGTCAGGGCCCTATTCAGGCTCTAATGGCCCCCTGAGGTGCAGCGTCTATGCAGGCTGAAAGCGCGAAGGGGCCCGGGGCCCAGCCTGTTGTTGGACGTTAGGCGTGTGTTCCTATGGCCGCCCTGCGCCTTCACCCACATGACAAGAGCTATAAAAGACCAACGCCTTAGCTGCTTCTTCTGCGCCTCTCTTCAACCTCTTTTTTCAACCTCTCTGAAAGAAAAAAAGCTCTAATTGTTTGTTGTGGGAGCCAAAGATTATAGACCCTCCCCTCCTTTTGCTTCTTTTCCCTTTCGTCTATTTTCTTTGGGCTCGTCTTTCTCTCCGCCGCTCTCGTCATTTCTAAAGGATGTGATTTTTATCCCGAATGTTGTGAAAAGGGAAGCAAAAGAGGAACGTTCATGTGAGACTGCTTTTGACAATGGCAATGAGACACAAGAGACTGTTCAACTAAAGCTCGCAGTGGAATCATTGACTTTCATAGGCTACCTTGTATAAATATTAACTTTTAACTCCGATAGCAGAAGTTTGAAGCAACTTTCGACTGTCTGATAAAGTATAAATTCTCTTTAGCATTGGGAACAGGGCTGCATATGAAAATGAAATTTGGATTGTTAACAAGAGTTTTGTTTGGGTCGAAGGCTTATATTTATTTGACCTAATGATGCATTAGAGGAACTTAGTATGTTTACAAATTTTTGAGTGGTAAAATACTTTCATTTATAAAAGCAAATGCATTCTCTAAGTCTGTCAGTATTTTAACTTGCACTTTACAGTACATTACATTTTAAAATACCTTGTTTTATGTTTTATTTTTACTAAAAATGCAAGTAAACGCCTTGATGACATTGGCATTGTTTCTTTCCAGTATTGTCTGTAGGAAAGCAAACTAGCATATATGTCTTTAGAATCTGAATTGTTGAAAAGATGAGATCGATTGGAGGGCAAATGTAGACATCTCCTGTTTCTCCAACAGTTCTCCTGAAGAAAAAGCTCTTGTAGTTGCCGTTTCAGAAGAAATCTCAACAATGCTGTTAAAAAGCTTGCAATCAAGGCCAGAGATCTCAATATGAGCATTTCTCATTAATTTCTCCAAGGCCAAAAAATCTGAGCTGCTATCCACTTTTACTCAATGTATCTCAACAATTCTCTCATTTGCACTGATTTTTTAAAGACAAACATTTTGGGAGAAACTGGAAGTGAAGTGATAATAACTGAACTAAGAATGAGCAACCTTCCTTTAGGGATTCTCTTTTCATTGTGAGCATGCAATATTTCATCATTGTGTATATATATATATTTGTGTATATATATATATATATATATATATATATATATATATATATATATATATATATATGTATTTGTTAATCCAAGTCTTTTCATGGACTTTAAATAAAAAAATGTTGCTGTTTGAACATTTCGTCAGATTGCCTTAACCCTGTGGGGGCCTGTACCGGAAAAGTACGTTCAGGCTCCGCCTTCAACAATGCAAATTTTTCTGTCAGTTATTTGATCTCACTGCTTCTCCACCTCCCTCTCCCACCGTAGGCACACCAGTATCAAAGGTTCAATCCCTAAACAGACCTGAGGAAACACGCAGAGTTTTATATTCAGGCCGCGAGCCAGAGAGATTGCAAAAAGAGGCAGATGGATGTCAGAGATATCAAATCAGATCGCACGGCGAAAACTCGGCTCATTACGGGCGGTTCGGCATTATGATTCCCCTCTCCTCCTCCTGGAGTGACAAAAAGTATAATTGCTCCAGTGACTCTCACAAAGGCATGTACAAAATAAACATGTAAACAAAAATTAAGCAGGGACGCTGTTATTTTTGTCCTGTGGGAATGTGGGGGGTTTAGGAAGATGCCGAAGGAAGAAAAGGGGGAAGATGTGTTGTCAGTTACACTCAACTGGTGTCATTTGCAGCTCCGAGGCTGGTCCTATTGAATGCCTGTAAAATAGCAAGCGTAAGACTTGATTGTAATTATGCTGGAACTAATATGCTTTTCAAAATGAGCCATTATGAGCTAATGCCGCACTGCAAAAAGCCCTGCCTGTTTTTGTCACTCTGTCTTGGGTAGTTTGCAAGGTACAGCTGATATTGAGGACATTGGTTACGGTATAAAAAAAAGGCTGCATAGAATTTTGCTGTAATGTTGAGCTAATACTGATTCAAAGGCAATCTTAGCAGATGAGGTTGGAGACGCCTCTACCTCCTTCTCACTGTGTCATGGAGGCTTTTTATTATCCGCCATCCCTGACTAATTCCTGGGATTCTGATGATGTCAAAAGCTGCACTTTGAATTCTGGCTCAATCGTGCTTTTCAATTGTCTTTTTTTACCCCCTATAAGGATCTTTGACATCCTTTTAGGATCTTAGGTTTGGTAATGATATTTCGTACTCTATTTTCAGATGAGCTGCGCAAATCACTTTTGATGGTGTTGGTTGATATAATTAAAATGATATAGATAGATCTTGAGGACAAAGAGACTGTTTTTAGTTGGGATTTGGTTATCCATGAATGTGTTTCGTTTACAATAAGGTACTGTGGCATATAACATGGTACAGTGGTGTATCAGACCATGCTACTAAATGAGTAAAGTGACATGGTACTTTTTTTTTTTAGTAGGCTAAATCATTTTGTTTGTATTTTGATTTAGCCATTCGGTCAGGCCTCTTTGTAGAGTTTATCAAATTTGTTGTATTAAAAGGATATTTCACCCAGAGATTAAAATTCTGTCATTGTTTATTCACCCTCATGTTGTTCCATACCAGAATTAGTTTCTCTATTCTGTCGATTGAACACAAAAGAAGATATTTTGAAGAATACTAGTGACCAGACAGTTGACGGTAGCCATTAACTTCCATAGTATTTTTTTCCCTACTATGAAAGTCAATGGCTAATGTCATTTTTTTGGTGAACTATCCCTTTAACTCACCGATTACTTTTTTAAAAGCCCTTAGAGACGAGAAGGAATGTCTTGTGGCTATTTAACACTAAGGTTCTTTATTGGCATCAATGGTTACATGATGGACCTTTAACATTCATGGAAGCTTTGCATTGGACAAAAGGTTCTTTATAGTGGAAAATGATTCTTTAGATGATCAAAATGGTTCTTTTAAGAACTGTTCATTGAAAGATTATTTGAGAACCCAAAATGGTTCTTCTAAATGACATTGCTGCAAAATCTCCATTTAGCACTTTTTGTGTATGCAAGCTACTTAAAATGGAAAATATAAGCACAAAAAATCAATACACAAGATAATTTCATACAGTAGTCTTTTTTTCAATAGTTAAATAGATAGGACTTTTGTGAAATGGTCGCATTACTGTTAAAGGGATTGTTCACACAAAATGTGAAAAAAAACTCTGCATTTCTTTTTTCAATCAAACACAAAAGACTTCATTGTTGTTTAAAACCAAATGTTCTTTAAAATATATTTTGCATTCCTCATAAGAGCTAAATGCATACTGGTTTGGAACATTAGGGTGAGCAAATGATGACAGTATTTTAAGTTTTGGGTGAACTATCCCTTTAAGCCAACGTAAACGGTTGAGCTAAATGTGTATGTTGGCTTAGCTGTTGCAGATAATGGGCCCTAAATGGATAAGATTTGGCTTTAGTAATTCATACATCCAAGAAGCAGAGAAGCTTCTCGTAACGGGTTATCTTCTTCTAGCTCTCTGCTCCAAAAGGGTTTGGTTTTTAAATGAAATACAATCTAAAATTCGTCAGAGCAATCTGTACGCACCTGATTTTGTTGCAAATTAAATACTCGGCGCAAAGTCAACATTTCGTTAAAGATCACGTTGGGCCCTGGAGGAAAAACATTCAGGCTGTAGCACAGAATGAATGGAACATAATTAGGCTTTAATTGGCTGATAAATGAGCAGAGGACTTTATCAATATCCCCAGAACCCTCAAATAGAATTACAGCTCGGTTATTGTGTCGAGGATTAGTCAGGATGTACCTTATTGTTTTAAAACAGGGAAGAGTTCTTGTGAATTGACCTCACATCTTCTTGGGCTTAAAGTGCAAATTAACTGCTGCTTTTTTTTGTCCCCTGATTACGGTGGTTATAGTGCATTATAAACAAGGAAGGAAAGCCATATATTTTATGAAGTAATGGTGATAATTTAGTGTATAATAGAGTTCAAACTTCAATATACATTAAGCCATCTCATTTTGAACTTAAACAGTCAGCCTCCACGCTTACATTAGCAGCTAGCAGAGACAATATGCTTGTAGTACATTACATGACTGCCATAACCTATCTGAACCCATTTGGGACTTCTGTTCCCTTGATAAAAGCTAGCATCCCAATCAGTGGATCACTTCGGGACAGAGATGAGGCCTGAATCGTGCCCCTCTCACTGCTCTATCTCTGCCAGCATCTGTTTCATTACCATAATCCTTTGCTGTTGTCAGGGGGCCTGTTGACCTTCAGTCTTGGGCTCGCAAGACGGCTGAGCTAGAGCTTGTGAGACGGCAACAACAACCTGAGTTTTGTTTCTGAGTTTTGCCCCTTGATTACATGTTTTGAAAAAATATTTCAGTACAAAAGACGTGCGGTGGGATTTGATACGGTTACAGTATGTTTGTAAGTTAAAGCAAAAAGTCTTTGATGTGTCCAACGGGTCGACAGAAAGAAAACAAAGAGGCGTGAGGACAGGGTACGCTGACAGAATCTTGCCTCATGAATCATGTGGCGAAACTGTGCAATGAAACAAAAATCACAGCGGCACGTCTCTCCCTCCCCCTCAGGATGCCGAGGTGACTTTGGAAAGTGATCCGTAGACCACTGCGCCAGTCTCAAGTGTTGTCATGGTGTGTTAGCAACAAATCGCTCTGGCGCATCCTCATGAAAACCAACAAAGGGATATCCAGGATATGTACATATTCAACTTTGTATATTCAAGATTTTTTTTTTCGTGTGCTGGAGTGCCAGGCAGTGTTGTAAAAAAATCAATCTTTATTAAATGGGGGAAAGATGGAGGAATTGATTTAATGAATGCGGAGTCATGTCCTGCGGTCGCATGTAATCCATTGAGAATCATTGAGCCAGAGCTTGGGGAGACAAAAAGACATTCTGTGAAGACTGCTCGAGTGGTCTGTAATGATAGTCTCCATATAATCCGCTAATTCCTTGTTTAATTAAACTCCAGAGCCGGTCTAGAGAATGCAGCAGTTTGGTTTGTCTTGAAGCGGTTGCATTGCGGAAGGGTTTCTTTCTTCTGTTGTTGATGTCGTTGCACCATATACTTGCACATGCACCAAGAAGAATGCATGAGTAAATACACAAAACCCTAGATTGTTTTGTCTTTTATATTTATTATTTCCATGTGCATTCACACATGTACCAGAAAGAATGCATTTCATACTTACTTTTACATGCAGAGTTTTATTGATAATTATATATTTTGCTGCTTCTATTGTGCAAGTAGTTCACCTAAACTTACATGCACCATGAATAATACATGCATGGATACGCAAGCATGCACCAAATCACTTGTACACCTGCATTTCGGTTCTTTTTATTGTTATGGTTGCATTGCGTTAGGTGGTTGTTTTTTCTTTATTGTCAGTTTCAAGTGCACCCAATACTTGCACATGCACCGAGAAGAATTCATTCGCCGATACGGACGGACACACTCGCACGCCGATGCACATACTAATATACATGCACTTTCGCACTCCCACAGGCCTTTTTGTAACCTCTTTTCCTGGCAGCCTATCAGCCATAGAAGAGGCCTGGCAGATGGGGGTTTGGGAGAGATGATCAGGCTCTGGTCTGGCAGAAGGAAACAGAGATGCAGGAAAACTCATGTGAAGTGGTCCAGGGTGCAGGAACCTGCTGATCAGCAGTGGGCAGAGAGCGCGCACGATGGCTCAAAGGAGATTTGTCTCCGTCGTGGCAGCTGTGGCGTTGCGGGGGAAGGAGCTTGAAGCCCTTCTTTTCTGTCTTTCCCCCGTGGATGATGCAAGACCAAAGGGCCTGGAGCAAGACTCAAGCTCAAGCTGCTTGTTAGCACTCATGCGTTTTAAGAAAGCAAATGTAGAAGTGTGATTTTTGTGACAGGACCTTTCACAAGCTTTCTGCTGCCGTGAATAGATATACAGAGGTGGCTCACAAATAAAGTATGATGCAATTTTAGAATCAATTATCATGGTAATGTATTTCAGTAATATATCTTAACACACTCCATATCTCTCCTTACAAACGCTTCTCTTGGCTCGGTCGTAGTAGTGTTCGTCTTTGTGCCGGGGAAATACTCCTCTGGCTAAAATGCAAACTGCCAACTGCGATCTGCACTTGTCTTTGACTGCATGCCTGAAAAAAAAGTAATGTAAAATATGTTGTAATATATTTCGAACACTAGCTTGAAACACAAAGGGAGGGATTCAATAGCCCAGAAGTCTCATACATCCTTATTTCAAACACTTGCTCTTAGGAGTTAGCCCCAGGCCGCTGAAGAGAGAATAAGGCGGACGTGCTAGAGCAAGGTGTCTGGTGTAGATTACCCTAACCCTCACAGTTACGTCCCCCAGGCCTCTCCAGGGCTCAGTGGCAGGATTATGTGTCTGAAGACTTCTCACATATGAATAAGACCCAATAAAACGGTATCTAGCGCTCCATTGACATGTCGAGATAACGGAAGCATTAATATCGTCGTGATAGCCGTTCGTTTTCCATTGACAAATGTGCTGCAATACTGCTGCTTAAAGATGACAGCTGAGGTTTTTAATTGCTGTATGCATCACATTTTTTAAAATAACGTGGTATTTTTTTTAAAGCTCGTGCTGATATTCGAAGCCACTCAAAGACTTATTTCCAAACTGTGCACACAGGTAATCGTACGGACGAGGGTTCAGATATAGAGTCGGAGCCAGACCTGCCCCTGAAGCGGAAACAAAGACGCAGCCGTACCACCTTCACGGCGGAGCAGCTGGAGGAGCTCGAGAAGGCCTTCGAGAGGACACACTACCCCGACATCTACACCAGAGAGGAGCTCGCACAGAGGACCAAACTGACCGAGGCTCGTGTACAGGTGAGATACACCCACTTGCACAGATAGATGCATTTCCCCTGGACAGTTTTGCAGTACACTTTGAATGTATTACGTTTGAGAACTATCACATTTGTTTTACCTCCTGTTGGAGTCGTGTCTTCTCTTGTCATCCACATGCCTCTGTTTATTGGCGGTGTTTGTTATATATATTTATTTATTCTGCAGAGACTAATTGTTTGACCTACGGGAGTACATCACTCTTGGTCAGATGTCAGTTGGAGCCCTATTACTTTCACCCCGAGTCTTTGGGTCGCTTCCTGACAGTTTGTGAACCCTATAGTTTTATGTAACATCGCAAAGCAAATACAGTAGAATTATTGCAGCAGCTGCACTCCGAACTAGTGAGAGACAAAAAGAGGGATGGGGGAAAAAGAGAAGGGAAGAAAGAGGAACAGACAAAATGCATTCCTGATGGATTTCTCATCTCTTCCCTTGGCCGGCGATCGCTTCCCAGCACTTGAAAGCTGGCCGCTACTTGTAAATCCCTCTACATATCAGAAAGGATCCCTCTGGTTTACTCTGGGGACTCTGTTCCCTGACAACAACATTAATCAATCAAGCACTTGTAAAAGACTCGGCAAGGTGGGGGTCGGGGGTCTAGGTTTCTCCAAACACTCACCCTCATGTCGTCCTCCGTAGATCTCGACAATCTATCCTTAGGTTCCTCACCGGAACGTACACATAGGCAGGGTAACTGATTCAACATATGTCTTTGTCTGTCTCTTAGCGTTCAAGAAAAAAGACATATGTGTCTAAATGGTTGCTTCAACACACTTGGGAGAATGTTGAGAGATTTATGCTATGCCTGTTTTCTTGCAATATTTCACACATGATGTGTTTAGGGGACCGATTTGCATTGATTGTAGGTTTATGTCTGCTAAGCTCTGGTGTATGTAAAAGCATTCATTATTACTTAAACAGCATTGCAAAAGATAGTGGCGTCTTGGGGATTTCTAAAGGGTGAAATGGGAAAGTCCCGAGTTAAAATACTAGAACTCTTGGTCTTATGTTCATTATCATCATTGCTAACATGGATGGTAGATCATATTAGCAGTGATGATAATGAGCATAAGACCAAGAGTGTGAAAAAACACCTCTAATTGGTCAATGAAAAGCCACATGGTTGTCAAAGACAGGCGTCTTCTGTTCCAGCATGTTATGGCAAAGAATGAGCCATATTTGTAGGTCAATTGTGAATTTCTTGGCCTGCAAGAATCCCCGGGGGTGCTTGATGTATTTATGGTAACTGATGTGAATGACAAGAGATAGAACCAGAAGAAAACCTTTAACAAGCCAGAATAACGAAAAGGACACATCTCCCCCTCTCACATAATAGGGCTAAAGGGATATCATGTGAAAAGCTGAGGTATTCAAGTCATGGATATAATTTGTTAATGCAATTTTTCTCATAATCTAATTCTGAAACACTTTGAAAATCTCCAAAGGTCAACTCAAACTGAATCTTCCAAAAAGGTCACCCTAAGAAAGTGACTCTGGTTAAGCACAGTAAACAACAGCCATAGGTCTTCAATGTTGTTCTGCGCTTGGTCCAGTGTTCAGGGGGGATTGTGCCATTTCTCTGTGGAGTCTATTGTGTATGTTCTTGCCCTCCCTAAATCTGGCCCCCTCCAAATGGGGATTTCATGTGGTTTCGCCATTGACGTTTAACTGTTAGAATAGTCAGTCTGGTGGAGTACTCATGTAGATTTACTCATAAAAGTACAGTTCATCATAGTTCAATTTGACCTCCCATTGGACTGGCAATAAAGGGCGCTTGATGCATTTAACCCACCCAAAACACTAATTCAGTGAGGTGTGCAAGTTTGGCACGAGACCCGACAAGACGTTCCACCACTCGTACATGCCAAGTTATGCCAGCTGCATTGGCAGAGACTTTTTTAAGTGTTCTAATAAAATATGACATGCCGTTTCATGGCAAGAATGCAGTATTCTTCATGCAGTTACCATTAGGGGGGGTTTCGCAGAAGTTCCCACTGGTTTGGCTTTGGGTATGTCGGCAGGTTTCTGTGTAGAGATTCCTTCCAGGCCAGAGCGAGATCAGACCTTTGGCCCGGCTGCTGACCTGCTCCGCCACAGCTGTGCAGACCCATCTGGCAGATGTCAGTGTAGTGGGGAGTGGAGAAGAGGGCATTGGGGTGAGACAGGGGCCAAAAGAGGGGCCTCTCCACGCCTGGATCATCAACTCCAGAGCGTGTTAGAAAGGCGTCCTTCTGAAATCTTGAGGCAACGATATGGATGGAAAGTAAAATGAAAAGCATGGTGGTGCACCGTTCAGAATTAAACTAAGAATGACTTTTAAATTCCAAAATTTGAATTGAGGTAGCAAACAGGATGCAGAATTCCAATTTAAATTTGAATGTAAGGAAGTAGGTTTAACTAGTACTAGATTTTTTAACTAGACTTTAAACATTTGCTTTTCAAAGCCGTGATTGAAAGTTTCTAAAATGTTTAAAATGCCTTGAAGTTTGAAGGTTTGAATGTTAGATCTATAGATCTAAATTGTATTTAGTTTATATATTTCTTAATATTTAACCGAATGCATTTTAACCAGTGTGTCCTGTTTTGAATTTCTTTGAATTACAATTGAATACACTTCTCTTCATGTCATTCCAGCTTCCTGTGGGATGTGCCCAATTCAATTCAAATGCACACTTTTGAATTTAAAGGAAGCCAATTCTACAATTCAGAATTTTCCTTATCTCTGTTAAACAGTATATAGAATATAAATTGATCATATTTGATTTTTTTGATCCTCAGTTTAGTTTTAGCTACCATTTTTTTTGTATTGGTGAATGTTGTAAAGTTATTCCTAAATTGTTCTAAAAAGCTAACAACAGATAATCAGATAGTTATGATAAATAACTGCACCAATTGAGATTTTACTGTTATTTGAAGATCTCCATCCTGTCCATCTTCATCGAGACGTTAGCACTCTGTGTAGATCCTCTGTGGTTTTATCTGACAAATCAGGTAGCCCAGACCATATCTCACCCGGTTTGGTTTCAGTTTGGTTTGATGGAAGCGGGTTGTTAAAGGGTTGTGACAGGGTTATGTAGCCTAGCAGAATATTTCTCCCTGTGGCTTCACAGTCCTGCTGCTTTACTTCCATGAGGTGAATGAGCACCACATAAATGCCGTGTGACATTTGAGGAAGCAAAGCCACTGCTCAGACCATTAGCAGGATGGAGACGATTTTGCAGGCCATTCTAAGTGTAAGCTAGGTGAAACAAAGGGAGAATTTTCAACCAACTATGAGTGGCAGAAAGGCTGGTGATTGTTCTAAATCATCTACGATTAAGTGAATTCTGTTCTAATTCAGGCTGAAGTTAGCAAGTTAGCAGTCATAAGAGAGCCACGCTGCTAGCTCCTGCTTTCTGACATAGATCCCCTTTCACAAGCCCTGCGCATTTTCCATGCAGCTATTATAGTTAGTAGAATCTAATAAGGTCTAGCATTTCCTTTTATGAAGCGTAGAAATCAATTTGGCTGGAAATTAGCCATTCTACACCTGAGAGTTTTCGTTTTTTAATGCTAGCGTTTTAATGCTAACTGCTAGGAGGCTATGAAGGGGAGGCTGTGTAGTTTGAGGTGTTGGCCAGGAGATAGCTGAAGATATTTAGCATTTAAAGTGCATAGAATGTATTAATCAAAAATAAAAAGATGGGAAAGATAGGAAAAATTTATTATTAGTGATCTTTGTAAAGGCATTGTTTTGATGTTGTCTCTTTATGGTTCCTCCACAGTTTTTAGAATACATACTGCATGCAAACTTGTGGCAATATTGCATTTATTATTCCAGCAGTTCCTTGCACCCTGAGACCAGGAAAATGTGAGCAAGAAAATCCCATCCAGCCCAACAGGCAACTTTGTTCCTGAGAGTCTTAGCTTGTGCACCATAAAAGAATAAATAGGATTTATGGAGACTGTAAAGAGCAAAATTGTTGCAATGCATCAATGAGAATGTTCTAACAGTTTTGCATTATTAGAATTTAAATTACTTTCTTTTAGCCGCTTTGTGTTTGTTGATTCTTATCTAAGTAATCCCAGTCTCCTTTTTGCAATTCGTGTTCCCAGTAATGTTAATTAGCATAGCGCCAGACAGAGAGAAAGAGAGCGAGAGAATTCAAGCAGGCCACAGAAGAAAGAGAAAATGAAAATGATTGTTTGATGTAGTCAACACATTGCTTGTTAGACTGAATCGCATTTGTTGGTATAAAAACAGATGTCGCCCTTGTTTAATGTTTATTCCTTTGAAACACGAGGTGAACGGCCTGAAACCTTTTAAAAGCTTCCCTTAACAACATTTTCCTAAAGAAGAAACAGATTTCAGAGGAGACTGTTGTCGTGTCCAAGTCTACCTTGGATTTACGGGCGACTTTTTGCGGTGACTTATGGAGTCCACAGGTGTTTGTGTGTGTTTTGGTGTACACAGTGGACAAACAAGGGAAACAGAATAAGAAACATTGTGCGTGTGCAAGGTTTATCCCGTTTATCCGTGACAGGTTTGTGCAGTAAACACAAATCTCCACAGACACCCGCATTGGACACAGTGACAGTGTTGAGCCCAGACGCTGCTCTGTCTTTGGGTTTATAGACCGTAATGATCAAAACAAATGTACACACGATCAGCCAGACACACATAGCTTCTCACACACTTCACGATTTGAGGTGTGCCTAAGTGAATTGATTGATTAAAGGAGTAGTGCACTCAAAAATTTAAATTCTGTCATCATTTACTCGTTATCATTTCAAACCTCTATTACTTACTTTCTTCTGCACAACCAAAATACAATTTGTTTAAAATTCCGCTGCAGCATTGACTTTCATTGACATTGGAGTTTAAAAGACAATTATTATTCAGTAATATTATCATTTTAACTGCACTAATGCTATCAGACGAGAACACAACTGGATTGCTCTGGATAATGACACTAACTTTGCAAGATTGACATTCAGTTATTGAACTGAATTGAATCAACATTGAACTGACTTGAGCTGAATGCTGATGCCATTGCCTTCTGTAGAGCTGCTTTACACCTGAAATTGAATTTGTTTGATACATTTTGGTAAATTCTACTGAATATGGGAACGTGAATTGAACTTGTTTAATAATTGATGAACTTTGCAACACTGACACTATTATTGAACTGAACTTAAACAACACTGAACTAAAATGTGATGTGTTTTCTGTTACAGCAGAAATAATTTTTGGTGAATTTTACAAAATTAACACTATTATTTTTCTGTTTATTAATGTGAAGCTGCTTTGAAATTATCTATATTGTATAAAGCACGTGAATAAAAGACATCATTTTCATTTTTGGATGAACTATCATTTTAAATCAATGCTTGTGCAAATATATTCAAGTGCACAACCCAGCATAAACCAAACCTTTTCATTTATTTATCGTTATTTCAAACTTCTTATCCTTTATCAGCCCCATTGTTTCAGCATTCTCCCTCTCGCCGTCATGACATGCTAAGAATCGCTGTCAGTGGACGCCGCTGAAACTCTTCCTCATGTGGTTTTGGTGTGCGTTGGATGAATACCATCTCAGTGGAGGAATTAGGCTGGATTGCAGACAGTGAGAAGGGGAATCTGGGACTGTTCAAGGTGACTTTGTGATTGGGTTCCAAATCCAGCTCACAGGGTACGACTGGAGCGACCCAGAAAACACACTCGCACATAATCCCGGGTCAGGCACTATGTGACGCATCTCTCCCTGCTATAACACAGAACTGTATTTATTTAGGCACATTGGGCTCAATGTTTAACTTGATAAGAGTTAACTTGTGTACGTCTGTGACGCCACGTCGTTTTCAAAAGCAGCAAATTCACTTAGACAGAAATGCTTCACAGGCTGCTGGTGTGATTAAGGCAGACGGGAGTCTTTGCAGAGCACATGGTAAAGCCACAAGATCTGCTGGCTGTCGTAAACGCTCTGACACAGGGATGCAGGTGGCTCACTTACAACGATGTATCAGAAATCTCTTTATGAATTGTCAAAGCCTTATGCATCTTACAGATTGTGTGGTCTTGCACGTGCAGAGATTAGTTGATGTGCGAGGATGAATGTGGAGGAAAGAGATCGAACATAAAGCCGAGGAGAAACAAACCACTATTAAAGGTGATAAAAGTTTGCTTTGACATATTCCTGCAGAAAACAAAACCTCTTAGACTTTGATGAGATTAAATGACCTTTTGCTTAAAGTCAACACGATTGAAATGACTTTCTCAGCAGATGTTCCTGGGTTTTTACAGAGAGGCTTTCGGATTTCGCTTTTTAACACTCCATAAATCAGAAAATATTGTCAGATTTCTGACTCATTTTGAGAGAACAGCCTTGAAACACATGTAATGTAATTGAAATCTACCGACACAAATAGATAGTGTAATAAAATAAATGCATAAAATGTACATTTGGATGTTTTTGTTCCACTAGTCAAAAAGAGAACATGTTAAAGTCCCCCTGTTGTGAAAATCAAGCTTTTAATTTTGTTTGTGTCTACAAAAAAAAAAGACAAACCATGTGCAAATTCATAAGTCAACACCATTGCTGACTATTTTCACCTTAAAACTGCAATGAACCAAAGACAGTCTCAAAAAACACGGTTCGAAATCGTTTCTGGCAACAACTACCTTGTAACCAATCAGGTCAACGTGTGATTGTCAACAAGTGGATCTCTGAACTGCTGTGAGTGAGTGGAGGCGGGGCTCATTTGCATATTCATAGAACCGCATACTAAATGAGGCAAGGGTGTAGAGCTACATTCAAGCTATTTTAAGGCATGAAGATTTTTTTTTTCAAGAAAAAATATTAAATTTGGTGATCAAAGATGAGTTTTAAGGGGTACACAATTATTGACTACAGGGGGACTTTAAGGAAGCTAAATAGCCCAAAATCTCAAAATGGACCAGTGCATGAAAAAACAAAAACAATGCTATGAACGATTAAATGTTCCTCGCTGATGTCACAGAAGAGAGTGTCTGCACTTTGCGGCAGAAGAAAGAAGGAAAAGGCCATCAAAGGATGAAGGGTTGGAGCGTGGGGTTCAGAGGTCATGGGTCAGGAGGCACAGAAGAACGGGACACTTTTGCACTTGTGGGGGAAGGCCACAGCGTTCTTCCATTCTTGTAAACCGTTCCTCTGATTCCCACTAGGAGATCCGTTCGAATCTCAGCACATGCATCTCCCGAGTTTCTTCAGGACGCGAGACCATCTTTTATCTGTCTGGAACACCAGGTTTAGGCTCAAGGCAGACAGAAGGGGTGAAGCGTCTCCTCCTAAACCCTCCTAAAAGAGGATGAGGGTCGGGTGGGGGTTTCACGTAAAAAAGAAAGATTCGAATCCGACGCATGACAGATGGGTAATAGTCATCTTTAGTGGCATCAAACGTTGGCGAGCCATTGAAGTCATCTGAATGAGATGCTAGCTGTTAGTGGCCTGACAGTTTTGCACATGGACAATGTAAGCAACGCTTTGTAAGAAAGGGCCAGTGTGTTTTGTAGAGTGTGTCTACGGTGTCGTTGCATCAGAATAGAGTGTGTCCTTGTGTGTGTACCATGAAAGTGGAGCTCTTAAAGCCACGTTTAAAAAGGGACGCCCACTCTTTGTGGACACTTTTCAGCCGGGTGTATTGAGAGGCCTTTGTCCCCACCTTTCATCTGGACGCACAATGGACCGGCCCGTTTTAAACACAACGGTAGATGAACTGCCCTGACAGTGTATTAAACGCGGATGAATTGCCAGTGCATGGCATAGATCAATGTCCTCCAACCTTTCACATACGCAGGGCCGCGGTCTTGTCCCTGTGAAATAGAGCGGGCTGCTTTCAGAGACGTTAATTATATTCATGTTTTGATGGAGGAGAAGCTGTTTAAAATGTGCAAATTGTCCTCGTTTCAAGACAACTGTCTGAAGTCAGTCTGGTTTAAATGGAAGGTTAGTTTGGTCTGACTTAAAGTGTGTAATGTTTTCAATGTTAAAATAATTTCTTTAATGTGCACAACTAAGTAAACCATTTGAAGACTTACTTCCTGAATAATGTAAACACTGTGACTCTCCGGAGCTTTATATACATTTGTTTGGATCTGTTGAATCAACTTGGATTGCCAAATAACACCCTAGCAATGCATGGGCAAGCACCATTTTTTTTTTATAAAATCTTCTTTTTTTGGTCCTTTCGAGTGCCTCTGGTTACTAAAATAGATCCTCCGTTTGGGTTCAAATTGACTGCAAATTATAAAATATAGATTTCATATTTTATAAACTACAAAGCAGTCACATCAATTAAGTAAAATGTATTAATATATCACTTTTCACATTACACATTGTTTCAAAGCTTTGCAGAAAATCCTTATGTTAATGTTTATAAAATCTAATTTATAGTCACATTTAGCAAAGCTGGACGATAATATAGTTCAAGTAAGAGATGCATGAATATCCATAAAGAGCTGGATGATAATATAGTTATTAGATATTTACTAGTATATAGAATATTCAATTTTACACAGCAAAAAGTGATGATTTTTGGCAAATCTCATGGAAACCATTGGGATGTCAATTTGACGGCATCATAGGGAGAACATTTCTACAGTCTTACCAAAACACACTGATGTGTCAACTTTGCATTCAGATTCATGACACTCAATGAGAAAAAGTCTCAAACTTGTAGTTTTGTTCATAGAGTCCTTTTTAGGGAAGCTCAAACACATCATTGTTCATTTACTTCGTCTGCATTAATTTAGTAAAGTGAAACAGTTCATCCACACTAGTAGCTTGATAATGAATGTGAAATGTGAAAGATGTGCGTGTACTAGTCCATGTGTGTTTCAGACAACACTGCTGCAGGAAAAGTCTTTAAAGTGTCCGACAGGTAGATAAACATACTCGAGATGTCTGTGGAGATGTGTGGGCTACCTCTGACCTGTTTACGACCTCTCGAGCTCAAAGCGGCCTGTTTATACAGATCACAGCTTTAGCCACTTAACTAGAACAACAGGGACCTCGCTATGAGCTAAGAGACGGTTTCCCATGAGGACGCGCTCTCTGCCACACACATGCACATGAACCTGTCTGGAAGACTACAGGTTATGTGGATGGAATCTTGTTTAAAACAATTAGTATTCATCTTTGCACAACTGTCTGTCTGTCTTGTTTATTTTTCTAAATTGTACCTCCATCTTCTTTCATTAGGTCTGGTTTAGCAACCGAAGAGCAAGGTGGCGCAAACAAGCAGGAGCAAATCAGCTGGCAGCATTTAACCATTTGTTGCCCGGAGGGTTTCCGCCTACCGGCATGCCAACCTTATCCACCTATCAGCTTCCAGAGTCAACGTATCCAGGCGCCACTCTCTCGCAAGGTAATGCACCGTAATCCATAACCCCCTGTAGATACACACTACCGTTTAAAAGTTTGTGGACAGTAAGAGCTTTATTTATAGGCTATTTTTTGCAAGCATGCATTAAATTGATCAAAAGTGACAGCAAAGAAATTGTTACAAAAGACGCTGAAAATTCAGCTTTGATCACAGGAATAAGTTACATATTGATATGATATAATAAAATATAATATAATATAATACAATATTTCACAATATAACATTTTGAAGTACAAGAGACTTCTTTCAAAATCCTAAAAAAACTGTAGTGTATAACCCTGCAAATACAATGTGCTAACACAAATTTTGTTACAATGGTTTCATATTGTACTAAATGTTTACAATATTAATTGCAGTACAATTAATATGGTTTTACCGTAGAGGTCTAAAAATATTCTACTACCATTTTGGTACTTAATGTTAGATGATAACACAAATAGCGGTAGCAGTTAATTTTACAGTCGCATGTGCATGCTATGTACTTACTACAGTAATGACAATAACTGGGTAATAACTAGGTAATAACTCTGAACCTACCCCTAAACCTAACCTTAACCCATGTAGTTACCTTATGTTACCCTGTACTTTCTTATAGGTACACAGTAAGTATAGTGCAGCCCAAATAGCTGTTCCTGTCTCATGGTGTGTGTGTTTGTGTGTCAGATGGCAGCAGTACTTTACACCGGCCACAACCTCTGCCTCCGTCCTCCATGCATCAGGGTGGGCTTTCGGCGGACACCAGCTCTGCCTACGGGCTTTCCTCCAATCGACACTCCTTCTCCAGCTATTCAGACACGTTCATGAGCCCGTCAGCTTCAAGCAACCACATGAATCCCGTGAGCAACGGCCTCTCGCCACAGGTTAGTGCAGAGGCCTCTTTCCAGTGTGAGAACGATGAATGAACGCCAGCATGCTTCAGAGATCAAGAACGCTGTAGAATTAAGCTAGCATCAGCTTCTTGTGTGGAAACAGATCATTTTGTTCTGATATGGAGAAACGAAAGCACAAAACCTGTGAAGTTTGCTTAGTTTCTTTTTCAGGCACTTAAACTTAAGGTTAAAGTCAGCTTTTAAAATAGAGAGCACCTGCGTCATGCATAAACTTTATTTTAATCATTCCCAAATCTTTGCCATTTTTTTTTACATCAGGGCAGAGTCTTCAAAGTCAGCATGAAATTGCTTTCATTTTACTTTCGTTATGTGAAGTACAGGAAGATGGGACTTGATGGGAATCATCAAGTGTGCTAAAACAATGTCTAAATAGAGAGCCTAAATCCCTCCTCTCCGCTTCCGGCTCATGGGACCTTATTTCGGAAAAAATATGTATGGTAGTCAATGGCGAGAGACAACTTATGTTTTTATTCCGTCTGAACTGTGCCCTGAATTACACATATAATGTTTGCCAATTTAAAAGATAATTATGAAAGTCAAGAAAGTCTCAGTTTGTCATAAAACAGAAGCGTAACATTTAGTTTTATGTGAAAATCGCTCAATGAACTACATCTCTCGTCTCGCACTATGTACGTCACCAAGCTCGTGTGTGTGTGTGCAGTCTGGTACAAAACACACAGGCATGACGGTGTAACATTACGATTATAATGTTAGACTGTAGGAAAAATGGCAGACGTTAGCTTCAGTAAAGTTAGCTTCATTCATTGAGAGAAAAGGTATGACGTCACATGCGCGCCTTTCGGGTTTGTAGTCTTTGTGATTGCGTATTTTCACAGTCTTATACCTCAACAGTTTTCATCAAACTGCCACTTTCTTGACTTAAAAATGTATCTTTTAAATTGACAAACATCATATGTGTAATTCAGGGCACAATTCAAACGGGATCCAAATATTTGTTTGGATTGTTGTCTCTCGCCATTGAATACCATACAATATTTTTCCGAAATAAGGTCCCATGGTCCACCGGAAGGGGATGGACTTAGGCTCTCTATACCAATTTCGCTATAGGACAACATTTATCCCTGTGCGGCTTATGTGACAAAAAGAAAGTAAATATGGTCATGTCCATGTTGACTTTAAGAGAAAATCAACTGTTTAAACATTTAAATCTAAAGACATTGTTTAGGTGAAATCTATGTTGCTTTATTCATTAATGTCACACTCAGTTATTATTCCTCTAAAGCATTGGAGAATATGTGTTTTTGTACATGAGAGCAATGCTTTGTTTTGCGGATCTCTTGTTGTGTCATGTCTGGATTGTTGTTGCTGTGGTTCTGTTTCTGCACTTATCCTCTTTGGTCCCCATTAATGAGTATTTAGGCTGACTTTCCTTAGAAATGGTCCTGTCTTAAATACCCCAGCATTAAAAAATAATGTGTGTTGATGCAAATCGCATGTAAGGAGTGAATTATACACAATTATCCATCAATACTGGGCAGTCTTGCCGACCCTCACCAACAAGATGTGGCTAACAAGCATAAAATAAGATTGAAATGGTGTGTAAAGAGTTGAAAATGAATTTCAATGCTGCATTTGTCCACAATTACCCTTTCGTTCACACATGTTTTATTGGGGGTTTCCTTTTCTCTTCGCTGCTCTCTCAAAGCAGATTGAGAAACATTCTCTGTATTACCCTCTTTTTTCCAGAGAAGAAAGAATTAAGGATTTGGTGACAAAAAGAGCTTTTCCCCTCGTAACTACAACGTTGGAAGGATAACATGGGCGTCTTACAGTGAGAGAGATTGTTAATCGTGGCACAAGGGCTTTGAGCACTAATGCCTTTGCTCCAAACCTCCGTAAATACCAGCAGACATGGAGGTCTTTTTTCTATTAATGGGAGCATTTTACACAGGCGATGGAGACGCTTGCCTCTCGCTTCTTTCTCAGCTGCTCTTAAACACTTTCTCTTACTAAATAGTACATGTTTCTTGCCTAATGCTGTGGATCAGGTCTGCAGGATTTAAATGGAGGAAATAATAGACTTAAGATTTCTACAATGGCCATGTTTTGAAATTTTTAACACTATATTTCTGTATACTAACACTCAAAAGTTTGAATGCTTGTTTTGATCGCTTGATATAGTTTGGTAATGCTTTACAATACGTTTCCAATTGTTACATTAGTTAACTACGTTAGTTAACATGAACTAACAATGAACAACACTTTACAGAATTTACTAATTTTAGCTAATGTTAATCTCAACTTTTAATAATACATTTTTAAGATCAAAAGTGTCATCTGTTACCAATAGTTAATGCACTGTGAACTAACAAGAACAAGAACACTTTTATAACCTAACATTAATAGATGCTGTAAAAATATTGCTAATTAGTTAATGGATTAATTAAGGTTAACCAATTAAACCTTATTGCAAAGTGTTACTAGTTTTATAGATTCATATAAATTGGACCTATATATTAATTTTTGTTTTATTTAAAAATAATTATGAATTTCATTAGATAGTAAAGGGAACACCGCCAATTAGCTTTCTTATTTTTAATAACTATTATTTTATATAATAATAATATTTTATAATAAATATATGATATATATATATATATATATATATATATATATATATATATATATATATATATATATATATATATATATTTAATTAACTGCAATCATGTTGTTTTTAATATAATTGTTAAGAATGAGTTGTTCACTGTTCAATGAGTTGTAAACATTTGTGTATAATATAATATTTTTAAGGATGCCCTTATTTGTACGTCAATGGTCCTTATACTTATCAAAACAAATACCTTTTTAATTATTTTTAGTTTAATTATTCACTTTAAATTTCTTAATTTTTCTGAACTTGGACCCCTCTTTCTCTCTCAATGCATATCTAGTCCATATGGGAGAGTCATCAAGCTCTTATTGTAAGGAGATAAATGCAGTTTCTGACAGGAGAGACAGAGTTCAGGCACAATTCAAACTGTCTGCATTTTCACATGGAAAATCCTCATCTCTGTTTCACAAGATGCAAGAGCATCTGCTGAGGTCAGGAATCACTAAACCTGACCCTAACCTTCATTACTTCTCAGTTTATAGTTCGAATATTATGCTATATAGGTATAATAAGTAAATAAACTTCATGCGTAATTGCAAAAAAATAAGTTATGTGGAATTGTCAAGTTCACATAACTTAATTTTTTCAATTACATGAAGATTATTTAATTAATAATTTTAAGGCAATGGGTTTCCTCACTTTTTAAAGTTAAGTCAGCTAATAACTTTGTACAGTGAATGCATTTCTAATAGGACCTTATAGTACAGTGTTACCTACATATTATATTATACCTATATAACATATTATTCAAACTGAGAACTGAGAATTAATGAAGGTTAGGGTCAGGTTACAGTATTCATTAAACTTTTTCCATTCATAATTAGTTCATTATCCCGTTAGTTGAATTAATAGGTGGAAGAATTGTTTATTCTCAATATTATTAGTAATATTTAATTTAACTATTTATTGAACATTGGTGTCTTTTATTCTCTTGCCACCATGTTTTTAACGCACTAAGGCACTTGAGGTTGTATGTCAGTAGTTGTTTAGTAAAATAAAGCTGGTTTGTTCAATAAAAAGAAAGTGGATCTGTTACTGCCAGTAACCTTTTCTCTTTCCAAAACATCAGATGTCACCTTGCCTCCTGTGACAATGTCAAAAAAGCGTATTTGTAAAATAAAATGTGTTTATTTTTTAGATGAAAGATAACTCCCTTATATTGGAAGTTTTCAGACAACACCTGTGTGGTGGAGATAGGCGCATGTGCTCAGACCAAAGACCTATTTCTCCTAACGTCTGCTTTTGATGGGCTACTGGTTGCTGGTACAGATTGACCAAAGTGTGGCGATTGGCTGTAAATGGGTTGTGGTGGCCGAGTGGCGGGCGGTAATGGACCCCTGCTGATCTCAGCACAGGTCTTGTTGTAACCCATCCAGACAGTGCACATTTTCCCATTACAGGCCAGTAGAAAAGCCATCCACCAGCGGTTGTTGTTGTCGTAGTCCTTGATTAGAAGTTTAGGCTCTGGGAGTGATGCAGTGTCAGACAGGGTCTATTAGGCATTAGTTGGCTGGTCCACCGGTCTGCTTTTGGGTTGAGGTGAGCCATATCGCCCCATTTCATTTTGTCGCACAGCAGGCGATGGATAAGAACATGTGCTCTGGGGGAGATGTCAGGGAAAACATTTTTTTCCCGCTTCCTTTGGGTAGAAAACATGCAAAAGTAGGTGAAGAAGTTTCCAATAGACACAAAAAAAAATCTTCAGCTGTGTTTATTTTACAAACATTTTATATTTTGTCCCGATGACCGTCCAAATATCCGTACTGATATGGCTAATATGCCTCAATGTCCCGTAACCAAGCAGAAAATCTCTAATTGATGTTATCTAGAGAAAATAAGGCAGAAGTTTCCTGTGTCTAAAAAGAGAACAGTAGCGCCAGAGAGACCACGCTGAACGTGATATCAGGTGTTCATGCTGGCTATTATGCCTCTCTAAATGTGATTTTAAGAGTGGTCCTGGGAAATGTGTTCCTTGGCAGAGTGTATGAGGTGGATTCCTGTGCTCTGCCTGACAGGGACACCTGCTGGGAGAGAGAGGAAAACAGCATCTGCAGACCCAGCTGGGAAGTAATTATTTCCCTATGAAAATTTCCCTTTTCGTTTCAAAATGTATTTTATTGGGGGTAAGAGGGATGCTTACAAAATTAAAATTAAAAATTAAATAGCTTTATTTGACTTAATTTGACCCAGAATGACAGAATAACCATATTCATATACAGAGGTACATGTATACATCCAATAAAAAATGCCATGGCAATACTAGTCCAAAAACATGGGATTACTAGTTTTTAGAACAGTTTTTATCAGTAGTACATGGTGTTGAAAGATTGAAAAGGTTGTTGCAGAGAGAATTTTTAATATCATATCATAACATAAAAGTATAATACTTTTTGTGTGTTTCATCTGTGGCAGTGTGTGTTGGAATTTGCTATGTTATGGGGAACACCAGTAATACCAGTTAATTGTGTCCTAATGGGGACTTTTAAAAAAAAATGTTTAAGGAAAACAGCTTATAAATCATAGTAAATGTAGTGTTTTGAAAATGTAAAAATGCAAAAGGTTTTCTGTGATGGCTAGGTTTAGGGATAGGATTAGTGTAGGGGGAGAGAATAAAAATCATTACCTACTATGTTTGTTCATATTAAACATGGAAACCGTGTGTGTGTGTGTGTGTGTGTGTGTGTGTGTGTGTGTGTGTGTGTGTGTGTGTGTGTGTGTGTGTGTGTGTGTGTGTGTGTGTGTGTGTACCCTTGGAGACAAAATCCTCCAAAATCCTTGTCCTTGTGTGGGAATTGTTTTGGTCCCCATGAGGAAACCAACTTATAAATCATACAGAATGAGTTTTTTTTTTTTTTTGGAAAATCTAAAATGCAGAAAGTTTTCTGTGATGGGTAGGTTTAGGGGTAGGTGTGTGCGCGCGCGCGTAAATGAGAGCCGTGGGAGTGTGTTTGTGCTGTGGAATGAAGTTCTGCTCACGGTCGGACGGATGGGTGAGTGAGTGAGTGAGTGAGTGACAGCGTACGGCAGCGCACGAGAGGGGTTGAGTCTCGGCGCCGGAGGGATCAGAGAGAGAAACTGCGCTCACCCGAGCCTCTCTTTGATCCCTGTCCCCGGGCCTGCTCGCCCGCACCGCACCGCACAGCATCGCGCTAACACCAGCCCTCGCCAACCGCTGCTCGCGACTGTCAGACAGAGATAAGCGCGCAGAAGCTTCAACCCTCTCCCTCTTCCATTAGTCCTTCTTGGAAAAAAGGGGATGAATTACGTTTAAGAACCCTGTGCTGGCGTTGACTAAAAAGGAAAGAAACCTACCTCAGAAATTTAAAGTGCTCGCTTCTCTTGCCGGCTCCCTCGCCTCGCAGTTTTGACAAGACATTAGGGTCGTGAATATCAATGAGCCGCGGAGACGCATGTAGTCCCACACATTATTAAAAACTTGCGCATTAAGCCGCAGACTGGGCACCGTGTCAGCTGGCACGCTCTCCCGACGAACGAATCAAAGCGGATGAGCGCGCGGCATTCATCCGCACCCAACGCGCTCGCTGCGAGAGGGGGAATTGATACTTATTAATTAGAGGCCAGATACTGTTTATATTTGGCAGTAATGGAAAAGACCTATAAGAGGCTTTCAAAAAAAAAAAAAAAAAAAAAAATAACAAGACCTGTTTGGCAGCTGCCAAGAACATCAGACAGCCAAAATCATCGCCACAGGCAAAAAAAAACAAAACTGTAGTTTTGGTGTAAGGCTTATTGCCGGGTTCGGGCGGCTCTGAAGAAGACATTAAGTGTAGTCTAAGCCTGCCTGATGACAATTAAAAGTGATTTTGCCAATGTCAAACCATACCTGATTGATGGCTAATATATTTTCTAAACCTTTTCTTGGACACTGGTCTGAGGGCCCTTGAACCTTTAGTAATTACAAACGTTGTTAATGTTTCATTAAACTGCAAAGGTTCTTCAGGTTGGTCTGATAGTTTCTGTGTTCTTTAAAGCATCAGTGCATTAGAAAGATATTTGTGGAAGCTAAAAAAAGTTCTACAGTTGAGTAAAACTCCAAACGGAACTTTTAGCGTTCTTTTCTAAGATTAGGGTCACTTATTCTGTTTCTCAAACTTAGCACTGATTTTTGCAGATCCTACATTTTAGGTAATAAACTTTGGCACATATGCTACTATTCAAAAGTTTGGGATCAGGTTATTTATTTATTTAAAGACATTAATACTTTGATTCACCAGGGATGCATTGAATTGATTTAAAGTGACCGTAAACACATTTATAATGCAACAAAAGCTTTATATTTCAAATAAATGTTTTTCTTTTGAACTTTTGAACTTGATTCTGTCAATGAATCCTGAAAGCAAATATCGCAGTTTCCACAAAAATATTAAGCAGCACAACATTTTTCATCATTGATAATAATCAGAAATGTTTATTGAGCAGCAAATTAGCATATTAGAATGATTTCTGATGGATCATGTGAAAATAAAGCTTTGATCACAGGAATACATTACATTTTAAAATATATTCACATAGAAAACTGCTCTTTTAAATTGTAAAAATGTTTCACATCGATACTGTTTTTACTGTATTTTTGATCAAATAAATGCAGATTTTGTGGGCATAAGAGATTTTTTGAAAAAAAATCTTTTGAATATAAAAGATGCTCAAATCAGTCAGAGTTGCAATTTTTGCTTGGTGGTTGATACATTTTTTTTAAATTAGATGTACATTGAAGGAGGCACCTGAATGCCATGGAGACTTGACTTTGAGTTTTGACCAGAAAGAAACCACTCAGAGCATCTTATAAACTGGGAGCCGCTGACGGTGGGTTTAGACAAAACCACTCACATTTGCTACAGTATATATAAAATGCAAAAAAAGAGTAGATGCCTAATTGAAGATTGTAGTTCAGAAGAATATAACTGTCAGGTGTTTACAGAGGTGGTCATTCTCATGAGTTCAGGTCACGCCTGTCTGTGTTCTTTAACCTCCATCTTTGGCTTCCCAGCAGTCACCTCACCCGTTGAGTCCAATACTGACATACTCTCTCATCTCAAAGAAAAAGAGTTCTGCTCTTTATTTATTTATTTCACTGCACTTTTTCCTCCCCGTCCGATTCCTTCAAGGCTTCTCAAGACAACTCTGTATTGGTCTCTCTTTTTCCCTCCCTCTCCATCCCCTGGAGAGGAAGACGCTTTTCCCGCCGTTCAGATGAAAGGCTACGGCGGACAATAAAAATGCTATTTAAATGCAAGGCTGTTTGTATGCGGGTGAGAGATATTTTCCCCTGCCGAAAGTGAGCTGCCGCATCCTGATAAATAGCAAATATAAGGGAATGCGATTTACATTTATCTTGCAGAGGCAGCCAATATAAATTTCAGCAAATCCTAGAAGATAGGGATTTAAAGGAGGGAACGACTGAGACCAATTCATATGCCGTGTGTCCCACGCAACTGGAAATGCCCATAATATGGAGAATGGAGAGCGTATAGACACACACACACACACACACACACACACACACACACACACACACACACACACACACACACACACACACATGCACCAATCATATCTTCTATGTCAATAACTTAGAGACCACAACATGCTGAACGACTTATAATAGATTTGGCCTCTGCTAAAACAATAAATATATTTCATATAATGTAATTGAAGTTTTTTTTCAAAAAAATGCTGGGTAGTTTCAACCCATGTTTGGGTCAAATATGACAAACCAACCCTTTGGTTTAAGAAAAAATTGTTTTAACCCAACGGTTGGGTTTGTTCATATTTGACCCAAACATGGGTTTAAACAACACAGCATTTTTTAGAGTGTAGGTTTTTTTTTAAATACAGTGACCCAACAAAGTGTTTGAACACTAAAGTCACTCTTCAATGTCTGAATGTCATTGCATTAGATAAAAAGATCAGAAATGCTAAAACAGCTGGTGTAGTGTTTAATATGAAGACAGTCAGTATTGTGTGAGTGTGTTTGTTTGAGGTTCGTGGATTAAGTTTATAGCTAATGTGATGAACTCATGCTGAATCTGTGTGAACTTGAGGAGAACTGACTTCATACATCCACTAAAAATCACCAAAACACCAGCTGATTTAAAGACATTACGGAGAAAAATAATGTTAGTGAAGAGAAATGATCCTTGATATTCAATGCAATGACATTCAGAAATTTTTAAGGGTGACTCAGGTGTCCAAAAACGTTTGTAGCTACAAGTAAAACACTATTTACGATGCTTAGGCGTATCAGGTTCAGAGGCACGTTCGGTATCTTTTTGGTTGCTGCCGCTACAATTTATTGTCACTGTTGTAAAAGTGGATTTTAACACCTATTAGCAGGTGAAGCCGTTTTTGCCAGGTAACCTTTGCCCGGTGAGGTTTTGCAGGGTCACCGTGGGGTTAAACAGACATAGATAAGCCTCCCTCGGTATCCCTTGGCTTTTTGGATGTCGTTTTAGTGAAATGTGCGTCGTGTTAGTTCCACATGCCACTCTGACAGGTGCAGCGGTGTGATTAATACTCCAATGAGCAGTGTACCGAACTCAAACCCGCCATGCCAACCACACACACCTACGGACTGACCCTCGCTGGCTGCGCCGGGACACTGGCAGCATCATGGGACAGCTGTCGTCTTGGTCTCCATGCTCTGGTCTCACCCGTTCAATGAAAGTTGTTTTTCACCCATTTTATCATCTGCCAGATGAAAGATGTGCGTGTGATCGTGAAAAAGTGATTTTGGAAAATGATTTGAACTGTGATGTATAGCACAAACAGTTACGCACCTAAGTTTAACCATGTACAACCTGACATGTGAAATAAGATTTTTGTTTTTAATGGAACAGTTTATTGAAATATTAGACAAATTATTAATAAGTTTGCATATGTGTTTTATGTTGCCCATCATGTTTGATGCATCAGGCTTTTATGACTCTTATAGTATGATATAGTGAGAATATTGCGCTCATAGTTGAGGAGGAAAACAGAAAATATTTGTTTGATGCAGATACTGACATTTAATGGTCAAAAAGTAAGATGAAATTAGTTTGTAAATCAGGGAGATCTTAAAAACAGTATAACAGACTACTTACATAAAAATGCACATAAATATGTTGTCACTCTATATATCCCAATAATATGCCTTATTATATTTATTTTTATGATGAAAGCTCTAGTTTTTACCGTGGGTGGCAAAACATAATATATATATATATATATATATATATATATATATATATATATATATATATATATATATATATATATATATAATGGTTTTGTTTTTTAATTATGTTTTGATATTCAAGAAACCTAAGTTGCTTCAGTCCGGTAGGTGTTCATCTTGTACTAATATTACTAACAATCTAAAAGTTATCCTTTCATTTGATAAAAATCAGTGCATATTTCACAGCAAAAAGACAGGAGAACCACGAGTCGGGAGGGAGGGGGAGGGAATGCTCTTTTACAATTACACTAAAACGCCTTTTACTTGCTAAAAATATATAAACTATAAATCAGACGACAGAAGGCATGTAGTAGATTGTGTTCAACAGGTTTTAAAGCAAAGTTTTGATCATGTTGATAAATTAGAGGCCTTAGAAATTCACATATCACATACGATACAGTTGACTTTATAGGGTTAATATTTAGGGCTTGTTCAGATCACTAACTCTGAGTATAGGCCATTATAAAAGTGATGTTTGTCTTAGCAAACCCCAAGTTCAGTTGAGTTTGTCTATTTTTCCTCTCATGTTGGCTCTCTTTCTGTAAAATGAGCCTGTAAGCGGTTGGAGTCTCAGCTGGCTATCTCACACGAGCAGTTCTTTCCTCTTAGACTCCAGCTGAGCACTATTTCGCTATTTATTTACATGTAATTATTGCTGTGAGGTGCAGATATTAACACTGTCAAGAACAATTTGACCTGACATTTTTCACTGTGCTGATCCCCTGCTGATTTTAGCAAACAAACCTCCTCTCTCTCTCTCTCTCTCTCTCTCTCTCTCTCTCTCTCTCTCTCTCTCTCTCTCTCTCTCTCTCTCTCTCTCTCTCTCTCGGTGAGAGCTTTGGTGTGCGTTTCTGTGTGTGTGTGTGTGTGTGTGTGTGTGTGTGTGTGTGTGTGTGTGTGAGGTTTGGCTTGTTCCTGGTGGCTGAATCCATCCCACACTCCCTCTAGCATATCAGTGGAGAAGAATAGACTATTGTGACTCCACACGTTGGCATATTAACCTTCAGTTAGCTGATAGACTGTGGCCATGATCTGTGGGGATATTTAAAATAGGGTATAAGGTAAGTATAAAAAAGTCTAAGGTCCATATAAAAAAACACTGACTTTATGCTTTTTTAAATGATAGATGCACTCAAATAGGTCTTTTGGGTGATACAATGTGCAACAATAATAATAATTATTATTATTGGCGATAAATATATATATTTTTTATATTATAAATATAAAAGCTTATTTCTCTAACATTCAATTATTGCATGTATCTGCTTATCTCTTGCTTATATCTATTAAACCAAATATTACACAAGTTTATTTTATTAGTTATTGATCAGTTTTTGAATTTATCTGACCAGAGATAGATGCACCCATGTAGAAATATAGAAATTTGATGAAATATTGATAACAGATTATGTTACGATAACCAATAATGATGTTAATTTTTTTTGTCTGTAAACGGACACTAAAGATCCAATCTAGAATTTCACTGCTACACACTAAGTATCAAAATATTATAATGTACAGTAGAAAAAAAATATTCATGCTTATGTTTATATATATATAAAAAAATAGTGTGCTGACTGAATTGAAATAAGTTCTGTTTTTGTATGCTTCCAATGTCGGCTTCATAAAGTGATCATTTTAAAACACTAATCATGGCCGATATGATGTGATCGCCAGTATATCATGCATGCCTACATTAGATGCCTTTTTGAGCAGTGTTTGTCTGCGGCTGTCAGTGTGTTTGCTGACGTGAGGTGTGACTGACCAGAGGAGAGAGGTAGAGAGCATATGCACACTATTTAGTACAGTAAACATCCTCTGAGGACTGACAGCTTGTTTCAGCAGCCGATAATGGCTTTCATCTGTGTCCTGTATGTCAGTGCCCAGATTCTGTCAGTGTCAATCAGAGTGTAATTGAGCAGGATTATCACACGCTCCCTTCTCCTCCAGAGGACCCACCGCCCTGGTTCAAACTAGCTCCTACCTGGACAGCATTTGGAGGAATCATGAGTATAAAGACTTCCAAATGATTCAAAGGCAGCAATCCCAGAATGCACTGTGGAAACAATCATCCAAGGGGGAATCTGTGAAAATCACCATCATTCATTAACACTTTCAGTCGCATCCCATCCGACTCTTGGTGATTCTCTGGGCCATCCAACACGATCTCAGAGCGATTCCTACAAATTTACAAGGTGGCGAAATTCATACGACCTCACTCGTACCAATTCATACGATTTTTGCTAAATCGTACATATTTTACGAGTTGCCAAATTCGTATGAATTCGTACGAATGACCTACCCCTGACCCCGCCCCTAAACCTACCCATCACATGGGTCCGTACGAATTAGCCACCTTTTAATCACCCGTACGGATTCGTACGAATTGGTCGTAAGATAGCGTTGGGCCATCCATGAATTTCTTGGCGATGTTTTTTCTGGGGTAGGTCGCCAGGTATTTCCTCAACACTCCCCATTGCATGGCTTGGGACTCACACTCACGCATTCACATGGATAATTTAGCATCTCCAAATCACCTATACTGTTTTTTTTTTTTGGTTTTTGTTTGGGAAACCGGAGCACCGGGAGAAAATCTATGCAGTCACAGGGAGAAAATGCAAACTCCGTACAGAAGACTCAGCCGGGACTCGAACCGGACACCTCCTTGCTGGGAGAAGAAAGTGCCACACTGAGCCTTAGAAAAATGCGAATGTCAAAATCTATTCAAAGTCATTTGTAGAGTGTTCCAAATCAGACACTTATTATGTTCCATTTTGGTTATGCTGTCTTAGAAGACTACTGACTCATTAGGATGGTGCACTACGTTTTGGAACAGAGCTACTGTTTCTGCAATGCAAAAGCTAGAATGCTTCGTTTATTGTAACAGGAATGTAAAAATAGTTGTCATATTGCATGTCTGTATTCTGATCCTTCATTTTCTCACCTCTCTCTGTCCATCTTTCTCATTTCACTTTCACCCCCACTCCCCAATTTCTGTCCCCTCTTTCTCTTCCTCGTATCTCTCTCCTTCCCTTCTCTATTCAGAAGCCTCTTTTCAGTTTTGATTAATGTGCTTTGGCCAATTACGCCTGTGAACATCGAGCGGCCCCGTCATCTGTTCTGTGTCAGCAGTCAGGCTGGCTCAGGGCTCCCAGGCTGCTTAATTGGCCCTCGCTCCCCTTCCACCGTGACCAAAAGCCTCTAATTGAATTTATGCAACCACTGTTATTTTTAAATAGTCATTTTGTCTCAGATGAGCACCACTATGGGAAGTGTAGGAGAGCGGTTAAGCCATAGTCTTGTTAAAAAGCCAATCCGTGTGGATTATATATATATAGAGAGAGAGAGGTTAAAAAACAATACCTATATATATATATATATATATATATATATAGGTATAATAGGCCATGATTAATGATCAACCTGGAATGTGTTTTTAAATATCTATAAATGCAGTGTGGCCAATAAAAATATTTTTATATTAAAAAGCATTTTAATATTTCATATAAACAAATGTTTTTTTAACATTTTTAGCATTTGTTTTTTAAACAATTTTAATGTCTTTTAACTGTCTTTTATTTGTTACTCATATCTATTTACAATAATAAAGTTAAAAAAACTACAACAATATTTTATATTGTATAAAATATTTTAATATTCAAATATTTAAAAATATATATATATTTATTACAAACAAAAATTACTCATATATATATTTAAAAACAAAATTTGTATTGAGTTTAAATAAATACTATATATATATATATATATATATATATATATATATATATATTTAAAAACAAAATTTGTTATATATATATACAGTTTTTTTAGATGTCTTTTGATACGACTCTTGGTGAATTTCGTAACAGACACGAGTAAGAATTAATATTTCTGTTAAATGACCAAGTCGCGAGTATTGGCTGATGACGATAATATAAAAAATGGCCAAATATTGTACAATGAATTGGTCTAACTGACCAATATGTTGGTCTAAATCAATTGCAGTATTAAACTAAATATTGACATTGGTGTGCCTGAAACATTTTTCATAATTTCACTAAATTGATAGCTGAATTATTCCCCAAGATTCTCTATTTTACATTACTCTGCAGTAATCCTGAATGGGTGTCAGTCGAAGGGGTTGATACATTGCAGAAAGCGTTATTTGCCATAATCTTGGCCCAAGGACTGTCCTTTGAAACACAGACAAACAATCGACAGCAGGAGTGTGAAAAACCGCTCACAATTTCCAGTGCAGGCGACTATCAGTCACACAGATCTGTGAAGGGAAGAGATGATATTCTGTCAGTCTCAGATAACTTACACACACTGAGTGGGCTTATTCCCCTCCGTCTGCCCTCCTGACCTGTACTAAACTTGAAGGTACTACTGGAGGGCATTAGGGTTGAGAGGAACTCTCTAATCCACTCTGGGCTAGATTAAGAGTAGTGTGTGTGTGTGTGTGTGTGTGTGTGTGTGTGTGTGTGTGTGTGTGTGTGTGTGTGTTGGCCGAGAGCCTGGCGAGGGTGCAGAGGCCTGTGCTATCTGCTCTGTTGGCAGGCTGGCCCTAAGGCAAACTCAGTTCTACTGGAGTCTTTGTACTCTTAAAAAAAAAAAACCCTGTCTCTCCAAACCCCCTCCTCAAATCCTCTCTATCTGTCTGCCATCCCTGCGTTTCTCTCTTTGGATCTGCTGCTTAATTTATCTTTAGTATATTTAGTATGTTTAATCTTTAATAGGTTGTATATCTGTTTTTTAGGTCGGTGATCAGATTTAGTCGCCATATTTCATTTGACATGTACAACAAACTCTTGAAAGAGCATAAGGCATCCAACACAACAGAGGTCAGAAAGAGTCTTAAGAGTCTTAAAAGATATTTGCTATATTTTTTTAGTTATTGTTGGATGTTGCGGTGGAAGTGCAAATGTGTGTAGGGTTCTATATAGAACTTTAGGGTTCTTGACTCAGTTTTAAAGAACACTTCATTCCTAAAAGGTTCTATTAAGAACAAATTAATAGCTATAATATTTGTAATACTTAATAACGAGGAAGTAAGAGTCCCGGTTTCCAATACAAATTCGTTTACAGTGCTATTTCTTTTCTTCTGGTGAACATGTAAAATTGAGTGCATGTGCAGTTGTAGCGCGAGCTTAATGTTTGGCTTTTGGGAAAATTGCCTCTTGAAACATTGTCATCTGCACCAGACAGATTCCTTTCAGCTCCGCAGTTGTCGAGCTGTTTCTCCAGAGCTTGACTAAACACGAAAGGAGTCGTCGTACATTTAAGCAGACAAAAAAAAAGTATAATTTGACTGTTAAGGAAATTAGAGTGGTATGAAAGAATCCCTTTTAGTGTGTTGCACATGCACTATTTGTTTATCTGAAAGGATGCACATTGTATCAATTTACAATTCTGGGTTTGCGCCGCCTCAAGCTGGAGGGTCTCAGAAGTTGGAGAATTAATTAGTTTTTTTATTATTATTTATGGAGTAATCTATTTGGAGAGAGGAAGGCATTGCCTGTGGGCTGTGTCCTTTAAACACTGGAGCCCTGACTTCCATTATCTGCCGCGCACACGACACACAACAAACCAGAAACACGCTGCGGAAGATATAGTCCAATAGAGAAACAAAGGAAAGAAATGTATAGTTTGTATAGGGGAGGGGGGACGAGGGTGGGATTCAAGTATGTGAAATGAGGGTTTATTTAGTTGGTGAACTAAAGGCTGCGTTTGCCGGAGGTGCTTGTTTTGCCATGGAGTCTGATATGTCACACACTCCCATATCAGATTAATAGTCTGAATGATATTGATTTTTGTTTATTTAGCTGCGTTAATGTTCTGGGTTGGGTAGATTTGTAATACAATCTCAGCTGAGCTTAATCTTTCCCCTGCAGCGAAGTTCAGCAGTTACGCCTCTTCTGGTCAAGGTGCGTCAAGGTCACAGTTTCCCAATGTGTCACTATAACAGTTTAAAAAGCTGTTGAACAGAACAACACAAAGGAAATGTTTTTGGTCAGTTTAATTAATGAGGCATACAGTGTCTCTTAATTGTCCCTTGTGCCTTGTATGAATCCTATAGAGGTCATGGTTTGGCTGGTTAGCATAGTCCCGTTGGTATATGCCTTTACTAGACCTTTACTCATAGATGTCCATTCAAAAGTAGCCGTCACTAAATACGACCTATAAACTGATAAATATTTCAGTATGTTATAGATGCTTAGCTATATGAAGATAATGCCAAAAATATTACTTTTTGCAGTTTTTACTGTATCATATCACAAAAAAGGATGACTGAATAATTAGCCTTGTTCCAAATCCTACTGAACTGCCTACCTAGACAGCATTTTATGTCCTTATAGTTGAGAAAACTAGTCCAAAAGTTTATTTGTGCAGCTTTCTAAGATATTAATTAGTTCTTGCTATTTGCTTAGCGATATGCTAATGTTAGGATTTTCCCTTTGGAATCAATAGAGCCATTTTTTCTAGTATTATTTTGTGTAGCATGCCTATTGCACAATGTTTCTGTAGCGTTTTAAATAATCAAACTTGTGAAATTGAGGACTGATCCATAGCAAAATCAAAAGTGTGTGGTGGCAAACAGTTTGCTCCATAACATAGTTCACAAATTCACCAGAGAAAACGTCTCAGGTTACGACTGTAACCTATGTTCCCTGAGAACAGGGAACGAGACAATACGTCAACGACGTTATGGGGAACGCCTCAGGCGTGACAGGTGTCTGAAATCACTATCAAATCACGTCAAACATATTGACCGGCGACAGCCCGTGAATCATTAGCGTGAATGATTAACGTGCGACCTGGAAGTATAAAAGGGCGCCTTTTAAACATGACAAATCACCTTATCGTCTGAAGGGACTGTACGGTAGGCAAGCCCCGAGGCATGGCAGGGAGACGTATTGTCTCGTTCCCTGTTCTCAGGGAACATAGGTTACAGTCGTAACCTGAGACGTTCCCTTTCGAAGGGAACTCAACAATACGTCAACGACGTTATGGGGAACGATATACCAACGCCGCCATGCTAAGGGGAGTGCATGCCAAGTGGCAGTGACAACTGTCAGAACCAGCAACTTCAAATGAAACGCTAGAACCACTCACCCTCAGGTCACACTGGGCTGTCAGTGACAGCATTCCCTACGGTCATAGCCCAAGCTACAGCCTCACAGAAAAACCTTCATAAACATGGTTAAATGAAAGGTCTACCAGGGCCGGCTCCGGGCCTGGAACCTCAGCTTCCAATTAGAAGGGGTCCCTTCTAGGGAATGTGGCTAGGGAACCGAAGGGAACCCCAGCCAGTCACTATTCAGGGGAACGTACTCACCCCGAAATGCCACCAGGACGGCCTGACCTGGCGCCAGTACATAGACACTTAGTCTGGCCAAATCCTGTCTGTCTGAAGACAGAGCCTCTGGACAAATGCCTTAAGTAAGGCATCCAACCCGAGGGACTGCGAAGCTGGCAGAGAACCACTCGGCCCGGATCTCAGAGACGGGATATCCCGGAGAGTATGACTCAGCATAGTGCTTTCCGACCCTTGCTAGCGAGGGGAGTTTCTCTACTCGATCCACGGATCAACCCAGTGTCTGTGTTTCAAAACACTGAGGAGGCCTGTGAAGGCCTAAGGGCTGATCTAACTGGGAGGCCTCACGAGAGGCCTACGACCGTCTGACCAGACTCAGGAAGCCGCATGCTCATAGAGACCCTCGTGAGGGGAGCACAAGGTCTGCCTGGTAGGCAAACCAGGCTGTAGGCAGAAAAGGTTCCGGGAGGGAACCTTTAGCAGAGAATGAACACTTTAGCGAGCCAGGGCGCAAGCTCGCCTTCAGCAGCTGCCTATTAAGGCTAGCTGAAACTGATAGCAAGAGACCACTAGCTTCATAAACCCAGCACCACTAGGGAGCGTTACAGGGAGGCCCGGAGAGGCCTACTACCTGATTCTTTAGGGAGGCACGTGAGGCCTACTACCTGATAACCACAGTACGTGGGAACTCACCTTCAGGGAGGCCCGGTGAGGCCTGCTACCCTACGACCACAGTATGTGGGGAGCTCACCTTCAGGGAGGCCTGGAGAGGCCTACTACCTGGTAACCACAAACTGTGGGAACTCACCTTCAGGGAGGCCTGGTGAGGCCTACTACCTGACCGTTCTCAATCAAGGAGGCCTGGAGGAGCCTACTACCTGATAACCCCAGTATGTGAGATGCTCACCTTCAGAGAGGCCAAGAGAGGCCTACTACCTGATAACCACAGTACGTGGGAACTCCTCCTTCAGGGAGGCCCGGTGAGGCCTGCTACCTTACAACCACAGTATGTGGGGAGCTCACCTTCAGGGAGGCCTGGTGAGGCCTACTACCTGGTCACCACTATCTGTGGGAACTCACCTTCAGGGAGGCCTGGTGAGGCCTACTACCTGACCGTTCTCATTCAAGGAGGCCTGGAGGAGCCTACTACCTGATAATCACAGCATGTGGGAACTCACCTTCAGGGAGGCCTGGTGAGGCCTACTACCTGACAGCCAAAATATTTGGGAGCCCACATCCAGGGAGGCCCAGAGCGGCCTACTACCTGACAGCCACAATATTTGGGAGCTCACATTCAGGGAGGCCCAGAGAGGCCTACTACCTGATAGCCAACGTAAGTGGGAATTCGCCTTCAGGGCGGCCGGGTGAGGCCTACTACCTGATAACCATCTTAAGTGGGAATTCACCTTCAGGGAGGCCTGAGTGGCCTACTACCTGATAACCACTGGTAGCTTTGAGCCCTGAGTCCGGGTGAAAGTATAAGGTGGCCTGCTAAGGCCAGCCAGCTGGGGACTCGCCTATCAGGGAGGCCTGGTCGGGCCTACTAGCTAATAGCAAGTCATATTCTGCCATAAAGTACACTGTTGGGAACCATACTACACAGCATAATACACTAATGGGCTTCCAGTAGCGCTATAAGGTATGTCCCACAATGTTGGGACTCACCTCCGAGGAGGCCTGTTTAAGGCCTACTACCCATCAGTGAGTCAACTGCCCGAACCACCAAGGCCAACCACGTAAAGTGAGCTGGCCTACAGTGCCCTCTGGGGGGCTGTCCAATCAAGGAGGCCTGCTGAGGCCTACTACCTAATGGCGCAGCCTTCGTTGGCAGAAAAACTGTTTACACAGCGCCTACAGCATCCTGGTGCCTAATCACATTGCCCATGGCAGTGTACTCCGCAAGAAAGCTAGCACCCTTAAAACAAGGGGAGTACAACATACGCCACTCTGCCTCAACGGAGGCCCCAGTTAGCCAGGGGCCTACCATCTATGCATGGGCGTCAGCTCAGGGCAATGCTCTGGCTTCAGGGGAGCGTACTTCGACCAAAGAAGAAGTGAAGCTTACTTCATACTCGACCCGAGCCATAGTGGTGCGAGGTGGGATAAAACAGAACTGGGAGTGAAGTGCTCAGACCTACCCTGTATCACAGGGGAATACTCACACCTCACCCTGAGGTTACCAGGGTGCGGGCCTGCCAGCGGCTCTAGGGGTGACAGAAATGTATCTGTGCCCAACCTAGGGGAGTGGGGCTTGAATGAAAGCCAACCACCTACAACCTAGCGCTCGAGCAGTAGCTCAGCGAGGTGAGTGAAGCCTAAACTGGCGGCCTAAATCCGTAGGCCAGTTCTGCATGGCAGGGTCGGGCAGGAAACCCAGTCTTCTTCGTGAAGCGAAAGACGGCCTAACCCTGCTCAATAAAGACATATATACCACGGAGGCCTGTTTGAGGCCTACCATGTCCTTACAAACCATCCTCAGCACCACGCTGCATTACTCTAGTCACCCCAGAATGCAGAGAAGGGGGCGGGCCTTGGCCTAACGACTCCCACGGGAGGAGGCTGTATATACAGGGATGCTAGAAACCAACATTCACACAGTGAAGGGTCAGAGGAAGAAATGCTAAAATTTTTAGGAGAGCGCCTCTATTATCCCTGGCACAGCCTAGGCCAGCTACAGAGGCGGCCCTGGTAAGGGCCAGCCTGCAAGCATAGATCTATCTGAGGGCTCGGAGGAGCCACAGCCTTACTAAAGAATATAGTCTGTATTATTCCATACAAAGGGCTGCAGAATCGCTCAGCCTAATGAAAACCCAAACAGAGCTCAAGGGGCGACATACTCAGGAAGAAGTCAAACGGACCTGTGGGCCGGACATAAGATCTATCTGAAGCTCTAGCGTCAGTCAACACTCTAAGTAAAACAATTTAAAGAGAGAGACCAACCACTCTACCCTGAGGTGGCTAGCAGCCCGAAGGCTAACACAGTTACCGTTCTGGCCACCTAACGGGGAACTTCAGGGCCCTGATAATCCAATAAAGTTCTCTTACCTTATTACCTTGACATGACCCCATGACTCTATACAGGGAACGAGGTCTGTAGAGAGATACATTTCGGAATTTTAATTCACAAAAATTTACTCTTGAAAAGACCAGACAGCTCACCTGCGGCGTGCGGAGTGAAGACTCGCCAGATAGTTCTTTATGAACCTGGGGTCCACCACTTTACATGCCTGAAAGAGGCGTTTCTACTAACCAAGCCTAGGCGGGCCATTGGAACATCGTTCTTATCATAGGCCCAGCGCCAGGCCTGATGTAATGAACGTCTGGGGAGTCAGAAGAGAGGAGAGGGCTGGATTCTCTTTTTAATGAAGCCCTCCGGGGAGATAATCCATCAGCGACGCTGTATGCGCTTGTGCTGGATAACCTCCCTCAGATCCCTCTTCTAGCGGGAGTCACGCCTTTCCTGCGCCCTGTTCCTCCACAGAGGGGGCGCACGAGAGGCGACACTGGCTCTCTGGCCCTGTCTACGGTCCTCAGATCGTGAAGGGCCAGGCCCTCCCGCCTGCCTGGGCGTGGAACCGGATCTCAGCGGTATGTAGGTTTTTTCCTAAAAGCAGCTGAGCGCGCCTTCGCCTCCCTGAACTTCCCAAGCCCCGCCTCCACGGCGGGGCCAAAGAGTTCAGAGGGCGAAACCGACGAATCAAGGAGAAAGGCCTTCTCTTTCTCCTCAACGTCGGCCAGGTTTAACCAAAGCTGTCTCTCCGTGGCCACCATCGCCGCCATCGACCGACTGATCGTGGCAGCAGTTTGTTTGGTGGCCCGGAGCGCAAGAGCCGTGGTTCGGCGCGGCTCAGTAACTGCCTCAGGGGACAACCCTGCCCCCTGGTCGAGATCCTGCAGCAGGTCGGCCCGGTATGCCTGCAGCACCGCCATGGTGTGCAGGGAAGCACCAGCCTGAACTGCTGCCGTGTATGCTCTGCCATTCAAACGCGCTGTTGTCTTTAGCGGTTTGGATGGCAGAGTTGGAGCTCTCAGTGTCGACGCCTGCCCAGACACGAGATAGTTTGCAAACGACTTGTCAAATGGGCGGCATCGACACATACCCATGCTCTGCGATCCCATCAACATCAGCGAAATTAACCCGCTGATGTCAGTGAATACGGGCAGAGCATGGGCTCTTCCATGCCCTCTCGATCTCCGTGTGAAGATCAGGAAGGAATGGAAGGCTCCCTGAGCTGGTGGTGTATGGCCGGGGAGAAACCGATCGCCGAGCCTACCGCGAGCGGTCTCTCCTCTAGCGCGTTGCCATGGCAGCTACAGCCCCACAACATCCACCACACCTGCATACACGGGGCAGGGTGGCTGAGAGGGTTCAGGATCTACCTGATTATAAACCTCCTCAGCCATCTCCTGCTCGTCCTGAAGAGCAGCAACTGCAGGAAACCGTCGGCGAAAAATCCTCGTCATCGACCTGCAGTTCGCCCTCGTCAGCCGTCGAATCATCTGAGAGGTTTACAGCACTCTCAAGATGATCGACGAGCTCTATCTGGAAGCCCATGATGCAAGTCGCCGCTCTGCCTCGGCACGAGCGGGACCATGAGAACCAGACGTTGAACCCCCTTCACTCGAGAAGAGGGCCAGACGAGAGCGAGCGTTTTAAGAGAAAAACGCTCACAGTTCACACAGAGGATTCCCTCGAGAATCTCCCGTGCGCGCTCTTCTCCCAGGCAAGAAAAGCACACTCGTGTGCTGTACATTTAATTTTCTTACCGTTTCATTGAATAGCGTTTTCAAACAGACAGTCCCTGAAGACGATGAGCTGATTTGTCATGTTTAAAAGGCGCCCTTTTATACTTCCAGGTCGCACGTTAATCATTCACGCTAATGATTCACGGGCTGTCGCCGGTCAATATGTTTGACGTGATTTGATAGTGATTTCAGACACCTGTCACGCCTGAGGCGTTCCCCATAACGTCGTTGACGTATTGTCTCGTTCCCTTCGAAAGGGAACAGATTAAATATATAAACTGAAACCAACGGTACATTTATTGAAAAAGCATACTTTGTTGTTGATGTGAAATGTACCCCCAATTACATTATGAGCCGTTTAGGATGCTTTCTACAATGTGATGTGAATGCAGCACTGTACCAAAGTAAATGAGGATTGTAACATTACAAAATGTGATAAAAATACCAGCTCTATCTTTCCAGCAAAGGTCCAGAGATTTCCCTTCAGCCGCTCTCTAAAGGAGGTCATGCGGCTCTGTTGAGGAAGCGCTGCTGGAATTTGGTGTTTTATAATTAGAAGCACTGATAGAGGAGTCAGTCCTGATTGTCTGCCGCTTTAATTTAATGTGCATATAAAGAAGGAAGCAGTGTAATCAAGCTTCAATTAACCGTTGACTAAATCTGTCCCACCCCTGCAGCTGCCGTCACGGCCCCCTCGTGTGGCCACCAACAAGGGCTACTCGTGCTTTCCATTCACTAATCTGCTATAATCAGGAAACGTATGAATCTTCCAGCCATATGGCCACATCTCATGTGTCTCTTATAAAGACACGGCAATGAATCTCCCACTTATGTGGATGCATGTCACATGTGCGTGGAAGGGGCTTCCATACTGATAGAATTAGCTTGAGGAAACCACTAACCAGAGTTATGCGTCCGATGTGCCTCGAGTCTTTTATATTTCCTGCAAGACATTTTGGGAATATTTATCATAATGTGATTAATATTCCCCGTCCGCTCGCGTGTGCCGCGTCGTCACCGAGCACAAGCGGTTGTTTTGCAGGTTGATTTTTTTGGTTAGCTGATGTCGCCATGTGAACTGCGTTTAAACTCACACATGTATGGGTTTGTGTGTGTCACGTCTGTGTGTATTTAACCAGCTCCGTGATGGTCTAATTGGTTTAGCAGCCAAAGAGGTTCAAAGGGCAGCGTAGCGTATCGAGACGCAACGTGAACCTGATGCTGGGAAGGATGCTTTCTGTCACCCGAGAGAGAAGACCATGTGTGAGGCTTCCTGGAAAACACTTCTCCAGCCCCAAACACTATTTCATCTTTCTCTCTTATGCTTTTTTTTACATGATGCGTTTTCTTGCATGACCTTTTGACCAGACTCTTTTTCTATGTTGTAGAGCAACATAGCTAGAATATAGTTGACTAAATTGACCGCTTTGCAATGAAATACTACGGCACACTATTTCCTGAATACTGTATGCATCATAATATTTTTAAAATATTTTGCTATTTTTACATTTAAATTTAAATATTTTTTATTTTATTTTGAGGCAATTAAAGGCGTATTTTTATATACATATATATTAATGATAAAAATCTAGAATAAAAAAAAATATTTATTTATTATGTGATAATTGCTCATAAAATCACTCCTGAGTAAGGATGTCGTTTTGAATTTAATGCAGAAATCTATGTACCAATGGCTTTATGGACGACTGACACAAAATGTGGTTTGTGTTTTATGCATGCCGTTCATTGTGTGAAATTTTATACTTTATACTTGTTGTCACTTGATCTTACTAATAGGCATGTTTAGTTAATGCCATATGGAAGTGTAATAATAATTGTAGAAATATTTAAACATGAAAAATCCACGATTGCGGTTCATTTCCTGACACTAGGAAATAGAGGGTGCCAAGTCAGGTGCATTGCATTGTTGAATACAATACGTACAGTATATTCTGATGGTATAGACATTTTGATGAATTTAGTAGGTCAAAATAGGTCAAACTTTGTTTGAGTTTGCCAATGAATAAAACACATGTTTGGGTCAAATATGGACGAAACCAACCATTGGGTTTAAAATTGAATAACAAAATGTAAACCAACTGTTGAGTTTGCATATATTTGACCCAAACATGGGTTGAAACAACCCAGCATTTGTAATAACTGTAAATGTATTGTTTCTCAATTCACAAACAGATAAACAAGCAGCTTGAGCTCACATCAGTGTTAGTTTAAGAGCCGGGCCTGTGTTCAGGATGGGAGATCATGTACTTGGCTCTGTTCAGACCAATGCTCATTATTATTCATGAGCGTGGGGGTGTTTCAGGAGCCTGGGGGCGGGATTATCTTCTCCCTCGGTGCTTGTTGTGCTGGAGGCCTCGGTACAGGGGTCTGATGGGTCTGGCCTCGCTCCCCGTCTCTTTCTTTTGCTGTATCACTCTCTCTGGCCGTTTCGAATCACTCGGGGAAGCTGGCTGTGCTTCATTCTCTGTCCCTTCCCTCTGTTTGCACTCAGAGAATGACCTCATTTTCTTGAGCACAACTATATATCCTGCTGTCTAATGGTTGCAGAAAAGCCAACTGTGGTTTATTGGTCATTTTACATGAGGGGGAGCGTTTTCATAGTTCCAAATTTTGACAAAATATGTTTTTTTTTTTTGTTTTTTTTTGAATGGTACGAAACTTGCCTAAGGTTTTGGCACTTGCTATGTGAACACACACACACACAAACAAAAAATCATGAACATGATTCTAAAAGGTTAAATGATTCTGAAAAAAATAGTCACACTTGTGTTCCTCAAGGTCAAACATTAGCACATTGTAAATGAATGGGAGACGAATTTCACCTAGTGAAAACGTTTGGTACTGCGGCCAAACAAAATCTTACTGAAAGCTAATTTTTTGAGATATCAACCTCAAACTTTTTTAGATTTATAGCTTGGATTTTCTTGCAGTTTTGGAGTAAAACGTGTTTTTGAAAATATATATTTCATAGAAAAATTGAAAATAGTATTTTTGTGCATTTTTCATAACAATAAATGTAAAATTCTGTAGCGCTTTTTTAGTTCACTTTTTAAAACTTTTTTCACTTCAGCAATAATCTGCCAAGTGTCGTATTTTAAAAGAAGATTTTTGAACTTAAGTCTGTGCTCTAAAGCATTCAAAATTTACGTCAAGTAATTAAGTTTCAGGTCTATGCTCAAAAAGTTATTAAATGGATAATAAATACAGCATACATATAATTTAGTACCATAAAATCCCCTAAAAATACAAAATATTAAATAAAAAACATTATTGAAGTAAAATATAGTACATTTTTTTAATTTAATTGAAAACATTTTGACCAACGCGTGAAGAGCACCAGAGAAGCCATATAAACACACAGTTTACTATACTTACTCCACAAACTAACTCCATGAACATGGAAAAAAGTCCAGGCTGAAGTTCAGGCACTTCTCAACCTTTACGCTACGGAGTTGTTGACGTCGTTGCCATATTTAGTTTTGCTTACTGTAAAGAATTTTAATAATCTATGGAACCTTTTTCCACTAAAGCACCTTTGTTCTATAGAAATGTGTATGCATAAATATTCTGAACCTTATTCTGAATATTCTGAGAATGATGAACCTTTATTTTTAAGAGTGTTGGGCAGAATTAAATGCAAAATGGACGAAACTTGCGGATCCTCCTCTAAACACCCGCCTCTGTCTCTATGTCTCTTTAGGTGATGAGTATTTTGAGTAACCCCAGTGCCGTCCCGTCCCAGTCCCAGCATGATTTCTCCATCTCTCCTCTCCACGGTGGTCTGGAGGCGTCTAACTCGATCTCAGCGAGCTGTAGCCAGCGTTCAGACACCATCAAGAGTGTGGACAGTCTGGCCTCGTCCCAGTCCTACTGTCCCCCCACATACAGCGCCACCAGCTACAGCGTGGACCCCGTCACTGCTGGATACCAGTACAGCCAGTACGGCCAGAGTACGTACTGTGCCAACGTCAAACACTCTGTATATATGACTAAATGTCTAATGTTGTAAATGGCAGTAAGATTTAAAAATGTTTTTGAAAGTCTCTTCTGCTCACAAAGCCTGGGTTTATTTGATCAAAAATATTGTAAAAACAGTAATGTTGTGAAAATATTATTACAATTTAAAATAACCGTCTTTTATGTAAGCATGTTTCCGCCACTCCAAAAAAGTAAAAGCTGGCTTTTTATCACGCAATTCTCAATTGCAAGTGAGATAAAAAGTTGAAATTATTATTTTTTTGTTCCATGGCAGAAGCAGGCTACCATAGTCTTCGATTCTGGATGTATTGTAAAATGTCAATTATTCTTGTGATGCATGCTAAGTTCAATTTTCAGCATCATTACTTCAGTCTTCAGTGTCACATGATCCTTCAGAAATCATTCTAATATGATGATTTTCTTTTCAAGAAACATTTCTGATTATTATCAATGTTGAAATCAGTTGTGCTGCTTCATTTTTTTGTTGGGCCCATGATACATTTGTTTTTCAGGGTTCTTGGAAGAATAGAAAGTTCAAAAGGTAGGAAAATAGGAAAATAGGAATATTTTGTTACATTATAATTGTGTTTACTGTAACCTTAATGAATAAATGTTTTGAATTCTGTAAAAAAAGATCTTACTGACCCCCAACTTTTTAAACAATAGTAATATATCTCTGTTAAGACCATTAAGGCTTTTTTTTAGACTGTTGCAATATAGTAATGAAAACCATTAATCGTCTACTTTATAGTTTAGTCTATAGCTTGTGTTTGATGCAAAAGCCATGTAGCACATTTGAGATTCAGCTTAATAAAGTCAAGCTACTTGTTTTCCATAAACTGCTTCTGTATTTATTCTTTGTTTTTGAAAGAAATTCAAACTTTTATTACGCATGGAATCATTAAATTGGCCATTAAGCCATTTATAATGTTAAGCAGCAAATCATCATATTATACTGATTTCTGGAGGATCATGTGACACGTAAGACTGGAGTAATGATGCTGAAAATTCAGCTTTGATCACAGGAATATATTACAGTTTACAATATAATCAAATAGAGTTCAAATAAGTTATTTGTAATTGTAATAATATTTCACAATATTGCTGTATTTTAGAGCACAACACATGCTGATCTTTTCAGTTGGGAAGCCATTATTGTTTTATCACACTGATGCCCATCTGAGGTATAGTTTATTTCCTCTCCGCCGCTGAGGGTGAGCGGTGCCCGACACTGACCATCTCAGGACACTCTGACCCCTGTGCCCATCAGACACATGCTCCTGATAAAGACCCTGCATCGGCCCCGGGCCCCTGTGTTAGTCACAGCACTCTTCCCTTCGCTGGGAAACGGGTACTTCAAAGCCCACTTTACACCCCTAGGGTCCTAATGTCCTTTTAGTCACCTCACTCACACTCACACACACACACACACACACACACACACACACACACACACACACACACACACACACACACACACACACACAAGCTTCAGGACAGGAAAGAATAGATTGATTCAATTAACATAATCAGAGGCTGATGTTGTCACAGAAGTCAGTGGCTTCTCTCTACCGCCATTAGATTAGATCGTTAACCAACATAAACTTGAGCAATTGTGTTCAAACTTTTGAATGGTCGTGTGGAGGTTATCTAAATCTAGCAAAACTCTCTTTAAGGGTGTCTTCAAATGGTTAAAAATGCATACAGTTTTCTCTTAAGGTGTAGGTTGCTAGTTTGGGTTAGTGTGTCTGTTGTCATTATACTGAGGTACAAACGGGTTGTCTTCAGTTAGATAGCTAAATAAATGTGCGGGTGTGTGAAGGAGTGTCAGGTCCATCAGAAGGTGCAGAAGACTTGATTGAAGAGATCTGACGAGCGGATGTCAGGTTAATTATGAGTGAGATTGAGAGGACTGATCTGTTTAATGAGTCAGACGAGAGAGCTGCTGAAAATGAGGCGAGTATGAAGCATGAAATCTCAAACGCTTAGTGTAATAAAGACTGACACACACACACAGAGAGAGAGAGAGAGAGAGAGAGAGAGAGAGAGAGAGAGAGAGAGAGAGAGAGAGAGAGCTGAATGAATGACAACAGGCCTTCTTGGTCTTTTTGGCCGTTGAATGGCTAAATGCTCAATTTAGTGTGTGCATTATCTTTCATTACTCTTTATTTGAGTAAACACTCTGGTCAGAGGTTTAAAAAAGTCACCGATGATGGTATTAAACGTCTAATTTTGTACTACACATGTGGTGGATTGTGTCAGGGATATGATGTTTGAATCACAAATGAGTCATTCATATGATGAGTCGGTTCTATTTGAATTATTTTGTTGAACCAGTGTTGTTATTAGCTGAAACTATTAAAAATGGCTTTCAATAATTGAAATAAAGCTGAAACAAAATAAAATAAAAATATTAAATGAAAAACTTGTACTTTGGAAAACTTGTACTCATCAACTGAGATAAGTTGAAGTAATAAAAATACTAAAACTAAAACAAATCAAATAAAACCAAACCTAAATATAAATATAAAAAAACTAAGGCACAAAAATTAAAACACTGGATTCACAAAGCATAAGGTAAAAATCTGTGCTTGGTATTAAAACATGTTAAATAACTTCATTTGGCACTGTTTGTTTTTCGTTTTGTGGGCATAATTAGGTATTTTACGGTAAAAACAACCAATATATAACGAAAAATATAAAGCATTGTGATTTTGTATCTGTCCATTTTATAGAACAACAGTGCATGTTTTTAACAATGGACATTTGGACAGTTTTTGCACCGGTTCGTTGAAACAAACCACTTGAACGAAGCAGAATGAAGGAATCCGAATGCATGTGGTGCTTTATTAATGCATAAATTGGTGTGAGATTGCTTTTATGTGGAACTACCTGCTCATGCCAGTGTGTCTGTGTGTCGTTTCCTACAGCCGCTGTGGACTATCTGGCCAAGAATGTGAGTCTGTCGACTCAGAGAAGGATGAAGCTGGGTGATCATTCGGCAGTGCTGGGACTCCTCCAGGTGGAGACAGGACAGGCTTACTGAGTCAAACACACCTTCACACACCTTCACACACTCCTCCAGCTGGAGCTCTTTACCGAGTCAGCCGGCAGAAGCGTGCCAGAGGTTTTTCTCTGATTCCCAAGACAAGACTCTTACCATTCCATTTCTGAGCTTCTCGTGATTCTGGGCTTGACATGGACCTCTGACTCGGACGAGAGGATCAGTTCAACGGACAGCAAGAACGCATTCCCAGCCATTTTCCAAAACGTATTTTCACCTTGCTGTGCATAGTTGTGTATGAGTCAATGTCATTACGACGGATAATCTCGATTGTTTTCTATCGGTATTGTTATTACAATTGCCCTTACAGTTGTTGTAATTATGATTATCGTAACTATTGTTTTCGTTTTGTTGTTTCAAGATCCACACGTAGCATTTTTTATGAATTTGAACACACGGTTTTTTTTACGTGAAATGCTAGCAGTGGGCTAGTGTGTGTGTGTGTTGAAGTGTGACTGCTGGTTTTCCGCTTTCAAGGTTCCCCTCACCCCGAGAGCCGTAATGTTCCCGAGTGGTTTGACCTTCTCCACCTTCATTTTTCACTTGACATTACATGCAAACCTGGCCACTCTGTGGGAAGTCTGGCTTTAGGCATTCTGCTGGGAATTAGCAGTGCTTTCAGAGGACCAGGCGTTTTTCTCTCGCTCAAATGCCCGTTTTGTCCATAGTGATCATCTGGGAGGGGGAAAAAAAACAGCGAATTGTGAATTTTATTCTTGAATTTTCTAGAGAGAAGCAACACTTTGTCCTCGAACTATAGAAGACAAAAAAATCAAGTCAAGAGATACTGTTTCAAACATGCATATTATGATTTTGAGTTAAGCAATGCAAAAATTTTATTAACTATGGAGAATGCTTAAAATGCACAAGTGGTTTTTAGACCAAGTACACTACCGTTCAAAAGGTTGGGTGTTTTTTAAAGAAGTCTCTTATGCTCACCAAAAATGCATTTATGTGATCCGTAAAAACAATACACATTATTACGATTTAAAATAACTGTTTTCAATTTGAATATATTTTAGAATGTAATTTATTCCTGTGATCAAAGCTGAATTTTCAGCATCATTACTCCAGTCTTCAGTGTCACATGATCCTTCAGAAATCATTCTAATATGATGATTTGCTGATTTCCTATTATATCAATGTTGAATGCAGTTTTTGCTGCTTCATATTTTTGTGGAAACCATGATACATTTTGTTTTCATGATTCTTAGATGAATATAAAACAAAACAAAAAAATCGTTTGTAATATTATAAATGTCTTTACTGTCACTTTTGATCAATGTATTGCATCTTTGATGAATAAAATTATTAATGTCTTTCAAAAACAACACAAAACAGTTTAACTGGCCCCAAAATTTTGAATGGTAGTGTATAATTTTGACAACATTCCTTTACCTCTTTCTTGGTTACTCTTTTTCTCTCCGGTTTTCCTTTTCTCTCTTTTATATTACAAACTGATACAAAAACACACCCAGGGCTCCTGTAATTAAGATCTCTTGCATTCACAAGTTTGTACAAAAAAAGTTGTTAAAGTTCGACATTTGTGTAGCACTCGCAGGTGACATTTTGACACATAAATGGAATTGTACAGTAGATGAAGCAGATCGTTTATTGTTTGTTTATAAAGAATATGTTTTATACTAAAACAGAAAAGGTGTTGTGTGGTAGATGAAGCAGGGGATATCTGTAAGTCTTATATTGTAATTTTGTGTTTATATTTACTGCTTTGGTTTCTTTGCTTTCAATAGTTATTATGTATAATTTTTCTTAGGATTCAAAGTGTATGTGAGAAGCTCTCGATAAAAGACATTCACACTTCAAACTGAATGGAATGTGAATCGTATTGCTTATGATTCTGTGCTTCAGATTTTCTCTGCTTAAGGAAGAGCACATTTGTGAAAGATGAAATATTGACATTGGAACCGTTCGGAAGCTGAAACTTTGCAGTGGAAGTGACTGATGGCTCATTTAATGGACTGTGGGAAACACAGCAGTGTTTGGTGCTAACTGACTGCTTCTGACTCAATGAATCCTCGGGTCAACCAGAACTCTTAATGAATCCTGACCCAAACCCGTCCCCTTCACTTTCAGCTGTCGATATCTTCACCAAACGAGCAATGAAACTGAAATGACTTCTAGTATAGAGCATTCACGGCTAACACCTTTGTTAATCAACATTTGGATATTAAAAATATTATCCATCATGCCCCTCTGGGACGTCAAACTGGGGACCTGCTTTCGTTAGCATTTGTGTTTATGCTTTCCTCCCATTTCCTTTCAGCATGTGTGTACGTTACCATGGTATAATTTATTCTGCTGTATGAAGTAGTAGCTTTAGTGGGAACCTTGTATTTGGTATTTACTACCTTCAGCCTGTTGGTGTCTTTACTGTAACACTGGCGTAAATGTTATCAATTAAAGATCTAAAACTGAAATAAGGATCAAACGTTCAGTTTCCAGAGTTTGTCTTTAGTATAAAGTATATAAAGTTTATGGAATTCAAATAAATTTTGTTGTTGGAACTGAAGACAACTTTGAAATTGTTTATGCACACTGTTAACATACATGATGTGTTTATATGTTAAGGTTCTTCGTTTCGTCCAGGTGGAGAGTATATGAATAATAATGATCAACTTTGATACAGAGACTAGTTCATAGTAGTTTTCAGACACGTGACTCAATTTCCATCTGTTTCAAGCAATGAATATTTAAAAGAAAATTCCTCTAAAAAAATAAAATGCAAGTTTTGGGCACTTGTGATCCATATACATCACCTGCTGCCATATTTCAATCACCTAAAACTCATTTATTAAAAAATGTAAAAGACATGTATATGCAAAAACATGTTTTATTCATATTTATTACTTAATAAATGTTTAGGTTGCAGGCTACTTTTTAATCAAGCTTTCTATAAAGTTGATTCTCAACTATGTCAAGAAAGATATTACAAAATTATTTGATATAGTATTTTTTTATCACTATGTGTGTAAACATGGTCATAAATGGGTAGTCCCATTCTATAGTTTCACTGTAAAAAATAAATAAAATAAAAATAACCTTAAAAAGATGTTTATGCTGCCTTAAAATGTTAGGTTTAGTCAACTTAAATATCCAAGTTGTCACTTGGTAAAACTTCTCATTTCAATTTGACTAAACTTAAAATTTTAAGGCAGCATGAACCCTTACTTTTGTGAGTTGAAACATTTTTTGGTAACACTTTATTTTGATGGTCCCTTTTGAACATTCTGTTGACTATAAGTAACTTTGCAACTACATGTCAGCTAACTCTCATTAGAGTATTAGTAGACCGTCTGCATAATATCTGCAAACACTTTATTGTGATCCTCCTCCAACAGACACTATACTGACTATAAGTAACTTTTCAACTACATGTCAACTTAATCTAACCCTAACCCTACCAGTCTCCTGATACTCTACTAATACTCTAATGAGAGTTAGTAGACATGTAGGTGCAATGTTACTTATAGACAACAGAATGTGTTAAAGGGACCATCAAAATAAAGTGAAACCCATTTTTTTTTTTTTTACAGTTGCATATTAATGTGTTCTCGGGGCAACGTGTACTGAAAAAAGAAGTGTACCTAATAATGGGAGTCTTAACTAGGCAAAATTTTCATAAGAATATCTCATGTTACATAGAAATATTAATATATTTTCTTTCCAGATTCACATATCTCCCCAAAATGCCTGATAAACATACTGTGTAAGTCCTAGAACCCTGTTACGTAACGGAAAGTCAAAGTCTTATTTTAAACCCCATAACGTTTTCCTTTTTTATATGACAGTTTGTTAAAAAAAAAGTCATATTGAAATGATAATTACAAAATATGATCATAATTCCATAAGAGTTCTAAATGTGATTCAGTCAATGGCAGTCATTTTTAAAGACGGTAGAGAGGGAGTTGTCATGGTGAAACCTCCAAACATTTACAGCACATCCAGAGCTAAATCTGTGACATGTACGGTATGGTCTCAGAGAAATTCGCTAAAATATAATGTCCTCTACAGAGGTCAACAGTCTGTGCCTGGGTCTCAGAAACACTTAACATGAAACTTTGTGCGTTACGTTTATATTCTGGGTTTTTCTGCTTGCCTGCATATTATCCATCATCAATAAGGTGTATTTAACTTGATCTTTTAACATCACTGTCTTTCACTTAATGGTTTTGCCCTCCAGATGGGCGTTCCCAGAGTGTGACGTCACGTTGAATTGATGAGGTTTGCATCCTCTGTACTCTCTAGAAATCATAAGATTGCTCCATTCCTTCCAGGAAATATCAGAGTATCAGGTTCCCCTATCTGTTCTTTAAATCACCTATGGTCTGTCAGAGCTTGTTGGTTTCCTTTGGTGGATGCCACCTATACTGTACATATTACTTAGAATTGGTAAAAAAAAAAAAAAATTTTTAAATTAATGTGTATCAAGACCATCCCTTAAATTGATTGAAAATCTTTTTTTCTCAATGGGTTCTTTGTGCACATGAATACACTCTGGAACCCAAGTTACAGTATATGCACAGCTAGGAATTCATTCATTCATTGTCCAGTTATGACATTCCTCCCGAAGGTCTGTCTGTAGTCTGCTTTGGCCTGGACTCATGTGGCAGGTTCTGCAGGATGAATGTTGGAGACGGTGTCACATAGGAACTGCTGGTATGCTGATGGCATGGATGCAGTTTCCAAACCGCATGATACCAAACCCAGCAGCTGCTGTCCTAACACCTATTTTACACATACTGTAGGTGATATCAATTTATCATGTTGATGATAGCTCAATGCATCCATTGTTACTTTCTGATAAACTTCAAAAATAATGCTTTATTAATCACCACACACAGTCAGAGTTTGACATAACAGAACTTAGTTAAGGTTAGACACCATTCAGTTTTGATTTGAGTGAATACGAGACAGTGAGGGATGAACTTACTGTTGATTTTACTGTTGTTTAACAACATATAGATTGTTCAGCTTATGAAATGTCTTTCCGGAAAAAGAAATCAGTAGACAAAAACTCAAAAGCAGTTTTGAAAGTTGTGAGTTTTGAAAATTATGTGATCTGGGATCTTTAATGCTCGCCATTGTAAAGACTGTAAGTCACAGCCTCATTTTCATTCCTGTCAAAAAATCCTAACCCTGATTAAGGCCTATGGCTATTTTCCTAAACTTTCATAAGCAGCTAATTTCAAGGGCAGTATCATATCAGAAATATTATGATATGAAACATCTAGAGGGTGGTGATGGTGCAGTGGATAAGACACATGTCTTTGGTGTGAGAGACCCGGGTTCGAATCCACTGTGAGACAACAATGTGTCCCTGAGCAAGACACTTAACCCCTAATTGCTCCAGAGGTGTGCGACCTCTGACATATATAGCAATTGTAAGTCGCTTTGGATAAAAGCGTCAGATAAATGTAAAAATCTACCATAAGTGACAGATTGATAAAGCTCTACAAAACACTCTCCTTTCGTGATCTTCGAAAGTGCTCATAGTTGATTCCAAGGGTTGGCAAAAAAAAAAAAAAAAATGCATAAGATACATTGAACATTCAAATATTTTATACAATAATTCATTTTTATTTTTATTTTTAGTATTTAATAAAATCCAAGTATGCATTCCTCTCAACCCAATAAGCTGAAGCCGAACTCGGCCCTTTCCAAGTAAAGGCTGGAATACACTACACAACTAATGCAAACCAGTCTGAGGATTTTACGCAGGGAGTTTATGATGGGTACAGAATAAAAAATTCTAGCTTCAGACTATTATTCCATCAAGTCAGAGGATATGAAACTGATATTTTGAGCTGAATTTAGAATATTGTTTTCATTTTTCATGCGTCTTCTTGTAACAAAGCGCACGTTTGGTCTGGTCTCAGTTGTTTAGTGTATGAGCATCAGAAAAACTGGGCATTAGTTTTTTCTCTGTAACCATTTACAAACTTGGCATGTATACTGTAAAAAAAAAAAAAAAAATTCATATTGCAAATAAAACAAAAATACTATTCCAGCCTTTCTACTTCAAAAATGTAATGTTCAATTCAGTGTGTTTCTTTGTGAATAATTGTGAAATTTACTAACAATTATTGAGTGAAAGTACCTTCTAGAACATCAAACCTCTGTGATTCATTTTACATTTTATGCATTTGGTAGACGCATTTATCCAAAGCATCACACATTGCATCCATAGTATACATTTGATCAGTTCATGGAATCTTGAAATCGAACCCATGACCTTGGCGTTGCTAGTGCCATACAGTGGTTCATTTCAATGGCTTTTCAGAGCATAAATCTATAGGTTGAGCTGGAGTTTTAACCTCTTGACAGCCACATATGATTATGTCACGGTCTTTCAATGAGCTCTTTATCCCAAACGCTTTGTGTTTTCATCGTCAACTTCCCTTGGATGCATGTGTGAGATGTTTCAAGTCTCTTCTGGATTAAGCTAAAGCATGTGTTCTGGCTGTCCCGTCAGCTCTAACACAGATCCTCTGGCCTCTCCGTCACTGCTCTTTCTACAATTCTCCTCCTCCACGAGGCACCGCCCAGTCGACCGTGTGTCCTCGTCTTTGTTACCCTCTCCTCTCTCCCCTTTTGATCCTGTAATTGATTGACTACAGGAGGAGGATTCAACGAGACCCACAAGAGCCAATTCCCCTCGCTTCTCTGGAGAGGTTCTGATAAAGTGCCGGCCCGTATATGTGGTCCCTACACCAGACGTATGGCCATTGAAGGTGGCTATGAGCCACGGTGGCTTAGCCGCGAGCTTTCTCCAGGGGCCCGGGCTTGTGTCCTGCCGGTAATGGGCTTGTTTAGATCAGAGGGATGGAAATGAAACTCTTGAGCCGCGGAGAGGAGCATGCCGGTGGACTCCTATCTCCCAGGACGCAGGCCCCACAGCGAGAGGCATCTGCATAGACTGAGCTGGCCGCTCTTAGAGAGGACGACTGATAGATTTGGATCTCATTTAAGAGAGCGAGGGCTCAGGAAAGCTAGCGGTGAGGAAGCAGGACTGGACAGGCATGGAGAATGAGGAGGTTGATGGACCTGGCCCAGCGAGAGCCAACAAACTGAGTGAAGGACAGTTTAATGAAGCTATTATTGCCTCACTTTCAGAGTTCTGGAGAAAAAAGAGCCAAACAACAGCAAAACATTTCAAAGGTTTCTTTGTGTAGCACATAGACTATCATTCAAGTTCCTTTCTCTCAGATTAGTATAAAAACATTAAGTCTTGGAAGAATTTGATTTGAGTTCATAGTAAAATCTCTGACTTTTGTACTTTTAGACTTTCCAAAATGTTATGATGACTTGAGTTCTCAGTTACGTTTCATTTAAGTATGAACTTTGTCTTTGTTTTTCCCCAGTTGAGTTGGATTTTGAAGAGTTTGTTGGAGTTTTCAAGGTGGAGAAGAGTGGTGTTTGTGCTTAGGTTGAGGACGGATAGAAATTTGCATGAAATAATATTTGATGAGCAATAGTTGTGAAAGTTTGCGTCTGTTGTTGTTTGATTTGTTTAGTGAGAGTTACATGTTTGAGTAACATGCTTTAACAGGTTTATTGGAGTTTGTTCGATTGAGTTGTGTTTCTGCAACAGAGTATTTTTAGTGTGTTTAAATGGAGAATTGTGTTTGCTTTATTTAAAGATGCATGTCGAAAACAGGTTGGTGTTGTCAAATCTGAGCACAATTATGGGCGCGTTTACATTACATCGTTCAAGTAACCAAATTCCCATGTTTTCCTCTTATGTGGCACAGATCGGATACGACCCACGAAGGTGTAAGCAGGAAAAAAGCGTATGGATTCCGATGTTCTCAGATCAGTTTGAGGGCTCATTCATATGTGAAAATAAATCTGATATGAATCAGATCAGATAATCTGCAATGTAAGTGGACAGATCGGATATTCCCGCCAATGCGAGTCGTACGTCATTGAAAAGGCGACGGGGGAATGATTCGACCAGTCTGCAACAACGGCTCCTCTCCTTTTTCTCCGCCTTAAGAAACCAATGTTTTTGCTGACCTTTAAAGATAGTGCATAAATGAAAAGCTTGTATTATCATTTCATCTGAGTCCATTGCAAATAGTACAATTTTTACTTCCTTTTTCAGAAGCTTTTCAGGGTCAGTACGTCTACCTTAGTTTGTTTCACCAGTGTAAATGCCGGATATGGTCACTTTTAAAAGAAGATGTAAGCTGGTCGACAAAAAAATCGGGTATACTCAACAAATCAGATTTGGGCATCAAGACCTGCAGTGTAAATGCAGCCTTTGAGACCTTTCTGAAACTCTTCATATGCTCTCCATTCAATCTCATTGCCATTTAGACGAAACAATTAGGATACTAAAGAGATCTCATATGTGATTTTTTTAACCTAGGCCTATGGATGCAAACAAAACAACAAATCGGCATGATTTCATTAGAACACATCTTGGCAGAGTGCCTTTTATATCTTCATATATATATATGTGTAAGAAAATGAGGGTTTAAAGAGCCACAGAGGACCTGATCCAGTCAGATTACACTGGAGGTGTTCTTCTCTGAGGCTTATGTGTCTTAAGAGAGCTGCGCTGTTTCCGACTGTCATGGCTGTCACATTGAAAGCACTTACGGAGACCCGTAATTCTCTAAATCCTGTAATTATTCCACGATACATAATGTACCTGCGCCGCGGCCTGTCTGACGTCCTACTTTGACTCCAGCTTTGCACAGACAGAGGCCTCTGTAAGCTGGGATTTCAGTCTCATCTTTGGCAGCGGGAGATCTCCGAAAGAACATCTTCCAATATTGCTTTTTTATGTAAGGCCTTAAATTTGCAAAAGCAAGTCGAATTAAGATATTTCAAGTCGATTCGTTTTGAATGTGTCATTGTCATCTCGGGCCGGATTGGGATAAGTCTTCGGGAGACCAGCCGCTGTCTTACTTTGTCCCCTTGTTGGAGTCGAGTGCATCTTCAACTTCTAAAGCAGAGCTTGAAGAAGTTCTCCACTTCTCGCGAGCACTTCTCACCTTGAGTTCAGAAAGGAACGTAGCGCATCTTCACGTCGGAATTGTTTATTTTTCCCATTCTGTTCTTCACACGGATGGCATCACACAAGCACACGCGCTCACAGACCTCTCTCCTCTGTAGATAAGCGGTTAGCGTGTGAATAAAGGGCCACTGAAGTTGGGAATCTGAGAGATGGTTCGCCGAGATAACGCCGCTGTGAAGCCAGGTTTCGATTTACATATAAAAATCTGCGTGAGCTTGGCTCGCAGACTAATTAATATTAATAACTAAAATGCAAATGAGCTCAGACAGAGGAGGCCCTTACGGAAGAACAAACCGGGGTTTTGTTGGGGATTCACACATAAGCCTCTTCTGAACGTAAGAGGGCTGCTAACAGCCGTAACGCCTGGGCATAGAGCGCAATACACAGAGACAATTTTTCTAGATAATAGCCTATCACGCAGGATACAATTTAAATTAAAAAATGCAATTTTCACCTTGAAATGAACAAATGATTACAATTTCTATACAAATTAAGGCATCCAGGCTGTGGCTCAGTGCAGCGCCGGGGCCATGAAACTTGACATAATTGCCATGAAATACATTTTCAAATATTTGTATTTTGTCCATCGCTTTAAAACATGCCACTCTTGGCTTCTGTGGGTATGTGATCTTACCTTCTGGTGGAGAAAAAAAAACATAAAAAAGGAGAGAATATCATCAGAGATAAAAAGCTCTTCAACGGGGAAGATAAAATGTGTAGAAGTGGAGGAAGGCAAACACACACACACACTGAATCGGTGCTCTGCAACCCCTGTGGCTATCTCTAAAAGCCAAATTATGCTTTCTTATCAAGGCAATCATATCTAGCAGTTATCTGCCACTACGATAGACACCCTCTCCTCCCGATATCTCATTCTCTCTGTCTGAGCACTTATTTATTTGTGATTAGGGACAGCCTTTGGAAAATAAATAATTGTTGAGGAGAGCCAGACTTTTCCCTGGATTTTGAACTTTAGAGGTTCTTTCAGATGACGGCAGACAAGTTTCTGTACGCTTCAGGCAGATCTGGCAGGACCAAAATCGCAAGATCTCCAGTCATTCTTGCTCCCTCGTTTTCTTTCTCTCTTTTTCTTTTATTTGTTAGTGTGTGCTTCATGTTTGTTCGTTATCTAACATCTTCAGTTCATTTTTTTCCCCTTTCAGAATTTCAAACATGTTTTATGAAATTGTGTAGAGAACCGAACAGGAAGGCATACATCATCATCATCATAATCATCATCATCCTGGTTTATATAGTTAATCAAATACATTTATTAACCCTTATGTCATTTCAAACCCATATGAGTTTATTTTTTTAGTGAGAAAAAATAGATTTTAGAAAGAATGTTCATGTTGCTCTTTTCTATAAACAAGCAAAAAAAAAAGAAACATAATAAAAGTCATCATAAAACAGACATTGTGTTCTATATTACAATCTATGCGTTAGCTGTGTGAGAAACAGACTTACATTTAAGTTCTCTTAAAAATAAAGGTTCCAAAAGGGGCTTTTTTACAGCGATGCCGTAGAAGAGCCACTTTTTGGTTCCCAAAGAACTTTCAAGTGCACAGTTCTTAAAATAAACGTTTTTCTTAGTGAAAATATCATTTTAATAATCTAAAGAACCCTTTTCCACTATAAAGTACATTTTGTGCAACTAATGGAAAGAGTCCATGAATGTTAAAGGTTTTTCATGGAACCATCAATACCAATAAAGAATTCAATTCAAAAGAGTCAATGCAGAAGCTCTCAAATCTTTGTGCTTGTGCAGACTAAAAATAAAATAAAACAAAACAAAATAAAATAAAATAAAATAAAATAAAATAAAATAAAATAAAATAAATACAATTAAATAAAATTAAATAAAATAAAATAAAATTAAATTAAATTAAATTAAATTAAATTAAATTAAATTAAATTAATTAAAATAAAATAAAATAAAACATTATTTTTGAATATCCATCAATAGAAAAAAAAATATGTTTTTTCCAGATTATGTTACAAGAATCTACCAGCTGGGGTTAACCAGCCAAACCCTGAATCTGAACCCTGACCCTTAAGTTCCCTGTTCACATGGCTACGTGGAAGCGATAAATAATTCTGTATTATAAATTTTTAAGGCCAGACAAGTAATTTGTTGAGGTCAATTTGTTAAGAAAGACTACACGCCTGCACACATATATATTCAAACACGCATATAAACTAAACACGTAATACACTTGTGCATGCAGTCAGCTTTTGCGTTTTTAAAGCTTGCGCAGAAATAAAAAATAATAATAATAATTTCAGGGCTTGAACCTTGGAACCTATTTCAAGGTTTGCGTTCTCGAGCCGCCAGACACTGTTGTTGTGTGAATGAACAGGCCGGAGAGCATTAAGGTTTTTCTGTTAGAATGATGTTGTGTTAGCGGCCCATAAGCTAATAACTAATGGTCTTCGCAACGGAAGTGAATAAATCAAAACTTTATTCTAGAGCTGCTGTAAACCCAAAACAATGTTACTTTAATTTCCCATTATCATTGTAAAGCTGCTTTGAAACAGTCCATATTGTTAAAAGCGCTATATAAATGAAGGTGACTAATCACGTTGTAACAAGTTTAACAATGCAGAAATACAAATTAGATTTATTAGCTGTGGCATAAAACATTCTGCTCAATATTTCCATTTGTGTTCCTCTATAGGTTGAAACAAGATGAGTGTGAGAATGATTATGTTATTCTTTAGAGCTTTTGTATTTATTGAGTGTATTTTTTATATTTAAAGAAAGAAAGAAAGAAAACAAGCAGTAGGAAACCACTGAAGTAGATTGCTTCTTCAGTCACTCCTGCGATGAATCTCCAGAAGCTGTTTCTGTCTCACATGCTTGGACAAAATGGACTAAAGCTCAGGCAGTGATGTGGACAGCGGGCCCATTAAACCCTGCTCTGCTCCCTCCCTCCTCTTTTCTCCTTGTGAAGGAGATTCTGTCGTCCAGAGGTGCACATCAGATTTCAATAGATGACCTCTTAATGCCCCGGGTCAGCGCCGCACCGGCAACAATTTCACACTGAAGATGAAAGGGAAATGAACAGGCTGGACGCTGGGGTGACGGAGAAGTGCAGTTCGAGCCGCTCCAGTGCACTCACAGCTCAGGGTGTAGACCTGCTAACATCAGGACAGGACAGAGACACGGAGAGCCACAGCAGGGTAACAAACCTCAGTCTGAACTGAGCCTATAACAACCAGTGTTGGGGAGTACTAGTGTGAAGTGCATTTTCACGTCA